>NC_140589.1:148878986-150078986 GCF_964204655.1 Triturus cristatus | reverse complement strand
CATGAAAGCACACAGGCATGAGCATATGTGCACGAGCTGTTCTCGCGATCCTTCGCACAGCAAGAAAACAACTTGCTCATGTGTCGGATGCTCACGAGCTGCAGTAAGCCTTCCAAAACACAATTTTGCCACCGAAAAGTCGCTGTGCCCCCCACAACTTGTGATTCCTTCCTGTTGACTCGTTTCACGATCGTGGCAGGGACACAGACTAGGCAGGACATTCTCAAACAGCAAAACTACGCAAAGCAGTCCAATTCGGCGCAATGGGTCCGAACTCTACCTAAGGATCCTCGTTGTCAATTTGTCATGAAACTCCAAGCAGTTTACTACAAAAAGATTCACTTTATTTCTAAGTTACAGAGCAAGGGCAAAACGATCCTTCTAGTCCAGTGCCATTCTCCAACTGCTCTCCAGAATACCCCCAAGGGCTCCTGGAATACCGAATAGCATGCATATAACAACATAACACGAGCCCTGACAACCCATACACTAGTCCACATCGACCCCGTAGCCACACTGTGGTCTATTCACAAAGCTAACTTTACACATGAGTAAATTTGCATGTGCCAAGTTAGGCTTTTACGCTTTGTAGTAACTTTATTACTTTAAGTTATAGATCATTTTCAAGTGTAAAGTTACTATAAAGTGTAAACTTACATGTCTCCACCCTGTCAGTTTAAGGGGTGGTGTCTGAGTAAACATAATTTATGACCGCAATGTTACTAAAAAAAGTAACTTTACTACCATATTTTACATTCCGCACACTTGTAAGAGACCTCTGCTATTAGGGCGGAGACCTCCTAATGGAAGGGAGTAGGATAACTACTTACACCTGACATAAATCACTCTTACCTGATACCCTTCCAGGAAAATAGGGCCTGATTCGGAAATTTTAAGGCATTCAAATGTCACACACAAGCACACTGAAGTAAGAAAAAGTCATGAATGAGGAAACGGTCATTTTGCCAGCTATGGGGTAAAATTACAAAAAACTATTGGATTTTCAGGCTGAAGCCAGCTTAACTTCACTACTGGGGGTGTGTTTAAAGTCAAAACATGTGACTGGAAATAGATATGAAGCAAGCAAGACATTCTGCTCGTACAACATGTACCATTTGGGGGCCATTTTGTTTTGGGTGATTGTAACCTGTGCTAATACCTGCTGTTCATCAGAAATTGGAAAGGCAGTGTTGGAGAGGAAGACGCTCTTGTTCTCCTGTGATGCATATATTGATAGCACCTCACTGCTGGTGGATGCTTTTTGCATGAGGACATGCAAATGTACCCATCTCCTGCTTACACTGCATGCAGTCTACACGGAGAAAAGGAAGAGTGCGCATGACTGGTTTGGTAAACAGTCAGCGCCCTTAGAGTGGGCAAGCCACTCCTCCCCTGCCCTACAGCAGGATGGTCCACCCGCCCGCCCCCCCAAACCAAAAACAAACCCTTCTGCATTCTCGCAGTGCAAGAAGCAGAAACATAAAATGGTATTTATAATACCATTTTATGTTTCTGCTTCTCGCACTGCTAGAAAGCAGTGGGGCAACGCTCCTCCGCCCACCTGAAGGAGCCACCCCTGGTTTGGCGGATGCAGTTCTCCATCAACACTTTGCAGATATCCTGTCTACTGTATTATATGTGCCAAAGGCTAAAATGCAATTGTATTACGGCAGACGGGCATTCACCACATTTGAGTCAGAGTATTCTGTCCATCAAACATTAAATAAAGCTCTATCACCCTTATGCATCAAGCCAAAATCCAGTCGGTAAAATACCGAATCCTTATTAGCTCCCGGTATTAAGTAAAAAATACCCAATCCCAATGCATCAACCCAGAAGCAGAAATCGGTATTTAAGGAATCCTTAAATAGCGATTCTTTAAATAGGGATTCCTTAAATACCGATTCCTTAAATAGCGATTGCATTTAAGGAATCGCAAAGTGAGATTCCTTAAATGCAATGCATCAAAGTAAAAAAATTAGCGATTTCGCTAATAAGGGGAGCAAATTACCATGAAGATGAACTGCATGGTAATTTGCAAAAACTTTGAAAAATGCACTTTTGTGCATTTTTCAAAGTTTCATGTTGCGCACACACATGCCCTTAGAGCATGTGTGTGTGCAACATATGTGCACATATCATTTTCAGGGGTGCAACAGGGTGTCCTTTTGACACCCTGGCACCCTTGAAAGTGCTCCAGCTATTAGCGATTCGGTAATACCGAATCGCTAATACAGAATGGCTTTACATTCATTCCTATGGGCCTCCAAGCCCATAGGAATGAATGGGTAGGTATTCCTTATTACCGATTCGGTATTACCGATTCGGTAATAAGGAATGTTAAGGAATCGCTATTTGAATAGCGATTCCTACATGCATAGCCTTTTGCTATTCCTTATTAGCGATTCCTTATTTTTCGCTAATAAGGAATCGCAAATGCTAATGTTGATGCATATGCCCCTATGACTTTATCAGCGGATCCCAGTAGCTCCTTGTAGTGATGTCTGTGCCTTCCTGTCTTTGTGTTCCTAATTCTGATTCCTGTGATTTCTTGTCCCAACATTTATGTTGCCTGATTCTCTGTTAGGCTATGAACCAAATGTCTATTTCGCTTTTTACTAGTTTTAAATTTATGATAGCCTGGAATACTGTAAAGCAACAAGAGAAGGTAAAAGGGGGTAGTATTTTCCTCGCCATCCCGAAAGAAGAAGAATCAGGTACCTGGGAATACGAGTGAGAGAGAGAGACTGATTAAAATGGATGCCTAACTTCTAGACAGTGGTGGTTGAAGGAAGCGAACTACCAAGCTCTAGTGGTCGCTAGCTGTCATTCCAGTTTGATGCCACAGGCTTGGTACTGGTCCTCAGGCCTGGGAAAGATGCAGTGGTCATTAGGGTAAACCTATTATCACAATTTCATCCTTTCTCAGTGCACATGACTAATTTTCCCAATATTTAATTTGCTTTTAAGTGCCTAGTAAAGTGTTACTAAATGTACCCACGGCCTGTAAATTAAATGCTACAAGTAGGCTTGCAGCACTGATTGTGCCACCCACCTTAAGTAGCCCTTTAAATGTCTCATGCCTGCCATTGCAGCCTGTGTGTATAGTTTAAACTGCTATTTCGACCTGGTAAAATAAACCTTTTGCCAGACCCAAATCTTCCTTTTTAATACATATATCACCCCTGTGGGCCCTGCACATCCCAGAGGGCAGGGTGCAGTGTATTTTCAAAGTTGGACATGTACTTTTTAAGTTTTACATGTCCTGTTAGTGAAAAACTCTTAATTAAATGTTTCAGTACTGCAAGGCCTAACTCTCCGAGAGAATACCTTTGAAGTTACCTTATTACATTTGATAAGCTGTAATTTCTTAATGGGAGAAGGTGATATGTTCATGCTTGGTGTCGTTGGAATAGTAATCAAAAATCCTAACTTATGATGAAATTGGATTTTCAATTGAAAATGCCACTTTTTAAAAGTGCTCTGAACAAGGAACAAGGGAACCCTACTCACATGGAGCCTAGGTATTAATTATTAAAAGGAAACAGTGGCTTGTGTGGATTAATAACCAAATATATGATATACAAAAAGTTCACCATACACATTAGAAACTTGGTAAAAAACATTGTTCTTTATATCTATAATGAAAAGGTTTTCATAAACAATTTCACAATTTACATTCAAAACAAAATAGCAATTGTGATAAATAATTCTGAAAAGTGTCCCAGTGAAAGAAGTGATTAAACCTAAACTAAACAAGTGACCTTAAAGTGCAACATAAATAGAAGGTTTCAATTATTCATTCTAGAAGCGATCACAGAGAATGGCACAATATAATTTATCAACACTTATTCATCATAAGTGTCGAATAGCGATTCGCCTCTTATTTCTCGTCAACGGCGTTTCGACCCTATTTGAAATAGAGGGTCTCTTCAGGACAATCTAATATAGGGACACCTAGAAATTAAATAAATAAAAATACCATCAGTGTGAAATACTTTTTAGAGAAGATGGTAATAAGCCACTACTATTGAGCCTTTTCTACCTGAACGGCGATAATGCTGCCTGGCGTGTAAAAATAGTGTCACCGTGCTGGATGTGAAAGAAATAAATTACAAGGTACCCAGCCGGGTGCTATAAATATAAAGTTTGAAAGTGATTAATGATCATGGTTAATTATCAGAATGCACGGTATTACCAGTGCAGACAATTATCACTTACCCCTGTAAGGGTCGGCTCAGAAGAAACAACTGCCCAATCGTTGTTTATCTTATGCTTGCAACCTGATAGGTAATGTTTAGCGTAAAAATCAATGTGATAGCGGGAAAGCTGAAAGATGCAGCAAAAATAAGCGAGCCGCGTAGTAGCTCTCGCTGGTCTCGAGGGTTACGATAAACTGTAACAAAATTAAAAAGAAGAAAGCCTCATGAGAAGGTTTTCCTTGTGTCTCTCAAAAACAATTTAAAGGGTTAGAGGGAAGAATTCCTACCTATCTCGAAGTCGTTACGGTGTCTAAGTATTCCGCATTACGCTACAGCAGAGGAACGTCTTTCACTCTGTGTGGTACAATCACGGTGATTGGTGAAAGAAAAACAGTATTTAAAGATGATTGGACACGGAGCAGCGAATCAAAGTGCCGCATTTACGGTAAAAAAACGGAAGAGGCGTTTATGTTGCTAAGCACCTTGACGCATCTCATTCAGGTGCAAGCAAATAGAGTGTAGGCGAGTGATTGTCAATAAAGTGCCAACAACTTCATGACTTATTTTCGCAATATTTCCTTCTAAATATACGGAGACAATATGATATTATTTAAAAAGACACGTGGTCGGCCCTATGTTGAATTATGACTTAAAGAAATGGTGCATGCTATAGAAGAAATATAAAGACAGTTCCCAATGATGTGTCAATCCTATTATATACAGAGAAGTACTATGATTTTCTTCGAATACAGATCATTAAGTCAAAACCTATGGCAGATAACCACATATTGATTTTACAGCTAATCATTACATTTGCTTAATAATTACATATTGGTGTAAATTAGACGCATATAACATTGATTCCCAAAAGGCAATGTTTCAGTTCTTTATAGCCGAATAAGCATATTATTTACAGTATCGATTGGTGTATAGATACAGGTGTCCAATCTTTTATCTGCACACTCAGTTAAACAGCAAATTCTAATTACGCATTATATCTTGCCAGGTATTGATAAATCAATTGGACTAATATCTGGACCGAACAACCTCAAAAAAAAAAATCTAAAAAAAAATACATTTAGCTAAGAAGGACAGAATTTATAAGAAACATAGCGATTAGGTAATCAATACAAATCACTTAGTCTAGTAACAATAGTTTACCAATATATCAAAAGCCTCATTCAAGTAAGGGTAGTGACAAACCCACGCCATTCCTCAGCTGAATTCAACCTTTGTATGATCGAGTTAGTGCGTTCGATCCAACGGCATTCTAATCGCTGAAATGTCTGTGATAGATGTCCGCCTCTAATAGAAGCAACCACTTTATCTATCACTTGCCAGCGAATATCATTTGCTGTGTGGCCTTGCGCTAGGAAATGGTTGACTGAGGGAGCGTTAGGGACCAAATTTCTAATCCTACTTCGATGCTGTCCAATCCGTGCTTTTACTGTTTGCTGGGTTTGTCCAATGTAAGGTAGTCCACAAGGACACAGTATACAATAAACTACATTTTTAGTGTTACAGTTTGCAAGAAAATCAAGTTTTTGATCGACATTGCCATGTTCAAATTTTTTTGTGTTAGCCGTAAATTCGCAAGCAACACAATTGCCACATTTATAATGCCTTTTCAAGTCTGGTAGTCCCCAAACTGACTGTAGCGATCTCGTTGTTTGTAATGGGTTTTCCAAAGATGATCTAATAAGATGGTCTTTTATATTCTTGCCTCTTTTAAAGGCAAACATCGGGACATCAATACTGGAATCTATACTCTTGATAATATGCCAGTTCTTTGTGATTAGTTTGCGAATTTGATTCGTGTGTATACCAAAGGTGGTGACACAAATGAGTTTATTTACTTTAGATTTTTCTTTTGGAATGAGTAGTGTTTCTCTAGGGCAGAACCAAGCTCTTTTGAGAGAATTCTTTAATAACTTCTTTGGATATCCCCTAGTTAACAATTTCTCTCGTAAAATGCTTGCCTCTCTCATGTAGTCCTCTTTCTTAGTGCAATTGCGACGTAGTCGCAAAAACTGTCCATGGGGTAGGCCATCCCTTAGTGCACGCGAGTGATGACTGTTGTAGGCAAGTAGTGTGTTACGTTCCGTAGGTTTTCTATGTAATGAAGTATACAATTTCCCATCTTCGTGTCATATATTAAAATCTAGGAAAACAATACTAGATTTATGTATAGTAGATGTAAACTTCAGATGTTGTTGGACTGTATTTAAATACAGAACAAAATTGTTAAACTCAGAAATAGTGTCAGACCAAATCAAGAAAATATCGTCTATATACCTTTTCCAACAGGTGATCTTGGAATGGTATATATTGATATCATTAAGGACAAACATGTGTTCTAGGTGATCCATGTAAATATTCGCTAGATTTGGGGCAAAAATTGCCCCCATGCTGGCACACTGTTGATAATATTCACCTTCAGACACAAAGTAATTGTGTGTCAATGCAATCTGCAAAAGTGCAATAATAAAGGAAGTGTTAACCCGATCAGGTTTAGGTCTAGTGTCTAGTAGATCCTGAATCACTTGTATACACTCTTGTTGTGGTATATTTGTATACAATGAAGTGATGTCTAGAGTAGCTAGCCAATTTTTTGTAATGTCGTATGGTCTGTCTTCCAAAAGATTTATCATATGCATAGAGCTCTGACATAGGTCTCTTGTAAGGGAACGTAATCTTTAAAAAAGAAATCTATATATTGGCCGATGGGTTCAAGAATTGAACCACAACCCGACAATATAGGACGTCCTGGGGGATTGGTGGTATTTTTATGTATATTCAGGAGAGTATACAAAACGGGAGTCCTTGGATAATCAATATTAAGATACTCAAATTTTTTTTTGTTTACAAAGCCTTGCTCTAGGCCTTCTCTTGTTCTTTTTAATATCTCTTCTTCAATTCCAGCAAGCGGATTAATCTCCAGTTTTTTGTAATGTTTTTCTTCCCCTATTTGCTTCCTAATTTCAGTGTCATAGTCTTCTCTATTCTGAACAACAATCCCACCCCCTTTATCGGCAGGTTTCAATACAATTGAATTGTCATTTTTTAATGTCAACAAAGCTTTACGTTCATCCAAACTGATGTTATATGGGATAAATTGCTTACAATCCTTCAAACTCTCTGTCCCTGACAGAATTACCTTCTCAAAGGTCAACAATTCTGGTGGCATCATGCCATTGCTCGGATAATAAGTCGAGGGTGGTCTAAGTCCTGTTACAGAATCTTGTAGAGGACTATCTTTCCCCATAAAGAATATTTTAAGACGTATTTTGCGAAAGAACTGATACATCTCTGTTTTAAGATTGAAGAAATTTGTGCGTTCAGTTATAACAAAGGATAGTCCCTTACTTAGTAGAGAGATTTCAGAAGAGGATAGGAGGTGTTGAGACAGATTAAAGATGGGGATACTTTCAGTCCCTCTATTAGCTTGATCTAATATGGTTGGGGTCCCCACTGATAATATTTGTTTCGGGTTTGACGTTCCCCTGCATACTGATGCCATGCTCTCCCCCTCCTCTTGCCTCCTCGATCTAAAAAAGGCTGGCCCGTGTGATTATCTATACGACTTGGACCAGGTTGTACGTCAGAATCACTTGATCCTCCAGAGGACTCTGAGAAGGTGATTGGTTGATTCCTCCTAAATCTCCCCCAGGTATTTTGTCTATTCTGGGTACCAGTTGTGCTGTAATAATCCTCTCTCAAATAAGGATAAGCCTTTTCTTTAGAAAAGCTTTTGATATATTTTTCTTGATTTCAAAGGAGTTAAAGTCCTCTATTGATTTATTAAGCTTATCTAGAAGTATTTTAGTCTCCGCTATACTGTCATTACTGAACAATTCTTTCTCCAATTCTTCAATTTCTTTCAGTTCTGCTTTAGCATGATCCAGTGCTGTTTCCACACCTAGCACCATCCAGTGGCGCGAACAGGTTGTGGATATGGGGAACAACCTTTACAACGCAACTTTTACAACGCACTACCTTTACAACGCATTTTTTACAACGCATAATCCATTACAACGCATGACATTACAACGCATGACACTACAACGCATTTTTAAAAACTACCTTTACAACGCATTCCATTACAACGCATACTACCATTACAACGCATACCATTACAACGCATAATATTACACTACACTATCCAACACTTACCCTACTGATGCACCCCCTGGAGTTAGAATAGTAATTTTTACCCCTATACTATCCAACACTTACCCTACTGTTGCACCCCCTGGAGTTAGAATAGTAATTTTTACCCCTATACTATCCAACACTTACCCTACTGTTGCACCCCCTGGAGTTAGAATAGTAATTTTTACCCCTATACTATCCAACACTTACCCTACTGTTGCACCCCCTGGAGTTAGAATAGTAATTTTTACCCCTATTCTATCCAACACTTACCCTACTGTTGCACCCCCTGGAGTTAGAATAGTAATTTTTACCCCTATACTATCCAACACTTACCCTACTGTTGCACCCCCTGGAGTTAGAATAGTAATTTTTACCCCTATACTATCCAACAATTACCCTACTGTTGCACCCCCTGGAGTTAGAATAGTAATTTTTACCCCTATACTATCCAACACTTACCCTACTGTTGCACCCCCTGGAGTTAGAATAGTAATTTTTACCCCTATACTATCCAACACTTACCCCACTGTTGCACCCCCTGGAGTTAGAATAGTAATTTTTACCCCTATACTATCCAACACTTACCCTACTGTTGCACCCCCTGGAGTTAGAAAAGTAACTTTTACCCCTATACTATCTAATACTTACCTTAAATGTAATTTAATATTATGCGTTGTAATGGTATGCGTTGTAAAGGTAGTATGCGTTGTAATGGAAATGCGTTGTAAAGGTAGTTTTTAAAAATGCGTTGTAGTGTCATGCGTTGTAATGTCATGCGTTGTAATGGATTATGCGTTGTAAAAAATGCGTTGTAAGTGCATGCGTTGTAAAAGTGTGCGTTGTAACGTCATACATCCTGTGGATATACCACTAAATCCGCCTTTGAATTTTGGATCGTCGCGAAAAATACCAGGGACGTTTCTGACCACCAATCCTTGAGGAATAATTCCTGCCTTCAAATATTCAGTTAGCATGCGTGCATGTAATTCTGTTCTTACATGTTTTTTCTTCGCTTTTTCTATCTTCTCTAATAATAATTAACGTGGACTCACAGTAGAGGAGAGTTGATTGGAAAATAAAGAAGGTCCACTCATTAATTTTGCAATGTATTCTTCTGTGTATAGGGGAGCTTCTCTCTCTGACATCTTAACCCAAAACTAAAAAATATATATAAACCCTATGGATCATAGGGTATGGGAAAAAATCCTGTAAAAGGATAAGACCCTTGCGGTGCAGCCACCGCTCTAAATAATCTGAACAAGGGAACCCTACTCACATGGAGCCTAGGTATTAATTATTAAAAGGAAACGGTGGCTCGTGTGGATTAATAACCAAATATATGATATACAAAACACAATGGCAGTAAAAAAAGGGGTTAAGCGTGACGTCAGAAAGAAAAGTTCACCATACACATTAGAAACTTGGTAAAAAACATTTTTCTTTATATCTATAATGAAAAAGTTTTCATAAACAATTTCACAATTTACATTCAAAACAAAATAGCAATTTTAATAAATAATTCTGAAAAGTGTCCCAGTGAAAGAAGTGATTAAACCTAAACTAAAGAAGTGACCTTAAAGTGCAACATAAATAGAAGGTTTCAATTATTCATTCTAGAAGTGATCACAGAGTGGGCACTTTCCTGCCTTAGCCCTCTAGTGCCTGTAGCCCATCTCTGGGTCACATAACTGGGTGTAGCTGGCAGTTGGGCTTTGTGTATTCCTTCTAGACAGGCACACACAACAGAGAGCTTTGGTGTGCCTGAATGGGTCATCACTGGCAGGATGAGAGGGCTGAGCTGAGCACAGTCATACTCACACTTCAATAAGCTGTGTCTTGCCTCCACGCAAAGGGCTGTATGCCCCCAGTAGTCAGTTTGGAGACAGGACAGGGAAGGCAGGATGCCTGTGTATTTCAAAAGGAAACTTCTAGAAGGTTCTCCCCCCTTCAAAGACACAGCTAGGTATAAATACTGGACCTTAGATACCAACTCTTCAGTACACCTCTGAACCTGTGGATACTCTGCCAGGAATGAGGACTGCTGTGCTGCTGACGGACTGCCAATCTGCTGGACTGTTTCCCTACTGGACTACTGCCTTGCTGTACTGCTGCCTTGCTGTACTGACCTGGTGCCTGCTGCCCACTTGCCTGGGTGAGAAGGACTGGACCTGCATCTCTTGAACCCAGAACCCCAGATTGACTCCAAAGGCTAGTTGACTGGCCTCCTGAGTAGAACCTCAGGAACAGAAGGCTCCAACAACCTTTAACCCAGCACCTGGACTTTGCCATCTGTGAGTCTGCCCTGCCAAATGGTGCCATCCCAGTCCTGAACCATTGGAAGTGGGCCTAATTTGCTTGACCAGCCTCTGTGGTTCCAGCGGAACGGACAAATCTCCTCTGCTGCATGGGTTGACCCAAAACAGAACTGATGCATCGAGGCTGCTGCGTGTATTAGACTTGTCACAAAGACCCACATCCCCTCTGCAGCATCTTCAGAACTGCCGCTGTGCGAGGCATCCTCAGCGCAGGCCCTCCCATCCCTCATTGATGGCAGCTTCAACAAGAATGCCGGACCCCGCATTACAGCCTCGCAGCTCCACGGTACCAACGCATCGCCTTGACTGCGTGACGCATCCTTGATGCCAGACTTCACACCGCAAACCCTTGTTGACGGGATCCTCCACAACAAAGCAGGACCTTGCATCGCAGCCTTTACGCATCTTGAAACCAACACATCACTTCGGCTGCGCAACACATCTTCGGCTCAGATCATCGCAGTGGTCACAAACCAGGATTGAAGGTACTTTGTTCAGCGGGGATAACCAGGGTCCCTGTAGGAGGCCCGCGATCTATCGCAGTGGGCCTAACCTTGTGACATTGTTCTGGTCTGGAGCAACCAGATATACACAGTTGTCCTGAGCGTAGTTCGAGGAGTTTTGCTTATGCGAAACTCCGTGAAGTTACAAAAAAACTCTGCGAAGTTCCGCGAGTGGCGGAGTACAGTTCGAACTGAAGTTTGTGCTGGTATTCCTGCCACTTGGGTAGAAATTCTACCCGAGCAGCAGCTCGCGATCGCAAACTTACCGTTCGCAAACTTACCGTTCGCGATCGCGAGCGGGGAAAAAACTCTGCAGCACATCGCGAAACAGAGTTTTTTGCACACTGCGAGCAGAGCGGAGTGCGGAGTACAGAAAACTCCGCAAACTCCACGAATGGAGCGAAGTTCACTGCCCAGGCCTAATCCACAGTTGACGCTTTGTGCTTTTTGGAGCTACTTTCACTAAAATCTTTAAAATTGCATATCTCCAGTTCTACTGATTGGATTTTTATCATTTTGCTCTTGTTTTATTAATCAAAAATACTCTGTTTTCCTAAAATCTGTTGTGGGATTATTTTTATGTTGTGATGTCACTGTGCTACTGTTTGAATTGTTGCACAACTACTTTACACATCGCCTCTGAGTTAAGCCTGACTGATCTCTGGAAAGATATCCCAGGGTTGGGCACAGGTAAATTTAGGGTTTGCTTGTGACTTCTCCCTGAGAAAAAGTCTAGTTGCTCTTGAGAAGGGTTCACCCCTCTCAATTTCTTACAACACTTGAGGGGGGGGATCGGGGGAAGGCGGCGGACACGTGTTGGCTTATTGTTTTACTGTCAGAGACCTGCATAAACATTTACTAAAAGATACATTATTTGACTGAGAGAAAGTAGGTTTCAGACGATAAAGCAAATTTACTTTAAAATATCCTGCCAACCCATTAGTTAAACGAGTAAGAAGATCAGGATATGGGTTTGTTAGTTGGCAGTAATAATAAGCTTTGTTTGAGGGTGAGGAATTGTATTTTAATTAATCTAGTCTACTGGAAAGATAGAGGGCTTGGGTATTTGAAATGTCAGCTTATTTCCTATGCAGCTTCTAGGGAAAGTATTGTATAAAGGTAGGATTGAAAGGAAGACAAAAGTATTTCTGTATCTCTTGACTGTTGTCCCCTGAACTATTCAAACAACATTTCAAGCAGCGATGACCCACTTTTGACTCAATACCTGGAACCTAGAGTAGAAAAATGATTGAGGGCATCAAGGAGGTATGGCTGAACCAGAGAGGCGGGCTGCAGGAAAGAGAGTATCTTGGAACCCGAAGGAGGCTGGGGCTCTGGATCCACATGCAGTGTGATCTGGTGGAGTTAAATCAGCATCAATAAAAGGAATGTGGTCAATGTAGTCACCTTTGGATAAGTTGCCAGTCTGCTCAGGTGGAACTCTTCATACTAATTGTTTATGAATAATCACAGAATTTTCACATCTGATTCACAGTTTAGACGTTTGTGGTCAAAATGTCATGTAAGAGAACGTAAACACGTACGACAGAAGTAAACACCACTTTACATACTCCAAAGTGATTTTGTGAATGGGCCCATAACGTTCACTCGGTGCACAGGTATTCCGAATCCTGATTCACAAAACCAAGACGGGCAGAATTTCACATACGCAATTTGCGAAAGCAGAAACTCAGCGAGTGTGGCAGAATATCAGCATTCACAACTTTAGTAGTGCGACACTCCAGTATTCATGAGGTGTGGGGGCAGGGCTTCCTTCGTGGGCGGAAATATTTTTCTCAGAGACAAACAAAAGGAAAAAAAGGTACAGAATGTAGAAATGCACAAATACAGACACGTCTGCGTGCAGAAATTCTACCTAGTGGTAATTCCACACCTGTATATTTTACGGATCTGATCACTATTGGAGATCTGCGGCTGGTGAGAACGGACCCGGTGAAATCACCCATTGACGCTAGACGGCTCGCACAAGACAGAGCGCATGTGCAATGGGGGTGGGGGAAGGGGGGGGGGGGTGACGTAACGCTCCCCCAGGCTATTTCTGGTGTGAAAGAAATAGGAACTTACTTCACGGGCCCCTTGGGTCTGCCTTCGTTATTTACCTCTGGTGCTATAGCTCCATGACGCTCACACATAGTGCCAATATCGGCAACAGTTATCACAACACACATAAGTACATAAATAAAAACACACGACACTGAAAGTAAGTGGAGAAATATTGCTGCAGGTTTATTAGCATAAGCAATATGCAAACATGGTGGGTTATCTTACGGGCGATCCCAGGGCAGGCCAGCCCCTATGCCGCCTGCCCGTCTGATAAGCCTAGAGTCACCATGGCAACGCCAATTGGTGTATACCTAATGTTGGGAGGGTCCCCCCCTCCCACCTGTGGACCACCAGTCCACTTGCTACACACGCCCCCCCCGTGATGGGTGGGCGGAGCATACATGGCAGCCCCCGGTTGCTCAGACCCACAACCGCCTGTCGGATAGCGGGGCGCCGTCGGTCTTCCAGTGGACACGCTAAACATCCCTGGGTATCCTGGCTTAGCACCACACGGTGCTGCTGCATGCTATACCCCTTGGTATGTGCAGACCCTGGATCGCCCTGTAACTCCTCCTGCAACACAAAGTGAGAATTGTTAGAAAACCTGGCCCCCCCTTTGTCCCTCCGGATGCCGGGTAAGCGGATGGGCGGGCAAGGCGAACGAGCGGACAAGAGGGCGAGGAGGGGGCGGAGACAGAATATGTACCCCCCTGGCTCCTCCCTGCCGGAAGCAGCTATCTGCTGGGGTCTCCCTTGGGCCATCCCAGGGACACGACCTCCCACCCCTGTGCCTTCCTGTGGCACTAAGGCGGCCACCCTCAAAGGGGCGGGCCGCTGCGCAACCCCCCCCCCGGGCAGCCTTACATAGTGCCAATATCGGCAACAGTTATCACAACACACATAAGTACATAAATAAAAACACACGACACTGAAAGTAAGTGGAGAAATATTGCTGCAGGTTTATTAGCATAAGCAATATGCAAACATGGTGGGTTATCTTACGGGCGATCCCAGGGCAGGCCAGCCCCTATGCCGCCTGCCCGTCTGATAAGCCTAGAGTCACCATGGCAACGCCAATTGGTGTATACCTAATGTTGGGAGGGTCCCCCCCTCCCACCTGTGGACCACCAGTCCACTTGCTACACACGCCCCCCCGTGATGGGTGGGCGGAGCATACATGGCAGCCCCCGGTTGCTCAGACCCACAACCGCCTGTCGGATAGCGGGGCGCCGTCGGTCTTCCAGTGGACACGCTAAACATCCCTGGGTATCCTGGCTTAGCACCACACGGTGCTGCTGCATGCTATACCCCTTGGTATGTGCAGACCCTGGATCGCCCTGTAACTCCTCCACAGCCTTGGGAGTGGCCACCGTCACTACCAGGGCCCCCCACCAAGGTAGACCTATTTCCTTACAACCTGCTGCAGCCAAAGCTTCCCCTAGGTCCAGTAGGAAAAGAACCGTGCCTAAACTAGAGAGGTGCACCCCATCTCCCTCCCGGCACCCTGTGGACTTGGCGTGTATAAGACCATGCCTGATGAAGGCCAAAACCTCTTTGCTCTGCGCAACTGCGCATGGCTCCAGGTAGACCTTTTTACCTACAGCAACTGATGCCGGGCTTCTCCAAGGTCCAGCCAAGACAATCTACGCCCAGCTGGACCGGCGGGCGGCCTGCCCCTCAGGACAGGTGCCCTCATCCTTTCTAACTCTCCCGTGGATTTTGACTGAAATGACCGTAAACCTAAAACTAGGCGTTGGTCCAATGTAGCCTTTGAATGGCTGAAGAACAATCCCCTTGACAAGACACTCCTGCCTAGCAGTGCCAATGCGGGAGGGGTAAGAGTTGACAAGCACGCCTTACCTCCTCCTTCACTCAGTTGGAGTATGTCCATCGCATTCCCTCAGTCACCACCAAATGAGAAGCCTTGCCCTCCCAAACTTTTGCTAGTATACCAGGGAGAGACAGGACTGAGTGACCACAGAGGAGGACCAACGTGTAAAATTCTTCACTATCTTGGATACTGGGTAAGCCAAATGTTCTCCTGCTAATTGGTAGCCCAAAAGCATTACCCCGGGGTTTCCCTCAATCATGTGGACCATATCGCCCCCGAGGAAGGCCACTTCCACAACCTGCATAGCTGCCAGCCAGTGCTGAAGGGCAGGATACGTTCCCCGGTACCGATACTCGCATCCATGGTACCTGTTTCGTCGAACTCAAGGACGGGCTACTAAGTGAGCAACCAGGCTCCGCCCACTCCTGCCTGGCAGTGCCCATGCGGGAGGAGGTAAGGGTTGACAAGCCTGCCTTCCTTCCTCTTTCACTCCGTTGGAGTACGCCCATCGTATTCCATCAGTCACCACCCAATGTGAAGCCTTGCCCTCCCAAAATTATGCTATTATACCAGGGAGAGACAGGACAGAGTGACCACAGAGGAGAACAACGTGTAAAATGCTTCTCTATTTGAATACTGGGAAAGCCAAATTGTTCTCCTGCAGATTTGTAGCCGAAAGTGTTACCCCGGTGCTTCCCTTAATCATATGGACCATGGCCCTGTTGGAAGGCCACCTGCATAGCTGCCAGCCAGTGCTGGAGGTCGGGAGAAGTTACCCGGTACTGATGCTCGCATCAAGGTACCTGTTTCGTCTAACTCAAGGGCGTGCTACTAAGTGAGCAACCAGGCTCCGCCCTATTACCCCGAGGCCAAACCCAAGCCCCTCCAAGTTCTGCTGCCTCACCTGCCTGTTAACACGAATCCCAGGGCAGACCACCGGCCTATAATCCATGCTTGGCCATGCCTGAGCTAAAATACCTCTGAACAGCCTGACAACAAGCTAACCACCAGCATTGAGTTCTGAATGTTTCTGACGCTGCCAAGAAACATGCGCATAACTAAAGCAACTGGCACCATGCCATAAAAGTAACAATTCAACCTTCTATGAAACAAACGTGCCCTTGTGGCGATCCGAGTAGGCTCCCTCCAAGCCAGCAGCCCTACTCAGGCAACCCGCACCCTCTTGGCACTGGCACACCCCCGCCACAGCTGCCCTCGAGTGCCTGGTCGTGTGTAGCCACAGCCTAGGTTTCATCACTGCGTCATACCGGGGTATGAAGACCCATCTAACTCGACTGCTGAGTGCCCATTGCACCATCGCAAGTATGCCTTTGCCTGCTCAGAGTCTGGCTGTAAAGTTGGAAGGCATTGACCCCCCAGCCCAGGGTGAAGATGGCAGCATTACAGTACCTGGTGCTATAGAGGGTCCCCGACCCTGATGGGACAGAATGCAAATCCCTTGCTCCTGTTGAGCACGAACCCAAAAACCAATTGCTCACCATGGTTTAATACCTTCCTGCTGCTAATCATTTCCTAGCTGAATGTTGACAAATCCATGTTCTGTAATGGCACTACTTCGCAGCCTGCACCATTCTGCCAGTGCCGAAAAGACCTTTGTCATGCTGCCTGGCCTCATCAATCTTGCCCTGTTCTAGCAGCGCCCGCTTCAGCCGTGGAGCAAACAACTCGCCGGTACCCCTAAACTGGCCCTGATGCGAGACAAACCGGGCCAAGGCACAACAGTGAGTGTACTAACTAATAGCAGGTCTAACAGCGTCAACAGGCATCCTCAGCTTACAATAGGCGTGATGGAGTGAGGGTATCCAGTGAGAAACAAGATGACAAATTCCCATCTGACCGACCGTGGTGGGAACCACTCCTGTATATTCTAGTACACATGGTCCCAGTTCACCTGTCACTGCCTGATGTACGTGACCTAGGTACATGGTCCCCTAGCATGGCGGCATGCCATTGAGACCAACATCCAGTCCCCGATAAGTACCACTATCTGCCTATGCTACAATCTTGCCTGGCGTTCCTTCATGCCCAGCTATACCAGGCGATGAATGCTCTCCTCCGTCACTTGACCCGACCACACCTAGAATTACAAAACAGCGAGAGGAGGCAGCCTGTGACCTGCCCCAAAAAACCACCATCCCGCATCAAACCGACCCGATGGAAAGACAAGCACCTAATGCTCTACACCCCTGGAAGACCCAGGAAATAACCCATCGTACAAAAGCGAGTAAATAACAACGGACATCCTTTCAGCATCTGGAGGCCTAGCCCTTCCGAAGTAACCTGGGAGCCCAACGCCAGGCCTCAGCCCTGTGTCGTGAGTGATCTTTGCCCACTACCGTGCGAGCCAGGGCCCCCGGTGAAATTTTTTTATTTTTTTTTTATTTTTGGGTCACTGAAGCACACGAAAACCCCTAGCTGTTCCTTGCTGCTAGGTCTTCCTACCCTCAGGAGGCCAAGAACGACCAGGTAACAATAACACTCACTCAACACTAGGCATTCCAAGTCCACTCGGGCTAATTTGCCATTGCAACAAAGCATTGCAACCAGGCCCCCCCCAGAACCGCTGAGGCAGGAGTACTCCCAATCAACCTCCCATCTCACATCAATACTGGCTAGACTAAGCCTCTATGGTGCATAGGATAATGCGACATCATTGTGGCTGACAGGCATAGCCTCTTGATAAATGCCTCTGTTCAGGCATGGTAAGGCCGGGTCACCAACACTGCTAGCCAAACTTACTAAAGTTTACACTCCCAAGCCCTTTCAGTGTGAATTTTTTTTTTTTTTTTTTTTAGAGGGCACCCGGGATACCTACGGGCCCCGAGACCATCCCGAGGAAGGGTGTGCATTACCCACAGTAACAGCCGTGGTCATTATCGGTGAGGGTGAGCCCAGGCTAAGTCAGGCAGATCATTGCTTCCCCAGGTCTGTTTACAACATCTAATGAGTTACCAAATACTTTAAAGACATCTGCATGCATTACCACCAGAGTACGATGTTGGGCCGGTAGCGATGAACGATGTACACAAAAGGCTGGTAAAGCAGTGGCCACCAAGAAATCACACAACAGGTCAACCTGCCTGGCCCACTGCAGGCAATAGCCGGGAAATCACATCTCCTTCCGGGTCAAGGGACGTTGACGGACACAACAAAACGGGCCCCTCACGCTATGCCATTGACCGACTCGGGCCCCCGAGGTAATCTACTGTGGCGGAGGACACCTGCCCCTTGGTGGATGCTGTATACACCTTAGCCCTTCAGGAGCATGCCTCCAAGGTGGCCGACTCACCACGTGTACTTCGACAGTCCCAGCCCGGTAGAACTCAAGCAACGTCACCCAATCTCTAAGACAAGCGACAAGCCGTTGTCATGCTCAACCCCCAGTCCTAGTTGCCCGGTGCTAGCAAGTGCTTACATAATTATCTGTTTGCTCCAGGCCCTCTGCTACCCCTGGAGGATGTGGCTGTGAGGAACAATAATGCAGCTGGGTCGAGTAAAACCGCACCCAGAAGAGGCAAACGATGTGGCACAATACGGCCATCTAGTAATGGTATACTTCATTATTTTCACATATTATTAAAAACTTGGTATACTTTCTGGGCATAGGTTGCACTTCATAAGTACCAGCATAATCCTAAAAACCGCAAAATCTATAGAAAGGTGACCAGGTGCTGGCCTGACTCGGACCCCCGGGCCGCCGTTCCTGGTCGCGGGAGGCCCCCGCCCGCGTGGACAGCGAGCCGCGGCCGCCCCAGCATGCCTCCCTCAGGGCCACGCCCTGCACCACGAAGGAACACAACGTTGCGTGTGGGGTGGGGAATGGTGGGCAGCTCACCGGATGCGCGCACAGCCGCCCCGACCAGGTGGGGACAGGGCAGACTGTGCCCCACCCAGTGCCTCTACCTGCCTGCTGGACCCCCAGTGGAGCCGTCCTCAAGGCCCAGCAGTCCCGCTCAGGCCCGCCGCGGTGGGACAAAAGTACGCGTGTGAATCGGCGTGCAGGGAATGTTACAAAGCAAACGAACTCAAAATGTAGGAACCCCAAGACATCCCTACTAGTGGGCAGCATAGCCCAAGATTGCTTGGTGTGGAGAAACACAAGCTCAGAGTCTATTACTAGCTATATAAACCCTTTTTACAATGTCAATCAATGTTCTAACACTGTATGCCTTGCGGTGTGTTTGCAGTTCTGGGATGAACGTCTGAGCTCACTGTCGAATACCATGACTTCATTATTACAAAATGCAAGCAACAGAGGGGAGCCTCTCAGAAATATTGCTGCAGGTTTATTGGCTCTCCAGGGGGAACGCAGCATCCGGTGCTTCAAGAAGCGTAATAAACTTCCAATCCCGGCGCCCCCTAAGGAGCACGCACTCGGTGCGCTGGGCCCCGGTGCACCGCCCTACCTAACAGCAGGCCACTTACACCCTTTTCCGGCAGCAAGCGTGTTCGTCTGATACACCTACCCTTGGCACGATCTAGGAGGAAGAGAGGAGAGGATGAAAACGACAATTTAAATTCCCTGCTGCTATAACCTACATGCATGTCCCCAAGGCAGCACCTGCAAGAGAGTGAACGGGGAGGGGAGCCTGGGGAAGGTAAGAAGCGTTTGTTTTAACAGCTTGTGACACATCGCAGCGTTAGCGGGCACGGGCCCCTGTCCTGTGAGAGCCTTGCTATCCGAATGTCTCGAGCACGAATTCTAATACTCGACCTTTTTTTTTTTTTTTGGGAAATGGAGCTAAAGTGATTGCGCAGAATATAGGCTGTTCGGCACTATCAGCAAGCTCGAGTTTCTCTCCCAGTTCCCCAGATCACCTCCGCTCCCTCGCTGCTGTAACAAAGAAGCTAGGAGAATGCGGGCACCGATCCCGCTACCTCTCGCATGCTACGCGAGCGCTCTACCATTTGAGCAAATTCCCTTCCTAAAGTAACGCACTGGCTCGAGGCCGTTGACGAGCCTGTTCAGATACATACACCTATGCGAACTGACAGGAGCTCCGGGTCCCCGAGGGTGAGTGGGGATGGCGCGCGCGCCCAAATCAAACCCCCCTCGCGTGCGTGAAACCGCCCCGGACGCGACAGCCAAAGAAAGTCAGGAGGGGGGGTGAAATTCCACATGTCGCAAAGTGGCGAAGCGACCACGCGCCAGCCAACTCGCGCCAGACGGGCCGTAACGCACCTATGTCGACGAAGAAACAATACACCCAACTAACGAGTCTGGTGGAATGCCGTCAGGCCTGGGCCCACGCGCGCGAGTTCCAAAGTGCATCACACCAAAGAGAAAACACTGGACAGTGGGCCGCGCAGGCACTACCACTCGACAGCAAGAATGCGCCTACAAGTCTAAATAGGACCTGCAACAATTCCCTCAACAAGCTGCCTGGTCACGTGACCCCAGACTGGGCTAAAGGCTGACTGCGAGGCTTATTTCTCCCCGGGAAGCTCAGTGCTCGACGGGGCTAGCGCAGCCATGCGCTTGACAACCCGCACCAACAGAGCCCCTGAAGCGGAGAAGCGCACAGGAAAGGAGCATGAAATTCCCATTAATAATAATTTATTTATTTATTTATTTATTTTTAAATTGCAGCCCCGACTCAGCATACCCTTCCCGCCCGGGGTACCCGGCTGATGCACAAAGAAAAACCCGGACGCGAGTAGGGACATCGCGGTAGGTGCTGGCTTGCACGTTAGGTCTGGGGGGGGGGGGGGCCAGGGGCGGCGGGGCGCCATTGAGCGAGCGCGCACCGGGAGAATATCGAAGCCCCTCCAGGACTTGCAACCGAGGCGCGCACCCCCGTAGCTATTGCCGCCGGCAGGGAGGAAGGACAAACTTGCTCCGGACGTGCTTCGAACACGCAACCTGCTGAGCTAGCGTCAAACGCGATACCGTTCCGGGCCCTGGAAACCCCCGACTCAAAATACGCACTGATACGAGTCAAGGTTTTAAAGACATGTTGTTGCCATTCAGCAAGCTAGCCGGGTAACTGATCCTGTGGTTGCAGGGGCACGAGGAGTCGCCTGCTACCAAGATCACACAGTTGCGCCTTAGTTTCCAAATGCTCCATGTAAATCCTGGGGCAAGATGTTATAATGCTGAGACGAAAACGAAGCAGGCTTCTGTGAGGCCAACAGGGCCACCATGAGCATCGGAGGGTGGATACTGTACATGTCCGTATTCATTTAAAACAAGCACTGCGAAAGCCAGTAGGTCTGGCATTAGCTTCGTGTGTCCCACATAGTTCTTGGGAACAATGGGCAGGATGCAGGATTACAGGCACAGAGGGGTCGCTGGGATCTGACCGCAGCCGCAGCCTGATACTGACGTGAGATGTAGGTGTTCTAGAAGGAGTACGCCTTCCACTGTCTCCTAAACTGGAGCATGGCTGAGGCACACAGGGGCAACATTCCCGACTCTGGGCTCTTTAAGACTGGGGAGCGCGCGCGGCAAAGTCTGCCTGAACCCTCGTTCCAAGGCTCGAACCGTGGGCCCGACCGCCATGCCACCCTACATAAACTCCATTTCGCAGCGAGGCCATCCTTACTTAGCTGTCCAGCCGCCTCAACGATCCCCATGACCCGCCCGAGGCCACCACTGGCCGGGAGTCAACAATGCGAAGGGTGGGGGGGGGGGGTTAAACATACCTAAACACAACATACCGACGCTCAACAGCAGTGAGCAGTAAAGATTATGCACCCCCCAGCGCCGATATCCTCCGGTCCCTGCAAGTAGCGATGAGGGAGGGGGGGGGGGTGGCGGTGAGCGCGAGCGGGAAGCAGAGGTCGCGTACCCTTTAACGAGAGCAAAGCGAGAGATGGGCTCCCGTACCACTGAGCCACAGATTGTGGCCTTACCGTGAGCCACAGCTTGTGGCCTTACCGTGCCTAACCGCCGTGGTGTCCCTCTCACGCACCCACCAGATATGTCTACGCTGGCATTCACCCCTTTGCTGTCGCCTCAAGTTCGCCCAGCGGCCCCTTCCCCCACCACGCACACGGTCCCGTGCCCCGCCACAACCTCGAACCCCGCGCACGGCCCCCCCCCGCCCGTGGTACGCCGACCACAGGGCCCCGTCTCCTGGTACTGCCCAGGGACAAGGCCGGGCGAGAGGGAAGTAACCGGCAGACTCACCACGAAAGGCTGCAGCGGCGAGCGACACGACGGAGCACGACGAACTGCTGGCAAGGCGAACGAGCGGACAAGAGGGCGAGGAGGGGGCGGAGACAGAATATGTACCCCCCTGGCTCCTCCCTGCCGGAAGCAGCTATCTGCTGGGGTCTCCCTTGGGCCATCCCAGGGACACGACCTCCCACCCCTGTGCCTTCCTGTGGCACTAAGGCGGCCACCCTCAAAGGGGCGGGCCGCTGCGCAACCCCCCCCCCCGGGCAGCCTTACATTTCATTAAAGCGCCTTGAGGCTGAGAAGTGTCTAGCATCAGAAACGAGCAACACAGAGTTAATCAGAGCATGCACAGGATCAGCTGAAAACCAAAGATAAAAAAATAAATCACACATATAGCAAGTAGACAATGAGAACAACATGACGTGCACACAGGGTGCCACAGGGTACGTGCTACCTTCATTTGACCCCCTTGGGAAACCACGCAATACGAAGGGATGCCAGGAAGTGCTGATGCACATGTGCAGTTTATCATCGTATAAAGGGCGCTGTAAAGATGGCCTTTTAATGATGCAGCGCTAAGAGCACAAATGGGCCACAAACATGGATGCAGGGCTCTCTGTCGCCTAAGGACAGGCTTATAATGCACATTAACCTTTCCGCTTCAAGAGTCCATACGTGCCCCTTGTTCCTTCATGCCTGTGATGTGCCCTTTACATTCAAGCGAGCCCAACACGGCTTATGTGTCCTTCACTCTGCCAACAAATGGTGCATCTCTGTCACCGAGAGACTTTTGGTCTGTCTTGCCCGTGTGCAGTCATGTGCCATCACTTTCAGGAAACCAGCATTCCCGTTAAGCAGCTCAAACTAGCTGTGCAAACATTCTCTCCAAGGTGTACTCTGAAATCGTTCTTTCCAGAGTTACACCCTGGTATTCGTGACAAAAACATGCTCTTGTAGACTGAGCGATGCTAAAACAGGCAACGAGGCCCGTGGCCGCCCTTTGTTCAGGTGATCAAGAGATTTTTGTACAGAAGTGTTATGTTATGTTATTTTCACTTATAGAGCGCACGGTTATCCTAGGGTGTCCTGGCGCTAAGTGATCTTGCTTGTGAGCGTGGTTACAGGTCCGGACTGGCCACACCGGGCGTCGGGCGTTTTCCCTGGAGCCTCGAAGTGTGGGAGCCGGTTTTGCAGCGGCGGGGGTCGGTTCTGTTATTGAAGTCTGGTTTTGCAGCAGTGCTGAAATATTGGCCTCCAGTAACAAAAGCAGCAAGCAGTGGCTATCTAGCCCTATGGGGGCCCGTGGCGGACTCTGCGTTTGCCGACCCGTGGCGGCCGCAGCGAAGAGCAGGGGGTGGTGCTGGTGAGCATTTTCTCTGTTTGCTGCCGAGCGGCAAACGGGGGTGGGAGGCTTGCTGTTGCCGCCCTGAGACAGCAGGTGATAACGATGGAGGCTGCCGCCCTAAAACATGTGCCGCCTGGGGCAGACTGGTAAGCAACGCCATTAGCAGCAAGCAAGCGCTGCCAGCCTCCCAGGGCCAGGCAGTGCTTCCTCAGGGTCTGGTCCGACAAAATTGCCAGGGCTGCTTTGAGTTCCCACTCCGGCCCTGCACTGTTCTCCTTTGCTTTGAGGCCAAAATCTAGGTGGACTCAGACCTCCTCATACCAGCACTGTGGATCCACGAATGGCACTTACTTTACCTCTCACATCGCCATGCGGTTGTCGCGAGGCAGGACTTATAGTTGGTTATGAGATGAGCGGGGAGGCACAATCCTCTAAATTTGCTTGTGTTGAAGGCTTTTCGTGAGTGGAGAGGCTGGTGGTGCACATCAAGTGCTGGAGGGCTTCACATTCATGGATTCTCAATCCAAGACACTGGTGCAGCGCACAGTTGCCCACTCTTTACACGTCACAGAAAACATGACAATAATGATACCGGACTCATAAAAGTGTACGTTCACTTGCACGTGATTTCTACGTAACACTTTGATGCGTACACACGCTCTGCCTAACAACACCATCGCGGGGAGTCTTCACTATAGAATTTATAGTTTCACAAATGGAAGGCCCACTAAAAGTGAAAGAAATGCCTCTGAATGTTTAGTTCACAAAAACCATCCTAGACTAAAGACACATATTGATAATCAATGATTTAGAGAAACTGAAGTGATATGGATTAATAAAGTGATTAAAATTTTATGATAAATGTATAAGCTTCATTGCAACTAAGAGATCTGCATTTTGACACCTGTTCTATTGTAGGCATACACATTGGTAATGTGCACCCTATTTCAAACCATCCTGGTATTGCTGAAGTCTAGTTCATGAACTTAAAACGCATGTACATTTGTCTGTGTAACTCATAGATCTATCATTATCAGTTCCCAATAATCCTTATGTATCTAGCATTCTAAATTGAGAGAAACGATAGGGAATTTCAAATGTATGCATTAAGGTTACACGTATGTACTTTCAAATGTAGCTCTAGGGCATACCCATAAATGTGTTGTTTGATTATTTCTTATATGCTAATGAACTAAAGGTACTAAAGAATATTACACTCATACATGTTTTACTGTGCACATGTGTATTAAATGTGTATTATTTAATTTAATGTCCCATGTTAGCATACACTCAAAAGCCATGTACTTTGTTTCATAATTCATTGTGTTCCTGTATTTGTGGAAGCTGCTTATCTTGCACGTATTCTCATGTCTTCTTAGAGTTAGAAATTTTACCTTTTTGTAACAATGTTAGATAGGATGTGGCCTAACGGCCTGAGCTGCCGACTTTGGAGCTGGGGAACCAGGTCCGAGGCTCTGCGTCGGCTTAACATGCTGTGATTCTGGGCAAATCACTTAATCTCCCCGTGCCTTCCAAAAAAAATGAATGTGTACTTGTGTAATGTATCTGATGCTCATGTAAAGCACTCCAATACCTTTAGGTCGAGTTTGTGCTATATAAAACTGCAAAAAATAAGAAAAAAAAAAATAACATTGCCTGGGACTGCAATGTAGTCGGCGAGTACATGGGAAACCTGTGTACAAAGAGAGGACTTTTATGCTCTGACCTGAGTATGTGACCACAACGACCTTTCCATGACTAGTGTAGGATCTTTTGCCCAGGTTGCAGTATGCCCCATATGAATCCATACAGAGATTGATACAAATATAATGGACTCTTATTGATGCAACCAAAGGGGAGTTGCCAACGGACTCTTTCAAATTTAACTTATTGTTGTCTGGCTGGAAGGGGAGGAGGACTTCTTCAGACTTTCCCCTGAGTGCATGCAGATGACTTTGGACTTTCTTGCGGGCCACATGCTGAATGAACTCTCAATGCCAAACCTATTCTGCAGACTCTGTGCAGAAACGTCTTTGGACACCGACTTGAGCCATGTCTTATGCCCTTGCTTTAAAGTCCTTGATGGACTTTAAAGTACAATCCCTTATGTCTCTTTATTTCCCTTAAAAAAGTGCCTTAGACTAATGCTTATTTTAGACCTATTGAAGACTCTTAACTGAGTTTCCAAAATTCTTCTGTGGGTATTGCTTATACTCTTGTGTCTTATCCCTATTGTAGATAACCATAGGAGAATGGATCACTTGTCCTGTATTACAACCAGGGTCTGGTGTGTTGACCGTCTTTAAAAAACCCTCAATCACGTACAGGAGTGGTGGAGCAGTGTATCTTGATTATACGCTTCTGAGATCACGTGAAAGCATCATCATTGGGTGTTTTATTAAAATATGCTTTCCTCCACCGGGGGTAGCCCAACTGGTGATAACAGTAGTGACCAGTAATCGAGTGAGTGTGAGTGAAGTAAATTTAAAATTACCTACAACTCTCAACAATGAGGATTTATTCATTTGGAGATGGGGCAAGGTTAAGATCAGAGCAGTGCAGATATAGAAATGTCACTATTCTATAACACCTGTGAATCCATGTGAATGGTCGACATGTTTCAGATGGGTCGGTGGGCTTTCTTCAGGACCAGTTTGAGGCTCATTGCCTACTTAGCAACGCGTGGGGGTAGGTAAGTAACTTACCCTTCTTCTCAATTGTTACCGGTCAATAGTACCTGTAACTTGCAAATTCCACAATAGGCTCCGTCTTTGGTGCCCCGGAGTACTCAGAGTATTCTTGTACTAGGGTTTGTACTTGGACCATTTAGATTACTAATGTATCGATAAGATAAGATGAAATTATTCTCCGAATACCAAGTACTGATGTTGTTGTTCTGTATCGTAGCCACAGAGCTGTTGGTCTGTTTGATTCTTGTTGGCCTAAATTTCTTTAGGGAGCTTGGACTCCCTGTTGCTATTCTATTTTTCTGTAGCATGATCTTAAGAGTGATTTACCTTAACTTAATTGCTAACTTGTAATAAACACCCTCGAAATTTGGCTACTGATTCCTGGTCCTCAATGTGTAGCCAAATGGCTGCACTGTTAATGTAAATTAAATTGATCGGACAAGAAATGCTAATTCTCTCTCCCCTCAGTGCATACAAGAAAGATCCATCGGAGGACCAAGTTACCAAGTAAGTAAGTGTGAGTTAATGATGCAGTAAAGAAGGTAAATCCTCAGAATTCAGTGGGCCTGGAACGCATAATTAAATCTGCTGGATCAAATATGACAGACAAATTGCTTTTCTCAGAGACCCAGGAACTCTCGTGAGAGTTGGTGATGGCGGTGGCCATCTTGGATTGCTGATAACAACTTTGCTCATGTTTCACAGCGTCCTTTCTAGGCAAAAGAGCAGCAAAGTTGTAGATTGCTAATGATGTTAATTCTTCTCTCATTTACACAAATACAAATTAAAGGCAAGAAAATCAATATCAGTAGGTGCATACATATGAAGTTGGAGGTAATTACCATGGCAGCAGGAAGAGAGACCAGTAAGCAATTTCTTTGACCACGTATGGTTTGATTCAGTTTCAGGAGAGTCAGCTTTATGTCAAGGTCTCAGAGAGTTAGTAAATCACTATCATTGTGCAAAAGTTTTATGGTGAACATCCATGGCAGACTACCCAAGAATCTCTTATTGCCTTAAATTATCCGTTCCAGCCTGTGGATGGTAGTACTAACGGAGTGAGAAGGCTGTGTGGAGATACCTGGAGTCTCTGTTTTCTATCTTATTCCATTCCTCTACCCAGATTCTATTTGTCTCACATAATGTACTGTGCGTGGTTAGTAGCCATTTTGGTGAGTGTTGGAAAAATGCTTTTAACAGCGGTTGTGATAGTAGCACACGTAAATCTCAAATTTGACCCCAGTGGTCCCAAAACATGTCAAATCCAGGCCAGAATGATACTTATGCAAAACAAATAGTATATAAAAAAAACCTTTGATTAACATGTCTAATGTTTCAGGTCCATATGGATACCCATACTTTTACTTATGAATTGCACAGTTATTTGCAAAGGTAATGGGGAAATGGAGGAAGTTCAAAAAAGATCTAGGACCTGATTCTTAAAATGCCTCCGCACATGTAGTGGAGGCCCTGCAGTCTCTGGGGAGTCTCCGCACTCGGGGCGTAATCTCCGCAATGCAGTGGTCGAAGTGGGGGAAAAAAAGTAGGGGAACTGGGGGCGGTGACTCAGAGGGCGGGAATAACCCAAGGATTTGATCAGTGGGCGGAGCCAGAGGTGTGGCCAGAATGCTCAACCATCCCAATTTTTTGTATTTGTTTGGCATTTCACTGCCCAGTTTAATCACCAAATGGATCATACACATGATTATTTAAGGTTATAATGAGTTATTGACATTAAAATACATTCAGAAAGTGGGATATACTTCTAATCACAGAATGTCCTAAATACAACAAAATGTGGAAGCACAAGCCATTTGTCTCCGAGCGATGGAGTTTCTGTTATCAGCACTTCTCCCTTTTTCCACAAACAGCAGTTCAAACACGAATGGCAAAATATCCTAGTTTGCAAATGTTTTCTATATAATCATGGTTCTGCCATATTTGCCTCATAATGCAAGATCTGCTGCACGAGCTGACCATTTAAACAAATAAATTGTTTGTAGCTCAAACATATCAAAAGTTAATAAAAAATGTGACTTGTGTTGCTGCGGAGTGGATGGCCTATTGCAAAAGTTGACTAATCACCTTTCTCACTGCTACATTTGTATGTTACATTGGTACTAATAAGGCAAAATCTTTCCAGACACAGTTAGCGTGGGTACACATGTCAAAATATTAAAATATCAGAAAATATACTGCATTACGCTGGAGCCTTTTTTAAATGCATTATTTAGTCAACACTCTGGCATAATTTTGTCCTCCTTTGCTGCATAATTAATTCCAGTGGCCCCACAGCAGGTAGCACATGTTAATAGTGCTTGTGAATGAAGCAGAGAGATTGGAAAGTTTGCGAACTTAGTTTGGTGGGAGTGCAACTCCTGCATTGCCAATCCCTGGTGAGTTGCAGCTACTTCTGCTGTAACAAGGCCAATGGAGTTACCTATGGGTGAGGCAGACTGGCTTCAAGGGCAGAGCTGGCGTTAGCACTGGTGGCGCCCTCTGCATTAACGTTTGTTGGTGCTCCCCCATGACCACCTCCGCCACGGATTCCCTCACTACCCCCCTTTAACACTGCCCCTCAAGTCTCCATAACCACAGTCTCTCTCAGTTGCATTTAATTTGATTTACAGTGCCACTCATACCATTGTAGGTTGTCAGAGCACTTTACATCACACACATTACACAATCAATATGTGTGTAAATCACTGTATAGAAAATGTTACATAAGACTAAGGAAAACAAGGTGTAGGAGTCACATGACAACCATACTAGTAGGCCGTATAGTTTAATAGTGATTGGTCTGGAGAAACACAAACTCATAATTTAAAACGTATTACCATGGTTGGTGGGTTCTCTTTAATAATCAGAATTGATTTATATCCAAAAGAACTCTCTTTGCAATATTTTACAGTGCCACTCATACCATTGTAGGGTGTCAGAGCACTTTACATCACACACATTACACAGTCACAATAAATATGTGTGTAAATCACTGTATAGAAAATGTTACATTAGACTAATACTACAAGGTGTAGGAGTCACATTTCAACTATATTAGTAGGCTGTATAGTTTAATAGTGATTGGTCTGGAGAAACACAAACTCATAATTTAAAACATAATACCATGGTTGGGGGTTCTCTTTAATAATCAGAATTGATTTCTATCCAAAAGAACACTCTTTGCAACATTAGGATAATCAAAGACTAGGGGAAAAAACATAACACTCTAATTTATACCTTGCAGTTTGTATGCAGCTCTTAGATGACAGTTAATAGCTCACTGTTCTACGTTAGGGTTTTAACTTATAAACTGCAAGTAACAAAAGGCTCTCTCTGACCAAAGCAGTAGCCCACTGACCTATTTATATTATGTGCACTTTGTGATCTGCATGGTACATGTTCTTTGCAGCAGGCACATTAACCCTGTGAGCTACCTTTCCATGAGTCAGAACTTCTACTAGACAAAACTCCGATCTCTCTCTAGGAAGAACATTAATCACCAGAGTCATCATGACATTTTTATTGTTGCCGAAAATTGCTGGAGGCCACAAAGGAGGCAGCAAGCGCTTTTAAAACCATAATATACTTGCAGAAATGATGCCTCCACCCAAAGTCAGCACCCGGTGCAATCACACTGGTTGCACCGCCCTAGATCTGGCCCTTCTGAAGGGTCCTGTGACCTCAGTGACAGAGTCACTGTTGTTCTCGGGTGTGCTACTCCATAGGTCTGCCCGCAAGACTGGAGGTGAACTTCAGTATGGATTGTGGTGGACAAGCCTTGAAGGTTAACTTAAACTTGTCATGCTAGGGTCCACCTGCTGGTGCTAAGACACCAGGCTTTCTAAGGTCTTGCGAAGCCTTCTAAGGTCTAGCATGAGATTGTGCTCTCTCAGGAGAGTGGTCTGGTGGACTGGTTATTAAGGTTAAACTTGGTTCCACAGTTCCAAATTCAGCAGCTTTGGCCATAGTGCCACATCCTCTTCCCCAAAGAACACCATGCTGCCCCACTGAGAAAAACTCACACTGCCTTCAACTACAACCCAATTGTTGCCGGCTATAAACACCTGGGTGCGGCTACATTTAAATAACGCACTAGACAAGAGCAATATGCGGCCTACAAAAAAAAGTAACATCATCTTGGAAAAAGCAAACACTCATAGGGAATGCCATGTGAAATGTAAGCAGGAACAACATGGTTACCTTAACGCTTTTACACTCACTATTCAGAAGTCAGTGAGCGGTTTTGCCTGAAAAGTTAAGGACATGACTACAGGGCCCTGTCCATTGCTTATATCCTTACAAAACGTAAGCAGTATAGTAAAAAGACCACATCCCTGAACGCAGAGCCGCAGTACACATTTGATTTTCCAATCTATGCATTGCAGTACCTCCAGGATCGGTGCACTAGTTCCAAGCCCAGGGAAAACAAAGACAAGAAAACAACCAAAAAATAGCGCTTCACTAGCAAACTTTGTAAAAGTAGCGCTAATGTGTGAATAAAATACATCTGGGCAGTTTGCTACCACTCTGTCTTACTTTATTTATTTTTCATATTTTTATCCTTTTATTCCCGATGCTTACTTTGGAATTAAAATGTCAAAAGAATAAGACACTTCCAGCAAAAGTGTTTTTCTTTTTTGGATCCATTCACAGGGGAGCAAATAAAAGAAAGGAAAGGAAAGAGAGTGAGAGCCCCTTCTTGAAGTCAGGGTTTTCAGTAAGAGGGGAACTGCTAGACAGAAAGAGAGGGGAAGAGGGAAAGAGTGAGGGGGAAGCTGAAGCGGCAGAGCAGAAGTGGACACTGTATTTTTCTTCTCAGGGCAAGAAGGAAAAGACAGAGTCCTGTTACTTCTCTCCCGCCCTGCCCATCACGAACGCCATGAACGCTAGGAACGCCCTATAGGCGATGGTGATTTCTTTCGTCCTGGGACGCATTTTCAAAATAAATAAGTAGGGGAATGGAATCTTTGGAATTTAAGAAGTAGGAGCACGCCGTGCCCTGCCGATCCCGACCACTGCGACCACTTCCGCAATGAGAATTCTCATAGTGGAAAATCCGCACGAATGCGGGGACTCCCCCACTATAGAGACGCCTCGGCCTTGAGTGCGGAGGCCCTTTGTGAATCAATGCATGGTCTGTTGTAACCAGGAAAGCCATGAACTGCTGCTCAGCATAAACGGCGCTAAATCAAAATAAAGCAGCTCAGTCTGTGCATAGCAAACAATACACCAGCAAGAAACCTGGGTACAATCTGCTTCCTTAGAGAATCCTCAATACTGTCCATAGTGCCCTCATCATGAGAAATTCCATCCTATAGGTTGACAATGAAATCCAGTGGCGTAAAGCAAAATGATGGGACCCCCTGCAGAATGGTCTCAAGGGGGGCCCCTTCGCGGTTGAGCCTCCCCCCTACACTGCAGGGACCTGCTCAGCAAAGCAGAGTGGCTTTCCTGAATGCTTAACTATTTCTTATTCCATGCCACTGTACGCATTCTGCTAGGCATGCAACAGCATGGCTTAGAGAGTGAGGGGGCCCCCTCAAAAACAAGAAAACCTCGGGGGTCTCTGTTATGCTGCTGAGGAAGTCAGCAAACAAGTTTCAAGCTCAGTACGTATGTATGTATTTATGTATGTATGCATGTATGTATGTATGTATGTATGTATGTATGTATATATGAGTATTTCTTTCTGAAGCTAAACAAAGGACTGAAAAAAGGAAAGAAGCGCTGAGATACAGTTCTGGACTGTTGAAGAATGAGGCGGAATATATGTGGTTTGGGGCTTCTATTTTGTAACAACATATTTACTGAAGAGGTGAATCTTCCAATCCTTTCTGAATTTGCAGGGGGTTGAAGTTGTTCTGAGTAGTTCCAGATTGTGGGAGGTAGATGGAGAAGGCTTTTTAAAATATTTGAAGTTTTTTTTGTTTCCAGACTCGTGACGTCTTGACTTCTTGTCTTATACTGTTTTTCAGGAACTGGACTCCATTTCCCGAGGAGCAGTGCGCCTCCCTGGATCCCTCCCCTCGGCATACTCTGTGTTGCAATATTGCACAGAGGCTCAGAGCGTCCCTGTGGGGGAAGGGTAACAGCATATAGCATACCATAGGGAAAGATAAGACAAATAAAAAAATATTTACGAGGTTAATATAGTGATATAGATTTCAAACACATAACATGTTATTTTTGTGGTCATATATTATATAATATAGCCTTATAGCCCGCCGTAGCAGGCTATACCGGCTATTAAAGGCCTGCTGCATCGTTAAAGGCCTGAGATGAAGGCGAGGGCCTTTAACAAAGCAGCGGGACTTTAATAGCCGGTATAGCCCTGCTACGAAGGGCTATAAGGCTATTAGAACATTCTGCCACTAGAGGGCAGAATGTTCTAACAAATTAAACAAAGCCTTCAGGGAGCGCGAGGGGATTGAAATCCTCTCAGGCTCCCAGAAGCCTTTGTTCACAGCCAGAGCTGTGAACAAAGAAACATTGGAATGTTGGAGCTCCGGGCTTATACCAGCCATTATAAGCCCGGAGCACCCCATTGTTTTCAATGAAGCTTCCAATGTTCTAATACCTGGTAACCTACCTCTATCCTTTATGTGAAAATCAAACGATAAAACAGTAACAACATAGAAATGACAATTGTTATTGTACTTCTAAGTCCTGGCAATAAACCCCACAATAATAAGACAATAATAATCAACAATCGTTTCTTGCCCATTATTTCAAAATATCAACATTTAACTTTATTATCAACGGTTGGCTCGTTTGAATTAACTCATCTTAACAAACTCTTCTCCAAATGAAAAGTTTATAGTTGTATTCAGTAGTTGGTGGCCCTTGCTGTCCGCTGTGCATCAATTACTCATGATATTGAGTTCATTTCTCTCCAGAGCATTGAAGCAAGCAAAGGCTCTGCCCTTTTTTAAAGTACACCAAGTCATGGAAGCTAGGGCACACTGACATCATTACAGTAAAAGTGAAAGTAAAACGAGCTGATGGGCTTGTTTTACTTTCACTGAATCAGTGCTCGGGGTATAACTCAGCCCCTCGGACACTAATTACCTGGGGGGGGGGGGGGACATCATTGGAAAGAGGAGAATTCCCCCTTTCCAATGGTACCTCCTCTCAGTGGATCCCTGCTTGAGGATCGCCACAGGAGAGCGATCCCCGATCAGGGATCCACCCACTAAGCACCAGGAATAGGGGGAGAGGCCCCTTAAGCAAGGTGTAGGAAGGTGGATATCTGACTATGGTTACCCCCAAATTTTTGCCTAGTGTCTAGCTGGTTTTTCGACTTAGTTGGCCTGAGATCCTGCCATTCAGGCTCTCAGGCTATCTGCTCTCTCTGTAAAATGGACTCCATGTACCCTAGGTACATACCCAATTGGTTGGATCACCCTGTCAGCCCCTGTACCAGTGTACACTAGGTACCCAGGGCATTGGTGTATCCAAGGCCTGCCAGGGGCTGAAGCATGTATTATGCCACCCCAGGCTTGGCCTAACAATCTGACACAACTGGCTGATCACTCAGCTGGGGTAAGTTGGTGTAATCACCTCTTACTTAGGTGTAGTATACCTATACCTAACCTTAAATGGGACACCTGGTAACCTATGAGTCACTCCTATGGCAGGCCTTAACAATCCTGAAGGCAGAGTGCTTGGTTCCATGTGAGATGGTGCTCTGGCATGAGCTGAGCCTGTCTGCAGTGGTCGGAACAACTTCCTTCTACTGTTTCCAGATATCGTCATACCATATACTCTTAAGTGCATTATGAACCTCGCGGTTAAATGCTATCTTTGGTTTGGCTTTATCAAAACATGTCGAGTAAGGTGTCATACGAATTGGAATACTAACCCCTCGCCAATTCTGGCGACGGGGTTAGCATTCCACCCTTCTAGAGGGACACGACATGTACAGTACCTGAAACCCGGGTAAAATCAGACATAGCCTCAGCTCCACAAAATGGATGCTGCCACCACAGACACAAGTCTGCCCTCCTGCTGCTGGGAGTCCTTCCAGCTTGGGAGGTGTGGACAAAGGGTTTCCTGCCAGGGGAGGTGCGTGCACCACCCCAGACAGGATTTTGTGTATTGGTCAGGTAGGGCTTGAAAGAAACCAGACATGCCTGTGGCTCACAAGGAGCCTCGGTGCATATGCCAGTTCAAACCGGTCCTGGGGCACACCAGTCCCGGGCCTGGGGCGAGCTGGACAAAGGATTGGGGGTGTAACCACCCCCCTTCCTGGTCCCACCCATAGGGAGGGACCTAGCAGGTAGTCCGGCCCCTAGAATCCGAATAAAGGTAGGAGCTGTGTCCTAAGACTTTAGACATCCTGGAATAAACTTGAAACTAAGAAGAAGACGGGAACTTCGACGTTCTGCTGCACAGAAGACTGAAGAAAATCTCCCCTGTGGTCAGGGAGTGACCACCTTGCTAACGCAAGCACCATCCAGCGAATCAACGTCTGCTTTGCTGCCGCCTCCCGCCGGAGCCCGAGCCCAGAGACTGACAAGACCTGGACCTCCAGACCTCTCACCGCCCGATCCACAGTCCCTGAAAAGAGGAGACCCGTGGAGGCACCGAGACACGTGGAGCCAGCCATCTTGGAACGACTACGACAAGCTGACCAGTGCAACAACCGAGGCTCCCTCCAAGTTGTGCTTTGGGTCCTGAGAAGCCCAACCCTCGAGCAGCATCTGCACCAAAGGTGAGCCCTCCAGCATCTCCACGATCTGCGTGGGGCCCTTCTGCATTTTGCCACTCGACGCGCCTAACCGGTTGCTGGCCCGCTGGCTAGTGGCCATCTTGGCGACGAAATCTACGACAAACACCGCTGGTCTGGTTGCTCCAGACTGGCCCTTGCTCCCCTCCAAAGGAGCAATCCCTCTGACCTTGCTGGTCAGAACCAACAGCTGATTTCCGAATCCTCCTGCAATTGCTTTTGCCAAGGCTTGTTTGCTTCGATCAAGTCGCCGACACCGCCGACAGCGAGAGCCTGCGTGGGACAGCTCGTGAGCCGACTCCTGGACGTCGTCGACCTTCAGGGACCACGTGGCTGCGGAGACAAGCTACCCCTCATCACCTGTTTGCACCCGACATCGCCTGGTACCCACCTGGTGCCACGCTGGTCACTGGCTAGTGACTGTGAACACTGTCCCCTCTGCTTACAGGTCTTCAACATCTCCGATCCACTCTTGGATCCACTGCATCTCTCCCGGACCGACCGCCTGCAGCATCTTTGTCTTCAAGCTCCACGGAACAGATAGAAGAAACCCGACGCACTTCGAGGCCTATGCACCCGCTTCCTGTGGGTGAGGTAAAGCTGGCACACCTGTGCCCAAGTGTAGTATTACATCTCTAGTGCCTGTGTTCCAAATCTTAAGTTCCTAGGTCATCCGGAAGATTCCTTTTGCAGTAACTTTGTACTTTTTACGCACCCATTGAAACCTATGGGAGCACGCGTGTGACTATTTGCTCTGCACACGCCACCCGTGGACCTCCTGGTCACTAACTGACGTTAGCTCCTTGTAGGCCCAGCGATTCTAGAGGCCCTAGGCCTTTTCCCTTTTCTGTTCGTGGTACTTATACCACTATTTTAGTATATGGTTCGAGTGGCCACCAGGGCCTATCCATATAAAGTGCAACTTCTGTGTATTCTGTGATAATCTTGTTTGACGATTTGTGCTCCTGTGCTCATAAAGAGACTAGGGGTTACTTTGATAAATAAATACATATATATTTTGAATATATATCTGTGTGGTGTCCTTTCATTGGTATAAAAGGGGGTTGCATTTGGTAAAACAGCTGGCTTAACACGCATCACGAGTTTAGCCTCAAAGACTGCTTAGCCTACGCTACCACTAGGGCAGCTAGTCCGAAAAGGTTGACTTACAACCACACCATAAGGGTTGCTTGGCATGGTACAAGGTGATCACTTTAACTAGTGAGCATCATATACCAGGCCAACTTCTCACATTGGTGAGCAGCGGTTGGATTTGAGCTTGCTGTGTTTTACCATTGTAATCTCTTGGTTACCAATTGAAAGATCACATAGGTACCTGTAGGTACATATAAAACAAGATTAGATATACATAAGTTCTACTGAACTTAGTTGTTGTAGAGCAAAGGGAGTAGCACACCCTGACTACAACTACTAGATAGGTTTAGTAGGTAAACCCAAGTGTAGGTAGATTGCAACACATCCACCCACACTTAAGAGCAATGGCCGGGGCAGAGGGGTCCACTGTACCCATCTCTGTTGAGAGTGACCCCCAGAGGGCACCATCCAGCTTTGCTACCCTTAATCAGAATGAGCTCAGGCATTTGGCAACTCTTAGAGGCCTTAAACAGCCCAAGAACCCAAACTCTGCTGAGCTCAGAGAGCTCTTACAGAATGATGAGAATCAGAGAGCACTCAAGAAAGCTTCCCAGTTAGCCCCCTTAGGGTCAGGAACAGGAGGCCCCCCTTCTAAAGATGCCACTGAAGTACCCCTTCCCAATAGTCACCCCTTAGATGGGATGCCTACCACAGAGGATGAGAGTGAAAAGGATACTGACAGTAGTGAGGATGAAGGGAGAACTAGCCCAGTGCCAAGTGTTATACTTGGCCCAGCTAAACCAAGGCTATTGGGGACTGACAGTGGGTTCAACCCACTGGATCTCCCCAGTGGACTTAACACAGGGCTGGGAAGGCAAAGGAATCGCTCAGGTGACTCCAATGCTTCCCATGGCTCTAGAGGCTCTCAAGGTCACTCCAGGAGAAGGATGACCACCCCTCAGAGGAGGGAACATGAGGCCAAGATGCAAGAGGCCCAGCTGAGGATCAGGAAGCAGGAGCTAGAAGTAGCCCTGATGGAAGAGAAACTTAGCAAGGCTAGACAGCATAAAGAGAGTGGGTCTATACCCACTGGTGGCAGCAATGTCCCTAGGGACAAAGATAGGGTCTTTGACAATAGGAACCTGTCCAAGATTGTGCCCCCCTACAAAAGTGGGGATGACATCCACAAATGGATGACTGCTCTTGAGAGAGCCTGCAAAGTGCAGCAGGTTCCTGAAGACCAGTGGGCAGCAATCTTATGGCTCTCCTTTGAGGGGAGAGGCAGAGATAGACTCCTCACTGTTAGAGAAGAGGATGTCAGAAATTACAGAGTCCTGAAGAGTGTCCTAGTTGATGGGTTAGGCTTAACCACTGAACAGTACAGGTTAATGTTCAGAGACACCCAGAAGACACAGACTCAGGACTGGTCTGAATATGTGGAATGTGCCACTAAGGCTTTGGAGGGTTGGTTGCTGGGAAGTAAGGTGTCTGATTATACAGGATTGTACAATTTGATGATGAGAGAGCAGATTTTAAGTAATTGTCAAAACCAGCTTCTCCATCAACACCTGGTAGACTCAGATTTGACCTCTCCCCAAGAATTGGGAAAGAGGGCAGATAAATGGGTCAGGACCAGGATCAGGCCTAAAAACCAGGGTGGTGACCAAAAGAAAGATACCACCAAGCCTCAAGAGAAGGGTGGGGATAAAGAGAAAGAGAAACCTTCCTCAGGGCCCCAAAACTCCACACAGGGTGGTGGGTCCCAAGCTCCCTCCTCTACCACAGCTAAAAAGCCCTACTGCCATGAGTGTAAAACTCCTGGGCATTGGAAAACTGACAGCGGTTGCCCAAGGGCTAAAAACAAAACTGTTCCTCCAATTACTCCTGTCACACCACCTATTACTGTCAGCAGTAATCCCCCAGGTGGTGGGAGTGCCCCCAGAAATCTGGGTGGGTTTACTTGGGGAACACAGGGGGACCCTGGCTTAGCCAATTCCCCTACAGCAACCACTCTTGTCTGTGATGGTGGCATGGGGTTTGCCAACTTCACTGCCTGTCCCAACACTTTGGGTAGGTACAGACAGGAGCCCTACATCAATGGTACAAAAGCTGAGGCCTACAGAGACACTGGGGCTAGCATCACAATGGTGGCCCATTGGCTAGTTCCCTCTGAGCAGCTTTTGCCCGGTTTCTCCTACCAGGTGACTAACATTGATGGCAAACAGAACAGTCATCCCATGGCAGAGGTATGTCTCAGCTGGGGAGGGGTCACTGGCCCTAAAAGGGTAGCAGTGTCCCCAACCTTGCCTGTAGACTGCTTACTGGGGAATGACTTAGAACTCTCAGCTTGGGCTGGAGTTGAACAAGACACCCATTCTAAAATGGTAGGCCTTTCACAAAAGGGTAGGGGGGTTGTGCCATTCACAACCCCTGTCCAAATAGATTTCCTCCCTGAAAAGGTTGGAAGGGCAGTGGTAGCCACAGCCCAGGCACAGACAGACTTCCCTGTAGGGACTGGCAGAGCTGTGACAGTCACAGCTCAAACACAAACTGAGTGCCTCCCTGAAAAGGTTGGCAAGGCTGTAATGGTCTCAGCCTATACTCAGACTGACATAGGTGTAGTGAAGCCTGAAACAATGGATCACTCCACACAAACTGAGAGTAGTGGGGAGGAAGAAAAGTCTCCCTCTCCCCAGACATTAGGAAAAGGTCAGCCTCCTCAGGGATCTGACCTCACCCCTTGTGAAGGAACTGCCCCAGAGGTAGCCAGGCCTGGCCTGGCAGAGCCTCTGATGTCAGTGGCCCCTTCCAAGGTGGGATCCAGTCTGGTGCAGGTAGCCTGCCTCTCTCTACCCTGCCTCAGTCAGCCCAGGGCTGCAGAGGTCAGGGAGGCCAGTGGACCCCCAGAGGGCCCCTGTCCACAAGAACCCCCCCATCAAAAGAATGAGGATTGCCTGGCTAGTAGCCCTAGTCAGGTGATGGGTAAAAACATTCCTGAGGGATCTCCTTTACAGGTAGTTAGGGACCTCCCCCAGGGGGATTCTGTTGGGCACAGGCAAACATGGGACCTTAGGGCCCCAAACCTGACCTGTCCCTCCAGTAAGCCCACAAAAGGGACCCAGCCTCCAGCTTTAGGTAGCCAGAGGCTGACCCTGAGAGCACAGTGCAACTCAGTTAAAGAAAGAAAGGCATCCATGGTGGAGGATGATTGGAGGAAGCTGAGGCCTCACTTTGAGGACACTCACTTCAGTACTCCATCTCAACACCAGCCTTTTACTTTGCCAAGACACACCACAGGTAGAGATTCCCTATGGTGGAGACCCTCTGATACCCTTAGGGTGAGGGGTTGCTTAGTGGACCATGAGACAGGGGGTAACCATGCCAGTGCTGGTTCCTCCTTATATGGCCACTTGGGCAATATAGGCTTACCTGGTCAAGGTCAGCCTTATCTCCCTTCGTTTGGGGGGGGGTTGTGTAGGAAGGTGGATATCTGACTATGGTTACCCCCAAATTTTTGCCTAGTGTCTAGCTGGTTTTTCGACTTAGTTGGCCTGAGATCCTGCCATTCAGGCTCTCAGGCTATCTGCTCTCTCTGTAAAATGGACTCCATGTACCCTAGGTACATACCCAATTGGTTGGATCACCCTGTCAGCCCCTGTACCAGTGTACACTAGGTACCCAGGGCATTGGTGTATCCAAGGCCTGCCAGGGGCTGAAGCATGTATTATGCCACCCCAGGCTTGGCCTAACAATCTGACACAACTGGCTGATCACTCAGCTGGGGTAAGTTGGTGTAATCACCTCTTACTTAGGTGTAGTATACCTATACCTAACCTTAAATGGGACACCTGGTAACCTATGAGTCACTCCTATGGCAGGCCTTAACAATCCTGAAGGCAGAGTGCTTGGTTCCATGTGAGATGGTGCTCTGGCATGAGCTGAGCCTGTCTGCAGTGGTCGGAACAACTTCCTTCTACTGTTTCCAGATATCGTCATACCATATACTCTTAAGTGCATTATGAACCTCGCGGTTAAATGCTATCTTTGGTTTGGCTTTATCAAAACATGTCGAGTAAGGTGTCATACGAATTGGAATACTAACCCCTCGCCAATTCTGGCGACGGGGTTAGCATTCCACCCTTCTAGAGGGACACGACATGTACAGTACCTGAAACCCGGGTAAAATCAGACATAGCCTCAGCTCCACAAAATGGATGCTGCCACCACAGACACAAGTCTGCCCTCCTGCTGCTGGGAGTCCTTCCAGCTTGGGAGGTGTGGACAAAGGGTTTCCTGCCAGGGGAGGTGCGTGCACCACCCCAGACAGGATTTTGTGTATTGGTCAGGTAGGGCTTGAAAGAAACCAGACATGCCTGTGGCTCACAAGGAGCCTCGGTGCATATGCCAGTTCAAACCGGTCCTGGGGCACACCAGTCCCGGGCCTGGGGCGAGCTGGACAAAGGATTGGGGGTGTAACCACCCCCCTTCCTGGTCCCACCCATAGGGAGGGACCTAGCAGGTAGTCCGGCCCCTAGAATCCGAATAAAGGTAGGAGCTGTGTCCTAAGACTTTAGACATCCTGGAATAAACTTGAAACTAAGAAGAAGACGGGAACTTCGACGTTCTGCTGCACAGAAGACTGAAGAAAATCTCCCCTGTGGTCAGGGAGTGACCACCTTGCTAACGCAAGCACCATCCAGCGAATCAACGTCTGCTTTGCCGCCGCCTCCCGCCGGAGCCCGAGCCCAGAGACTGACAAGACCTGGACCTCCAGACCTCTCACCGCCCGATCCACAGTCCCTGAAAAGAGGAGACCCGTGGAGGCACCGAGACACGTGGAGCCAGCCATCTTGGAACGACTACGACAAGCTGACCAGTGCAACAACCGAGGCTCCCTCCAAGTTGTGCTTTGGGTCCTGAGAAGCCCAACCCTCGAGCAGCATCTGCACCAAAGGTGAGCCCTCCAGCATCTCCACGATCTGCGTGGGGCCCTTCTGCATTTTGCCACTCGACGCGCCTAACCGGTTGCTGGCCCGCTGGCTAGTGGCCATCTTGGCGACGAAATCTACGACAAACACCGCTGGTCTGGTTGCTCCAGACTGGCCCTTGCTCCCCTCCAAAGGAGCAATCCCTCTGACCTTGCTGGTCAGAACCAACAGCTGATTTCCGAATCCTCCTGCAATTGCTTTTGCCAAGGCTTGTTTGCTTCGATCAAGTCGCCGACACCGCCGACAGCGAGAGCCTGCGTGGGACAGCTCGTGAGCCGACTCCTGGACGTCGTCGACCTTCAGGGACCACGTGGCTGCGGAGACAAGCTACCCCTCATCACCTGTTTGCACCCGACATCGCCTGGTACCCACCTGGTGCCACGCTGGTCACTGGCTAGTGACTGTGAACACTGTCCCCTCTGCTTACAGGTCTTCAACATCTCCGATCCACTCTTGGATCCACTGCATCTCTCCCGGACCGACCGCCTGCAGCATCTTTGTCTTCAAGCTCCACGGAACAGATAGAAGAAACCCGACGCACTTCGAGGCCTATGCACCCGCTTCCTGTGGGTGAGGTAAAGCTGGCACACCTGTGCCCAAGTGTAGTATTACATCTCTAGTGCCTGTGTTCCAAATCTTAAGTTCCTAGGTCATCCGGAAGATTCCTTTTGCAGTAACTTTGTACTTTTTACGCACCCATTGAAACCTATGGGAGCACGCGTGTGACTATTTGCTCTGCACACGCCACCCGTGGACCTCCTGGTCACTAACTGACGTTAGCTCCTTGTAGGCCCAGCGATTCTAGAGGCCCTAGGCCTTTTCCCTTTTCTGTTCGTGGTACTTATACCACTATTTTAGTATATGGTTCGAGTGGCCACCAGGGCCTATCCATATAAAGTGCAACTTCTGTGTATTCTGTGATAATCTTGTTTGACGATTTGTGCTCCTGTGCTCATAAAGAGACTAGGGGTTACTTTGATAAATAAATACATATATATTTTGAATATATATCTGTGTGGTGTCCTTTCATTGGTATAAAAGGGGGTTGCATTTGGTAAAACAGCTGGCTTAACACGCATCACGAGTTTAGCCTCAAAGACTGCTTAGCCTACGCTACCACTAGGGCAGCTAGTCCGAAAAGGTTGACTTACAACCACACCATAAGGGTTGCTTGGCATGGTACAAGGTGATCACTTTAACTAGTGAGCATCATATACCAGGCCAACTTCTCACACAAGGGCTTGTCCTTTCCCTAGCAAATAAATTACTTTAGTCTTTCTGCCCCCCTGGGGAGGGCAGATGGGGGTAGATACACCTGATTTGCCCCATTCCCCGAATGGCAGAAAACCCACCAGACACTAGGGTAAATTAAAAAAAAATATATATAGTGGTGGTCGCTGTCCACTATGGGCCTGGCCATGCCCCCAACCCTAATCAAATATGGTGATAGTCATTTGCCCTCCTGGAGGGCAGATGGAGGTGACTTCCTCCAATCAGACCTAGCCGGGGGGAGGGCAGAAAGCCCACTAGACACCAAGGAATGTCTTTGTTTTAAGAAAATATAGGGCTGGGTGCAGTCTACCAAGGGCATGCTCTCACTCGAAGATCTTGACAGACAGTCTCTGTGCCCCCCTCAGGAGGTATTGGGTACTTACCTCTGATCTACCCCCCCCCCCCCCCCCAAGGAGGTCGAAACATCATTAGACACATTGGTAAAAACATGCTATAGGGGCAGCCCACTATGGGCAGGCCCATGACCCCAACCTTAAAAAAAATTGGGACAGACTTTCTTTTTTTATCCCCCCTGGAGGGCAGATGGGGGTGCCTGCTAGACATCAGGTAATATATTTTTTAATAAAGATATAGGGGTGGGGGCTGCCTACTATGGGCATGGCCATGCCCTCACCCCAACAGGAGGACAGAGAGCCTTTCTGCCCCATGGGGTGCAGATGAAGGCAACTACCCCGATCTGCCCCCCCCACCCACCCCGGGAGGCAGAAAAACTATTAGACACCAGGGCCAATAAAAAATAAATATTGGGGTGGGGGCTGCCATGCTCCCATCCCATAAACAATATGTTGACAATGTTTCAGACCCCCGTAGATGGCAGATGGGGGTGATTGCACGGGCAGAAAGCCCGCCAGACACCAGGGAATGCATTTTTAAAAAGAAAATATACCTGTGGTGGCTGCCCACCATGGACATGGCCATGTCCCACCATTACAGGAGGAGAGACAGTCTTTCAGGTAATGTCCCCCCATCTGCCAACCCTGGGGGGGGGAGCAGAAAACCCAGTAGACACCAGGATCTAACATAAAAATAAATATTGGGATGGAAGCTGCCCACTATGGGCATGACCATGACCCCACTCCTCCAAAAAATATAGTGATAGTCTTTCTGCCCCCCCCTGGAGGGCAGATGGGGTGAATACCCCCAATCTACCCCCTAGGGGAGCAGACAGCCCACTAGACATCAGGTGAAAAAAACATAGGGATGGGGGATGCCCACTGTGGGCATGGCCATGCCCCCAACGCAAAAGGGCACAGTCTCTCTGCCCCCACTGGGTGGATTGGTGCAATTACCCCAATTTGCCCCCCCCCCCGGGCAAAGCCTACTAGACACCTGAGAATATATTTATGCAGTATTTTTGTGGGGGGCTGGCCCCTCTGGATATTGACCCATGCTCTCCCCCACCCGTGGCCCAATAGGCTTTCTGCCCCCTGGGGGTGGATAAAGACACTATTGTCCCTTCTGGGAAGGGGATATAGCTCAATGCCAGGGTAGGCTGCATCCTTCCTTTGTTTGTTTTCGCATAGTTTTGAAATGCCTAGTGTTTAGTGGGCAATCTGTCTTCCCCCACCCACTCCAGGGTTGGATACGTATATTCAACCCATTTCTGCCCCCCATGGGGGACAGATTGCCCACTAAACACTAGGCATTTCAAAACAGAAGCCAAAATAAACCAAATAAGTGTGTGGCCTACTATGGCATAGAGCCACACCCACTCCACAGGAGGGGCAATAGTGTCTTTCTGCCCCCCCTAGAGGAAGGTAGGAGTTTTGTCCCAATTTGGGAGATTGCCCCAGATATGTTCCCTGGGGTGCAGAAAGTCCATCTGACATTAGGGATTTTGCCTTTAGTACAAAAGAAAGTGGTGCAGGTGTTGCACTTCTGCGGTGGCCATGCCGCCACCCCCAAAAATGGAACAAACCAGTCTTTTGCCAAAACCCCACTCCCGGGCATACAAGAGGTTTGCCCCGACAGGAACAGATAAGACCAAGGTCAATGGGAGTCCCCTAGCAACGGCTCCCATTGACCTTGGTTTGATCAGTTCCTGTTGCGGGTAGTAGTCCCAGCCACACAAGTGGTAGAGCTTTTATATCTGCACAAGTGGGGTAACACTGGGTGGTAGGAACTTTGTGCATTCTTGTGGATTCCGGAAGATTCCATCACAGAAATGTAAGGGACATGCATGGGGGTTAGGGGAGAAACGGGGAAACTACGAACTTTCTCATCAATAATCGGGGTCATTGTTGAGCAGGCCTTGTAGAGTTTGTATATAAGGTGCAACCCATTGTCGCTTTCGATAATCAGGGAAAGTGGGCTGAACAAATCTGGTTCCAGGGGGAACCCGGGGAGCGCCACCCGTAAAGCAGAATACAGCCGCTTAAGTACAAAACTGTCCATGGAAGTGGCGTCGTGAAAGCGGACATCTTCAGTTGCCGAAAAGATATGTCCGCCGGAATACAGGTCCCCCAGTTTAGAGATATCAATCTTGGTCAGAGTGTGTTGCACTAGCTTCTCACCAGTTATAGGAAGCCAGCGAGCGTTCGGGAGAGGGAGAGCCAAGGAATATAGCACCTGAGTACCCATGTACCGTTTAAGCTTTTCCCATGCCTAGTTGGTAGTCGAAACAGTCTGTATATCGGTAGGGTCCCTGGGCACGCCCCTGTCCATCAACTGTTGTTTTTGAATTTGTCACCCTGAGTGGGACGGGTATGCCCAGATGTGGGTCCTGTGCTATCCATGCTAGTGGAATCAAGCTATCCTGGCTGAAGAGAGGTGAAACCCTGAAACCAGTCCTAGGATGCTTGTTTCCAGTCCAGGGAGGACATTGCTTGGCAGTTGGGGCTGGACTGTTCCCATGAGGCACAGGGTCAAGATTGATTTACATATGGCTGGGTGCAAACTGGAATGGCATGGTGAGCAAAAAACGATGGATTTAGGCCCAGATCTCTGTACTGGGGTGAATGTATGACATTGTTCTGCATTCTGTCCATCAACTGTTGTTTTTGCATTTGTCACTCTGAGTGGGACGGGTATGCCCAGACGTGGGTCCTGTGCTCTCCATGCCACTGGAATCAAGCTATCCTGGCTGAAGAGGGGTGAAACCCCGAAAGCGGTCCTAGGATGCTTGTTTCCAGTCCACGGAGGACCTGGCTTGGCAGTTCGGGCTGGACTGTTCCCATGAGGTTTAGGGTCAAGACTGATTTGCATATGGCTCGGTGCAAACTGGAATGGCATCTTGAGCAAAAAAACGATGGATTTAGGCCCAGATCTCTGTACTGGGGTGAATGTATGACAGGTCTGGACAGTGTGCCGTTCAGACGAAGTCACGCCATGGGGCAGTAGTAGAGCAGTGCCGTGGTAGCCATAAATCTGACCGGCATACCCATGCGGTGCATGACAGACAAAAAGAAAGGTAATTCCAATGTGTTAAAGGCCTTCTCCGTATCGAGAAGGATTGCCGCGGCTGGAACCTCAGGGTTAATCCTGTGCAGGACTGAGAACAATGTTCTAAGATTCAAATATGTAGAGCGATGAGGGATGAAGCCGGATTGCGCAGGGGAAATAATGAATTCCTCAACTGTGATAAGAGATTGGCAATAGTTTTGTGAGTATTTTATAATCTAAATTGAGATGGGGCAGAGGCCTATATGACCCGCAGAGGGTCGGGTCTTTGCCAGGTTTGGGTAGAAGAATGATAACTGTTTCGCAGAGTGTGGGGAAGGATCAGTTTCTCCAGGGCCTCAGCGTACACATCGATCAGTTGCGGTGCCAATAGATCCTTAAAGGCCTTATAGAACTCGCCAGTAAAGCCATCTAGCCCAGGGGCGGAGGAACCGCGGAGAGCGTCAATGGTTCCGAGGACATCTGATTCGGAGATTGGTTCCGCAAGAAAGTCCTGCATGTCCTTTTCTAGGTAAACTAGTGCGATTTCGGAAAGAAAGGCTTCCTACGCTGTATGGTCCTGCCCCAGCTTGGAGGTGTAGAGAGAAGAAAAATAAGTCAAGAATTTGTCGCGTATGTCTGTGACGGAGGTAAGTACCACGTCAGTGGAAGAGTGTATTTCAGTGACATATGCTTTACTGTAGGGGGCCGAAGCATCTGCGCCAGAGTTCTGCGTGGTCGTTCACCCTCGCCATGACGGTGAGCGGTTTGATATTTGCCCAGAAAGAGGATCTCACGATCAGCTGTGTCTCTGTACTCATTGAGAAGGGCTAGACGCCGTCCCGGCAGGCCCGAGATGAGGGTGTGCCGTGCCTCATTGTCAAGGTCTGTGAGTTCCTGTTATAACCGCGCCAGCGTGGTGCGAAGAGCCTTGAGCACTCCCGCGTGTTTGGAAATACACACTCCTCTTATGCATGCCTTCAATCCCTCCCACAAAACCGCCCAAGTGTCAACTGAGCCAGTGGTAATGGCAAAATAGTTTTCAATGGCCTCGTGGATCTCGTGGAGGAACAGGTCATCATGGAGACCGCGACTAGGGAAGCGCCACTGCCTTTCAAACCCATCCGGTTGTGGAACCCGGAGAAATAGCTGGACAGGGGAATAGTCGGAGTAGGTCCTAGGGAGCGTCATCAGTAAGTGATACCAGGAAGAAACTCCAGGAGAGACAAACCAGTAATCAAGTCTGGTCCATGTATTATGTTGACCCGAATAATGTGTGAAATCAGTTAGGTAGGGATTACGCATGCGCCAAATATCGAGAAGGGAGAAATGGTCGCAAAGGTCAAGGAGAGCATGGTGTGGTCGCAGTTTAGTGTCAGGGGAGTTGGCAGTGCTGTCCAAGTTGGGATTTAGAAGGAGATTGAAGTCCCCGCCTACCCTCAATAATGTGAGCATAATTTTGGAGAGCTGGGCATGTAAAGAATGGAAGAATTCCGGGGAGTCAGTGTGCAGGGCAAAAACACACAATAAAGTGACACAGTGTCCCATTAATGACCCAACTACAATGGTGGATCTACCCTCAGCATTAAGGACGACCAACTGGAGACTGAAGGGGACCCTTTTGTGAATAAGGATGACAGCTCCTCTGGCGTAATTACTGAAATTGGCTAAATATCTGTGTATGCCCCAACTGGAAGCAAAGCGAGCAGGGTCAGATTTGGGCAAATGGGTCTCCTGCAGGAAGGCAATGTCAACATTGTGCCGTAGTAAAGAATGCACCACCTGTCACCTTTTACAATTGTCATTAAGACCCCGGACATTCCAGGACATCAGGGACAAGCTGGATCGGCCATCAACAGTACCCGGCTGAGCCATCTAGTGGTAGTGGAATGTATAACAGAATCGAGCACCTGGTTTGAAAAATAATCTGTGAGTGTGTGCAAAGCGAAAAAGGATCAACAGCTGCAATAAAACTACAATCACCCCCCCCCCCACCATCCCCCAGCCAACCTTACTGCAATGAAGGCAAGACAAACCCAAAGTTGAGAATGAGAGCTATAGTACCAATTGACTTTACAGTGGAATGAAACAACCTTGAAACGGTACCTCCGGAAAACCATGAACAAACCCTAGGTGTACACCAAGAAGGGTGGCAACGCCACGCCAGTCGACCAACTTTATACAACACATTAAACTGGTTAATAGTGAAATCCCCATACAGTTTAGTGAAAGCGAAGAAAGAACAGTGCAGTACAGTCAACCAACTCCGGAGCAAGAAAAGAGTTCCATGCTCGCGTCTGATCCACTATGCAGAGGATAGGGCCCGCTCCCGCCCCAGCACCCAGCCGCTTGATTGTTGTTGTGTTTGCAAGTGCGGCAAAATTCCTGCACGCCTTTAGGATTGTTGAAGATGCATGCCCGGCCCTGTACCTCAACCCTCATCCTGGCAGGATACAGCATGCCATATTTCAGTCCCAAGTTTCTGAGGGTGGCCTTCACCCCGTTATATTTGTGTCTGGCCTCCTGTACCATGATGGTAAAGTCTGGAAAGAGAGCAAGTTTGGAGCCCTGCCAGATGGTATCTCTGTGCTCTCTGGTGAGGCTTAGCGCAGTATCTCGATCTCGGAAGTTCATAATACGTGCAATGATAGGGCGCGGAGGGCAGCCAGGGTTAGGCCGGGGCCCCAGGGTGTGATGGGCATGCTCTACCACGAAGCCAGGGGTAAAGGACTCCCTCCCAAACATATCTGACAGTAGTATCTCAACAAAGAGGTCAAGTCGGCCAGTAGCGGTGGACTCTGGCACGTCCAAAATGCGGATGTTGTTGCGCCAACTGCGCGCTTCGAGGTCCTCGTTTTTAATAGCCACTTCTTTCAGTATGCGCTCAACCCGTTCCAGCCTTTTGACAGATTGTGCGGTGCCATCTTCGATATCAGATATTCGCGCCTCTGCCATGTCTAAGAGTCTGTCGTGGACCTGGATCTTGGCCCCCAATGCCTCCATATTCTTGTCGATAGAGTCAAACCGCCCATCTAAGGCCCGAAAGCCTGCTCTCATCTCCTGTAATAGCGCATTTGAAGTGGAGGAGGAGGCGTTAACATGATCCGAACCCTGTCTGCCCTCAGCCATGGTGGAACTCTCCTCAGCGGCCCTCTCGATTAGTTTCTCGAAGGGATGGGTCTTCTACTTAGGGTCCTTGCGGCCCATGCTGCAGCGCAGCGAGCAGAATAAGGCCGCAGTAATTTGTCCGCTGCACGGGGAGTGGATTATGAGGAGGCACGGGCCCAGGGATAAAGGCCATGATGGATTACTGTAACCGGCATGTGGGCCCCAGAGTTTAACGCAACATGCGTGATTTTTCCCTCTCTATGTTCTTATGAAGCAAGCACGCCAAATTTCCCTTCAAACTTCAGCGCGGAGCAGGCCCTTGAGATGGAGCAGGAATGTGACAGGGCCACCGCAGAAATGGCGTCAGGGGCCGGTGAGAGTCCGCTTTGCGTCACCGCGGTGAGCCCCTTGAGTGCGTGTGTATCGAATCTGCCACGCAGGTGTAATGGGGAGGTGGTGGGCTGGCTGTGCGGTCTGGGGGCAACAGGCACCCCCAGGGGATGGGGGGGCCAGTAGCACTCCCAATAACCGGCGCTATCGACTGAGGGCGGTCTCGGCTGCTCCTGAACGTCCCATCGGGCCTGTGCGATGGTGGTGTGCAGGCTGTACCAGCTGGAGGCAACAGGTATCCCAAGGGGACCAGGAGGGCCAGAAGTACACCAAAGGACTGGCGCTATCGGCAGAGCACAGTCATAGCTGCTCCGTAATGTCGGATCACGCTGGGCAGCGCTCTGTATCTCTGGAAAGCACCGGGGATCTCGCAGCCAGAGGTGATGCAGCACAGGGTGGGCGGAGGCTGGGAGTTGTAGGCTGCGATGCAACAGGGACACAGCGGGAGCCAAACCGGGCGCAGGGGGCAACAGGCCGCCTCTAACTTACCCCCTCCCGCTCCGCTCCCAGCGACCACTGGTAGGCTGCCTCCTGGGCTCAGTTGCGGGCCCTGTCCCCGCGGGGCCTTTGGGATGAGGCGGGAGTGTGAGTGTTGTCACGGGGTGACCAGGAGTAGCCGCCCCCCTACCGGGCCGATCGAAAGTAAAAAAGAGGGGGGAGTCAGGCCCGACCTGCACCCAGAGCACTCACCGCCAGAGAAGGTCCCCGCTCCCAGCAGGCTGCGGTCATTGGATCACATTGCTCCGTCTCGCAGACACTCCCTGCCCCAATCCGTGATCCGTGGTCACTGGAGCGCCGTCACGGCAGCGTCTTACCGCAATGTATTCAGCTCATCGCATGCAGTGGGACATTAACGGCACAGCGGTGATGTAGTAGGGGCGATTACTGCCCAGGATGTGGGGGATATTGCAAGTTAGTTGGGCCGATCAGCAGAGCTTTAATGCCGCACGGCCATCTTGGTCGGCGGCTCGGCCAGGCCCCCGGAGGCCGAATTCTTCACGGAGAGCGGCAAAGAATTTAAGAGCACTATGTCCGAGGACTTGGTGGACGCTGTAGATGCCTGCAGAACGCCAAGCCTCCTAGTTCAACATCTCACCACCTATATCGATACCAGTGTTGCCCCATAATGGTGCATGATCGTGAAGAGGATTAACCCTGAAAAGGTAGTTGGCCTGCTTCCATGATTTGACCATGGCTTGCAGCATTGGGTTGGTGGGGCTCCGCATAGGTGTGCCACTCTTGTAGAGTGGGTGCAGTCCTTGCAGACAACTCAGCAGGGTGCGCTCCGCCAGCACCCACTGTGGCAGATTCAAAGCACGGGGAAGCATGCAAGCAATCTGTTCCAAGTGCAGGACCAGATCAATCAATCAGGGGAATTATAAGCACACTACTCACCCGTGAGGGTCTCAAGGCGCTGGGGGGTGGGGTGATCAGTAGATCCATATCAACCGAAGAGGCAGGTCTTCAGTGCCTTCCTGAAGGTATTCAGGTAGAGGGGGCGCGTCTGATGTCGGTGGGTAGCTCGTTCCAGGTCTTGGCCTCGATGTAGGAGAAGGATCTACCCCCTGCTCTGGCTCTGCAGATGCGCGGGTTTCGGCGAAGAGGAGGTTGGTGGAGCGGAGTTCTGTTTGGGTACGTGGAGGGTGATTCTGTCGTTGAGGTATTGGGGCCTGGTGTTGTGTAGGCATTTGAAGGCATAGGTGAGTATCTTGAAGGTGACTCTTTTCTTGATGGGAGCCAGTGGAGCTTGCATAGGTGCTGGCTGATGTGTTTGTGTCTGGGGATCCCGAGGACGAGTCTTGTGGCGGTGTTCTGTATTGTCTGGAGTTTGCGGAGTAGGGACCTGTTGATTGTAATTTAAAGTTTACTGCTAAAAGTAGTGTCCACCAAGTGGAATTTTTGGACATCCTCATCTCAGGGTCAAACAATGTCATTGAGGTAAGTCTATATAGAAAACCGACTGCAAAGAACACCATATTACACTACCAAAGTTTTCACCCAACGAGCCAAAGAGATGCAATCCCTTTTGGAGAATTCCTGCGTATCAGGCGCAATTGCACTGACATGCGGGATTTCCATAGACATGGAGATGCCCTTCGGGTACGACTTCTGGCTAGAGGCTACCCACATAGGTTAATAAGACATGCCTATAAAAGGGCTAAATATTATGACAGAGAGGCGTTATTGGCAGGCACTGCCCGTACATCTAAAGATCAGGTGGTATGTGTCATAAACCATTCTTCATTGAATTATAAGATCAGAAACATCATCATGAAGAATTGGAAAATCTTGAATAGTGACGAAAATGAAACCCAGCTGGAACAACCGTTGGCAGCGTATCGCAGAAACCGCAATCTACGCGATCTCCTAGTGCACACTAGACCGACTCAATTGAACGCAGCACGTCAGCTAACCATATCAGGCCTGCCTCTGATTTTAGGAAATCACAAGTGTGGCTCTTATCATGCTTGCGATAGTGCTATGGTCACAGACTCCATACAATATGATGGAAAATGTGTGAAGTTACGATCTCTAACCAATTGTAGAAGTCACAACATTGTATATATGCTAGTCTGCCCTTGCGGCTTAGCATATATCGGAGAAACTGCACGAGAATTTCGCATCCGATATAGTGAGCATAAATCGGCTATACGCACCAAGAAAACCACAGCTCCGCTTGTACAACACTGTATCGATAAAGACCACTTGGAAAGTGAATTTAAATGGCTAATTCTGGAAAAAATACAGAGTAAAGCAGGGATACCGATGGAGACTATCCGTAAACAACGCAAAACTTTTTGGATCTTTACCTTGAATAGTGTTAAAAAAGGTCTGAATCTGGATATACAATGGTATGTGACTCAGTCTTGGTGAGGTCACCATTATATCCGAGGTGCACTTATTACCTGGCACATCGGGACATTTTCTTCTGAAGATGTCCAGTCAACTCTGACAGGCTTTGCATATTATACTGGGATAGTCTGTACCTTACAAGTATGGTAGTGATAAAATGGCAATGATAAGCATCATAGACTATTCCACATTCCACCTATTCTTGTTCCAGCTGTAATTATTCGGGTGGCGTAAATAAGTCCTTTCGTTACTCTTTTATGACTCTAATTTTTAAATCAGTAATGATCCTTTTGAGAGATACACTCTATGAGACATTTGTTTCTCAGTATCTTCTACAGTATTGCACGCTGATCTTGCTATGTTGTAACACTGTCTGGCCTTTTTTCGTATCACGAGTGCCTCTTAAGAATAACTCTACCTCTTGAGAGTAATTATTGACACAATTGTGCACTACGCGAGTTCCTCCTAATTCTTTCCCTTTTTTTCGCCACATTGTGAAGTATATATTCATCCTGCATTGGTATCATTCACCATATGCATGCCTCTTACGAAGCGTATGTGCGATATGTATTATATCGATTCTTATTTAATTTAAAAATATAGATATGTCTTTCTCTAACCAGTATGGTACAATAAAGTTTTGTAGGGACAAGCGTTAATGATTGGTCACATAACACCCGTTCCAAAATGGTGCTGACCAACTATGTAAGGTAGTCCTCTTTCTTTCGCTCGATTTTTTAATCATACTCCGCCTACCCATATGCTGCGTCGTTTTGATTGGCCAATTACGAACATATTAGGTTGAGGTTTACGACGTCACTGCGTACTGCCGCACCGCTATTGCTGGTCTACCCGTACGGCCATTTGGTCGAGAATTATCTGACGACGAAGGGACTCCAAAGAAAAGGTAAGCCGTTAGACGTATAAACTACCTACGAAGAGGTGTTCGTTTTCGTCACATCTCCTCGCATTTCTATTAGTAATATAATTCGGCATAAACTAATTTACGGCATTTCTAATACATCTTTTTATGTTGGGGCATTTGTAGATGTGACGAGTCTTCGGGTGAAAGTCTTACAACATAGTTCCGAACATATCTGACTGAGACTTACGATTTGATTGCGTATTGCCGCACCGCTATTTCTGGTCTACCTATACGGCCTTTGGGTCGAGAATTACTTTATGGTGAAGGGATTTTTAACAAAAGAGGTAAGCCTTTTTGGCTTTTATACCGCTTACGAAGAGGTGGTAGTACTCAATACATCTCTTCGCATTTCTTTCTTAAATACAATCTGGTATATAACCGGTTACATCGCCTCTAATCTTCTCCGATGTTTAGGTGTTTCTAGATGTGACGGTATAGCGGACGAAACCTTTGCAATATAGAACTTTTGTTGAATAACTGGTCTTGAAGACGACTCCCTGTTCAAACTTTAGATAAAAGGTTAGTCTTTAACTCTTGGACAATACCTTTGGAATAAATCCCGCCTTTTCTAGAGTATCGTTTCTTAGAGGAACATAAAAGTAATAACCACCGAATTTATGATCGGAAAATAGTTAATTCTTTCACTATGGTGGAAATGTACATATCTATTCATATCAGCATACCAGTACAGACATAAACAGTATATGGTGGCAATGGTACTATAATGTAGACACGCTTTTTTAAAGGAATATTATCTGTTAGATTACCAACTGTCAAATACGCCAGTGATGTGTCTTTAGGAAACATAACCTCTGCAGAGATTGTCCTAGGAGTCGTGTTCCACCAACGGAATAGTAGATTCTCTAACTCTGATTTTGTTTGTCACCTTTTAGTGCCATTAGAAAAGTGATATTGCATTCGGTCTTCTTGGCCTTTCAGATAATCATATCTGGATACCTACTCTTGGAGACTGTGACCTTGCTAATAATTGTTGAGTTATGAGGATGGGCAGCGAAATTAATTGTTAATTCAGCTATTGGACCATTCTTACCCCCTTATCATTAAACTTCGGCTTGTTACGATGTAGAGAATCTCACCACTAGGTCTCTGTACTTTCTTGACAGATTCTTTATGAATCCTTACTATCGAGTATATGATGACGCATCTCTAACAGGATATCTTTTATAAACAAGTAAGCTTCTTCCTCCCCCGTTTTCCTTTGTAGTATTGGGGTTTAGGTACTGCACAGAGGACTGTCATGTTGGTGTTACACGTGGTGTTTTACGTTTTTAATGGTGGTGGTACTTTATTCTGCTTTGAGATTAGTTGTTCTTAGTTGGAGATATGTCCTTGAATAAACTGCTACCCTCACGTATTCTCAACGCATGGGCTTTAAAAGTGGAGTGTTCAAAAGTGGAGTGTTGATAGCTACTTCACTCTAATAGGACCCTCTCTCTCTTTTATATATATTCTTTTCTCTCTTTTTTGTAAAAAAAAATAATTCTATTTTGCATCTAGTGGTCACCTAACTTGTGAAGATATCTTCCGTCAGCAATTTTATAGGGAATTTTGGGCCATTAATTGAATATGTATTTTTTATGTATATGTTGTTTCAGGTATTCCCTGGGCTTTATCGTTTCTGAATACATCTGTGGTCCTAATGAAGGTGGCATCCACGCCATCGAAACGCGTCGACCATTGACCTGACATTACTATCCTGCTTTTGCAGTTGTTTTGTTAGTCATAGGAGGTTATTATGTACCTTGTACCTCCAATGTTCAATATACGATAAAAATTTTGCCTCTTTTTCTATGTTTTTATGAAATGTGTATGAATGTGGAACGATTTGGTATGTGTGTAGATGTGATTGTGTGACGATACAGATCCTTTGTGATCTACATTAGGTTCTCCCAGGGACTACTGTTTGTTGTCAATCAATATGATGCAGATTCACTGTAATGCATTTAGTCAGTGAAAATTAAAAGTTTAAGTTATTTTTTTGTGATAAGAAAAAGAAATATATTGAATTCTCCTAAGAAAAATATAAAATGGCTAAATGATAAAAAATAAAAAAGTAAAAAATTGTAAATTTTTGTGTGGTGCATCACTGTTTTTTAGGCCCTTCTGTTTCCCTATTACAATTAAATTGTATTATCATCAATAGAGGTCGTGAGGGAAATTTCTTTATATGATTGTTTCTTTTCCCCTTTTTCCCTGACCTTAAGTAAAGTTCAAGGGGGTCCCATATTTGTTGCTGTGCATTCACGGTTCTTTAACCGTGGGATATTAGTTTTTGTGGTTTCTTTGTAAAGTTATTTATTGGAGAGAAGTATTTCTTCCTGTTTGGTGACACTATTTGTATCTTATTCGATTATGTTTGTTATATTGATTATTGACACGCTTTCCTGTTAAATCTCTGTTTCCTTGTATCTGGGTGCATGCTGTAGATTTTATAATAATAATAGCACTGGGATAAACAGAACTGCTGTATTGACTGGGTTGATACACGATAATATAATCCTATATTGACTTGGTATCAGAGATGGAGGGACTTAAAACTTTTGGTTTCACGGACGATGATTTTAATACCCTATTAGGACAAATAACGTCAAGTGATAACCCAACCTCCCTACAACTGCATGACAATGCGGAATGGAACAATTTATTGAATCTAAAAAAGAAATTCAAGCGTATGGAATCCCACGCAAACTACATGCTTGAATACCTTCGCGCAGGCGTTATACCATCAGGTTTAAGGGTACGCAATATTCCAGCCCTCTTCGTAGAAATCCGTAAGTTCCTGGAGCGGTGGTCACTCATTGCTAACCGCTGCTCCAGGGACTGGATGATCCTTATAATAGAAACTGCTAGAGAGGTTATGGCTGTGTTAAATCAAGAAATACTAACCTTAGAAGATAAACTAAAGACCTCTACCGCATTGGATGATGCCAAGGCAAAACTTGAAAAAGTTGACTCTGAATTGAAAGATTTTGACATCTACCTTACAAATAAAAAAACTGAAAAACTAAAAAAGGACATCAGATGGTACACAGAAGAAAAAGCATACCCTTACCTTAATGCAACATACTACCAAGATTGGAAACAAAATCAAGACCGTCAAGGGTATAATAACTACAATCCCAGAAGAAGAATAGTGAATTTCTCGGACACATACTCCTCAGACTCGGATAATGATAATGGACAGGAGATACCAGGTGGACAGTATGGCTCATATAGAGGCAGACGGATGGCACAACAATCATTCCGTGGCCAGTCCCCTTTTTTATCGAGAGGCCGATTCAGAGGCAGGAACAGGAGGTGGGCACCGAACAGAGAGGATTCTCAATCGATGGCCCCTCAACATCAAAATCAACAACCCTACTTTAAGACCCGCAATCAACAGTACTGGCGCTAGGAGGTGAGAATATGAGATTGGGAGGTGATGACACCATACCTATTTTCAACCTCTCCTCTACCACCCTCCAAGATGATGAACGCACTGTGCTGAGTAAGGGCTTATCATTTGTTCCCTGTACTCGCCCGAATTTTTTCAAATTGCATGAAGACCTTTTTTCTTTTTTCAGAAAAGTTAGATTAAAAAAGTTCTTCCTAGACCGTCCCCCTACTGAAGACACAGACAATCAATCTAGATGTAAACCTCCATCACAGTTTACTCCCACCCTTGACATGGTGGGCCCTGAGGTCAACATCTTTGAACAGAACGTTCTCAAAGAAATAGAACGTGTCACCAAAAAGCCACCGTATGTACACAATAATCTTACCCCTTCAGAAAATACCGCATTATGTGGCATTAAGTCCAATAAAGATCTAGTGATAAAGCCTTGTGATAAAGGTGGTGGGATAGTAATTATGAATAAAAATCAATATTGTGAAAAAATATCCAGTATGTTGGCTGTCCCCCAACACTACACTAAATCTCATCCCAAGGAATTATCAAAACTTAAGGGGATCATCTTAGACATCACGAGTAAAGCTCTGAACCGTGGTGATATATGTCAAGATGAGTATAATTTTCTGAATAAATCTTGCCCTAAAATTCCAGCTTTGTATGGATTACCTAAAACCCACAAGAATATAGTGGATCCTCCCATGCGCCCTATTATCTCCACCATTGGCTCTAGTACTGAGCCTCTGTCCAAATTTGTGGACTCTTATCTCTGTCCTCTAACACAGAATTATGCCTCATTTATTCGCGATACAGGGGACATGATTAATAAGATTGAGGGCATGCCATTTAACTGCAATCAACACATATTAGTGACGCTTGATATAGAGGCTTTGTACACCAACATCCCTCAGTATCAAGCGTTACAATCTGTTTCAGCCTTGCTACTTAGAACACCAGGTGCAAGACCAGATGCATTTATTTTGGAATGCTTGGAAGTGGTGCTCATGAACAACTTCTTTGAGTTTGAAGGCTCTACATACAAACAAATCAAGGGCACCAGCATGGGAGCATCTTGTGCTCCCAGTGTGGCTAACATATATATGGGAGAATGGGAACTTAAGAATATCTTTAATGAGGCTGCTCCCTTCTCTGACAATGTCATCGGTTGGAGACGTTTCATCGATGATATTTTTTTCATCTGGTCGGGTACTAATGAATCTCTGAACGAATTTATACTTTGGCTCAACGCGAGTGATTGTAATTTAAAGTTTACTGCTAAAAGTAGTGTCCACCAAGTGGAATTTTTGGACATCCTCATCTCAGGGTAAACAATGTCATTGAGGTAAGTCTATATAGAAAACCGACTGCAAAGAACACCATATTACACTACCAAAGTTTTCACCCAACGAGCCAAAGAGATGCAATCCCTTTTGGAGAATTCCTGCGTATCAGGCGCAATTGCACTGACATGCGGGATTTTCATAGACATGGAGATGCCCTTCGGGTACGACTTCTGGCTAGAGGCTACCCACATAGGTTAATAAGACATGCCTATAAAAGGGCTAAATATTATGACAGAGAGGCGTTATTGGCAGGCACTGCCCGTACATCTAAAGATCAGGTGGTATGTGTCATAAACCATTCTTCATTGAATTATAAGATCAGAAACATCATCATGAAGAATTGGAAAATCTTGAATAGTGACGAAAATGAAACCCAGCTGGAACAACCGTTGGTAGCGTATCGCAGAAACCGCAATCTACGCTATCTCCTAGTGCACACTAGACCGACTCAATTGAACGCAGCACGTCAACTAACCATATCAGGCCTGCCTCTGATTTTAGGAAATCACAAGTGTGGCTCTTGTCATGCTTGCGATAGTGCTATGGTCACAGACTCCATACAATATGAGGGAAAATGTGTGAAGTTACGATCTCTAACCAATTGTAGAAGTCACAACATTGTATATATGCTAGTCTGCCCTTGCGGCTTAGCATATATCGGAGAAACCGCACGAGAATTTCGCATCCGATATAGTGAGCATAAATCGGCTATACGCACCAAGAAAACCACAGCTCCGCTTGTACAACACTGTATCGATAAAGACCACTTGGAAAGTGAATTTAAATGGCTAATTCTGGAAAAAATACAGAGTAAAGCAGGGATACCGATGGAGACTATCCGTAAACAACGCGAAACTTTTTGGATCTTTACCTTGAATAGTGTTAAAAAAGGTCTGAATCTGGATATACAATGGTATGTGACTCAGTCTTGGTGAGGTCACCATTATATCCGAGGTGCACTTATTACCTGGCACATCGGGACATTTTCTTCTGAAGATGTCCAGTCAACTCTGACAGGCTTTGCATATTATACTGGGATAGTCTGTACCTTACAAGTATGGTAGTGATAAAATGGCAATGATAAGCATCATAGACTGTTCCACATTCCACCTACTCTTGTTCCAGCTGTAATTATTCGGGTGGCGTAAATAAGTCCTTTCGTTACTCTTTTATGACTCTAATTTTTAAATCAGTAATGATCCTTTTGAGAGATACACTCTATGAGACATTTGTTTCTCAGTATCTTCTACAGTATTGCACGCTGATCTTGCTATGTTGTAACACTGTCTGGCCTTTTTTCGTATCACGAGTGCCTCTTAAGAATAACTCTACCTCTTGAGAGTAATTATTGACACAATTGTGCACTACGCGAGTTCCTCCTAATTCTTTCCCTTTTTTTCGCCACATTGTGAAGTATATATTCATCCTGCATTGGTATCATTCACCATATGCATGCCTCTTACGAAGCGTATGTGCGATATGTATTATATCGATTCTTATTTAATTTAAAAATATAGATATGTCTTTCTCTAACCAGTATGGTACAATAAAGTTTTGTAGGGACAAGCGTTAATGATTGGTAACATAACACCCGTTCCAAAATGGTGCTGACCAACTATGTAAGGTAGTCCTCTTTCTTTCACTCGATTTTTTAATCATACTCCGCCTACCCATATGCTGCGTCGTTTTGATTGGCCAGTTACGAACATATTAGGTTGAGGTTTACGACGTCACTGCGTACTGCCGCACCGCTATTGCTGGTCTACCCGTACGGCCATTTGGTCGAGAATTATCTGACGACGAAGGGACTCCAAAGAAAAGGTAAGCCGTTAGACGTATAAACTACCTACGAAGAGGTGTTCGTTTTCGTCACATCTCCTCGCATTTCTATTAGTAATATAATTCGGCATAAACTAATTTACGGCATTTCTAATACATCTTTTTATGTTGGGGCATTTGTAGATGTGACGAGTCTTCGGGTGAAAGTCTTACAACATAGTTCCGAACATATCTGACTGAGACTTACGATTTGATTGCGTATTGCCGCACCGCTATTTCTGGTCTACCTATACGGCCTTTGGGTCGAGAATTACTTTATGGTGAAGGGATTTTTAACAAAAAAGGTAAGCCTTTTTGGCTTTTATACCGCTTACGAAGAGGTGGTAGTACTCAATACATCTCTTCGCATTTCTTTCTTAAATACAATCTGGTATATAACCGGTTACATCGCCTCTAATCTTCTCCGATGTTTAGGTGTTTCTAGGTATAGCGGACGAAACCTTTGCAATATAGAACTTTTGTTGAATAACTGGTCTTGAAGACGACTCCCTGTTCAAACTTTAGATAAAAGGTTAGTCTTTAACTCTTGGACAATACCTTTGGAATAAATCCCGCCTTTTCTAGAGTATCGTTTCTTAGAGGAACATAAAAGTAATAACCACCGAATTTATGATCGGAAAATAGTTAATTCTTTCACTATGGTGGAAATGTACATATCTATTCATATCAGCATACCAGTACAGACATAAACAGTATATGGTGGCAATGGTACTATAATGTAGACACGCTTTTTTAAAGGAATATTATCTGTTAGATTACCAACTGTCAAATACGCCAGTGATGTGTCTTTAGGAAACATAACCTCTGCAGAGATTGTCCTAGGAGTCGTGTTCCACCAACGGAATAGTAGATTCTCTAACTCTGATTTTGTTTGTCACCTTTTAGTGCCATTAGAAAAGTGATATTGCATTCGGTCTTCTTGGCCTTTCAGATAATCATATCTGGATACCTACTCTTGGAGACTGTGACCTTGCTAATAATTGTTGAGTTATGAGGATGGGCAGCGAAATTAATTGTTAATTCAGGTATTGGACCATTCTTGCCCCCTTATCATTAAACTTCGGCTTGTTACGATGTAGAGAATCTCACCACTAGGTCTCTGTACTTTCTTGACAGATTCTTTATGAATCCTTACTATCGAGTATATGATGACGCATCTCTAACAGGATATCTTTTATAAACAAGTAAGCTTCTTCCTCCCCCGTTTTCCTTTGTAGTATTGGGGTTTAGGTACTGCACAGAGGACTGTCATGTTGGTGTTACACGTGGTGTTTTACGTTTTTAATGGTGGTGGTGGTACTTTATTCTGCTTTGAGATTAGTTGTTCTTAGTTGGAGATATGTCCTTGAATAAACTGCTACCCTCACGTATTCTCAACGCATGGGCTTTAAAAGTGGAGTGTTCAAAAGTGGAGTGTTGATAGCTACTTCACTCTAATAGGACCCTCTCTCTCTTTTATATATATTCTTTTCTCTCTTTTTTGTAAAAAAAATTTTTTCTATTTTGCATCTAGTGGTCACCTAACTTGTGAAGATATCTTCCTTCTGCAATTTTATAGGGAATTTTGGGCCATTAATTGAATATGTATTTTTTATGTATATGTTGTTTCAGGTATTCCCTGGGCTTTATCGTTTCTGAATACATCTGTGGTCCTGATGAAGGTGGCATCCACGCCATCGAAACGTGTCGACCATTGACCTGACATTACTATCCTGCTTTTGCAGTTGTTTTGTTAGTCATAGGAGGTTATTATGTACCTTGTACCTCCAATGTTCAATATACGATAAAAATGTTGCCTCTTTTTTCTATGTTTTTATGAAATGTGTATGAATGTGGAACGATTTGGTATGTGTGTAGATGTGATTGTGTGACGATACAGATCCTTTGTGATCTACATTAGGTTCTCCCAGGGACTACTGTTTGTTGTCAATCAATATGATGCAGATTCACTGTAATGCATTTAGTCAGTGAAAATTAAAAGTTTAAGTTATTTTTTTGTGATAAGAAAAAGAAATATATTGAATTCTCCTAAGAAAAATATAAAATGGCTAAATGATAAAAAATAAAAAAGTAAAAAATTGTAAATTTTTGTGTGGTGCATCACTGTTTTTTAGGCCCTTCTGTTTCCCTATTACAATTAAATTGTATTATCATCAATAGAGGTCGTGAGGGAAATTTCTTTATATGATTGTTTCTTTTCCCCTTTTTCCCTGACCTTAAGTAAAGTTCAAGGGGGTCCCATATTTGTTGCTGGGACCTGTTGATGCCTGCATAAAGGGCGATCCCATAGTCCAGTCTGCTGGTAATGAGTGCATGGGTAACTGTTTTCCTTGCCTCGGGGGAGGATCCATTTGAAGTTCTTACGGAGGATGAGGAGGGTGTTGAAGCAGCTGGAGGTGACGGCGTTGACCAGTCGGTTCATGGAGAGGGAGAAGTCAAGTACGATTCGGAGGTTCTTGGCGTGGTCTGTGGGGGTAGGGTGCATGACCAGAGCATAGTGCTCAACTGAGGGGAGGCCCAGGCCCCCGCAAGATCGGTGAGCCAGGTGTTTGCTACTGGCTAACTGGTAACGGGACATCCCCCATACAAAATACTGTATGCTCCGGTCCACAGAACGCAGTAATGAAAGAGGGTCCAGTAGAGGCAACATGCAGCGGATGTAGGTGTATTGTGGCAGTGTCACCATCTGCACCGCTTGTACCTTACCACATGATGAGAATCCAACTTCATACACGCCAGCAGAGGATTAAGATTGTCTGACACTATGCCATCCAGTCCTTGGTTTATGTAAGCTCCTATGTACTGCAGGCGTAAGGCATTCCATTGGAAAGGATAAGCTGATACTGCTGGACTAGTGTTGCTGTTCTTATCAGGGGGAAGTGGGAACTCAGGGTGGTAGGAAATATGTGGCTCCCTGAAGATTCCAGAACTTTCCATCACAGAAATGTGAGGAAAATGGGTTTTATTAGTCAAAGTTTAAGATTTTCAAAGGATTCTGGGTAAACAAAAAACAGTGAGAGCCACACAAGTGATCCCACCCTGAATTCCCCAGGTATCTAGTTTTAAAAATGTGCTAGGTTTCCATGGGTGCCGGCTGAGCTAGGACCCAAAATCCACAGCTACCCACTTCGCAAAAAAAGGATCAATATTGAGTGCAAAATATACTATATCCATGTTGAGTTTAGAGACTTTTCCTGCGTGGGCACTAGGCATACCCATGTAAGTGAGGTACCATTTTCATCAAGAGACTTGGGAGAATGCTGGGAGGAAGGAAGTTTCTGGCTCCCGCAGATTCCATAACTTTCCATTACAGAAATGTGAGGAAAATGTGTTTCTTTAATCATATTTTGAGGTTTGCATGGGATAGTGCGTAAAAAAAAACCTCAACGTGAGCCAGGCAGTCACTCCAGCCTGGATTCCCCCAAGGGTTAAGTTTTCAAAAATGTGATAGTTTGCTAGGTTTCCCTTGGTGCCGGCTAAACTGGAGCCCTAAATCCACAGCCACCCACTTTGCAAAAAAAGGGTCAGTTTTGAATGGAAACATATTATGTATCCATGTTGCATTTTGGGCAGTTTCCTGTGGCAAGGACTAGGCCCACCCAAGCAAGTAAGGCACCATTTTCATCGGGAGATTTGGGGTAATCCTGGGTGGAAGGAAGTTTGTGGCTCCCCACAGATTCCAGAATTTCCATCACAGAAATGTGAGTAAAATGGTGGTCTTGTTAGTCAAAGTTTGAGGTTTGCAACATATTCTGTGTTAAAAAAACCTGGTAAAGGCACACAAGTCACCCCACCCTGAATTTCCCAAAGTGTTTAGCTTTAAAAAATGTGCTGATTTGCTAGTTTCCCTAGGTGCCAGCTGAGCTAGGGCCAAAAATCCACAGCTACCCACTTTAGAAAAAAGGGTCTGTTTTGAGTGGAAAATGTGATGTATCCATATTGCGTTTTGAGTCGTGTCTTGCCACAGGCACTAGGCCTACCCACGCAAGTGGAGTACCATTTTTAACAGGAGACTTTGGGGGAATGCTGGTTCGCAGGAAGTTTGTGGCTCCACACAGATTCCAAAAAATTCCAACACAGACATGTGAGAAAAATGAGTTTTTTTGTCAAAGTTTGAGGTTTGCAGGGACTTCTGGGTAAAAAATAACCTGGTTAAAGCCAGACGTACCCCACCCCGGATTCCCCTTGGTGTCTAGTTTTCAAAAATGTGCAAGTTTGCAAAGTTTCCCTAGGTGCTGGCTGATTTAGAGCCTAAAATGCACAGCTAACCACTTTGAAAAGAAGGTCAGATTTGAGTGGAAAAATGTGATGTATCCATGTTGCGTTTTGGGCCGTTTCTTCTTGCAGGCATTAGGCCTACCCATACAAGTGAGGGACCGTTTTTATTGGAAGACATGTGGGAGCACAGAATAGTAGAACATTTGTTCTTACCAACTGGATTTTGCTGTATATATGCCTTCCAATAGTAAGCCAGCGTGTAAGACAGGAGATATTTGGAAAAATACCCTCTATGTTGTATGCTGGCACAGGTTCCCACAAATTCAGAGAAGTACAAATAACCGGTGCTCCTTAGCTCCACATCTTGTGCCCATTTCAGAAATACATAGGTTTCTTTGATACCCATTTTTCACTCTACATATGTCACCCTATGAATTGGTTTATACTTGGTACATAATGAAAAGAGATTGTACGGTGCAGTTCAGTTGTTGACTTTGGGTACCTTAGATTCTTAGAGAACCTACAAACCTTATATATCCCCTCAACCAGAAGGGTCTAGTGGATGTAAGGGTATATTGCTTTTGTAAATCAGACATTGCGATAAAAAGTTACAGTTGAAAGAACATGTTGTCACAAATGGCTATTTTTTCCAACTCATTTTCGATATTTCTTGACTTCAACAGTTATTTTCTGTGGAAAAACCTTGGGGGATAGACGCATATCACCCCATGCTGAATTCTGAATTTTGGATACCTTATGTTGAAAAAACGTTTAAAAGCCCTAAGCGCAAACTACACCAAATAGCCAAAATAGGGGTCAGCAGCATGGCGGTGGGGTGGGCAGGGGGTGGAGCAGGCCCAGCAGTTAAGGGGTTAAGTGCCAGGAAATTGTTTTAAAATTTCAATGTTAATTTTTTAGAAGCTGTTGACTAGCTGTTTCTGTTTTAGAGTTTACCGTATCAGGAGAGCAGATTAGGGTGGGAGGAGGTGAACAGACTTCTTTTAACACACTAGCACTGCATTCCATGCTTGGGCTATTAAACATCCTGTGCATTTGACATAGCCACACAGTCTACCCCTGAAGCAGATACCAAGCCAAGCTGCCAGGAAGCATCTAAACTTGGAAAAAAGGGGTCACATCATAGCGCCTTGAGGCCTCTTCCCTGACATTCAGTGGAACAAAGAATACATGTCAGAGACTGGTGCTTCCTGTTGTTGTTGCAAAGAGTGCCTGATTTTATGGCAACCCTGCAGAGGAAGGGTTGTTCTGCTCTGATAAGTTATTGCTACTGCTGTAGAGAGCAATCAATCAGGCAGAACATATTCTAGTGATGTTCAGTTAAAAGGTAGAGAGCAAACTAGAATAAACCCATTTAATGGATCCTCAGAGAGCGTCTAACCTGGAATCAAAGTCAGGGATTTTAGTAATTTACACACAGCTGGTTCTTAATCCAATAATATCTAAAAACTTGACACAAAATGAAGCCATTTCCGAGCTCAGACTAGACTACTGTAAAGATTAAAAGTGCAATGGTAGACAGATGTAAATATTGAACATGCTAAAAAAAAACACTCTGTTGGGAAGAAAACAAAACTAAGCATGCTTGCGTGCTGTATTAACCATTTCAGGCTTTATTTTTGAAGATATTTGATATGACAGAATGAGGGACAGTCTGAGAAAGCAAACCTAAGGCATACATAATGCCTAAATATGACCGCTATCAGAAACAGGCGTGAATGTCCAGTCCCGCCCTCCAACTTGGAATAGGCATCACTTATTTCTCCGTTAAAAGGTTTCATGCTATTGGAGTTGACATGTTGCCTGAGGTCGAGCACAGAATAATGCTGCTTCCCTTAAGATGAGCTGACAGGGTGTTACTGGGGTTGCCATCTGCATGAGTTAGTCAATCAGTGAGGTTTTTTTTAAAGCTGTGCTGTGCATTAAGTCGGTATGTGGCATATTACCGATTTTTTATTATTTTTAGGATCTTGCCAAAATATACATTAACAAATAAAAGAATATGCACAACTTGAGGGATGAGTGAAGTCTGCGTAATTTGCTTTCGTTTCTTTTGGAAATATTATGCATAAGTATGCAAAATTACGTGAAATGCAAATCCCTCATTTAATGTCATATTTTAGCATGAAATACATTGCATTTCGTGCAAAAAAAATTGAAAGAAAAGCAGAACTGACGCAAACAACAGATGCTCGCATTCTTCTTGTTCGCGTTGTTCCGTGCTCCAGCGATATCATTTTGACATGAAGGGCAGCATATTTACGCGACGAGGCATAATCGCAGAATTTCAGCAAAAACACACAAGCGGAACGCGAATTCCCAAAATTACAAAAATGGGTAGCAGAGAGAAAAGGGAGGAAGAGAGAGAATGGACAGAGGTACACACTGGATAGGGAGGCAGCGAGAAAGGAGATTATCTAGAAGGGTCAGTGGGATGGGGGACAGAAGAGCTATGTGTTGCTGTTTTTCAGGTCTCGCCTACGGAGCGCGCATGCGCTACTTAGGCAAAAAGACCTTTTGCAATCGCTTCGGCTTTTCAGCCGAAAACGTGCACGCGTTCCATTGCCTTCAATGGCAACGCGTGCACGTGTGGCGATTGCAGTAATTTGTAAAGTGTGCGGGATGCTAAGGTCTTCACGCCTCTCTCTTTTTCCTGTGTTTGTACTCTTTTCGATCAGTGGATGTCCTGCACTCCTTCGTCTAAACGCAAGTTGTTTTAATGTTCCAAATTATAAATAAGTTTTCATGCGCGCAAACGTCCTATGACCGAAAAGAGAGAGGTATTTTAGGTTACAAAACAGCTCACAAGCATAACAATGACATCACAGGAAGTGTCATTACATGACCTTTCAAAACGGGACATCAAATGAAATGACCATGTTCATCCAGTGCAACAGAAGAAATCACGACGGCGACCACATAGAAACATAGATGCCTTTGCAGTCTATGTGGGGTCCAACGTGGCTTGTCCTTTCCTAGCCCCATTTCTCACTTGTGTGTCAGCATAACTTACCGTATCCTTTCCAGCCTGCTTATGAGTCGCAGAGCCAACAGAGTATCCAGCTTTATCCTCCCTAACACCGGTACAATGCACACATGCAGTGCCACTATCTATATTTGTGTGCGCATTAAAAAGTAAGGAGAAAGGAAAGATTCATGGGCAGAAAAGAGACAGCGATACTAAGTACAAAGGGAAGAAAGTCAGGAAGGATGAAACAAAATTAGGAAATATTAAAATGAAGGAGCTGTAAGAAGAGAGAACAGAAGGTGATGAGAATGGAACAAGGTGAAAGTAAGGACGAGAAAGGGATGAAAGATGACGGAGAGAGGATTAGTATACCTATAAACCTTTCAAGACACAAATGAGGGTGATATTAGTGTGACATGGTTAACTCCTTTGGAGGGCTGGAGATATTGGGGGTTGTAGGCAGTGACAGTTCGCACTTATAGGCGTTGGGGCTCTGCCACTCAAGTGTTCTGTTCTGAATATTAAGATGGTGTACAATCAGATAAGAATTTTGTTAATGAGTTTTAGAAGTCATTTGGACAACGATAGAAAACAAGCATTGGCATAGCCAATAGGTCTCACTTTTGTGACCTTATAAGTAATTAGTTATGCAGCACAATATCCTTGGTGCAACAACATCAACCGTTGCATGGCTAAACACTTATAAGGTCCCAAAGGCGAGACCTATTGGCTATGCCAATGCATGTTCTTTAAATTGCGTTTCTGGGCACGTGCCTCGCCCTTCATCCCCATCACAAGTAGGGAAGGTCTCTGCATTGGTATAAAATGGCTCAATCTTTGACAACAAAGGTTTATTGACAAATGCGCATTTGAATGGCAGCAGATGGTTCTACAGGAAGTGACATCAGCAAAACTGCAGCTGTAGGATGCTGGCGTGCAAAAACACCTAAGTGAGGCTGGTGTTGGAACTTGCATATTCACTCACTCGTACACCTACACATTCCTTACATTGAGTTAAGAATCCTGCTCCAGCACTCTGTCTGTAACCTACATTTAACTCCTGCCTTAACTGTACATGTTCAGTGAGTGATGTGAGTGCGTTCAGGGCTGCCCAGAGGGGAAGCAACCCCCTTTGTGCGATCAGTTACCACCCGCAACTCTGGGGTCTGTAGCTGATCAGTGGTTTGCGCCTCTAACTGAGGTCACAACTATTGCTAATTTCCATTCTGAATTCCAAATGGGAGCGGGCACCAGATTCACACCCTCTACCATCTACGATTTGGATTGGATCACAAAAGCCCGTTTAGAAGATAAAACTCTCTCTGGTCCATAAAAAGGCTTTATTATATTTGAAACATATCGTTTGTGGCTGCAAATATTTTCTTTTTGCGACTCTCAGGCTTAGCGACTACACATGTGTGTTATAATTGGCTTGTGTCTTTCCTATCTTTGGCTGTGTCTTCCCTGCTGCTCAGCTAGTATGAGTGTTAGAATGCCTGATGACCTCATGGAATGTTTGAGTGCCTGGCTTGTGTGTGGAGTGTCAGTTGATGGCAGGCAGGCTGAGCGGCAGGGAGGCTGCTCTTGGTGGGGTTACATTTCCGTCTATCTTCTTCTAATGAACTTACCTTGTAAGTAAGCTTCAATAAATCCAACCTGTTTTATATACCTGGCTCAATGGACTTTCAATTTACCACATTTGGCGACGAGGATGAGACAGTGTGGGAGCTAAGTGCCCCAGTACTGGATCGTAGGGTGATGTTGCCCTATGATGTGGAGGTTGTGGGAGCAATGTGCCCCAATTCAATTTTAAGAGGTTTTGGGACCTAAGTGTCCCTGTGCTGGATCATAGGGACTTGTGTTTCCTATTACATGCAGGTTGTGGGAGCTGAGTGCCCCAGTTCTGTTCCTAGGGTGGTGAGTACCCTTTTGTGGTGAGTGTCCTTTTGCGGTGAGGTTGTGGGAGCTGAGTGCCCCAGTTCTGTTCCTAGGGTGGTGAGAACCCTTTTGCGGTGAGGTTGTGGGAGCTAAGTGCCCCAGTTCTGTTCCTAGGGTGGTGAGTACCCTTTTGCTATGAAGTTTTGGGAACTAAGTGCCCCAGTTATGGGTCATAGGGAGGTGCGTTCCCCTATTACGTGGAGATTGTGGGAGTTGAGTGTCCCATTTCTGGATGTTTACCAGAATTTTGAGTTTTTAGTGGTATGCCAATGAGTGGCATTAATGCTTGTTTTAATTTTGCATAAGGGAGGTGAATGGGGTTAATCCCAACGTGTTTATTTTTGAGAATGCAATGTTTATGTTTAGTTTTTATAACCTCTTCCATGCTCATGACGTCTCCCGGCCGTCATGAGTCACGATGGGCGTGTGCGGACGACGGCCGGGAGACATCATGACCACGCCCACGAATGGAATGTCCAGCACTGCGGCAGCGCTGCGGCGGAATTTGCGCCGCAGCGAAGAGGATAATGCATTGTACATATTGATGTTTTTGTTTCCTTCTTATATTTCTGCATTGTTGTTTCCCTAAGGAAGGGGGATATGTTATAATTGGCTTGTGTCTTTCCATTCTTTGGCTGTGTCTTCCCTACTGCTCAGCTAGTGTGAGTGTTAGAATGCCTGATGATCTCATGGAATGTTTGAGTGCCTGGCTTGTGTGTGGAGTGTCAGTTGATGGCAGGCAGGCTGAGCGGCAGGGAGGCTGCTCCTGGTGGGGTTACATTTCCATCTATCTTCTTCTAATGAACTTACCTTGTCAGTAAGCTTCAATAAATCCAACCTGTTCTATATACCTGGCTCCATGGACTTTCAATTTACCACAATGTGCTCTATGGTTTGTGCAGTTTGGAAACATTAAAAATGATCAGGTTTAATTTAGTGGCAACTGCACATTTATATTCGCCTTTGTACATTTGTACATGTGTGAACCACACTTTGCAAATCACGAATGGAAACATTGAAACCTTTCCTAGTGTAAGTCTAATTTACGTGTGGATAAAACTTTGGGAACCAGACCCCAAAGATTTTTCCTAAATAAGAGCCTTAAACAAATGTACTAACATATAGCTTACTATATATATTTGTCAATGGAATCTTGAACTCTGTCACATTTATGGAAACAGTGTTGGACCATTTTGTGCTGTTTGAATGATATTTCAATATTTGAAATGTAGCAGTTTGAGCATTTATTTTCCACTTACGAGACATTATTAGAAATATACATCTTCAACATCCACTCCAATGAAAGTGCCCGAGTTCCAGCTACCGAGTAGGGTCCAGACCGCAATCCCCAGCAGCCTTCGTGGCCGTTGCTGCAACTTGCCAGTGCCCACAGGCGCATATATTCTGTGCACGGCCCCACAGCGAGGGAAGCGAGCAGGCCTAGGCCTAGGATGGGCCCATCTGCGCTCGTCAGCTCCAGGAAGAGGCAGGGCTGGGCAACCTCTCTTTCATTCCTCCACAGCTAAGCAACAAAGTGACTGAGGAGAGTGTCCTCACGCACTGAAACGGACTCTAAGTTTTAATCATGGGGACACGCACAGGGACATTGACACTGCGGCCTGCTACCACTACCATCGACAGTATGTTAGAGAGGGTTGTTCTCATCATCTCTAGTGAAATTGAACTTACTGAATGATGCTTATTCTGGGAAGTGAGGCATTATCGAACGGTTCAACAGCAGGAGGGTTCCCAGTGGATTCAGTCTCCCGTTCCGCAGTCAGTTACATGCCTACAGTTGCTCTTAGCACCGCAACGTCTCCGGGAACCAGCGATAATAACATAGCTAACAACACAGCTTTCCCCAGTGGAAGTTCTAAGGGTGCTGACAAGACTGGGCCGCAGCTAAACATGGACACACTAACCCCTGCTGCAGTCCCTGTGGCTAAGCGTAAAAGGAAGACTTGGAAGCACACCAGTTCCAAAAGGAAACAACCCACTCGCTCTAGTTCTAGTTTATCACACACTGTCCTGAGCTCGTGGATACAGTCTCCATCGATTGTCCATATCCCTGAGCTGGCATCAACTAATTCCATTAGTACACAGACTGAGGTTGCAACCTTTATACCAGCACATAGTGTTTCCGGGGATGTGCTTTTTGACACCGTCGTTGATACTGTCCTCGCACAAGTCATAGCATTGATAGATAAGAACTTCACCTCCCTTTGGGAACGTTTAGATCACCTGGATGCTATGTTGAACAAATTGAGTGGACAACAAGAGACTGATCAGACTGTTGCTACCGCAGGGGTGGGTTTGTCTTCATTAACTAATGCTGGGTCGAGCTCTGGTCCATTGATCCCAAATCTAACTTTGTCTAACGGCCCTCGGCTCGATAGCCCATGTGTAACATGTAGCAAAGTTAAGGAGCTCCTTGTACCCAAGGCCGGTGAGCATGAAAACCATCCCTTCCTTAACAGTGTACGAAATATAGCCAGGTCTGCCCAAAACCTGCGCTCTACTAGCCAGTCTGAACCAGTGATTAGCTTACCTGGCGTGAACCCAGAGTTAGGCTCTCTGAGTAGTAGCATACCTAAACCCAAGGGAAAGGGACCATTTGAGTCTAACATGGAGGTTTTAGGACTACCAGCAGCAGCCTGTCCCTATGTTTTAGTTCTGGCAGGGGTACCAACCCTCAAGAAAGAACAGGGGGATACCTGGGACCAATTATGCAACAAATGTATGGACTGGCTATCCAAACACAGGAGGTTTAAGGTGTCAGATATGAATAACATCATTATGGTACAAAGAGTACGAAGAGTAGGATGGGTGGGGGTGTCAGCAAAGAACATAGAGGGGGACTTTGTTGTGATCAATTTTTGTAGGCCGTCCATGGTCAGATCATTATTGAGGGCACATGAAGACTCTACTACCAATCCCAAGCATATATACCCATTACCGTTGGGCTATTTTTATGAACCGTTCCCCTGATAAATAACGTTCCCCACCCAATCACGTACAATAGGTTCCTAGCACTGGCTGATTTGGATAGACAGGATTGACTAACACCACCTTTTGTAACTAATGTGTCCACTTTTATACTGAATACTCATGTGCATCCCTCAGAGCCACCCAAACATGATATGTTAAATAAAGCAACTAACGACTCTAATCTAAAAGTATTAAGTTGGAATATCGCTGGCTTACAGTCAAAAATATCTCTACCAGACTGACTAGATATAGTACAAGAGTAGGACGTTCTTATGTTTCAGGAGTCCCGGGCTACGCAAGACTTATATATCGAAGGGTTTGAATGTTTTACCACTTCTGCTTCCATTCCCAAGTTTGGTCGCCCATCTGGTGCTCTCTCAATTTGGGTCCACATTGCTGCGGAAGGTAGCATTAAGGTTTTAGATACAGATAGTGATAGATTTCAAGCATTAATCTATATGCGGTGTGTATCCATATGTTTAATTAACTTTTATAATGATGATTTTTATTCTGTACCTAATGTAAATTTCATCAACTTGTTTAATTTATCACAACCTTACATCGCAATGGATTTGGTAATACAGTTGGCATCTGTTTGGGGGGTGACGTTAATGCTAAAATTCCAAGGGAAACCACCTCAATCATAGGACCAAGCTCTAAGGTGCATCTATTTAATAGGGGCGTTGAATTACGAGATCATTTGCTTAATCATAACTTGACCAATGTTCGGGAAATTGATGCTGTATCTAATAACAATGACCCACCTCAACCAACATTGAGAGGTAGAGGTAGTGCCTCTACTATAGACTATGTTTTTATTTCTCCCACCCTTGAGGATTGTTTAGTGAAAGCTGAGGTTGTCCCGACTACTCATGGTGACCACAATCCCATTATAATAGAACTGAGAATTGCCCCAAGGCAGATATATAACAATGAGTGTGGTGCTAGGAATTTGACCCCCTCTCCAGACAACCTAAGATTGGTTTGGCGAGGAGCCAATTACACCGATCTTTTTTCTAAGATCGCAAGCCATACCTCCCTGGAATCCCCCAGGTGTCTAGTTTTCAGAAAAGTGTGGGTTTGGTAGGTTTCCCTAGCTGGCTGCCGAGCACGGGCCAAAAACCCAGCTGACCTCCCTTGCAAAACCAGGTCGTTTTGTGATAGGCAATTTTGATGTCGCTAGGACGCACTCGAACAGGCTGCCACGTTAAATAACGGGAATGCTTTCTGGGCTGTGGTCAAAAACATGAGATCTATGGGACAACCACTGACTCCAATAAGCTGGAACATAACCAGTGAGGCATGGGGAGCCAATTTTTCTATGATTTACTCAGCTCCAATACACAATGTGGCCCCTGTAAAGCATCAGGTCCCCTTTGGATCCCAATATCCTTACAGGAAGTTAAAGATGCCATCCATCAGAGCTTGGGAAATAAAGCCCCCAGACCTGATGGGCTGTCCATTAATTTGATTAAGTATAAACCTGAGTTCTGGTGGCCGGCCTTTTAAATGTTTTTAATAATTGAACAAATGTCCCTCTCCCAATTACCCAGCCAAGCTACTACAGGTCGATCTCCCTGATAGATAATACTATGAAGTTTTTAGGGAGGATCTTATACAACAAGATAAAAAAATGGGCTGAGTATGATTGTATTTTACAGCCATGCCAATTAGGATTTAGAAATAACATTGGCACTACAGAACAGTTCCTAAATCTTAATTTAATTATTGGGAAGTATCCCATAGCCTAGTAATCCCCAATATATCTGGCTTTTATGGATCTCACCGTGGCTTTTGATTTGGTCAACCGGTCACGCTTATGGTCTACCCTTTTAGAATATGGTTTAGACAAGGTTTAAGTTTATTTTTTAGCTTATCTGTATAAGGACCTGAAAGCCCGGGTGAGGTTCAATATGGGTGGGAAGGTCTCAAATGACATCAGAGTTGACAGAGGGGTTAGGCAGGGGTATGTCCTGCCCCCCTACTTTTTATTCTATATATTAATGATTTACACAAATTCTTGACTGCATTCACTAATGATGTCCCGAGAATCCATGGTAAGATACTCCCCACCCTATTGTATGCCGACGATGCGGTCCTAATGGTCAAACACCCAATGCATTACGTATCCTTGTGCAGGGTTTGGTGGATTTTATGGCTGGCTTAGATTTGTGTACTAATTTTAAAAAATCATTTATCATGTCTTGTGTGCCAAAAAAGTATCTTTTAAACACCATTGTTGTGGATAATCATAAATTACAACGCACTTGCACTTTTCCTTACCTGGGGTTGGCCTTCGCTGCCAACGGTTCCTGGGTCGACCATGTGGCATATAGCAGGAATACGTTTTCTAAAACTATAAATTCAATTTTTGGCCTTCCGCAGCCCAAAAGAACAAGGGTAATTTTAGCGCTTTTGAAAATCTATAAAGCACAGTGTATCCCAGCGGCAAAATGTGGAGCGGAGGTCTGGGGCTACACAAAGAGTAACAGTACCCAGCTTGAAGAAAACCGATTCTGCAGAAAACTTTTGGGAGCACCAATCTCCACATCGCAATATGTCTGTCATACCGAATTAAAACTGCATTATATTGAAGATTACATAAAGGCCCGCCCTGCTCTTGTTTGGTTTGCTATCTGGAAAGACCCAGCAGCGTCCCTCACCAGAGAGATGATAAGAGACTGCCTCAAGTGTGACAAGGGAAGGGAAATACCATGGCTTGCAGCAGTGAAGGAGAGCCCGAGTGGTATTTTTCATGCACTGATCTTCCGAAATCCCACTGAAATTGGTAATATGAACAAGAAAGCCCTTCGGGCCCCTTCACGCCCATTATAGAAAACTAAGACACGAAAGGAAGGCCCAGAAAACGCCGGTGGCAACTTACATGTCTATTGAGGATGCATCAAATACACCATCTAGTTACCTTTTAAAATCAAAAAGGTCGTTGGGAGAGAGGACTTCACTTCTGTTTAAGGGCTGGCACAGTTACACTTTTATTATGATTCCCTCTGGGCTTCAATGCTGATCTAGATCAATTACCATGCCCTTGCGATGGCAGGAGCGTGCAAATAACAGCCCACTTCGTATTTTTTTGTAAGTTTTACATCGAATACACAAAACAGTTTTTAATACCGTTTAAAAAAAAATCTTGCCTATTTGTTTTGACGCAGCCTACAAAGAAATTCTAAAGCTGGAAAATAATGAATTAACTGTTCCTGTAGGTACTTTTCTAAAAGTTGCAGTATGCCTCCGCAAAACAACGTGCCCTTTATGATGCCCGTTTTTTAAAATTAACTTTTATATATTGTTTTATAAATGGTGTGGCGGAAGTTTTAACCACACAAAATGTAGATTATCCTTTAATTGATGGCACGGCGGTTCCCATTTTACTATATGCGGACGACGCAGTTATCATGGCGAGAACCCAATTGGGCCTCCAAAAAGCTCTAACCTGTTTTACACTGTTTATGAGTACTAGAGGACTAAAAGTAAATATTGGGAAAACCTTTTCCATGTGCTGCTCCTCGAAGAAAAAACTCCCCTGTAATGTTTTTATTGAAAAGTCCAAGATAGCCCTTACAAGTACCTTCTCATATTTGGGGGTTGTTTTTAATGAAAAAGGTTCCTGGAAAGCAGCGATTAGGAGTAGAAACCTTGCTTTCGCCCGTGCACTAGGAGCAGTAAAACAGTTTTCCAACAAATTGGGGGGTAGGCCTGTACGCATTTTAATGGACATTTACAATGCCAAATGCATTTCAACCGCAATATATGGTTCTGGCCTATGGGGCATTGCTGACTGTCAAGAGATCCAAGTAAGAGAAAATTCTTTTCTGCGCTATCTCTTGGCGGTCCCAAATTCGTCCCCCACATATATCTGTCATAAAGAATTAGACCTGCCATACATTTCAGATTTGATTAAAGTTAGCCCCTTACTGTTATGGCACAAGATATGGACCAAAGAGGAAACTGTCTTTAATAGATCTATTTTGATTGACTGCCTTAAATTGGAAAGATGCATGGATATTCCCTGGATTGCTTACATAAAAGAATTTATGATCAAGATGGGACACCCAGCCTTCTTTGAAAACCCTGGTTCTTTAAACTCGATGTCCAGGAAGGATTACAAACAAAGGTGCCTTGACTTCCTGGAAAATCGACGTTGGTGTGATGAAATAAGCAAGAAATCAGTACTCCAACATAATTCACTGCTACAGGCCCCTGGTTTACAGTTGTACCTGTCCCCCGATTTTCCCAGTTATGACAGGATGCTGTTAGCCCGTCTGAGAGTTGGATCTTATTTTAGATTAATAACTTTCCCAGCTAGAAATGATTGGTCTTCACATCTAATTAAGTGTCCCTGCGATAATGTTGCAACACAATCGCAAATACACTGTGTCCTATTTTGTAAATTTTATTCATGGGGAAGAAGGCTATATTTGATGCCCCTACTGAAGTCCTGGGGAGTCAGGCAGTGCAGGCCTGCTTTTCTGAAACTGCTCTTACTCCAAGATGAAATAACTATTAATGCCTTAGCTAAGTTTTTAAAATTTGCTATTAGGTGTAGACTGTCGATGAACTAAGGCAGAGCTTGTCTTTATGCTGAGTAACTCGACTAAGCCGTATATAAAGCTGTAACACTTTTTTCTTAATGTAGTATTTTTAATATGTATGTATTTTAATGTTGCTTTTATGGTTTTTATACTGAAATCGAATAAAGCTATCTTGACTTGACTTGACTTGATATTGTTTTATAGAAACCCAATGGATATTGTCTGTAGATTCGTTTTTTAATCAGCCCACAATAATTTAGAATGATTTAAATTAAGAGGGTTTTTTTCATTAACTGTTTTCACCTGTTCCTAATAAGATGTTTGCTTATGCATGATTTTAGTCTTCTGATATTCTGATTAATGTACTTGTATACTTTTTCTGTTGTTATGTGAACTGTGCTTTTATGGATACACCACTATCCAAATAAAGATTTTTGAATTGAATTGAATTGAATTGAAAGTGTAACAGGAGGGAAGACAGCAAACAGACTGAAAACTTGTCAGTTCATTGTAGGATTTTTACTAGAATAAAGAGGTCTCATCTAACAGTAGATATATAGTAGCCTATAAAGAACATACTAGGCTAAGGGAAGTACGGCAGGCATCAATCACAAAGATGTTACTGTGAGTGAGTGTAACTTAACCTCCCACTGCACTCAACCTCTGATGTTCCCCAGCTTTGCCACATGAGAACACCCAATAGCAAAGGAACTTTCCTGTCCAAGTCGTTCTTTCACATAGCATGGATACAGGAAGGTTGCCACCTAAAAATAGCAATCACACCAAATTAACAATGGAAAAACATTACTACACAAGGTCACACAAAGAGACTGGGACAAACCGACAAACTAGTACAAGTTAAAAAAAATGTTCAGGTAGTGCACAGGAAGGACATGACCTATTTAACTCTTCAACCAGAGACATTTGTTTACTGAGTTTCTAACCCATATTTAGCCATTTGGTTGATAAATGGTGTCAGTCAAATAACAGCAACTCACATTTATGAAAATGGTCAACAGTGAGCTGCCAAAATGCATACTGGACCTTTCCCCTAAATTAGGCTGGATTGCAGATGCAGAAATCCAGGGAATTTAAGTTTGACCAGGTCATAGTAAGCCACAGAGCCAGCCTGACTCATCTGTCTTTGGAGAGATGTCCAGTTGGGGGGAAGACTTATTTGGTCTAAATCCGTAGGTTTGGGGGCAACTACAACGACTCAGTAGCACCTTAACAGAAGGTGAGAAGTTAAGTTGAATTTTACATAAGAGATACCTAGTTAGTTTGGATTACCAGGGGGTATTCCAAGCAATGACAGAAGAGAGTTAGGTGAAGGGTGTGCCAGTGTGTATGCAGTAACTGCCAAGAGGTGGTAGCATAGTGCTGTTCGAAGTCTGAGAAGCATCAGTGTGAAGTTGAAGCCATGAAAGGAGCTCAGTGTGTAGAAGATGCAGAAATAGGACAATATTTTCTCCTTGAGTATGTTAGTTATAAATCCTTGGATAAGGACCGCAATTGATTAGATGGATGATTGCCTCAGTATAACTGAGGAGTTGTCTATTCATACAATGCCCCAAGGCTCTTCCAGACATTCAAGCTGACAGCAATCTTGCATGGATTGGGAAGAGTCTCAACAAACTCCACAGGGATCTTTCCTTTTTAATAGAGTGAGTGCCTAAAGGCCATTACAAGGCCTGGAAGACACTGCACTATCCAAGTATATTAAGGCATTGCCTGGTAGAATAAGAATTTATTCCAGGTTTAGAGTAAACAGCATAAAAGCGATACAACCTGTTCTTCAACTGTTGCTCGGATGCAGATTGAGAGGTCACTAGGGTTCCATGGCGGAGAGGTGGGGCCTTCTGTCTAACTTCTCTCTAGAATAGCGGTCTTGGTTGCCTGACCTGGCATAAAGGGATGTAAGTAGTTCCATGCTACCTTTGAAGGTAAATATTCTATTATGCTATTTTAGGTCTTGCCTGCTAGACAGCCCATGCACTGTCTGTTGTGAGATGTATTGTTGGCTTCCAATGAGATTAGAGCTTGCCAATTGCTTACAATTGGTTGGCTTTTGTTAGTTACATATGTTTGCTTCCTGCTCATCAGCTTGTTTGGACGTTCTTGCCTGTTCGTGTGTTTGTTCCTCCCCTGGAGCATGGATGTTTTAATTGTGGTGTTACGCTGCTTGATTTCCAAGCACTACTTTTTTCTTTTTGCTTAAGCATTCTACAAGAGTGCAGGTGTTTTCCAACTCTGTTCTTTTTGTACTTTTCTCCCCCACATCAATTGTGCCCCGTGTTACACACTCTGGCCTCTGTCCTTCTCTCCATCAGCTCCACATTTCTCTCGCTTGCCCATTTGCTTCTCTCCCGCCTTTGTTCTTCTTCTTGCTTCCACCGCCACCTCAGCACTCCATGTTGCTATGACCCCTGCCCTCCATGTTGCTTCTCTCACTACCTATACGGTGGCTTCCACCCCCAGCCATGCCCCCTGTTGCTTCTGTGCCCCTGTTACTTTCCTCATCTGCTTTTTCTTTTAGTTATCGATCCAGTCCAGAGCAGTAGCTGTAAATATTTAAAAGGTTGCCACATAGTGCTGCCAGGGTTGCTGTGTAGCCTGGCTAAAAACCATTAGAAAAAACAATAGGTCCCAATGGCTTGTTTAATTCGGCAGCCACTATTGCATCCTATTCATGTAATTGGCTTGGCATTTTTGGATAGAGTTAAGGATCCTCTGGCATCTAATTCTATCCTTCCATTGATGCTTTCCTAAAGAGAGCTGTATTATTTACAATTGATTCATTCCCACCAGAGAACTACAAGACTTCCTGATTGCTGATCAACAAGGATTTTCTTCAACTTTAGAACTGCATTCTTGTTTTATGGAGGCCATTTCTGTGCTCTGACACAAAGTCCTGTGGGCAAACCAGTTATCATGACCACAAGTTAAAACTGCTCATCATAGAGGAGTGGGGCACTTTTAGCCTTTGCCTACATCCCGGGTATCTTAACATACTACCCCAATTAATTTCCACTTTTTGGAAGGCTGCTTGTGCTGTAAAGTGAAATGTGCAAGTCTAAACCTGTAGATATCATGCCCAATTATTTGGCAACACAGAAAGCTTATATCAGGTGTTGGACTATATTTGTGATAATCAGTCAATGCCATAAAGGGAAAGAGAGTGATGCTAGTGGGACAGGGATGCTAGTGGCTGTATTTGACAATCAAATTAAGGGGGTCATCAGCAACCGTAGTCTCACCTTTCCTTTCTTTTCAATGCCTCCATCATAGAGTTCTGGCTTGTATGTTGCCTCTGACATACTGTCTATGCGGATTTATTTTTGCAGTTATTCTTGAGAGGACATTGGTTCTAGCGGCTCTAGTTGCTTCCTTTAGAACCTGAGGACAAATCACTTAATCGGCCTGTGGGCAAAATATAAATTTGTGTAATTCCAACTTGATGTACATGATCTGCGATTGTCTACCAAACCCTTGTGTAATGTACAGCTAGGCTTCTGCTATGTAACATCAGTACATTCATTTTCTGAAGTTCATTGACTAAAGTGCATGCTATAAAGGCAATGGCAGATGACCTTTAATCAAGATTGGGGAACTACAGAGCTGATATTTAGAGAGGTTCTATTCCTGCGCTCCTTCATGTGCACATTTAAATAAAAAAGAAGGAGATAGTTCCTCTATAAGGCAGATGTTAGATCAGACAGAAACTACCTATTGTTTGCGTCGCTGGGGAAATTCTATTTCAGATCGTAATTCCCTCACACACCTGTTAGGGTTTCATCTTTCATCATAGGGCGCTCCTCGTCTGACCCGCGCTGCAATGTCCAGCGGGTCTGGTGGCATCTTTAGCTGAGTTCTTTTGATCTGAGAACGCCGTATGTGAATGGTGTGTGTTCGGGCTCAAAAAAGGAATTTAGTGTTGGTGTGTATCTGGTGATACGGTGATTTAAAATAGGTACCGGTCCTAAGGACCCTTTTATTCCAGAAGTAGGACTGGGGCTAAGTAAAAACAGTGTGGCTACCAATTGGTCATAAGGTACCGGGGTAGCTGTTATGCATGGCAGATGACCATCTGAAGCCTTCCTACGCTTGTGGAAAAAAGGTGAAGCTATTTAGTTTTCTGTCATTGTGTTCTTTTAGTTATAAGTTGGCACCTCACTTTTATGCTAGTGTTTTCCCATCAGTCCTTTTACCGCAGGGTGTTTGATAAACCTTTGCGTGGTTGAGTACAACCTGAATTCCATTTCTGGGATTAAACCCTAGAATGTGACATTTATCTCAGCTGGGGACTGGGCCTCTGACTCCATCATGTTTCCCTGCACCATGGGGAGTAATGTCATGATGCTATTCTTGGTCCATGAGATCTTTGCATGTTTCCCATATGATTCTGGTGGCAGGTCCATGTATACAGAGGGGCGTTTCCCAATCTATCATGGCCTCCTCTTGGATTGGATTGTACTGTGCTTTCACGTGCTTTCTGCTCAGTGCTTCCTAGATTGGTAGAGGTTAGTGGCACATTGCATTGCAACACCTTCAGTTCAGCTCTGAAATCTGGTCCCAGTAACTAACATACCACTGAAGCTCTCACCATGCCCGACAGTTCAGTTTCCTCCTTGCTTTTGCAGTGCATAGTTTACAGATTTAAATGTTTAGTTTCTGCTCAGCTGCTTTAGTCTGGCAAGCACAAGCTTTCAGATTCTTGCTAGTATGGTCGAGAAGTTACAAGCAACAAAAGAATAAGGAGAACTGGCCCAGGTAAATGGGTTAGCAGACAAGACACATTTTTAAAACATTTGTGGATTTTTAGGTTTGGCTTTAACCAAGATTATTTGATTTGCTAAAAATATGTGCATAATATGATTACTGCTCCATTGAGTGCGCAACTTTACCGGAAGGCTGGAAGCACGCAGAGATCAACCCCCTGCTGAATAAACCTTCTGCCGATCCTACGGACCTCACGGACAACAGACCCATCTCTCTGCTCCCCTTCCCAGCCAAAGTCATTGAGAAAGCCATCAATGCCCAACTCTCCGAGTTCACTGAAATGAACAATATCCTGGACTTCTCCTAATCATGCTTCAGAAGCAACCACAGCTCTGAGAATGCTCTCCTCGCCACTACAGATAACATCTGCACCCTCCTTGACCGAGGCAAGACTGCATCCTCCTGGACCTCTCGATCGTCTCCGACACTGTCTCCCACCACACCCTCTGCACAAGACTCCACGATACGATGGCATCCACAACAAATGCCCTTGAATGGAGCCTCTCCTTCCTCACCGGCTGAACGCAGAGAGTCAGACTTCCACCATTCAAATCAGAACCTACAGAGCTCAGCTATGGAGTACCTAAGGGATCCTCCCTGAGCCCCACCCTCTTCAACATTTACATGGCCCCGTTTTCAGCCAGGGTCAGAAGCCATGGACTCAACATCTTCTCCTACGCCGATGACACCCAGCTGATTCTGTCCCTCACAGACGAACCCACAGCCACCAAAAGCAACTTCCACGATGGGAAGAAGGCAGTCGCCACCTGAATGAAGGACAGCTGCCTCAAGCTTAACTCAGTCAAGACAAAAGTCCTCATCCTGGGCTCCTCCCCTTCAAGTGGAATGACTCTTGGTGGCCCGCAGTGCTTAGAATCCCCCCACAGATCACGCACAAAACCTCAGCTTCATTCTGGACTCCTCTCTCTCAACGCCTGTCACTTCTGTCTACTTCCACACACACCGCGCCCTTCATAAGATCTTCAAGTGGATCCCCACCGAGTCCAGGAAAACAGTCACCCATGCTCTCGTCAGCAGCAGACTCGACTACAGCAGCGCACTCTACGCTGGCACCACCCAGAAACTCCAAAAGAAACTGCAGACCATCCAGAACACCTCCACCTGACTCATCGTGAACATCACACTCCACAACCACATCACCGGCCACCTGTCAACAAGAGAATCACCATCAAGCTTCTCACACACGCCTACAAAGCCTTCCACAATGCCGGACCTGCATACCTCAACTACCACCTCTCCTTCTACACCCCCATCAGACATCTCCGCTCCACCCAACTGGCCCTGGCCACCATCCTAAGGATCCGCCAGACAATGCCTAGAGGAAGATCCTTCTCTTACCCCCCTGTGAAGACCTCGAACTCCCTGCCTCTGCACCTCAAGCAATCACCATCGCTGCTGCAATTCAGGAAGGACCTCAAAACCCGGCTCTTCGACTGAACCGCAGACCCAGACCCTCCCCCAGCACCTTGAGACCCTTGAGACCCTCACGGGTGAGTAATCGCACTTTATCGGTCCCTGATTGATTAATTCATTGATTGATTACTTATAGAGATTTTCAGCAGCCTTCTTGATACATTGTTCTGTTATCATGTCATTCACATTTCTGTTATCCCCATTACAGCATACAGCAGGAGGCAAAGGGCTAGCCCACTTCGGCCATTGGGTTACTTCCCTGTGATTTACGGCATTCTTGTCTTGCAAAAGGTGCACATCTAGGCACATAGTAGTTTGCTTCAGTGCTGGAGTATGCTGTGGAAATGTGTGCTTTTTGAGACACACAAATTATATTTCCTTTCACCCAATAAGGTTTTGGAAAAACCAATCCAAAACAAAACAAGCATTAAAAAAGTTGAAAGGCTGGCGGCCAAAGCCAGACCTATTGACTTTACCAATGCTTGTGCCTCCTTAAGTTTAAGCACTGCATTCAACAGGATATACATTTGTAACCTCTGTGTTCACAAGGACAAACACTGTGGCTTCTGGAAGGGATCTTCCTTTCTTGAGGTAGTCTTCCATCAGTTGTATTTCGTTCCCATTCTTTCCATTACCCAACAACGTTTCTCTTTAGTTTCTTTTTTGCACGATCAAAACATAAATCCTGCAATCATTTCTTAATTTCCTTTGTTACTACATTTATGCTATTTACCCTAACTGTAGTGTAGTTTAATACAAAAAGTCGTCTGTATCCACAATTCCTGTATGTTTCATAAAAAGCAGGACATCTTTTAAATTCTGCATAGTTTTCTTTTTTCCCATTCTTTGTTCCCATTCCTCATCATCCTTCTTTCGTCTTGTAACTATATTGAGTCTTGTGTGCACTCCTGTCTTTTCCGTGAACTGTCTTGTTCCAACATAAACAGTTTATTCTTTTGTATTTCCAGAATTTCTTATAATATTTTGTTGCATAAGGATAGTCAGTGAAATTGCAATCAGGAAACTGGAATAACTTTCACACACTATCTGTCTTTTTAGGTCTTGACCTATAGACAGGACTACATTAGACCTTTTAACCTTAGACCTATTGTCTACAATGTAATATATAAAGAATGGGGTTTAGGTCAGCCCCTGCTTATGACTAGATTTCTTTTTTGTCTATTGCAGTTCCCTGCTCCTTCCTCAATTCTCTCCTCCCTATTCTTGTGTTTGTCCCAACCCTGGAACATTTCTGTTTACCTTGTATCTATTTGGTTAATTGTGTTGTTCGACTGCTAACATGTGGGGCCAACTTTATTTTGCCTGCATTATTCCAAGAGAGTACATTATTGTACCCCCTCTTTTTCTCGCCTCCCCCCACTTCTACTTAATTTTTTACTTATTAACTTAGTTGTTCTATTTTGCTGACAGCTTTCCAGCTGTACAATGATACTGGGCCAGTTGCTTTTGGGCCTCAGCTCCCAGTGCCATTATCATCCACTGCACTCCCTATTTTCTGATTATTTTATTGCTTTCTTTCTTTTATTTTAATCACATTTTGAGAGAGCCCAGCAATGGTCTAGTACTCTGGGCTGCTCGTCTTTGACTGCGTTTCCCAAAGCAGTCACCTTACCTCCACCTCACTCCTCCTCACCCTCCCATAGTACATAATTGTTTAAAAAAAAAAACATTCAAATGCCTGCAGCTGCACTCTGCTACTGGGTTGTTCGCTTTCCACAATTACATGGAGTTGGGCCTGACATCCTTGGCGTGGTTCCCCCCAACTTTTGTCTTCCATCCTCCTGTTTTTGCAGACTTCGTTTTGGCTTGCTTTAGGGCTCTGTACACTTTACCACTGCTAACCAGTGCTAAAGTGCTTGGCTCTCTCAATTATACATGATAAAATTGGCTCACACCCAATTGACCTATTTAATTTACGTGTAAGTGCCTAGTACAGTGGTACTACCTGTACCCAGGGTCCATAAGTTAAATGCCATTGGCTGGCCTGCAGCACTTATTGTGGCACCCACTTAAGTAGCCCGTTAAACATGTTTCAGTCTTGCCATTACAGCCTGTGTGTGCAGTTTTAAACTGTCATTTTCACGTGGCAAGATAAGCGCCCTGCCAGGCCCAAACCTCCCTTTGTAATATGTTATGTTATGTTATGTTATTTTATATTTATAAAGCGCACAGATGCCACAGCCAAGCGGCGTCCCGGATATATATATCACCTTTAGGGTAGGCCCTGCACAGCCCAGAAGGCAAGGTGCAGTGTATTTAAAATGTTGGACATGTACTTTTACATTTTACAAGTCCTGGTAGTGAAAAACTCCTAATTCGTTTTTCACTACTGTGAGGTCTACCTCCTGGGTTCCCTTATCTCATTTAATAAGTGGTAACTTTCAATTGGGAACAAGTTGGAATGTTGAGTTTCGTGCCTAAAGAATTGTAATTTAAACCCCTACTTAATGGTGAAGTCAGATTTTAAATCTTAATTCTAAAAATGCCTCTTTTACAAAATTAAAGTATACAAAAAGTGATTGATGGAATGCTTGAATTAATCTCAGTCACTGGTAATTACTCGGGCCCTATCCCAGTCCATTGTTATTTTGCACACCATGTCACCTCAGTTTAGACCCAGCTATATGCAAATCAGACACATATCTAGGGACAGGAGATACGCCCTGCGGGCCCTAGAGAGGAGGGACAGGATGAGATATTCCCTCATTAAGGACACCCTTGTCACGAAGTATGGCCTCACCGCAGGAAAGTATAGGCAGAGGTTTAGGGACAGCAGAAGTTGCCCCATCAGTCCTGGGTGGGTTTTGTGGATTTCTTTTGCAAGGCAATGGTTGGTTGGGGGAAGGGCAGTGAAGGAAAAAGTTACCAGTGGCAGTTCAATTTGGTGGCAAGAGAGTACATGGTCAGCCTTTGTTTTGCAGAGCTGTGCCAACACCTGATTGATACCAAGCTCCTTGACCTCAGAGAGTTTGCCAAGGAGGATGACCGCTGGCTCAGCACACAGATGCACAAGAAGATATCTGAGCAAGATCATCACAAGGGGGGTGGGCACGGTCCCCATCAGAAGAAGGAGGGGTGAGATAAAATGAAGATCCCAAAAATAGTTCCACAAGGTAGGATTCCCAATCCCCACCTAAAAAGAAGAAGAATGAGTTTCTTGATCATAAGTTCTGAGGGAAGTTCATCCATAAGTGCTTCGAGTGTCATCAGTTTGGGCACTTCACAGGTGATACCAAATGTCCCAAGTGGGTACCTCCCCCTCCCACTGGTGGGCAGACACTTGGGCTGGCTAGTGTAGGGCTTGGGATGGAGATTTCCCCCTTTAGAATGGGGGTAGTGTAGAAGTTACCCTAGTGTCCCTGGGTGATGGAGAGGTGGTGGCAAGAGCCCATATGCCTAGCAATACCAAGAAGTACAGGCAGTGGTTCACCATCAATGAGCAGAGTGTTATGATCTGAGAGACACATGAGCCAGTATGACAACTGTCAGGTGTCATCTAGTATGCTCAGAGCAGGTAGTCCCCAATGTAGTCCACCAGGTTGCAGTAGCTGACATCCAAAACAGTCACTAGCCAGTGTCTCTGGTTTCCTTTGAATAGGGGGTGGTCTCAGGTTCCTTGAGGGTAGCTGTGAGTCCACCCATGCATGTGAATTGTCTGCTCGGTAATGACCTGGAGCATACCATCTGGAAAGTGGTGGTGTTCCGGTCCCACCTGGGGATGTTGGGGTTGCCAGAGTGGGTGTGCCTGACCGCACGGCCCATGACTGCCCAAGAGGGTAATCAGAAGGACCGGGAGTCTGGAAGAAAGTGCCAGGTACCTGTCAAAAAGAGAACAGCAAAGGGGCCCGGAAAGCCCACTCCTGAAACTTAATGGTCCAGGAGCAGGTGGAGCCTGAGGGCAAAGTCCCGGCCCTACAGGGGAGGACATTGCCACCCTGGGAAACCTACCTGAACTGACCAATTGGCAGAAGGAAAGATGTCCCACCAGGGAGGAGTACTGCAGAGTGCAGAAGGTGAGGTGTGCCCTACTATGGAGGGCCTAAAGCAGCAGCCTGTGGCCCAGGCAGCTGCAGACACATCTGGTGATCACATGATTTACTGGGAGAATAGTCTCCTGTGCAGCGAGTCTAAGGTACCTGAGCCTGGTGCAACCGGTGTGTTGTCGGTCACATGTGTTGTTGGTGCTTCAGGGCTTTCCTACTTGAGCTGGCGCATAATGATCCCATGGCAGGTTATTTAAGGCAGCACAAGACCTTTGGCGCTGACTTTCATTGACCCTGGATAAAGATGGCCCCAGATGAATTCTGCAGGTCTTGTCCCACCTGCTAGGCCAGTGAGAATTCAAGAGGGAAGCGTAAAGCTCTCCTGGTTCTCCTTGCAGACGGTAGCACCCCTTTGAAAGTGTGGACATCGACACCCGGTACCCATAGGCTATACTCTGAGGACAGTGACTGCACCCACAGTGGCCAAGGCACTGATGGGGAAATTTACCCATGTGGGGTTCCCCAAGGAGGTAGTATCTGACTGTGATACCAACTACATGCTGGCGTACATGAAGTCCATGTTCGAAGAGTGTGGGGTAACATATACATTCAGCACATCCTATAATCCCCAAGTCAATAGGTTTGTTGAGAGATTTAACAAGACCCTTAAAGGCATGATCATGGGCCTGTCTGAGCCCTTGAGGCATAAGTGGGACGTCCCCTTGCTTTACCTTTTGTTTGTATACAGGAAGATACCACAGAAGAGGGTTGGTTTCAGCCCCTTTGAACTTCTGAATGGGCATCCTATCAGAGGGCCGCTGAGCTCGGAAAGCCCCTCAAAATATGGTCAGCTAAATGTTGGCCCTCACCACCCAGATGAAATGCTTCTGGAAGGAGGTGAAGAAGAATCTATAAGCCAAGCTGGAGATTATGAAGCAGTGGTATGACCAGGAGGCCCCTCTGGTCGAGTTTCAGCCTGGCTAAAAAGTGTGGATGACAGAGCCCATGGAGCACATGGCCCTACAAGACTGATGGCATGGGCTTTATTAGGTGAAGGAGCTCAAGTGGGAGTTCACCTATCTAGTGGACCTCAAGATCCCTGGTAACCCTTTACGGGTCCTACATTTCAATTGCCTCAAACCCCACTTCGATATGTTCGAGGTCACCATGCTCCTAGTCACGGATGATGGACTGGAGGAGGACAGCGAAGCTTTCCAGATCTCCTTTCTTCCACGGAGTCGGGTGGGTCAGTGGAGTGACAACCTGTCCCCTACCCTGACCATACAGCAACAGAGGGACTCTTGCCAAGTGCTGAGGCAGTTCGTCTCACTCTTCTCCCTAACCCCATAGCTCACTACATGGTGTATTTAACACTGGGGACAGTATGCCTGTAAAGAATACGATCTACAGGCCATCCGACTAGGTGAGAGCCAGCATGAAGGAGGAGGTCTCCAAGATGCTAGAGCTAGGGTAATTGAGCCCTCATGCAGCTCTTTGTCCAGCCCAGTGGTGCTGGTCCCCAAGGTTGCCCCTTCAGGAACCACTCCTGAACTCTGGTTCTGCGTCGATTACCGGGGGTTCAATTCAGTCACTATGACTGACACTCACCCCATCCCCCGAGCTGATGAGCTCATTGATTGGTCAGGTGCTGCTAAGTTCCCCAACACGTTAGATCTAACGTCTGGGTACTGGCAGATTGCCAAAGAGAGGTCTGCATTCTCTACCCCGAAGGCCAGTTCCAGTTGTAGCTGATGCTCTTCAGCTTGAAGAATGCCCCTTGACAACTTCAAAAGGTTGGTCAGTCAGATACCTCAGAGCATGGCATAGGGTCCCTGATCTTACAGCTAAATGAAGTAGACCTATATCAACCAATAGCCTTCATCAGCGGGAGGTTGCTTCTCAGTGAACAGAGGTGGAGTATAATAGAATGGAAAGCATTTGCAGTGGTCTGGGCACTGAAGAAGTTGAGACCATACCTGTTTGGGTCTCACATCCAGGTTCAGACAGAGCACTGATGCCTCAGATGGCTACTGCAGATGAAGGATGAGGATCTCAAACTGTTGAGGTCGTCCATCTAATTACAGGGAATTAACTTCACGGTGCAGCCCTGAAACTGTCCATGTCAATGCTTATAGTCACTCCAGGTTCTTCCGCCTTACTGACAGGAACTCCCAAGATAGTGGGTAGTTCTCTCTGCTTTCAGTTGTGGGGGGGGGGGCACGTGTTGTTCCTGACATCCTTGACATGGTTTTCTCCCATCTTTTTGCCTCCCATCCTCCTGTCTTTGTTGACTTTGTTTTTGCTGGCTTGAGGACTCTGCTTACTTTACCACTGGTAACCAGTGCTAATGTGGTTGTGCTTTCTCCTTTAAATATGGAAAAATTGGCTCACACCCAATTGGCCTAGTTAATTTACTTGTAAGTCCCTAATAAAGTGGTACCACCTGTTTCCAGGACCTGTAAAGTAAATGCTACTGGTGGACCTATAGCACTTATTGTGCCACCCACTTAAGTAGCCCTTTAAACATGTCTCAGGCCTTCTTTTGCACCTGTGTGTGTAGTTTTAAATTGCCATTTTCAACCTGGCAAGATAAACCTCTTGCCAGGCCCAAACATCCTTTTTTAATAGATTTAGTTACCCCTAGGGTAGGGTCTACACAGCCCAGAGGGCAGGGTGGAGTGTATTTAAAAATTCTGAATGTACTTTTAAGTTTTACATGTCCTGGTAGTGAAAAGCTCCTTAGGATGTTATGCTATGTTAATTTAATTTAGTATAGTGAACCAATCGCACCTGAAGGTGTATTTTGGCGCTTTGCTTAAACAAAGGTAAGTCAGTACGCAAAACTAAAATAGAGCTGTCTTAAGAAATGTCCTAAATTTGACATGATCTGTGTAGGAATGGATAAGATATGGGAGATTATTACAACAGGACGGGGCAATGTAAGAAAAAGACTTGCATCTGCATGTGAATCGAAAAAGACGAATACGAGTCTGGAGTGGGACGTTGAGTAAGGCTTTATCCTTAGATCTCAAGTTCCTGACTGGGCAGTAATAATTAAGTTTCTGATGCAAGTAGCTGGGGCCTTCTCCCATTAAGGATCTGTGCGTAAGGCAGCAGAGTTTGAAAAGTGCTCTTTTTCTGACTCACAGAAAATGTAAGGCTCTCAGTAGAGGTACGGATGCAAAGCCGGAAGGAAGATTACAAACAAGCTGAGCTGCTCTGTTTTGGACTACTTGCATTTTGGACATCAGAGTCTCATTAACTGATGAAAGTAACACATTTCCAATCTACTCATAATCAGTGCCTGGACTAAAGTCTTCCTGCAAAAAAGAGGAAGCAAAGGGAAAGCTTCCCTCTGCAAGCGCATTGTGTTGAAACAGTTACCACTACTGGATACAACATGCTCTTTCATTGATAATGGTTGATTCAAGTTAATGCAGAGATTCTTAACTGACTGCCAAGAATGGGTGCATGACCTAACTCCGAAACCCCGATTCTGAAGAGCAAAGTTGTTGGACCTTGCCAAACAGCATATCTGTTTTATAACTGTTTAATTGTAAATAGAATAACATTTGTTTCCCTTATTAAATTAAATAGTGTTAACTTTCAAGTGGTAGCAGGTACGAAAGTTGAGTTTGGTGTCTAAAGAATTGTAATTTAATTCCCTCCTTAATGGTAAAGTCAGATTTTAAGCCACAATATTGAAAATGTCACTTTTAGAAAGTTGCCATATTGTTGTCCTAGCCATTTGGTGCCTGTATCCTGGGACACATGACTAGGTGTAGTTGTTAGTTGGTCTTTGTGTATTGCTCCCAGACAGAAAAACAAAGGGGGAATAGGTGTTGGCAGGATGGGCCATCTCTGACTTGATGAGGAGGAGTAGCTGTCACCAACCACACTTGCACATCACAAAGACTCTGCCCAGCATACTCACAAAGGGGTTTGACACCAGTCTTTTGTGTCCCCAGACAAGCTGGGGTCAGAGCTGGGAGGCAGGAAATTCCAAACAACTTTGAGGGTGGAAACCTCCAGAACGTTTCCTACTTCAAAATGGACACTAGGTATAAATAGTGGACCTTTAGACCCAACCCTTCAGTACACGTCTGCATCTGTAAAAGACTCAGAAAGACGGCTGTGCAGCCCTTCTGCCTGAGAGATATGGACTGGACTTGCATGTTGAACCCAGGACCACCAGAGGGACTCAAAGGGCTAGCTGGCTGACCTCCTGATTAGAGCCTCAGGGTTGGAAAAGTCTCCAACCACCCTGTGCCCAACACCTGGACTCGGCCTGCTGTGAGTCTTACTCCCAAGTGGTGCCACCCCAGTTCTTGGCCCTTAGAAGTGGGCTTGAAGGTCCCATGAACAGAACTGATGCAGCATGATACATCTTCTTGCATCCGCATCGGAACTATCGCTGAATGATGCATCCCGAGGCAGGAGCTCACATTCCAATCCGCAGCTTTCACGGAACTGCCGCTGTGCAACGCATCCTCGATGCAGGTCTCCCATTACAAGCTCCTCATCAACAGTATCCCTGACGATGATGCAGGGCTTCGCATCTCAGTTTCGCCACTTTCTCAGGACCATTCCAGCACAACGTATTTTTGACATAGATTCTCGCAATGCTTCACAAACCAGAATTTAAGGTACTTTGTTTAGTGGGCCCTGTATCCATCATGGTAAGCCTGAACTTATGACTAAGCTCGGGCGGAGTCCGCGTAAACTCTGTGGAGTGAAAAACCAGCTACGCGGAGTTCCGCTAGCAGGCGAAGTTACAGAGCATGCACTGAGGCAAGGGTTAAAAGCTGAGAGGAAGACGCTAGCCCATTCCTGATCCAGAGGAGGCAACCATAGGCTTTGGATGTTCCTTACCTTTTTATCCATCGACGATGCGAGAGGGTCCCTCGAGACTCAGGCTCCGACAGTGGCAGCCGCTGGAGGAGGCTCGGTCACGTGTCCGGCGTCCACCCGCTGACAGTACTCATATTTTCTTCTCACCGCTGCTCCTGATCCTTCCAGAGTCTTGCACCGGAGATGACGTGTGGAAAAACTATTCTAAGACGGCTGCTGCAAACATGTGGGAATGCACTGTGGCCACCTTAACTTTTGCTTTAGAAAAATTATTCCAATATGGCTGCCATGCATGTGCGCGCATATGCTGCAGCCATTGCCAGATGGTGGACTCTGAGTGATAAAAAAAACTGTGGCGAAGACAATAGGATGTACAGGCCAAACCTACTGGTTTTGCCAATGCTTGTTTAGCATTTACGTGTGTAGTTTTGTTTTTAACACTTGGTGGATAAGTTGATTTGTAAGATTTGTCTGGGAAGCCCGGTAAGTTGCAGCTTCCATGGGGTACTAATGCAAAGTCAGCAAAGACGGACATACATCATAGAAGTAAGCATCAGTATGTACATTTTCTTTTGTACGTTTGTGAATCAAGCCCTTTATTGTCTCTTCTTTTCTGTGACTCCTTTTTGAAGCCACACCCATTTTTCAACACCATAGCAAATGGGCAAATGTTTATTTATGTTCAGCACGCCTGCCTTGCACACTTGTGCAGTGGGATATTCCTTCTTCAGTGAATTAGCTAGGAACATATATCACCTTTTGAATATAATGTATTTACCAAGTATCCACTTACACAGTTATCTTCTATTGTAATTCTTTTTCAGGTTTTTCTTCAATAACACCTATTATGAAAAACAATACAAAGAATAAAGATTCGATTTTTTTTTTATATATTAATATTTTACACTCTCCTAATGGACTGCGGCTCTGGTCGTGTTATCAGCTGTAATCTTGGTATTAAGGCTCATCAAGCGACTGTTCACTGTTCAAACTTTAAAAGTACACGACTCTCGAAAGAGGCATTTGGAAATGTTAAACACTGAACTGAAGAGTTCTGGTTGTGGTGTCATTTTTAATGCGAAATATGATTTTTATTTGTTGCAATTATAAATCGCTCATGCTTTTATTATACAAAATGTCAATGGCTTTGCAGATAAAGAAAAAAATTGCAGCTAATTTTGTTCTGGTGATACAAATAGCTTAAGTTTTAACTCTGGGGAAAGACATTGCCCTTTATTAGACCCAATCATAGTGCCTACGGGGTCTGCAGGGGAGTCAGGCGCTACTAGACCCCGGCAGAGGAGGATGAGGTTGTTCGCCACTGGTGTCTTGGGGGTCCGTCCTACTCTGGCTTTGCAAACTGGGTTGAGGACAGCCCTGTATGCACTTGACTCTCAGGTTAGAAAGGGCGGGCGACCATAGCCTTCTCAGATAGGTAGTGTTGAGGCCAAGATTTCAGAACTCCACAATCAAACCAAACAACACACAAAATAACATACTGCCCAGACTTTTGTTTTTAGAAAAGAAAGTACATTTAATCTAACCTAAACACCACCCAATTCAATGAATCCACTATTCAGGGCTGTCATGAGTTGTGCTAATCAAGAGGTACTACACCCCACTTCCTACCCCGGTCACCACCTTTCCTCCTTCTGAGGGCAGGCACCGCTCCATTACTGTCCTGTATGGCAGGGATTAGTCTGTGGTGCACATTGCTCAAGGTTCTCCTGGAGCTGTTAACAATTCATTTCAAAGTCTCTAAGGTGGTTTTAAGTTCTCACAGTCTCAGCGAGCAGAGCAGTTTTACTAGTGTGCCTCTCAGTATCTCTTGTCCCCAGGGGACACTAGGCCCTGCAGCTACCTGCATTTGCTTGGCAGCCTTATGGGCTGATGTGGGTGCGGTGGGGACGGTTGCTCTCTCCTAGTGGAGCAGACTCAGTGGCCTCTGGGCTTTTTCGCTCCGGTGGTTGAGCGCAGGATGCTCTCGGCACTTCAGCTGGCAGGGGTTGCAGCCTCCAGGCCCAGTCTATTGAGGTGACGACACAGTTATGGCCAGCAGGTCAATTTAGGGCTGTCCGCTTCAGTGGCACTTTGGTCTATCGGTCGGTGGGGGCAGCAACAGTCACTTCAGCCACTAGCAGGCTGGTGGTCATTTCACAGTTACCAAAGTAGAGCGGGAGGCAGAGGTAGAGGCTAGGTTTATCCTCCTGACAGTTGCGTAGTGAGACAAAAATTGAGTATATCAAAGAAAATCTGCCCTTAGGGAATTAGATAGGATACAGCAAGAATTTGTTGTAATCACTTGTCTAGAATTTTTTTTTTTTTTTCTAGAAACCCCTCACCTGAAGGGTCTCTAGAAAAAAAGCATATTTTCTAGACAAGGGATTACAACACATTCTTGCTGTATCCTATCTAATACCCTAAGGTCATTTCACAGTGATAGGCCTCAGGTGAATTCTTAAGCCTTGTTTCATTAATTCTATACAGAGAGACCAGTTGACACTTTCTGAGCATGCACCAATCCTAGATTATTCTCACAAGCCTGCCAACTTCCTTTGGGTGCTCGTAAAGCTGGCCATAAGCTAGCTCTCCCCTTTCTTCGTAGATTCTTCTCCTGCAAGACCAGACAGACTTCTTACCTCTCTCAGCAGGTAGGGAGACTTCTCGGCTTCTTCAGACAGATCCTCAGTACCTCCAGCAGTAGTGGCGTCAGGTGATGCCCCCACACCTCTGAGAGACTGGCTGTGACACAAGTGCTCTTCGAGTACTCTGCAGACTCCTTTCCTTGGTGATGAAGAACTTGTGACTGGAAGACAGTGAGGTGAAGTTGGTCCACTTTTATATACATTTTCTATACAGGGGATGTATGTAGATCCATTGTCTCAACCTTATTTGGAGTGATTCTCTTTCAAATTTCCTTCTCAGGTTGCTCTTCATACATATCCTTTGTGGAGAGTGATGCTTCTTGCAACAGTACCAATGGAGATGTCTCCAAGATGGATTACTCATAACATGGGCACACTGAAGCGTGTGTGTTTTCTGCATGTGGCTGTCATCAGCCTTCTTGACGCAGTAATCAGAGATGATCAAAAGGCAGGCCTGGCCTAGAAATGTCCTCACCTTATACAACAGAAGCTGCAGATCTACCCTACCATCAACCAAATTACAGAGCTCAGGAAGAACTAATAAGCAGCTCTGTGCAAACAAAGTTTTCATGGAATTTCCAACTGTTGCCTTGTCTTCATTCTCCTCATTTTGATACCTGGCTCTCCACTCTGCAGCCACAGGAATGCAGGCAATACCGTGCATTGTCTGTGGAAGCAATCCTTACCCTCTGTCTTGTGTCATGCTTAGCCATGGGCATCCAAAATGGATTGTATTGGTTTCAGAGTCCTACTACCATACATGCATCAAATGCTCACTGTGATTGCACATGCAAAAAGACACTGCAGGCCTGATTCACAAAGGTAAACTTACACTTTTGTGTAGGACAGATCTGTCTTTTTATGCATGGAAACTCTGCACTTACAAAGATACTACTCGTAAAATACCTTTGTGAATTGCAAACAGTCAGAAACTTACACAAAAGTGTAAGTTTACCTTTGTGAATCAGGCCCAGGATCGGGATGTCAGTGCAAGGTGTTTGGTCTCACATAACAGTGACATTTTACATGAGAGGCTGCTCTCTGTTTGGCACAGATAAAAAGCTCTGGTTTCCACTATACATTGTTAAACCTTATTTTCTGCTTCCACTGCTTTGTGTAATGTTCCCAGAACAGAAGCAGTAGGCCCTTGTTAAATGTGAGGGCACACTCATAGTCATAGGACAGGTCCCAGACCATAATTGCCAGGGACAGCTCTAGACCTTTGTGCACACCGCCGATTAGTGTGATGTCAGGGCCAAAATAAAAGTCAGAACACCAACTTTATACTCAGCTGGGGTCTCAAAGCAGGGGAACACCCCTGTGCACCATGTAGGGGGACAGTCCTATCCCAGCATCACTGATGACACTTTATTTACTTATTAATGTATTTGAGAGTTTTGTAGAGCACTGCATGTCTCATTTCTGTTTCAAAATGCTGGAAATCTTGAGGATAAAAAGTCAGATTTGTTTATGATGAGTCTAATTGGTGAGGCAGAACCTAATCTGCTGCCCTTCATTTACATCCAGCTTACTGTACAAAGTTCAGTTGAAGGCTAGTTTAAAGGGTTTTGTTTTCAGCTGTTGTCTTAACTAATTGCCGTGGCCTTTGAACTCTCAAGGATGTGCCTCCACATTTAATATAGTTGGGTGCACTCTTTAAATACATTAAAAAAAGAATCTAGATTACCACACACATAACCGTAATGGCTTCTTGGTGCTGGCTGCAAATATGACCTGACATCAAACCAGAAAAGATAAAATAAATGGGTACAACATTGTTGGAACAACCAGGTTTTAAGCTGCTTTTGAAATGTAGATAGTTTGGATCACACCAGAAGTGGTGGATGGCGACAGCATTCCATTTGGTAGAGCCCAAAAAGGATAAGACACTAACCCCACTTCTTATCTGGAAACCACCTCCGCAGTCCTTCTGCGGTTTCAACGCACAAGGGATGTAAGGAATGAGTAACCAAACCTGGTCTGTAGATCAGCGTGGATATAAAACCATAGCTACTGAATTCCTTATAAAAGAGAAATAGGGCAGTCCTGAAAACACAGACCACTGTAAAATGCACATAACTTGGAAAATGGACCAGAAGTTCAGGGACTAGGGCAGAGGACCAACAAGACTACAGTTTGAATTTCTAATGAGGAGCCTGACTTGTACATGAGGGAACTCAGTCCAATTCATGAGCTTGCTTTCATAATTCCATGCCAGTGAGAGACTTTCCATTTGAGGCAACATTCAATGAATATGTGGTTCAAGAGAAAAATCTGGGGCTAACTCAATCGGCGCTCAATCTATCTTACCACAAAACATTTTGGTGAACTGAAGTCTCATTTTAGATTCGTTCTAAATCTTCCTCAAATTCCTTTACATAAGTATTACAGAGGTTTAAAACCTAGTGACCTGAACATTATGCATTATTTCATTTCCAAGCAAAGAAATGTATGAGGGAGGAGACTGGACCTGTGGGGGGTTACAGGTGAAACATCTCTTCACCTTCTGGGTGTGCTTTAAAAGTATTGCCCCTCACACTTATTGTCAATTCACTGGTCAGATACAGGAATCATCTTGAATGCCCTAGATGGTGACCCTCCGGAAGATGGAGACTCTTCTAAGGAATAGGATGAGAAACTTTGGAGCCACAATTCATGGACCACAAGGTGATATTGGATCTTGTTCTACTTTATCCCTATTATTCCTAGTGTGCAAATACAAAGCTTCATGTCACATTTGTATACACTGGGCCATCACATTTGTACTGCTAATTTTGCTACATTTCACATTACAATAAATATATCTACAGCCAGTGGGAAATGGAGTTGATACTGTACTTTGGTAAGGAGATTTTATGGATGTAAACACACAGGAAGAGACTGTTCCTGACATTTTTGTACTATTTCTGCTGATTTGGGCTTGCTAATAATTGGTCCATAACCTCATTAACACTCTGGACCCTAGATACTCAACATTCCTTCTCACACTGTTTGCTCTTCCAGGCAGTAGGAGACCTTCACACACCATAACGAGGTGTTTCAAGATTGTTGGGACGGAAAAGTCCTCTGCATGGTTAGACGTGCACCCCTGCCCTGAGCGCCCAAATATACTGTCATAGGCAAACATGAATCATGCTTGCACACCAAGACATAGGCTTGTCTTACAGATTGCAGTCTTGTTGGACCGAGAGGGGTGCTCAAATGCCCTACTCTCATAGTGATGGAAGGCTACCACTTCATAACATAATGTGCATTGGTAAAGCACACGTTCACCTGTAGACATCTTGGTGCTGAATAACAGATATTGTTACATATCTCAATGGTACTAATTTTATCAACCTCATATGGATAAAAAGCTGACTGGACCCACAGGAATTTGAACCTGTGTCCATGAAGTTGAACACAGACCTCTGCAGTGGACACATTAGTCCACTGAGCCACCAGACCCTTCACCAAGAGTTAAGCAGCACAAGTGCAGTGGTGGCAGCATACCATGCAGCGATCAGTAGTAGTGAACAGCTCCTTTTTATCCTGTGTCACTGGAGTGGGGCCATCAGACTCATTGACTTTTTAAATGTGCAGCTTCTGTGTGCTTAACTCACCCTTGGCCTACATCAGGTAGATTTGGAGTGAAGTGCAGAGCAGGAGTAGTGATTCTTGGCTGGATCTGAGGAAGGGTACATTGCAGGGATAGAGCAGTACTGGCTGGTACATTTGGGGTTAGTGTCTATATGCCTGCGAGGGATACATGACATGAAAGATGTAGTCCTTCGCAGTGCATCTTCAGTGGAAATGTGCTTGGTGTATGTGTACTTGTGTGAAGTACAATACATGAAGGGTGAAGTGTTGGGCAGCGTGTGTGTGGTGAGGGTGTGAGCTGACAGTACATGTGTTTGCAAACAGCACACCCTGGTACAATATTGACACGTTTCAGTGCTGAACGGTGCATTCAGACTCAATGTGCGTACTGAATGTATGTGTGCTTGCAGAGGTAAAATGCATGGAGGTAACAGTGCTGGACAGTAAGTTTGTTGTGAATATACATTGAGGAAGTGTGCCTGCATAAGTAATTATATGGAGGACCCTGGGTCATATTTTGGGTGACCCAGGCCTGCCCGGCGTAAACATGAGGAGTAGAGGAATTCCCCAGACAGATTTGTGGATAGCTGTATTCTTGTCACCTCGTGGGGCACACTGGAGGAAGGGATCCTCCTGTTACACTTCAAAAGGTTGCTCTTTGAATCAGTGATAGATCACAAGGAAGACATCAGGAAACATTTCAGGAAAGGAGATGGGGCTGATAATAGAATTAAACAGAGTAGGACTGGGAGCCTAGAATAACTTTTTGATGCACATATCACTGCGGCTTAAATTGTGGTGTGAACTCTGGTCACTCCCATGAATTGTGTTATGGGTCAATCAGCTCCAGAGTCCTGCCTACTGTGACAAACATCCTTTGAGGAGAAAAGAAAAGGAGAAATGTACACTTCAAAAGAAGCAGAACCCCTACATAAAACTTCAAAGACGTGGACCCTGACGCCTGGGAATGGACTATAAGAAGGGGAGGTTGAGACCCCAAAATGTACAATCCCCCATCTGCCAAGCAGCCCGGTAGGCTGTGTGAGAAGGGGAAGCTCTGCAAGGGTTCTTCCTGTGACCAGGATGGGGACAAAGACCTGGTAGTCTCCCTGCTGGGTGAGGGGACATCACCCAGGAAACTAAGACCACCTGCCCTGGAGCCTGAAACACTGGTGCTTGCCTGCTGGTCAAGACCAGAGTGGCCTGTGAGGAAGAAGAGAGTGTTGGAGGGAGGGAGGGAGGTCCAGTGGGGAACCCTGCAAGAGGATTCCCTGAGCAAGGTGTGAGGCTGTGCACTGATCGGGTCTATACCTGTGTGCAGTGTCGGCTCAGCAAACCCCTGTATGCCAGAAGAGGGCTGCTGGAGACTAAGCCGTGAGTTAAGCCGTGCGGGACTGGCCGAACTCATACCACTGCGCTGCGGTGACCCGTATGCCAGAGGGGACACTGATAAAGTTACTACTGTCAGAAGCGAAGCGACTCACTTCTGTCTTGGAGTGGGTGCTTGCACCAAGATAGTTTTCACCCAGGCTGCCAAATACTGTGGCAACCCAGTATGCCAGGAGGGGCTGTCAGTACCAACGTTGTCGAGGGATTCGAGTTGCTGCCTGAAGGAGATACTGAGGCTACTGTTTGGCAGGTTGGACCCTGCCCTGACTGACAACTGAGGACTGACGAGGATGACATGGATGACAAAGCGCCTTCGCTGGGCTCCAGTCAGGAGCTGAAGGAAGGCTCCTCCTCCTATGTAAAAACAGCTTACCACGTCTTCGAGAGCTGAGAGCTTCTTCAGCAACTGAGAAGAATTTCAGCAGCACCGCTCAGGAGACAGATCCTTTGCCACCGGGAGCTGCAACATGGCCGCAAGCAGCCAGACATCTCTGTGTCAGACTCAGACTCGTGGGCAATGGTGGTTGGTAACTTTTCAAAGTGGTGGGGTGTAAAAGGTTGAGAAGAGTTCAAATGAGTAAGTGACCCTAACTAACTGAAGGAGGTTCCAGGGCTGTTTCCCTCTGAGAAAAGTTTGAAAAACAGAGGGACACATTATGTATTTTCAAGTTAACTGGTAAGAAAGCAAAAACACATTTTGCCCTGTTTGGGGTGTGATGAAGTCAACATGCTTGGAGAGAAGGGTAGCGGGGAGGTGGTGAATACCACATACCATTGTGAGTACATCAACAAGAGAAATCACCCACTCACACTGGTGCAAAAATATTCCCTATAAAATATACCGAAAGGCCTAACCTCATCACACCCTAATCACATTATTGCATCTCAATTCAGTGCACATTCATTACCTCTGGGTATGCAAATTTGCCTGAGACCAGCACTTTGTCATAAGAGAATGCAAGAAATTTTTTAGACGAAACATAACATTGCATTCCCTAATTTTTACTAGAGGTGTACGAGCCACTAGAATCTCGAGCCAGGCTCTAGCTACATGACTGGCTCTGGCTCAGTTCGAGATCTTACTTGGAACCTCAAGCCCAAAACAAGCTGAGCTTTCATGCGGCTTCTGCCTGACACCCAGCGTCTGATTTCATGCACAAAGAATTAAAAACAAAGCAGTGACGTTCGATGTAAAAAAAAAAAAAAAAAAAAGAGCAAGGAATAGATATCCATCTCCTGGCTTAATTACACAACATGGAAGCAGAACAGCTTCCCGCCTTTGGCCAAATTGTGTGATCCTAGGCAAATATAGTATTTCATTGTGCCTCTTTTTTCTTCATTATTACATGTGAAAGCACCTTCAAATACATGAGAATAGGATACGTGCTGTATAAAACCTTCTAGTCTATAAAAAGAATCGCGGCCAATTGGCTGCACTTGACAATTGACTTGCCACTTGTTGCACTAGTGGTATTGACACCAAGGTGGGGGGGGGTGAAAGTTTCTAAATGTATTCTTTAAAAACAATCACTTTTAATAAATGCCTCTCAACTCTCTAATATAATGTGGAAGAATTAAGCAGAAGCACTACATTTAATTCAATGTCAAACATTGTCCTGTAAGTCCATGTTGTATTAAAGAGTAGACGTCAGATAATGGGGTGATTAAGTAGCATAATTCATGACATATGAATTCCAAGGCAGCTTTGATTGTTAAAATTTTGCACAATATAAGACCAGTGATAGCACTGATTGGGTTATGTTTATCAGCACTCGGAGGTGACTTCCTGACTGCAAAAGTGCTTTACATAAAGATCAAATGTAATCACAAGTCGAAATGTGTAAATAAACTTTTTATTTCAAGCGTACTTTTTGAGGTAAAGGAGTTTTTAAGATTAGAAAATACTCAAAGTGGCATCATTTTAATTTCACAGACCAATTTTCAATTGTTAAAGGTGGATGATTTTAAGTGTTAACCTTACAAGTCGAGTAAGCAATAGGCTTGGGTGGTAAATTCCGTTCCACTCACGGAATTTGGGTAATTTTGGGTTCCACAGAGAACACGGAATTGCCCAAAATTCCACGATCCGCGTCTTCGCGGAATTTTTTGCTTGTTCGCGCTTTCAAAATGAGTGTTCGCAAGATATTTCCCCCCGAGCACGCAAGCAGCGTTTGCGAACAGGAAAAAAGCATCTCGAACGGGCGAAATAAGCAATTCTGCGTGTTCACGAAACTGTGCGTGCTCGCGGAGATTTTTTACCGTTTCGCAGAGCTTTGCGCAGCGCGACTACGCAAATTCCACCCACCCCTAGTAAGCAAGCACCTCTTTCCAGGTAAACCACCAGAGGATTTTGAGAGCCAAATTTGTCCTTTGAAACAAGAGCCGACTCTCACTACTTAACCGGTATCACAGTTTGGAACACACACCATTCTTCTATAGTATTGCAAAACACCAAACAACATGCGGGGCTCACAAGCAGGGCTCTTCTGATGTCTCGATTGTACCTAATGGTTGTCACACCCCAGCCTGGCAACAATCCACCATGCTATGCTGTGACTGTAGTACATACTTTGAGCCGGTGCCGGTATCTGTCCTGAGCAATAAACAGCCAACACGTAGAATACAATAACAATGATATGTCTCTTCTGTCTAATAATTGCAACTTCTGTTACTTACAAGGATTAGAGCTTTTCAATAGCATCAATAACTATGAAAGGTTAGGGGGTTAAATGTGGTATTATGAGCTAGCCAAAATCAACAGTTACTGATGATATTATTAGACTCAGTCTATATTGTGACATTTTCTTTCCCTAATACACAGTCCTACTAAATTTGTAGGAGCCGTATAACAATAGCTAATTGATTGCTTGCATGGACTATAAATTACATTCTACTCAATATTGTCTAAATGAATTGGTGTCCAAACAACTTGTCAAACTGCACATATTTGAAAGAGAGTCATGTTTAAATGCCTCATGGAATCCCAACTATCTCCTTTTTGGAGCCTGTCAAGGCATGGCGATTAACTTTTCATCTTCTGTTACAATCCGCTTCTAATGCCAGGATATCTCTTGAGGTCACAGGGTGCTCTAAAAGTCCACATTAGCTCATTGTTTCAGATTCATATCCACTCCTTGATCAAATTGTTGAATATGATATTGCTGGTTGAGAAGTCTTGTTTAGCCCTTTGGTTAGAGTTTCGAAGAGATGACATGGGTTACAATCAGAACCTTGGTGGTTGGATGGCCAAGACAAGTGACCACGTTTGCTCCCAGTGAGCGGGTTTATTTGTTTCTTGTGTAGTAGATCAGAAGGCAGGTCAGAAACATGATCCATCTGAAGTAATCCATTGCCCATTCAAATCACAGCCAATCCATGACCCTCACTAGTAACAGAAGCCCAAGCTTAGAAGATAACACAACTATGTAGTTTTTCAATGCTTGCAACAAACACTTCTGTCTATAGCTTTGGTTTTTGAAGGTTGTGTGTTCACTAAAGATTGCTGGGAATACTCAGTTTTCCTGATTTTACCCTTCAGATGATTGTTTTGGAATTAAAATACGAAGGGCGAATAAATCTCATGAGATTATGCATAAAAAGGCTGTGTTGTGTGATATCTGTGAGTAACTAGTTCTTTACCTACTGAGAGGCCTTCAGCAGCGATTGAAGGAGACTTTAGCATAACAGCAGCTCTGGGCTCATCTGCTCTGTTCTTCAGCCACTCACTGTCTCTTATCTCTTTAGGAGCACTTCTGACCACACTCCAGATATTCTTATAGAGCAATGCACACAACAGATATTCTTGCAGGAGAGTGCACACATCAGATATTCTTTTTTGGAGATTATACACAACAGATATTCTTGTAGGACAGTGCACACACCAGATATTCTTGTAGGAGAGTGCAAACACCAGATATTCTTTTTTGGAGAGTGCACACAACAGATATTCTTTCAGGAGAGTGCACACATCCGATATTCTTGTAGGAGAGTGCACACACCAGATATTCTTGTAGGACAGTGCACACACCAGATATTCTTGCAGGAGAATGCACACATCAGATATTCTTTTTTGGAGAGTACACACAACAGATATTCTTGGAGTAGGGTGCACACACCAGATATTCTTGTCGGAGAGTGCATACACCAAATAATATTGTAGGAGAGTTCACACATCAGATATTCTTGTACGAGAGTGCACACATCAGATTTCTTATAGGAGCATGCATATACCAGATTTTCTGGTAGGAGAGTGCACACACCAGGTATTCTTGTAAGAGAGTGCACACATCAGATATTCTAAGTAGTCATGGGCCCATAAACACTGTGTTGTCAGTGGTGACACTACAAATTAGTAGAGGCTGATCTGGTATACTTCCAGATTCAATAGAGCACTTTCATGCATCTGACACAGAAAGAATGCTAGTGCAAAACCTACTGGAATACTTTTTTTAATATAGAAATGCTTATATTGACAGATTATCTCTAGCTGCCCAGTATATTACCTGCTGGCGGTCCCCAGAAGGTAGTTACAGTTAGCACCTAGTTTCCATAGGAAAAGTGTTTGCTTATAACTTTGATGCTGTTTGATGAATCTTCACGAAATTTTCCCAAAAAAGAGGCCTAGTTGTCTAATTCTGCATGGAAAGTTTCAGAGTGATCCGTCAAGCGGGGACCGAGAAAAGGAGGGGGGAGTACAAAATTGTGCATTTCATATGCAATTGCCCATAGGACTTTTAAACACAACTAGAACACACACTGCTGGATGGAAATACACCAGATTTAGCAGAGAGGGAGCCCTTGGTCCAGAAAGAGTTTTTTGATGTGGTGTAAATCTGTTCAGCACTTGCAGAGTTATTAAAGGGAACCAAATTGTATATCTAGGGACATGGACCCTCCGCGGATCTGTGAAATCACGCGCCACCAGCAATGCCATGATTGGCTTACCACAAGCTGAGTAGGAGGTTGCGGCCACCATTTTAAGTATCAGGGAATGGTTCCGGGGTCATAAAATGTGTCTGCAAAATGGTTACAGGGGTCAGTGTAGAGGTACCCTGACCCCACAGGGTTTTTCTCCACTTCGGGGATCTGCTGCGAGGCTGAGCACAGCCATCCATGTAAATCTGCAACAGATTCATGAATTTTGATTCACTTTGAAGAAAAAAAACACTTTCAGACCCATTCAGACACCCACACAGGTACTTCCACACCCATTTTATAGACCAGCACAGGCAGTCAAAGACCCACTCACAGACTCACACAGGTACTCACAGACCCACTCACAAACACATGCCAGCACTCAAACACTAATTCACAGACCCACACAGGCACTCACAGACCCACGCATACACTCACACATCCACTCAGACATTCGCACACCCACTCACAGACCCACACAGACTCACACACCCATTCACAGACCCACAGAGATACTCACACACCCACTCACTTTTCTAAAGGAACCATTATGTACCCAGGATATTCTGGCGTGGCGCATACACAGGAAAAGAAAGGCATTAAAAAGGCCAGTAGGTCGAGGTTAGAGGCTTGGTGAGAGAAGGTAGGGTCAGTGAGGGAAACCTGATAGGCTCACTGGGTGCGAGACATTAAGAGCTGCATGGAGGGAGAAGGGAGGCCCACTGTGCTCTAGATATAAAGAAGGGTCCAGCGGGCGAAGAAAGTGGCAGGGAGCTTAAAATAAGTATTTATATAATCACACAAAGACACACATGCACACATTGGCGGTCACCACTGGGAAGTTATTGTTAGGACTACTTTTATATAGGAAAAGCATTTTTCGGATCGCTAAAATCTTTGACACTATTTAACGAATCTTCACAAAACTTTCCTAAAAAAGTCACCTGCCTCAGCTCCTTCCTAGAAAGTTTCTAGGTGATCCCTCAAGGGGGAGGGGGGCTGAAAAAAAAGTGTGGGGGGGATTTTTTTCTTCGCCATGCAATTTTCCATAGGAAGACTTGATACAGCTACTGCCAAATGGGATAAAGGGAATTACAGCAAATTTGGCAGAAAGCGAGATCCAGAAAGCATGCTTTTTGTGGTTTGGTGTAAATATGTTTAGTGGTTTTGGGAAAATAAAAGCTCAAAATAATTGTATATTTCATGCAACGGAGGATCTGCGAATCTAACAGATCAAAAGGTGTGACCTGATTGTATGCCTCCACATCAAAAAAGAAGTGACAGCAGCCATTTTAAGACTCAGAGACTAAGTCCCTGTGCTAAAAAAAAGGTTTAAAAAACCTATAGGGTGAGAGGTCAGGTAAATCCTGACCCCTAGTCCTGGTGGGCAAACACATATTTTTTTTATCAGGTCTGCCCAGGATCGTGAGGAGGATTAGCAGATCTGCTAAACCGATAAAAAAAAGAAAATGATGGGTTCCTGCCCTTTGTAAAAATAAGCCCACCTCAGGATGAGCCAGGGCTGGCGGGGGGGGGGGGAGGCGGGGGGGTAGTCTGTGTATTTTAGTTTTTTGGGGGAGGAGACATGCCTCCTCATCCCCAAGTCGTATATCGGCCTAGGGAACCCCATCACCACGAACCTAAGCAGTGTACCGGGGACCCCATCCCCTGGGACACTGCTGTTTTCTGTCCGGGAGAGAGCGGTGGCACAGAAAAGAGCTGCTCCTGACTGCAAAAGGCAGAGTAGAATGGAGACTGCTCCCGCTAGTATCACAATGGATGCTGGCTGAGGAACCAGCATAGGTTCTCCCTGTAGCACCCAACGTTTTACCACACGTGGGTGCCTCTAGAGGGCACCATACTTTTAAGAATTTAAAAAAGGAAATGACCGTCTCCCGCCACAGTGTCTCTCCAAGCGGCCACAAACGTTAAAAAAAGGTGTGAGGGCCCCAGGAGGGCACCGAAAAATAAATAAATAAATGGAATAATAAATTAGCGGCAGGGGCCGCTCATTTATTATTCACTGCTCCAGACAAGAAGTCCCCCATAATCCCCTGCAATGGCTTTTTGTGTATATTTTAGGATCATGGTGGTGCCCCTAGAAGGGGCAGTGGCACAACTGAGCATTCTTTAAATGGTTTCAAGTGCATTGGGGGGCACAGGAGCCCCCCAGCAACATGTAAAACACAGTAAGTAAGCCCCTGCCATACACAGTGTTGTCATCAATGATGTCATTACAGATGTTGCAATGATGTTATCAATGACGTCATAGAACATATCATGATTGATGTAATATGGGAGGTAAGGAGCAGTGCATGATGAGGGCACTAAGGTGCCCCACCACGATCAAACCAATATGCCTAAAAAGGCTCTCTCAGGGCTCCGTGTCAGAGCAGTGAAAACAGTAAATGAGCGGATCCTGTTACTCATTTATTATTCTTTTTTTTATTTACAATTTTTTGGGGTGCCCCAGAGCTCACCCCAGCCAATCACAGTTTTTAAATGTATTTGTATACATTGGTGGTTGCGGGGGGGAGCCCCAAATTCCCTGTGGCCCCTGGCTGGTGGGAACTGGCAATTTTTTTTTAATGGGCACCACGGTGCCCATCTGAGGCGCCCACGACATACAAATAGCTGGAGGCTGCGGGGGCAGCTACAAGTCCATTGCGGGCAGTGCCTACTCCCCAGCTAGCACCTTTCATGGGTGCCGGCGAGACCCGACTTCTTTCCCTTGCTCCCGCCCTGGCAAGAGTAGCTTCTGTCTCTGCTCCTGCCAGGGCAGGAGCAAAATTATGTTTCCTGACCATGAGAGAGCGGGGATGGGGACCCCGGGACACTGCTTTGATCGGGTTCCAGGGAGGGGGAGGTTCCAGGGGTTGTTCTATGGAGAGGGGAGGGCAAGGTCCCCTCCCCCAAAAACATTTCTGGCCCTAGGGGATGGGGTCCCCGGGGCCCAAAAACAAAAATGAAGCCCCAGGGGATGGGGTCCCTGGGGCCTTGAAGAGGCTCAGGGAGGGGGGCCACATGCCCCATTCCTACAAACAATAAGTTGGCCCTGGAGGATGGGGTCCCAAGAGCCTTAAAGAGGCCCACTGAAGGGGGGCGCATGCCCTTGCCCCAACAATTAACAAATAATCCTCTGGGATGGGGTCCCCAGGGGCTCCAGAAGGTGGAGGTGGTGCATGCCTCCCTCAAATAAAAAACTCTGGCCCGTACTCAACACACGCCGTGAGGGGAACGGCAGTTCATTTGCATTTCACCGGAGCGCCGTGAGGGGAACGGCTGTACTACATTGCCCAGCAGTCCCGGGGCCGGCGCACAGTATTGACGCCATCAACGCGCCTGGAGGCGCCTTAAGAACTCGGAGCACCGAGTGCTCCTGGGGGTCCGTACTCAACACACGCCGTGAGGGGAACGGCAGTTCATTTGCATTTCACCGGAGCGCCGTGAGGGGAACGGCTGTACTACATTGCCCAGCAGTCCCGGGGCCGGCGCACAGTATTGACGCCATCAACGCGCCTGGAGGCGCCTTAAGAACTCGGAGCACCGAGTGCTCCTGGGGGTCCGTACTCAACGCATGCCATGAGGGGAACGGCAGTTCATTTGCATTTCACCGGAGCGCCGTGAGGGGAACGGCTGTACTACATTGCCCAGCAGTCCCGGGGCCGGCGCACAGTATTGACGCCATCAACGCGCCTGGAGGCGCCTTAAGAACTCGGAGCGCCAAGTGCTCCTGGGGGCCCGTACTTAACGCACGCCGTGAGGGGAACGGCAGTTCATTTGAATTTCACCTGAGCGCCGTGAGGGGAACGGCTGTACTACATTGCCCAGCAGTCCCGGGGCCGGCGCACAGTATTGACGCCATCAACGCGCCTGGAGGCGCCTTAAGAACTCGGAACGCCTCTCGCGTCGCGGGACGCGCGCGGGCGGCGCCGGGCTGAGCCCGGGCAGAGGGCGGGCCGTCTGTGGCCGTCAGAGGTCGGGCCGAGCCACCCCCCTTGGTTGCTTCCGACTAGAGGACAGGAAGCGGGGTGCCTTGCCAGGTGATATAATTGTTGTATGTGTTACGATATTACTACTTGGAAGTGGAATTGTCGGTCTCCCTGCAATTGGTTTTACAATGGCGAAACAGCTGGCTACATTGGATAACTACCTCGTTAAAGTGGTAAATCAAATAAACAATGAGCAGAGAAAATCCTTGGGGCGTGGGAGTACATCTTTACCTGCGCCGTTTCCTTCTCCCCCTGTGGTTGATAGTGCATTGGTTCCTGGTGCTGCCAGTGTTCCTGGGGCCGTGTTTGTGGATGCACCGGTCCCTACTATGGAGTTGCCGGAGGTAATTATTGAGACCCCAGAACAGTCTGTTGAACTATCACCGGTTGTTTCGATTAATACCCCAGAGCGGTCTATTAAGGCGAAGAGAGAAGTTAGGGCATGCAGGAAAGTGCAGCTCAAGTACGGGGGGCCTAATGTCAAGAAAAAAACTGTTCCTATATCTAAGACCATTGTCCGTAATATGGGGACTGTAACGGAGGCCTGTGCCACCAACTTGAACTTTGAGCAACTTGATATTTTGGTCAGTATTATTGAGGCCAAGTTTGTAACACTTGTCAAACCTCTGGTGGACAAATTAGACTTAATGACAGCCGAGGTCTCTAGGCTGGGTGATCTTTTGTCTGCTCATTGTGGTAATACTGTATGTCCTAGGCCAAATGAAAGAGTTGTACCAGCTAGTAATGTTGGGTTAGGGTACCAAGAAGGCATAGTGGGTAAGGCAGTTACATCTACCCCCCTGGCAGATCAGCATAAGAATGTAGCGGCAGCCCCTTTGTCGGTGATCCAGAGGAAAAAGGTAACAGCAGTCCATGTATCAGCCGACAATAGTAGGAAGGCCACAACAACACAAGCCAGTAAAAAGGAGGTGCCAGTTTTTAAGGGTAGTTAAATAAATCTCCCCCCTGACTGTGCACCCTATGTGGTGGTTCTCACTAATGTTCCACCTTTAGTCCCCAGTCTGTCTATGCCATATCATGAAAATGATGATTCTGTAAAAAACAAAACTATTTCTTGGTTACACAGACAATGTGGGTTTCCTCTGAATTACTCTGATCAAATACTAAGTACCAGAAGAGTAAATTGGATTGGCAACTCAAGGAAAACCTATAGGGGAGATTGTGTTATTGTGAATTTTAGATATCCACAACATGTTGCTACTGTTTTACTTAGAGCTGCCTCCCTAATCCCTGATGGAGACAAGGTGCATGTACACCCACTGGGTTACTTTTATATTCATTTGAATAAAGTATCTCAGGCTATCAATAGAGGTAGACCCCTTTTCCCCATTCCTTCTCCAACCTTTGACGTTCCAACATATAATAGATTTCAAGCTTTTAGCTCTTTGGACCTGAATGATTGAGAGCCAAAGGTTGGTGGGTTTAATGCGAACGCACATGGGGCCATGTTTAATTTGACACCACAACGGGGTAACATTGATACAATGCCTGCTACTAACGGGGCTACGAATGATCTAACCAGCATCTGGCCGAAGCTTGTGCCTGACGTTGAGAGGGATGCCGCCAATTCGACAGAACTCTGGGCCGGGTATTCCGACGCAGGTCCAGTCGATAACCAGACCTGTATCTCTGATAGCTGTATTAAGAAGGGGACAACAATGGTTAGTTGGAACATAGCAGGATGGGCTTCAAAGGAAAACAATCAGGGTTGGATGGACCTGGTTGGGACGTATGATATCCTCTGTTTGCAGGAAACGTGGTGTACTAGTAAACCTAGTGTTGATGGCTTTGCCTGTTACAGCTTGGAAGCCATAGAATCGAGACATGGTAGAGCAAAGGGTGGTTTGCTTTTTCTGTTGTCCGTGGATTTATCACTTACAGTTGTTAAACATATAACTGTAGGAACACACTCACAAATTCTGTGGGTTAGAGAAAAGGACGGCCATGAGGTGGTATTAATACATTTTTATAATAACATTTTTAATAACACCCGACATCTAGTTGTTGAGGAACTAGAAAGGGCACTCATGAAGCTTGTTATCGAAGCAAAATGTTCTTTTAACTTCATCTGGTTAGGTGATTTTAATCTTACCATTTGTCCTTTGTCACTCTCTAGGGCTTGTGGAGTGCTAGACAATAGTGATAATTATATTTCACATTTTCCCCATAATGCATATGGTGACGCCATTAACAATCTCATGGCAACTTATGATTTAGAGTTACTGCAACCTGGTAAGGACGCAGATGGCCAACCTATTCCCACTTATACGGGAAGGAACATTAATTCCCTCATTGATCATGTTATGGTGTCATCATTTATTGTGTCCAATTTTCAGACATCAATAATACAGGATCCTACACTTAGTGATCATAATCGTATCGTAATGGTAACTGAGATATGGAAGTGTAGCAGACAACAGGTGACCAAAAGCCGGTGTAATATTGAGTCGCATAGGCGAAATGGAACACGGTTAAGATGGAAGGGGGAAAAATCGGCAGTTGTCATGGGCATGATCGTATCCAAATCCATGGTTGAAATTGAAGGCATTCTGAATATGGATAGTACATCTACTGTTATCATGAATAACTTTATTATAATCAATAAAACTATTGAGGGTGTCTTCACCACTAGTAGGATTGCCAAGTCCCATCAGGGAAAGGGTTGGTTCGATCATACATGTACCTCTATCTTAACCCAATTGAAACAGGCCCTAGGAGTTAAGCCTAGGGATAAAACCTTGGTTGCCTACCTAAGATCTGAATATAAATTGGCATTGTGTAGGAGGAAGAAGGATTTACAACAAGAAGCGTGGGATAACCTATCGCAGGCGGCTGAAACTTCAGATAACTGCCTGTTCTGGTCCACGGTTAATTCTCCTTTTCTCAGGGACGATAAAGTACCACACCTTGTAGCTAACGTTGTAGTGAGACCTGGATTTCTCATTTTACGGCCATATTTCAAGGAACAGGCCCTATTGATGTCAAACCAAGAATTTGGCCCATAGTCCCTCTAGACATTACTCTGTCAGAAGTTGAGAACAGTATTAAGTCTAGTAAGGGGGGGAAGGCGCAGGGTCCAGATGGAGTACCCATCGATGTGTATAAGACAGTACCACTGATGTGGGGACCCATACTCACCCTGGTACTGAATGCTGCTGTAACAACCCTGATCCCACCTACGTGGGGAGATTCGATCATTGTCCCTATTTATAAGAAAGGGGACAAGGCGGTAGCTAGTAATTATCGTCCGATCAGTCTGCTTGACTCCTCAGTAAAAATTATGAGTAGAGTATTGTTATTTAGGCTGGAAGAGTGGGCGGAAGCAAATGAGATCCTGGCAAGCTCGCAATATGGGTTTAGAAAGGGACGTGGAACACTAGATCAATGCCTGAACTTAGACTTAATTATCGGAAAGTATACCAGGGCCAAGCCAGGCACACTATTTCTTTGCTTTGCCGATCTAAGCAGTGCATTTGATCTAGTGGACCATTCCATCTTATGGCCAGTCCTGTTGGAACTTGGCGAACCAGAGGCTACTCACTACGCCACTGGAGTCAAGCTATCCTGATAGTCTCGTCATGGAGCGCGGTTGCGCTGTGCCCATGACGAGACTATCTCGTCATGAACCCCACCCACTAGTGCAACGCCCGGCACAGGAGGGGGAAAGGGCGTAGCACTGAAGGGGTTAAGTACGCATGTCAGTTTTGCCAGCCGCCTTAGGCTAGCCAAACTGACATGCACACTTAGGTTTCTCCAAACCCAGCTGTATTGCACAGCCATGTTGGAGAAACAGCACAGACTCCCTGTGCCTGAGCGAGCGTTAATCACGCCCTCATGTTTGAGAGCAGCACAGGGATTGGATGGGGAGTCCGTGATGTTGTCCCAGGGTTTGCTGGGACCAGGAACTGGCAGCAGTGGAGAGCGCGAGGTGGCCAGCTGCACCAGGTAAGTGTTTCTTTATTATTAAACCCCCCTGCTGAGCACTCCCCCCTCGCACTTCCTTCCAGCCCCCTCTGCCCCACCCGCACAGCTGATATTTATCTGTGTCGGCCACCACTGACTGTAACAGAGGTAAGGGATGCAACGTCAATCAGAGTAAAGGTGGCCCAGATAGAGAAATTAAGAGAAAAAGAGAGTGAAAGAAATAGGGCAGGAAGGAAGAGAGAAAAGAAGGATGTACAAAAAAGAAGAAAGAAAATGTTAGAAGAAGGAAGAGCTGGGAGAATGGAAGGATGGGTGCAAGGGTGAAAGGATTGCGGATGCAACGGTATAAGAAGATTTACATGGTTGGCCGAAAGAAAGAATCGAAGGATCGATGAAAGGCAGGATGAATGGGTTGGATGGCTGGATGGGTGGATTGATAAAAGAAGGGTGAAATAATGGATGAATGGATGAAAAAGAATGGATGGATTGATGAGTAAAAGGATAGAAGAGCTTACTTGCTTCGCTCAACCGATGACATTCGCTGTATGGATCGAAGTGGGGGAGTGATTACATTTTGTGTCTACTTTCTTGAGTGACATCCTGCTCTGATCTCGGGTTACACCTTATATATTTTCACAAAAGATGCAAACAATAAACCCTGGTCCACACATGTTTCCCATCAACGATTTACACGGGGGAGGGTATGTGCTGTAAAAGAGCCCTCGACTGAGAGAAACTTTTCTTGTGTTTTTTGACCGGTTTAAGCATACCCATAACCCTCTTCAATCTGAGGCAGTTAGCCCTGTCCACAGAGCCGTGGCACTTAAAGCACCATTACTGTTCTGTTCCAGCACTTCTTGGTGTGGCGCACTGTATTTTCACACCTGAAATGGATATTGGATGCCGCTTCTTGTGGGAGTCTCCACTCAGACTGCACTTGAAACGAAAGCCCCCCTTTCTACCCAGTCAGGAGGTCAGCTGCCCGAGGTCCCCAGTGTAAGGCCCTGAGGGGGCTCCGCCGCGCTTCTCTCCAGTGGGAGAGAAAGCACTGTGGCTTCTAGGCGCTGTTGCACTGCTTCACTTGTGAGTCCTACTCACGGCCAAAGAGCTCACTACAGGAAATAAAGGCAAGCTCTATTTATCAACCAACCCCTGCACCCTTGCTTTCAGAACCGGGGTAGACCAGTCTCAGGGGAAATCTCACCCTTTGCTTAACTTCATCATGACAAATGTGTTACAGGAGTGTCAGAGCCTTGTTCCATGACCGAAAATGTGACAAGGGGACCAATGGCTGCGGGGAAGCAGATTCCACGGTAAATAATTCTATGATTTAATTAATACTAGGGAGTCCCAAATGCAAAGTTTGTACTGTGTTACTATAATGAAATCTTGTTAGCTTGACGTTAGTGGACCATCCCTTACTCGTGTTTTCAGAGTGGCACATTTTTAATGTGTGGTTTGCATTGCTTGACACTGACTGACCTCCCCTCTACCTGCCTGTGCACCAGGAACAAATATATAACCTTCACTATTTATTTAGTAGCATGAAATGCAGTTAGTCCTATGGCCTGGCTCACTTTGTAACATTTATAAAATATAGGTTTTCTGTTCCTGGGGTTTCTTGAGTCGACAGATGTTACAATAGTATACAATGAAGGCCTCTTCGCTCGGCCGAACAGAGGTGCTGTTTATATTTTGAAAGCAGTCTTGTTTTCTGTGTAAGGCATAGCACAGCGTTACCATTAGATGTAGGGCAAATGTTACTCTACCATGTGATGTGTTTTCTGTTTACCTGTTGGTTGTGATAAGTAACTTTCTTTGTCAGACCACAGTGACTGCACAGTTTCTCGGTCTAAAAGTGTATAAAGGCCACCATTTTGGCGATGAGCCAGATTTGTCTCCTGATTCCCTTCAAGGCAGACTTCATGTCAAGTCCTACATTACACAGAGCTTAGAAAATGTCCCATGTTCCTTCTCTCCTGCCTAACTGAGCAGTCTGTAAGACAATCGCTCCTTGAATCATATCGAGTCCACACCACTGCAGGCCCTGCCCACAGCCTGTTCACCTCTCTCAGAGGGCTCTTCCTCTACTTCAAAAGAGCCACCCCAACAGGTTACCACACAGGGCTTCAAATACCTAGGTATTTATATCACAGCTGACCCCGCGAGTAGATTTGCTCATAACCTGCTCCCACCCATGCAGGGATTGAAGAGTGATTCGGAACGCTGGAAGACACTTCCACTTTCTTTGTTGGGCAGAGCGTCCTTATTTAAAATGATGTCCTTGCCCCGGTTTCTCTACATGTTGCAGAATTCGTTAGATGTTGTCCCCGCGAGCTATTTTAAAGAAATTGAGAGCCTGCAACGAAGCTTGCTCTGGAGTGGAAAACCGCGCATAGTGCTTCCTAAACTGAATCTCACCTGGTACGACGGAGGTATTGGCCTCCCTGACCTTAAAAAATATTACTGGGCAGAGCATCTGGCAGCCGTTAATCACGGCACGTACAGGTGGGCAGATGATCCGGGCTATGCGATGGATCGGTGGTTATTACCAGGAGGGAATTACAACCCGGCGCTTTATTCAAGCGCAGGGAAACGCCACCTGACTGGACCAACTAAACACTCGGTGCAAGTTTGGCATGCGGCTAATAGAAGTCTGGGATGGGAACGTAAGTTAAGTCTAGCCATCCCACTATGGGATTCAGAACTGCTAGGGAATCTGTGGTCATCTAGAAGCTTCGACAAATGGGACCTTATAGGTATTTCAAAGATTGGGGACTTCTGGGTGAAGGGTGAGGTTAAATCATTTCCCGCCTTGCAACAGGAATATGATCTAGCTCCCACAGAATACTTTCGATATATGCAGGTTTGGCACGCCCTGCAAACTTGCCTCTAGAAGGGAGTAACCCCCCCTGACTCCTCGCCCCTTGAGGACAGACTTCTGGATGGCTATTTACCAACTAAGGCCATTTCACTCACCTACAAAAAGTTAGTGAATCACTCTGGCGAACCCCTTCTGAATATACGGGAAGAATGGGAAAGAGATGGCATTATACTTGATGACGAAGACTGGGCAATAGCGGTCACCTCACCAAGGGAGGTGGCCATCGCAGCCAGGCTGAGGCTGGTGCAGCTTAAAATTCTGCACCTTATCTACATCACGGGGCCATGTTTGGTGCAAATGGAGAGAGCAGAGGATGGTAAATGTAGAAGGGGATGTGGAAGTGAAGGAACATTCCTTCATATACTATGGGAGTTCACACACGTACAGAGGTACTGGAAGAAGATACATGAGGTAATGGGCGAGGTGCTTACACACGACATCCCCTTGGAGGCCAAAAGGTGTCTCCTGAATGTGTGGGAGCCCACTGGCCTGAATAACACACGCATCACTTGGGTTAAATTAGGATTAATGATAGCGAAATGTAATATTGCACAGAAATGGGGGGCAACACAGGCATCTACAGTATCCATCTGGAAGAGGGATATGGACTGGTGCATGTTCTGTGAGAAGACTGTATACGTGGCCAGAGGATGTCCGAAAAAATGGACCCGCATCTGGAATGACTGGAATATGTATAGAGGGAATATCTGTATTCCACCAGTAATGCCAGCTCAAGATGAATAAATGTAGACATGATACTAGTTACCAAATACTATGCTATTGTACACATGTACCTGGAAATGATTGATTTGCGAGGGAAAAAGAGAATGTACTGAGACATGCCTTGTGATGTTGATTCCTACTGTTAATAAAAAGAATTAAAAAAAAAAAAAGAGCCACCCCAGGTCATTTTGTTGTGTGTAGATTTAGATTCTGTATATAGGTTTCCCGATTTATGCCCTTATATAGGTACAATTCATATTGCCCTATTTAGGCATAGAAAATCCAGCCCTTATTTAGGCATTGTCCATGCTAACCAAATACAGGCATGGTCTCCTACATCCGTTAATCCACGTTACAACGAGTTCTTGAAAAACCAGACACTTAAGCCTTTATGAATTTCTCTTGCTTGAATATTGATTTCTCCAAGAACTCATTTAGTATGCATGAACATCTATTCCTTAGGGATTTATTCATGATGTTCCGATGTCTGACTTTTATGTCAATACAGGCATTCCTAAACACTTTCAAGGTATAAATATACCTGCACTTGCCCTGGCAAACCACGGTTCCGGTACGGTCCAGCTAGACTGCCTACTTGCGGTTCGCCACAGCAAGTTCGGAAGGAGATTGAGTTCCAGCCTGATGCACTGACCAGACGTTGTCATCCTCCTCGTAGAGAATCCAGCTCCAGTGTTTCTGACTCCCCTTGCGGGGTGTTAGATATAGAGTCCCGGAAAGAGATTCCAACCTCGCACATTCTAAGGTATGGAGCAGACTAGAACTTAGAGAAACTTTTGGCAACTCTTGGCAAAACTATAGCTATATCTAGCTATGCTTTAGAAAACAGCACCTACTTCTTACCTCGTACTACACTTAGGTTAGGTACACTGCGGTAGAACTATTTAGAAGCATCAGATGAATATCCACATTTTAGCCTGTGTTATTTATGTGTGTATTTTATAAATATATGTCATAGCTACAAACCATGCTATTGCAGTATTATTTTATCTTACTACTAACTCTGTACATATTGTACTTCGCAGCCTGTCTTACGATTGTAGCAGTTCATATCTCTTGCATGAGAAATAAGACTGTTCAATAAACCCTTTTTATTGAAACGCCCGTCTCTATTTCTGTGCAACTCTGTAGAAATGAAGCATGCACGATTGACTGAGTGAAACTGTTATCTATTGTTTCCATGGTTCTGAGATTGTTCCGACTCTAAGGGAAACAAAGTTGTCATGTTTATGCGGTTGCCAGAAACTAATCCCTTCTTGTATATTCGAGAAGTTTCTAGTGACCTCTGAGTTAGCTGGCACACACAAGTAATTAAGTTTAATGTACTCGATAGAGTCATACTGACTGCAGTCCTATGTCAAATCTATAGTGTATATTATTCCAATGCACAGAGCCTATCAGGGATATAGTAACTACACTACATGGCGCCCAACGTTTGGTAAGGCACTAATTTAACGCTAGATACTGAAGTAACTCAGTTGTGCTTTTCTCAGAGACCCCTACTCATAATACTCCATAAGACGTCTGGAGTGGGTAAGGGATAATATCCGCCATAGCTGAGTAGGACAAAAATCCTATGTATTAGCTGTTTGGTTTGTTCAACGTTGAAGGATACAGTGTTCCAAAATATTGTGCACCTTATCTTTGTTCCCTTGAAACTTGCTCTGAAACTTTCATTAAACAATGACCGAAAACGGCACAAACAACGATACTGGGGGAGCTGCGGCTGACCACGTCACAGCAGCTTTTAATCGTACGGGTTTTCAAGAAAACGACGAGGATGTTATAATCATCCATCCAAATTTAAGGATAGCCATCACTCTAAAACTTATAAAACATGGCCTAACACCAAGCGGTGGTAGAGCAGTTTTTGTGATAGAGGCACATGAATCTCACCAGACAGAGGTATTCTATTCATGGATAGTATTCCCAGAATCAAATCCAGTAACACACTTGTTTCACTTCCACAAAGAAGATGATCCACCTGAGGAATATATTCCTTTCCAGGATATTGAAATTCCACTCACATACCAGGAGCATGAGCTCTGGTTTGAAGGCACCCTAAAACATTACAATCACATTACCAGGATCGGTCTACTTGGTAGACCAGGAGCAACATGGCCGATTTTAGCCGGTTACACACCTGACCCTGACATTAAATCAATGTCGGACGAGGAATTACTTAATAACATACAAAAGCTAATAGAAATGTACACTTAAACCCCAACTGTCTGAAAGTCCTGAAAAGGCCTTTACTAAAAACAATCCTACCTCTTCTTAAAAGAAGTGGGAAAATAGCAAACAGCATTCAAAAGAGAAATATTCTCAATCCCGAGGTAGGTCTCCTCAAAAGGTGCCCTCTGAAAGGAGGTACAACCTCAGGAATAGGGATAATTTGAGAAAACCTGACAGATATCAAGATACTGATACACGTTCCTCTCGCACCTTTCAGATATCATCACAGACATCGGAAAGGAGAGGACGGTCAGAGAACAAAGAAGAACGCGTGAAGTCCAAAGACGATCAACGCGTTCAGAAAAACAAACAAAAACCTCAATTCTCCAAGAAGAAGGTAGCAGGTCTGAAGATCAGACATGCAGAGTATTCTGAGAACGCAACTCAAGAACGGAGAATAGGCTCAGACAATGTTGGACAGCGCAGCAGAAGTTACAGTAGCTCACCAGAACTTGAAGGGGCTTCTGGAGACAGTGGACATGAATGAGGACATTCAAGTTGAAACTGCAGACACCAGGGTTAGTTCTCCGCATAGGTTATATGAAATAACACTTTGTGTGTAGATTTAGATTCCGTGTATAGGTTTCCCAATTTATGCCCTTATATAGGTACAATTCATATTGCCCTTATTTAGGCATAGAAAATCCAGCCCTTATTTAGGCATTGTCCATGCTAACCAAATACAGGCATGGTCTGCTACATCCGTTAATCCACGTCACAACGAGTTCTTGGAAAACCAGACTCTTAAGCCTTTAGGAATTTCCCTTGCTTGGATATTGATTTCTCCAAGAACTTATTTAGTATGCATGAACATCTATTCCTTAGGGGTTCATTCATGACATTCCGATGCCCGACTTTTACGTCAATACAGGCATTCCTAAACACCGTCAAGGTATAACTATACCTGCACTTGCCCTGGCAAACCACGGTTCCGGTACGTTCCAGCTCGACTGCCTACTTGCGGTTCGCCACAGCAAGTTCGGAAGGAGATCGAGTCCCAGCCTGATGCACTGACCAGACGCTGTCATCCTCCTCGCAGAGAATCCAGCTCCAGTATTTCTGACTCCCCTTGCGGGGTGTTAGATATCGAGTCCTGGAAAGAGATTCCAACCTCGCACATTCTAAGGTATGAAGCAGACTAGAACTTAGAGAAACTTTTGGCAACTCTTGGCAAAACTATAGCTATAGCTAGCTATACTAAAAACAGCACCTACTTCTTAGCCCCTACTACACTTAGATTAGGTACACTGGGGTATAACTATTTAGCAGCGGCGCCACTATGGGGGTGCGGGGGGTGCGGACCGCACCGGGTGACACCCTCAAGTGGGGTGACACCAACAGGGCCCGTCAGGGGCCGGCTTTACGGCGGTGCGACCGGGTGCTGGCTTCCTGGGGGCGCCGTGTTAGAAAGTTTATTACGCTTTGAAGCACCTGCTGCAGCGTTTCTTCTGCCAGCAATTAACAGGCCTCACATAAATGTCAAGATAACTGGTGTGATTAATTATCTTCCTGGAGAGAGATCAGTGTTTTGTAAAGTTGAGGTTTTGACTTAGGTGAAGTTAGTGCAGAGGGTTAATATGCCTGCTGCAAAGAACGTGTGCCAAGTAGATTACAGAGTGCAGATCATCAGGTTACTGCTTTCAAAAGAGACATCCTTTTGTTGCAATTTATAACTTAAAGTCCTAATATTCAACAGTGAGCTATTAACTTTCATCCTAGAACTGCATATACACCTCAAAATATACATTATTAGAACATTGATTAATGTTGCAAAAAGGGTTAATTTGGCTAGAAATAGATTCTTATTATTAAAGAAAACTCCCAACTATGCTGTTTCTTTTTCGACTCTGCGTTTGTGCTTCTCCACACCAAGCACTATACTGCCTACCAGTATGGATGACATGTGACTCCTACACTTTCAGCCCTTTGGTTTATGTATCATTTCCTATACACGGATTTACACACCTATGATTGATTGTCTCTGTGTAATGTGTGTGTGATGCAAAGTGCTCGGACACCCTACACTGGTATGAGTGGCGCCATATAACTAATTCAATGCATCTGAGAGAGTGTGGTTATGGTGACTTGGTCACTGTTAAAGGGTGCTAGTGAGAGAATCCGTGGTGGAGGTGGTCATTGGGGGGGCGCCAACAAACATTGTCGCACAGGGCGCCACCAGCGCTAAAGCCGGCCCTGGGGCCCGTGTGCGCAGAGCAACCTAACCTTTTAGGAAGAGGACGTGCCTGTGCGCAGTGCACCCTGTCTCCTCTCCTTTCTTTTATTTGCTTCCCTGTGAAATGGATCCAAAAAAGAAAATCATGTTTGCTGGAAATCAATGTCGTATTTTTCTGACATTTAACTCCAAAATGCAGCATCAGGAATAAAAGTTTAAAAATATGAAAAATAAATAACTAAATAAAGTAAGACAGAGTGGTAGCAAACTGTCCAGATTGATTTTTATTCACACCCAAACACATTAGCGCCACTTTTACAGAGTTTGCCAGTGAAGCGCTATTTTTGTTGTCTTGGCTTTGTTTTCCCTGGGCTTGGAGCTAGTGCACCAATCCTGGAGGTACTGCAATGTGAGGATTGAAAAACAAAATTTGTACTGCTGCTCTGTATCTAGGGATGTTGTCTTTTTTTACCATACTGCTTACGTTTTGTATATAAGCAATGGTCATTGAAATGGGTCCATTCAGGGCCCTGTTGTCATGTCCTTAACTTTTCAGGCAAAAGCACTCACTGATTTCTGAACAGTGAGTGTAAAAGCGTTAAGGTAACCATGTTGTTCCTGCTTACATTTCACATGGTTTGCAAAATGTTGCATTCCCTATGATTGTTTGCTTTTTCCAGGATGCTGTCACTTTTTTTTGTAGGCCACATATTGCTCTTGCCCAGTGCGTAATTTAAATTGAGCCGCATCCAGGTGTTTATAGCTGGCAACAATTGGGTTGTAGTTGAAGGCAGTCTGAGTTTTTCTCAGTGGGGCAGTATGGTGTTCAGTGGGGGAGAGGATGTGGCACTATGGCCAGAGCTGCTGAATTTGGAACTGGGGAACCAGGTTCAGCCTTAATAACCAGTCCGCCAGACTCATGCTAGACCTTAGAAGGCTTCGCAAGACATTAGAAGCCCCGGTGTCGTAGCACCAGCAGGTGGACCCTAGCATGACAAGTGTAGGTTAACCTTCAAGGCTTGTCCACCACTATTCATACTGAAGTTCACCTCCAGTTTTGCGGCAGGCCTATGAAGCAGTACACCCTAGAACAGTGACCCTGTCACTGAGATCACAGGACCCTTGAGAAGGGCCAGCTCTAGGGCGGTGCAACCGCACCAGGTGCTCACTTTCGGTGGAGGCATCATTTTTGCAAGTATTTTATGGTTTTAAAAGCGCTTGCTGCCTCCTTCCTGGCCTCCAGTAATTTTCGGTAACAATAAAAATGTCATGATGACTCTGGTGATTAATGTTCTTCCTAGAGAGAGATCGGAATTTTGTCTAATGGAAGATTTGACTCATGGAAAGGTAGGTCAGAGGGTTAATGTACCTGCTGCAAAGAACATGTACCATGCAGATCACAAAGTGCACATAATGTAAATAGGCCAGTGGGCTACTGCTTTTGTCAGAGAGATCCTTTTGTTACTTGTAGTTTATAAATTAAAATCCTAACATAGAACAGTGAGCTATTAACTGTCATCTACTCCGCAGCAACACAATTCAAATTTTTTATTAACTTTTGATACGTTTGAGCAACAAACAATTTATTAGTTTAAATGGTGAGATCATGCTGCAGATCTTGCATTATGAGGCAAATATGGCAGAGCCATTATTATTTAGAAAACATTTGCAAACTAGGATTTTTAGCAATTCATGTTTGAACTGCTGTTTTGGTAAAGGGAGAAGTGCTGATGACAGAAACTCCATGGCTCGGAGACAAATGGCTTGTGCTTCCACATTTTATCGTATTTGGGGACATTCTGTGATTAGAAGCATATCCCACTTTGTGAACACATTTTACTGTCAATAACTCATTATAACCTTAAATAATCATGTGTATCCATTGGTTGATAAAACTGGGCAGTGAAACCAAACAAATACAAAAAATTGGGATGTTTGCGCATTCTGGCCACGCCTCTGGCTCTGCCCACTGATCCAATCCTTGGGTTATTCCCGCCCTTTGATTCTCCGCCCACAGTTCCCCTACTTTTTTTCCCCACTTCGACCACTGATATATCGTGTTGATGGATAGTGGGAACACCACACCAGTAAAAAGTACCATACCTATGATATTATAAATTCCAATAAACTGTTGACTAGCAGGTAGCCCACTGTACAACCTGATTAATGAATTATTATCACACTGTTGTTAACAGGCACATTTTGTAAATATAGGACCTACATTTACAAACGTTACTAAGGATTCTGTATGGTCCCGTTATTTGCCAACTGTGTCCACTGGCGGACTCGGGGCGGAGGAGGTCCATGCGGTAAGTCGTGAGGGGGTGACACCATGAGTTACCCGCACCGGGTGACACCAACCCTAGTGACGCCACTGCTATTTAGAAGCATCAGATGATTAACCACATTTTAGCCTGTGTTATTTATGTATGTATTTTATAAATATATGTCATAGCTACAAACCATGCTATTGTAGTATTATTTTATCTTACTGCTAACTCTGTACATATTGTACTTCGCAGCCTGTCTTACGATTGTAGCAGTTCATATCTCTTGCATGAGAAATAAGACTGTTCAATAAACACTTTTTATTGAAACACCCGTCTCTCTATTTCTGTTCAACTCTGTAGAAACGAAGCATGCATGATTGACTGAGTGAAACTGTTATCTATTGTTTCCACGTTTCTGCGATTGTTCCGACTCTAAGGGAAACAAAGTTGTCATGTTTATGCGGTTGTCAGAAACTAATCGCTTGTTGTATATTCGAGAAGTTTCTAGTGACCTCTGAGTTAGCTGGCACACACAAGTAATTAAGTTTAATGTACTCGATAGAGACATACTGACCAAGCCTGGGCGTAGTGGGGCTACGTGAAGCAGCGCGTAGTGGGGCAAAATCTACGCACACTCGCGCGCTCCGCGTAGCCCCACTACGCGCCGCCCGCCTCCCGCCCGCCCTCATTTTAAAATAATTTAAAGAAGGTTAAAGGTAAATAAACCACCTTACCTTCAGTGCGGCGTCCCGGAGAAGAAGTTACCGTCCAGCAAGAAGAGGGAGCCCCGGGACGCCACACTGAAGGTAAGGTGGTTTATTTACCTTTAACCTTCTTTAAATTATTTTAAAATGAGGGCGGGCGGGAGGCGGGTGGCGAGCAGCTCTGCTTCGCTGCGGCGTGTGCGTAGCGCTGCCTGCTATGCCTACTTCGTAAACGGCGAAGCAGGCAGCGCTACGTGCACTCCGTGGGCGAAGCGTAGCACGAAGCCCAGGGTTAATACTGACCACAGTCCTATGTCAAATCTATAGTGTATATTATTCCAATGCGCAGAGCCTATCAGGGATATAGGAACTACACTACAATTTCTCAAAGTCATGCTCTTCTAAGTGCTCCACTAAAATTAAGACTGCCGTGCCCTCTTTGTAGCCCCATCAATGTCAGCAGAAACTGCTTCCAATCCATGTTTTTCTTACCCTACCCATCTACCCTCACCTGCTTAACCCCTTCAGCGCTCATGACGGAGCCACTCCGTCATGAGCCACGGGTGCCGTGTGCTCATGACGGAGTGGCTCCATCATGCTGCGGCCGTTGGCCGCCGCTCCGCCCACGCTGCGCTGATTCCCCGCCTGTGCGGGCGATTAGCGCAGTGGGCGAAGTCATGACGGAACCACTCCGTCATAAGCACAGCTCAACCGTGGCTCATGACGGAGTGGCTCCATCATGAGCACAGCGCCACCGCGCTGCCCCCAAACCCCCCCCAGCGCTGCGGCGGAATTCCCGCCGCAGCCAAGGGGTTAATACTCAACTCAACTCAACTGCTTCCCAAATGCTCTCTTCTCTGCTTGATGGGCAGCCCACTCTACAAGCCAATGACCATAGAGTCACACCGACATCTTGCAGTCCCCTCACATACAGAAACTCGTAAAGACATCTTCCCTACTCCTAACACTCCCTGGAGCCCTACCACCCCATCGCACCCCCACTCTCACATACCCACAAACACAGGGTGACCTCCATTTTCTAAATGTATGCACATTCCCCTCCAAATACTCAAACTCTGTTGCTTCCATAGTCACCCCTGCCCTAAAAGAATGTGTCCCAAAGTAATTTGGTCTCACCCCCAATCCCCGCTTGACTGACCACCCGGGATCTTTCCAGGAAGGAGATGAAGTTAATTTTCTTAATTTGTGGAAATTTTGTGATGAATCGTCAAATGACACCAACGCTTTAGCAAACCAAAAGATGGCATGTCTGTGGAAAAGCAAACTAAACTAACTATCGAGTGCTGACCGCCTCTGGGTAATATGTATTGTGCTTCTACATCAGCATTCTAAGATGCCTTAAGGCAACACATTTCGATTCTCCTTACTAATTTATTTGTAAATAAATAATATAACAGTCTTGGTAATATATTATTTTAGCCAGTTAATGTAATACAACATTTTAGTTACATTTATAAAGATAATGCCATACTAGAGAACATGGAATTGTCTTTTCTTTCCTTCAATTTGTCTCTGTTTCGTTTTCCTTACGGTAACAGGGCATTTTTTGAGTAATTAGATCTTTGTATTTCTAGAATTCAAAGTCAAAACATACCCCCCCCGAGGCTCAATTGACCTTTTTTCTAGAGATTTTATAAAGCGCAAACTAGACCTGAAGGTATCAGAGCGCCTTCCATGAGCACCAGCTACGTTACAGAGACGACACATTCATGTTTGTTAGGCACAGGGGGATTCAGTGATTTGCCAAGAATCACAGGATGCTGAGCGTCCCTGCCGAGACTAGCCGTTAAGCCACATCGATGTGTGGAGAAGGATCAGGATGAAAACTTCAGACACATTTCATGATGTTTGGCGTCTCATTGTAGACGTCTGGTTCATGTTTCCAGCAGAGGCTGCCAGACTAATTGAGTTTTGTTTCAATTAGAAATGTTTCGGGGACATGCTGTTTCCTGCTGCTTTCTGCAGTGCTTAGTTAAGCAGGTTACGTGCTCACCGGAGGATCCCCGTGACGGCTGAGCACAGCTCCCGCAAGCTGGGCTAAAACACTAACCCCCCTCGGTAAAATAGGACAGAGTATCAGTCAAGCAGGGAGAAAGGCCAGCTTCATTTGCAAAAGTAAAGCTGCTTTGTGTGAGCCGGTCAGAAATGGACTGATGAGGTACTTTAGAGAGCCCAAGGGGGCGCTATTGACCAGGAGGAGAATGCTGTCTGCACACCTCAGGGATGTCCAAAGTAGTTCCAGGAGGGCCGGGTCCATGGCAATTTTTTAATACATAAAGTAAACATCCATAGAATTAATATTTCCCTTTTTATATTACATTTTCCTATTGATTTTAAAAACAAAATAACATTACAATTCATAAACTTGTCCCATACAATTGTATACATACAATTAATCTAAGTGGAATCCATTTAATTTGCCAGTGGTTATCTGAAAGATCTGTCATGGGCCTAGCCCTCCTTGGACTTATGTTGGACACCCAATGGTCGGCCACGCAAAGTAAAAGGTATGTCAAGGGCAGGCATGGTGTGCAAGCTGCTCCTCGCTGACGAGGCCCAAAACGCCTGAAAGCAGTCTAGGGTTACTTGCCTCTCATTCACAGAGGGCGTTTTAGTAGGTTGGCTGCCCCTTTTTGGGGAGGGGTGTAGAGCTCGTTGCAGCTCTCTCTGTGGTTGGTCTGGCTTTATCTGTGATAGAGCAATGAGCAAACAAATGATGGCATGGAATGCTCCCCTGGATAATGCCAGTGGTTATTCATTCAAGCATTTCATCCATCTCAGAAGAGGAGTTTGGCCATCACTGACCCCAATAAATATGCTCTTGGTAGCCTTCAGCCATATCTATGTGACAAGTATAGTTCTGGTGCAAAATCATCTTTAGCGTTTTCAATATGAAAGTGAACTTTTTATTGGAGCGTGGATTGCTAATTTCCTCGAGGGCCCAATTTTAAGTAATGGTTCGAATAGAAGTTAAAAAGGCAAAGCATCAGCGCCCATCACGTGGTTAGGTGCTGCACTGAAAAACAAAAATCCCGTTCATGAGGGCATGCGCGGGAGCAGACTCTGGGCCACTCCGGAGGCTTCCCACCATGAACCCCAAAGGGGAGCTTCCCTCCTCATCGTGAATCAGGTACCGCCCCCTTTGAGTTGTTGCTATCTGACCAATGGTGTTTCTGACTACAGTTGTGTAGAAAAGCCTTAGTAGATCTTTTACAAGAACGTCCTAGTACCTTTCCTGGGAAGAAAAGACTTCTTGAAAGGCTAGTTCTAGACTAGTCTGAACGAGCTAAGCAGGAAGGCTGGGGGAGGAGTCGTGAAGAGTGAAGAGGCTGCCCTAGAAGGGAGAAAGATGCCCGTCCATCTCCAGCTCACCCGCGTCAGTCTGTAATGCTGCCTGCTTTGTATGGAGGAGTCTTTTTGTGCAGGAAGGGGGACCTTCCTGCACAAAAACAATCCTCAGAGGCATGGTCTTCTTTCGATGTGTGCGGTAGAATGCAGCTTACAAAGAAAGAGGAAACAACCAGGAGAAATAAAGATATTTCTCCTTGTTGCGCCTCCGGTGAGGAGGCGTACAATTCTGACGCATTCCCAGGCCTACCAGTGTTGGTACATCTGGGAATGTGTCAGAATACACGGGTGGATGCGTGAAAACACCACGCTCGACCCATGGAACTCCTCCCTGCCACATATAAATGCAAGGCCGTGATTTGGTCTGCCTTGCGTTATTCTAGATTTATCAAGCCATACCGGGCCATGCTCATAAACCTCATTTAGGTTTCACCTTGTGTGGTGCAAGGATGACACAAAATGCCCCTGCGCGGTTTATGCATGCCTCAGTGGACTGAGGGAGATTGAGAGATGAAAAGATCTGCAGAAGAAAGGGAACAGAGATAGATAAGCAGAGCATAAAATAGTACAATTAGAGGAAAAGAATAAGAAAGAAATTAATAAGAGATAAGGAGAAGGGAGAGGAAATAAGAGCAGCAAAATAAAGAAGCACTGTATGCTCTGTGTGTGATTTGCAGGGCACCGGTTCCACACATTCTGAGGCAGCTCAGTGTGTCAGAGCAACTGCAGATATAGCTGTTTACCCTGCACGCTACAAGTCTTATATTCCAGTTTTGAAACCTTCTGGCCACACGCACTTACGAATAAGATCTGAGTGTTTTCTTGCAAGCCACAGTCTCTAATCCGTGGGAAAGCTGAATGGGGGGCTAAAGACATGCAGTTGTAACATATTTGCTATAGGTTCCAACCAGTGAGTTAATGCATCTAATTCAGATCGCTCTTTGGAGACTTTATGTCACAAGCATCAGTCATGGTGGTGTAGTGCCGCAGCACCGCACTAGCAGTGTGGAGTGTTCTGTGAGCAGTAATTAAAAGTGCAACAGTGTTTAAAATTGCGCGTTTCCCAATCTCTTCTGCGCTTAAAAATAAAACATGTTTGACTTTATTTTACTAAGTGTATAGTGGGCCATAAATGCCACATGCAGTTCCCTTTAAGTCCAAAGGCAACAAAATGCAAGCTATTTTTGCTTCTTTTACCCATGCCAGTTGTAGTGGGGGGTAGGTGGGGTATGCGGGGCTCCGGGGCCTAATGTACACGGTAGGAAATAAAGGGGACAACCACACTTGTTCACGGTTTGTGCCGTCAGCCACGAGCACTTACGTCACCATTATTTTATACCTCCTAGTCTGAACCTGGTCCAGGAGGGTGAATGCGTTACAATGTATGGGACGGGCCGGGTGGCTCACTACATCCCTCCTTATTCGTCTTGGTTCAAACAACAAACTAAAACAACAAACCAACAAAATAAACTAAAACAATGAAACAGGGACAGCCAATAGTCTCTCTATTCTTTGTTGTGTCCAGCAACCCTCAGCCCAGAAAGTCTCTCAGCTTTTGGCTTGGTCGGGGGTTGTTTCTCAGCTGATATGGGCCCCATCTCTGGACACCATGGTCCCCGAGCCTCGATGCGTTATTATTATTATTATTATATTTGAGTTTATAAAGCGCACAGATACCCGGGGGTTTCCCGGCGCTAACAGAGGAAGAGAAGCAGGGAGACAAGATGAACGTAGACATTAAGCAGAGAAAAGCCAGGTTTTTAGGCCCTTTCTGAATTTCAGGTAGCAAGTTTCAAAGCGCAGAGAAATAGGGAGTGAGTTCCAGAGTGATGGCGCCAGATAGGAAAAGGAGCGACCGCCAACTCTGGTGCGATTGAAACGTGGCACGGAGAAGGTGCCAAGAGAAGAAGATCTGAGGGTACGCACAGGACAGTATGGTTGAACCAGAGTGGAAAGGTAAGGGGGGGAGTTGCCTGTTTTAATCCTGTGCATGTAACAGAGAGCTTTGAACTTTGCTCTAGATTCGATGCGCAGCCAGTGAAGGCTGCGCAGGGAAACAGCAGCAGAGGCAGTTCTGGGCAAATTGCAAAGCAGGCGAGCTGCCATATTTTGCACCACTTGCAATTTGCGTGTTACTTCCTTGTTAACCCCAAGGAGGAGCACGTTACCGTAGTCTAACCTGGAGGTTACTAAAGCCTGGACCACAGTACGTAGGGTATCAGGCGGCAGCATCCATGCTATTTTTCTCAGCCATCGCATGATATTAGTACAGATGGCTGAGACTTTCACAGCATGCTGCTTCATAGACAATTGGCTGTCAAATGTAACTCCCAGGTTACGAGCCATGGTGGATGGAACCGGCAGGGGACCCATTTGCAGAGGCCAGTGCTTAGGGCCCCAGAGAGAGGTGTCAGGGCCGAATAAAAGAAGTTCGGTTTTATCGCCGTTTAATTTTAATTTATTGGTCAGCATCCAGTTGGCAATATTGATAAGCCCAGATCGAAGAGAAGAAGTAGGGGCGTGTTTATTAGAAGAAAGAGAGAAAATAATTTGGGTGTCGTCCGCATATGAAAATATAGAGAGACCAGATTGTTCTGCGAGAGAAGCGAGAGGACTAACATAAATATTGAAAAAGAGAGGGCTCAGAATAGAGCCCTGGGGTACACCGTGAGGGGACGGGAGAACAGAGGAAACAGAAGTAGGGGAAAAAACCTGGAAAGTGCGTGCGGACAGAAAACTGGCAATCCAGGCTAAAGCCATGCCATGGATGCCAGCGGCCTTTAGGGTGGAGAGGAGGATGTCATGAGAGACGGTGTCAAATGCCGCGCTTAAATCCAACAGGATAAGCGCCACCGTCTCTCCTCTGTCCACCTGTTGTCTAATTGCCTCAGTGACACCTAGCAGGGTGGATTCAGTGGAGAATCCAGCCCTAAAACCAGACTGGGATGGGTGCAAGAAATTGGTGGCCTCAATGTGAGAGGAGAGGCAGAGGTTAATGTGTTTTTCTAAAACCTTAGAAAGACAAGGGAGAAGAGATATGGGTCGGAAATTGGAAGGGTTATTGGGATCGGCGTTGGTTTTTTTGAGAAGGGGAACCACCATAGCGTGTTTCCAAACTGCAGGGACGGTGGCGTCCAACAAAGATGCGTTCAGAAGGGCTAAGATGGGTAAAAGAGCGGGAGTATCAAGACTGCTTAAAATTTGAGGAGGCATAGCATCAAGTGGGGAGCCAGATTTGATTTTAGCCATGAGTTTGGAGAAGAGTTCTCCCCTTGTCGTGGTACCTTTATTTCCATTTCTTTCTCTCCTTTCTGAGCTCCCATGAATTTGTGTGTTCTCCATCAGCAGTTTCACTCTGCCCGCTCTCCTGTCGCTACGGCGCCATGTCCTCATGGCCTCCCTGGGCGAGCTTCTTGAACCACGACATGTTTCTTGCTATCCGTCTCTCCCCTCTTTGCGCCGTCACCATTGTGCCTTGCACCTCCACAACTTCCCAGGGCTCTGATTCAAAAGGGGTTCTAAATTTCCATCCTGGGTGTCTGTCCTTTACAATCACCTCGTCTCCCCTCTAAAACTCGATGGTCTGAGCTCTTCTCCTTCTACTGGCCTGGTTGTTGTTTGTTCTCTTGGCTTGAGCCGCCGCTCCGTCCATTGTCCCTAGCTCCCAATCTTTGCTCACTGGAAAAACATCCTGCACAGCTCTCCTCATTATTAGATCACTGGGGGAACACCCCGTGGTGCTATGTGGTGTTTGCCGGTATGCTCTCAAAAACTGATACAGACACCCCTCCAGATCTTCACGCTGACCTACTCCAAATCTCAGGACCTTTTTGATCATCCTCAGGAACCGCTTCACTTCGTCATTAGCTTGAGGCCATTGCGGAGTTATTTCCTGATGCTGGATGTTGTGGTGCTCCAGGTATTCCCTGAATTCTTGCCCATGGAAGGGGGGCCCATTGTCCGTCAGTATTTCTTCCGGCGTCCCCAACAATTCAATTGTTTTTCACATTGCCGGCTTGAAGTTTTTAAAAGTGGTCAATCTTACTACCTCCACGACTGGAAATTTGGAATAACTGTCCAGCATGACGAGGGTTGATCTCCCGTCTGGGAAAGTTCAGAAATATATGTTTATGGCGGCCTAGGGTTTCGTCGACGGTTGCTCAGTGATTATTAGGGGCGCTGGTGCGTCACTCCCGGTAATCTGACACTCGTGACAGCTTCGCACTTTTTCCTCCACCATGCGATCCATTCCTGGGAACCACACTTTGGTACGCAGGCGGGCTTTGGTTTTTTTGATTCCTTGGTGCCCTTGGTGAGCCAGTTTGATCGTCCTCTTCCATAGTTTTGTCAGCATTACAATGTTCATGCCTCGGAGTATCACTCCCTCACTACTCTCGCTTCTTCTCGGCACCTCCATACTCTCATTTGTGCTTCTCTCTCTTCGTCTGTCCGCCTGCTCACTCCATCCAAGAAGTTCTTCCATTAGTGACTTTGCAGCGTTTCCTTCACTGCCACTAGACACTCATCTTCGTTGGTGGCCACCCTGATTTCCTCTAAAGACAGTGCTCGGTGACATGACACCCCCGTGACCTGCTTAATGAATGATTCAGCTCCCTCGTCCACTTCTTTTGGCTGTCTGGGGTCGAAGGCTAGGTGGTGGCGCGACATATAATCAGCCGGGTTGTTAGCTCCGGGGTGGTATATATTTTCAAAGTTGTAGTTTCTGATCTGTACGGCCCACCTCTCGATCCTCAGGGGCCCACTTCTCGCAGTTCCGGTGAATAGTGGGACCAGCGGCTTGTGGTCAGTCACTACTCTGAATTTGTGTCCGCACAGATATATGTCAAAATGCTGACACGCCCACGTATCACCAATGCCTCTCTCTCGATCTGTGCATACTGAGTCTCCACCTCTGTTAATGTCCTGCTGGCATAGGCAATGGGCATCCACTCTTCCCCGATACCTTGCTGAAGGAGTACTGTCCCCAGGCCAACTAGGCTAGCGTCTACCACCACCAGTTCCGTGGGGCGACCTGGTTTGAAATACGCTACAGTTGCCCCCTGCAGTAGAGCTCCTTTGACATCCTGAAACCCTTTCGCAGCCTCACTTATCCACTGCCACTTTGCTTTCTTCTTGGTGAGTGCCCTCAGTGGTTCCGAGAACGTAGCCAGGTGTGCAATAAACCAGCCACAATAATTCGCCATCCCTAGGAAGCTTCTCATCTCAGTTTGATTCTGGGGCATCGACGCAGCTTGGATCGCCTCCACCTTCGCAAAGGGTGACAAATGTAAAAACAACAGTTGATGGACAGAATCCAGAACAATGTCATACATTCACCAGAGTACAGAGATCTGGGCCTAAATCCATAGTTTTTTTGCTCACCTTGCCATTCCAGTTTGAACCCAGCCATATGCAAATCAGTCTTGACCCTGTGCCTCATGGGAACAGTCCAGCCCGAACTGCTAAGCCAGGTCCTCCCTGGACTGGAACCAAGAATCCTGGGACCGGTTTCGGGGTTTCACCCCTCTTCAGCCAAGGATAGCTTGATTCCAGTGGCATGGAGAGCACGGGACTCAAGTCTGAGCATACCCGTCCCACTCGGGGTGACAAATGCATAAACAACAGTTGATGGACAGAATGCAGAACAATGTCATACATTCACCCCAGTACAGAGGTCTGGGCCTAAATCCATTGTTTTTTCGCTCACCATGCCATTCCAGTTTGAACCCAGACATATGCAAATCAGTCTTGACCCTGTGCCTCATGGGAACAGTCCAGCCCGAACTGCCAAGTCAGGTCCTCCCTGGACTGGAACCGAGCATCTTAGGACCGGTTTCGGGGTTTCACCCCTCTTCAGCCAGGAAAGCTTGAGTCCAGTGGCATGGAGAGCACGGGACTCACGTCTGAGCATACCCGTCCCACTCGGGGTGACAAATGCAAAAACAACAGTTGATGGACAGAATGCAGAACAATGTCATACATTCACCCCAGTACAGCGATCTGGGCCTAAATCCATTGTTTTTTTGCTCAGCATGCCATTCCAGTTTGAACCCAGCCATAAGCAAATCAGTCTTGACCCTGTGCCTCATGGGAACAGTCCAGCCCGAACTGCCAAGCCAGGTCCTCCCTTGACTGGAACCAAGCATCCTAGGACCGGTTTCGGGGTTTCACCCCTCTTCAGTCAGAATAGCTTGATTCCAGTGGCATGGAGAGCACGGGACTCACGTTTGAGCATACCCGTTCCACTCGGGGTGACAAATGCAAAAACAACAGCTTGGATTGCCTCCACCTTCGCAAGGTCCACCTGTAATCCATTCTTCGAGAGCCGGTAGCCAAAAAAATCCACTTCGTTGACATAAAACTTTCCCTTTTCTTTGTGTAGCATAAGCCCTTGGTCGACCAGCCGTTAGAGTGTAGCTCGCAGGCATTCATGGCTCTCTTCAAGGGACTTGGAAAATATCAGCACATCATCGCTCACGTTTATCACATCCATTCGACCAGACAAGGCTCCTCGAATGGCGTCTTGAAAAACCTCCGCCACTGATGATACCCCAAAGCTGACCCGCTTAAATCTTCGCAATCCTAAATGGGTGGAAAATGTAATGATATAGTGGCTGGACTCATCAAGCAGCAGCTGGTGATATCCCAAGCTCAGGTCGACTTTGGAGAACCACTGTGCTCCGTTGATGTCTGCCACTATCTCATGTATGGTAGGGTTGATATGCCTTTCTTGTTTCCACACAAAACCTTATGGCACCCAGTTGCTTTGGTATCGGAGCAATCACAAGCCGGGACACCCACGAGGTGAGCTCCAACACCTTCTCGATCACTCCCGACTTTTCCAGCTTCTCCAACACCGCTTCCACCAACGGCCGCAGGTGAAATGGCACTCTTCGGTGTCTCAGTGCCACAAGCTTGATCGTTTGATCGATGTGTAGCCTTACTTTGACCCCTTTGAGGCACCCCAATCCTTCAAAGAGACTAGGAAACTCCTCCATGATCTTGTCTGCGTGAAACTGATGTATCTGTCTTGCAAACATCACTAGTCTCAAGTCCTCCGCTGAGTGGCAGCCCAGCAGGGTCCCTGCGCTGTCCTTGGTTATGTGAAACCTGGTCGTGGCTGACCAGTCTCCGTGAGTGACCTCCACCTCGATCATTCCTTGCAACGGAATGGGGGTGTCTCCCCCATAAGTGAAGATCTTCGCCTTAATGTTTCGAAGCAGTGGTTTGGGAGTGAGCTGTTCATATTGCTCGGCATCTAGAATGTTCAGAGAGGCACCAGTGTCTATAAATGCTGTGATTCTGTTGTCCCCTATGCAGATTTGACACATTGGCGGCGGTCTCTTTCGGGAAGTTGTCCTTCCAGTGTAAGATATCACAAACACTTTGTCTTCTTAGTCATCCCCCGTTATTCTCATGTTTTGGAGTTGGCTTGTCCCCCTGATCTGCGACATCCGCCTCTTGGACTGCTTGCCTGTGAGCTCCCAACTTTTTTGTTTTGCTGCCCAGCGTTGGAGCTCTTGTCGTACTCATGCACACTTTAGCAAAATGTCCAAACTTTCCACACTTCAGACACGCTTTTCCTTGTGTGGGACACCCCTCGAGGCGGGTGGCTGTCCAGATCGCAGTTTCCACATCCTTGGCTGCTTGTGCGTCCAATGGCGTCTCCTCTCCCTCTGCTGGTTGTTTTCCGAATTGCGTCCACTGTCTCTTCCTTGACCACTGCCATGTGTCCCTGCGCACCTCCTGTCAATCTTCTTGCCAGCGCCGATTCCATTTCTCCTGAGCGTGCATCAGCCAATTCATGAAATCTTCCTAGGACTAATATGTCATCGAGGGATATTCCCGGTTGTCCCAGAATGAGTTTCCGCAGATCCGACAACTTGCAGCCCTGAATTAGCTGAGCCCTGATCTCTAGCTGCTTGTCAATGTCCGTGCATGAACTGGCCAGCTTGCGCAGCCGCGCGAAGAACATGTCGACGGATTCCTCTTCTCTTTGCTTTGCTTGGACTACTTTAAAATGCTCAAAATCAGGATTGACTTGCGGGTCGAAGTAGTGGTCCAAGGCTCTCACCGCTTTGTCATAATCATTCCTATCACCGGTGTCCGGCAAGTCCTGAAACAATTCGTAAAGCTCATCGCCACCCATGTGTATCATGGTGGACCTCTTATCGGCACCGTTTGTTTCTCTCACCGCAATGAAGTTGTTTTCTCCTTGTCCTACCCACTTGCGCCATCTCGGCGCCGCCTTGGCCGGTCCGCCAGTTGGCTGAACTACGGGAGGGCATTCAATGTGGTGTGTGGGCTTTGTTCTGCCGCCGCCTGACCACCTCCCTCGGCTTGCGTCGACATCTTGCCTCGTGCAGTTGCACCTCTGGCAGTGCTGCCCCTTTCACCTCTGAGACCGTGACCCCCTGGGTAGGTGTGTGTACATGCTCAGCAGCCCATCCTGTGCTGTGTCTTCTCCTTTCAGAGGTGCTCTCTCTTTCTGTTGGGCCTCCTTTGCCCCTCTTCTGCTCCCCTACAGGCCTCTTCCGTTTACAAGGGTGCCTGCTCTCTCTCTGACGATCGCACCCCGATCTGGACGTTGCTGGCAGCTCGCGGCAGGGGTGCTGCACACCGGAAACACGGTACGCTCTGCTACTCGCACGTCGGCGGTCCTTCCGCCTCGTCTCCAGTCTAGTGGGGGGGGGGGGGGAGGGCGGGGCTCAGGGGCCTAATGTACACGGTAGGAAATATAGGGGACAACCACACTTGTTCACGATCCGTCCTGTCAGCCGTGAGCGCTGACGTCACCTTTATTTTATACCTCCTGGTCCAAGCCCGGCCCAGGAGGGCCACGGGCCGATGGCTCACTACACCAGTAACCCCGCCGTTCGTGCCCCACCACACTACATGTGCCCAAAGTCACCGTTTTGATGCTGTTTTTTCCCTTCGAGCGCTGCCAACAAGCAAATTGTACCTTAAACTGACTCAATTTAGTGTTACATTTTTATTAGTAAATCATACCAAATTCTGTATATACACAGTTATCTTTTGCTGTTTTTATGGGAAAATATGTTTCCCCATGAAAAACCCTTCCTCGCGGCTCCAGTAAACACTGGATGTTCCCTATTCTTCCCTACCCTTGAAATGTACTTACTCCTGCCTTCCACAGTAGTAAATCAGTATGTGTTTCCTGATGGGAAAACTGTCTGGAGGAGGAACGTGAATCCCCACCAACGTAGGAGTCTGTGGGTGTAGACCCACCTCGGCAGGATGGCCCACCAGTTCAACCCCAAACATCCATCATCTCTTCCAAGGTGTTGTAACCTGAATATTTCTTCTCATTGGGAAATTATCAGTTTAATGTATTTACATAAAATGCTCCTTCCTACTTTCCTTGGCATACGACAGGACGCAGTACAACTATCGAAGTTGTTGTAATAAACTTAATCAAGATTCTATAGGGTGCAGCTCTTTCAACCAGGTGTCAGAGTGCTTTACATTCCCCTTACAACTGTGGAGAGGGGCCAATGGGGAAGGGGAATGTTTGTGCAAAGATGGTAAGAGGGTGAAAGGCAAACCACGTTGTCAGAGGCAGGAAGGCAGTAACTGAAACTAACTAAAAGTAAAAAAGAAAATGTAAAAAAAGTAACTGAAAGTAGACGGGTCTAAACACCTACCCACAACTGCAGAAATGGCGTTCGACTTCCTCGATGGGAATTTCAGGTGGTTCTCCCCTGAGCAGGTTCTGAAAAAATCTGACTTTTCAGAACATGATTTTCATTTATAAAATATTCCAATGCTTTCATGGTGCGTTCCCAAGAATATGAGGGGCTCACCTCCAATAGAAGCCATTGCAGCAGCACTGGGCAGAGAAGGCATGACGCAGGATGCTTGTCTGGAGAGCCAGAGGAAGGACAGAGGGTTGAAGTGTTGCTTCACCTTGAATCTTTTAAGGTTGTTCTCAGGGTCAGGAAAAGTGGCCCGTTGTATCTCACGGAGACAAGTAGAGTACCACGAGTGTGGGCCTTTCCTAGGAAAGAGAAGAGGAGAGAATCCAGGGAAAAGAGACAACTGCAATTTTCTGCATGAACCAGGAAATGCAGTTGGAAATGGAATTTTGGATGTGGAGGAAAATGCTGTTTTTCACTTTGCTCCATTGTCTGATGTCCAAGGAGCAGTCCCTGGAGAAGGGTCGACCATAACAGAAGTCAGAGGAGTTTTGCTGAATCTTTGGACACCTGTTTTTGTCCGCTGTTTAGAAACACTTGTAAACTGTGCAGTAAAAGAACTGCATTTTCCAGAACTTTAAAGCTGGGGGGCAATACTTTGCTGCGCTGTCCATATACATAGCTGCTACTGCTACTCAGGGTATTGTTTTGAAAATAAGAGCAATTCATTGCTAGGTTCAAATATATTACTTCAAGAGACTGTCTCTCAAAATATCCTACTTTGTTTTTGAATATCTGCTGATACCTACATGTGATTTACTTGTACCAATATATCATTAAATGTTTTAATTTCAACGAAAATTCATTATTCACTTCTTCACCGTAGTATTGTTGTGTTGTTGCTGTGCATGTATCACACACGCTTTCTCTGAGGAAGGCCTTGTTTCTTGTGGCTAGCAGCCAAGGGCTATCTCCAGGTTCCTCCCAGATTCTTGCTTTCACTCTTAGCTTGTTTAGACTGTTTCAGAGGTCAGCCACAGCTCATATCAAAGCTGCAGCCTCTCTCTCCCTCATAGTCCATCAATAGGGTTTCCTACAAATGTGATCACATAACATAGCTAGGCTTCAGCTCAAGCAGCAGTGTTATTGCCTAAAAAAACCTCTATCAATACAGACGATGAAATACCTCCACACAAGCCAGGAAGTGACAACTAAACCATTAAATATCACTGTGGCCCACTCTGTAAATTTCTCTGGGTGATGCCAGCGAAGACATCTCCCCTCCTCCTTCTAGTCCCACCTAGGCTGCAATGTCAAGATCACAAGGCCTTGCTATTTCCTTTGTGTTCCTGTTATCTTTCCATTGTGGTGACCTTGAGAGCAAGACCCTGCAAATAACAAAGTCTTCCTTAGTAGGCCCCGATATCTGGTCTGTGATGACCATGTCTGTATCTACAAGGCCTGCAACAACGGTAAACTGGACTATCTTGTCAATAAGTTTGCAATCTCAGATGGTGAAAGGGTAACCTGCAGCCTCAACGTTGCATATGTAGACGTTAGAAACAGACATTTCCATGCTAGATAGACTTGTCACTAACTTAAGATGGATCCCTTGTCTCCTCCAGTCGAGGAAGGATCTATTCCAGTACTTTCTGCCATTCCTCTGCCCAAAAGCTTTCACCTCAAAAGAACCCTCTTATGGTTATATCTTATCACAAACCTTCTTAGATGTACTACTAAATGCCGCACTTCTGCAGTTTTTAAGGGCCTTAAAATAACTGATGACTGTTAGCCAGTTATTGGGTACTCGATGACATGTAATCTGTCCACACCATCGCATTGTTTAAACCCTGAACGCTTAATACCGAATAACGTAAAAGCAAATCGAACAATTGTGTAACTCTTGTGCTACTTCACATATATATTATGCTGAGAACCTGGATTAGTAACCTAATAATGATGCAATAAGTAAGGATCTAAGCAAACCCTGAAAGTGTACCATGCTTACTTCATTTCTCTGATGCCCCAGTGTTACGAAGAGCACCTTGGTTGATCCTCCGAAGCGGTTTACACCAAATAAAATAAAACTAATTATAAACTTTTGTCTCTGTTAGGCCTGGCAACTTTGGCGTGTTTTTCCCCCGTCTTTTTTTTGCTTCTGACCTCGTGGGTTTGACTGTCTGCTGCATTTCGTTTCTGCTGGTCTTAAAACTCTGGGCACTTTACCACTGCTGATCAGTGCTAAAGTGCCAGTGCTCCCTGTGTAAATTGGGATTGGGATTGGTTATCCATGACTGGCATATTTGATTTACTGATAAGGCCCTAGTAAAGTGCACTGCGTGTGCCCACAGTTTGTGCCACCCAGGAAAGGCCCTACGACCATGTCTCAGACCAGCCACTGCGGTGTCTGTGAGTGTACTTTTAAACTGCCGACCTGGCAAGTGCACCGACTTGTTAGGTCTTAACCTCCCCTTTTACTACATATAAAGCACCTCTAAGGTAGGCCCAAGGTAGCCCTATGGGCAAGGTGCAGTGTGTGTGAAAGGCAGGACATGTTCTGGTGTGTTTTACGTGCCCTGATAATGAAAACCACTGAAGGAGCAGTGAGTGTTGAGTAATCCGCCCAGAGACAGTCGCTGAAGCGGTATTGGCTGGGGTCAGCTCCTCCCACAGATTTCAGTAGTTCAGATACTTGATGCCAGGGATGTAGCGTGTTAAGATGCAGAGAGTGGTTCTTGGCCTTTAACACTGCGTAGGAGGACCCTTGTGTTTCAGGTCACCTTCCTGTCCACTGTGACCCATGGTCATGTTCTGGTGGGCTGGGCTGCTGTGGGCAGCTTTCAGGGGAGCTGGCATGATGGGGCTGCTGCTGGTGCTCTTCTGCTGACTTATCGGTGCTGCTGACATCAATAGTGGTCTTGCGGGGCTCCGTCATAAGGTGTTCGTGAGACTTCCAGCTGTAGTCTGTGCTCTGCGCCCAAGTGAGGGTGTTTTTCCTGCCTTTGTTGTCTGCTCTCATTCCAGGCATGGTGGTATCATCTCTGCTGGTGGCTGATTTCATCTGCTCAGGTTGTTTTATTCCTGGGACATTCACCTGTCTGTCTGCATGTCCAACCACACAGGAGTCCTTGTTTCTCCATTGAATCTTTGCAGAGCGCTTTGGTTTAAAGCACTATAAAAAGTGCGGAAAAGGAGGGAAGAAGGAGGAAGAGAAAGATAGAAAATCAGTGACAACAGGAAAAAGAACTCTGTGGAGTGAGATGGAGAGGAAGTGTGGACTGGCAGAAGAAAGAGGCAAAAGATGGAGTCACGGCTAGGCAGACTTGGCATTCAGCAACCCCGGCACTTCTGAAGCGGGTTCCTAATAAAACGTTTGGGCCCTACAGTTATTTATTTACAACTTAAGCACTAGTATAAAAGTACAAATGTAATCAGATACATATCCAGTGATCTGTACACAAGCCCCTACTGTTGCTGTTTATTTGCTCTTCATCAATATATATTGATCACTTTCATTTAATAATTGTCTTTTCATTGGTACACATTTTGATTTCGAGGCAGAATATTCTGGGCTTGCTATGGCAAATTAAACAAGGAAGCAGCGGTGTAGAAGAAAATTGATGGGGTTTATGGAGGGTTCCAAATCAATCTGTTTGCAATATGAGCCATACTGAGATTTTTCGGAGCCTATTAATATCTGTACAGGGTGCCAGCGAAGAGCCACATGCTAATTACAACACATGATGCCTCCTGTCTTCAAATGTATGTCACACTTGATGAAGAGAGGGTCTGCGCAGCTCTAGAGGGCCTGCGTGTGCTACGGCTGGATTGTGTGAACTGCACTTTGCATACTGTACCTCGAATATTTCAAGTAGATAAAAAGAGGAAGCGCATACCCTACTTTAAAGGAGACATTTAGGGTGGGGTAAAAGCACCTCCCTGTAACAAATCCTGATAATTTATGGGTTGAACGCTCTAAGGAAATACTGTCCCTCTCGGACCTCACCACCATGCCTAGGAGGTAAAGTATCCCAACCCTGCCCCCTTATGTCTTTTTATAACCTTTTTCATAGGACTCGGGACTGAGTCCAGAGTGGTAAGATGGCTGCCGCTACATCCTTGTTGATGTGGTGGCAGCCAATCATATCTCAGCATAAGACCTTTCAGCCTCGCAGATCCTTCACAGAGTGGAATATACAGTGTTTTTCGCCTTAAATTTCTCAAAAACTACTGAACGGACCAAATCACAAAAAAACCTATTTGTGGGTCAGGATCTAGCTGTCTACCAAATTTTGTATAAATGTGTAAAGCCATTTAGGCTGCAAATGTATCTAAAGTTCCTGTGGAAAAAAGAATGGATAAAACGCATTTTGGGATTCCCTCTTGACCTGCCTGCACCTCTGCATAGGTCCTGGCAGGTGAAAGTTTATTTACGGTCTGGTGGTGTCTAATTGGTTTCCTATTGGCCTCCCTATGTGCATTAAGTCCTGTTTGAGGATTGCTTCAGGTTTATTTTATTACTTGGATGTAAAGTTCACAAACATTATTGGCAGTCATCCTTGCTGTTGCCCCCTTTAAATATTAGAAAAAAGGCATTTGGAAAATGCTCTGTAAGCATTACCAGCTTACATGCCGTTCGAGCTAACCATAACTGATCATAAACATTTACTTTACAGTAATAATGGGGATTCAAGAGGAATATGATAGAAGACCCACAGTGGGCTTTAAAAAGATAATTTGTCAGGGTAAGACACCCACAGCCTCAGAGTGCCCCTAGAGAAAAAGGAACAAGCATTGGCATAGCCAATAGGTCTCGCCTTTGGGACCTTATAAGTGTTTAGCCATGCAACAGTTGCATAACTAAATGCTTATAAGGTCCCAAAAGCGAGACCTATTGGCTATGCAAAGCGGCCGTGGGGCCGCGAAAGTAAAAGTGATCACGATCAAGATCAAACATTAAAGCGGCAGTGCGGCCGCTAAAGTGAAAGTAATGGCGGTAAAGCGCGGCGCGCGCGCCCGCGCACATGCACTGTACCTCTAGGCTGGCCTGGTAGCACTTTTTGGAGCCCTCTCAATAAGTCTCGCCAGACCAGCGCATGCGCTGGGTCAGGCGAGACATAAAAATGGGCTTCCCATGTGTTCTTAATTTCTATAGAGCAAGCCAATCACATGACGTACGGGAGGGTCCAGAATGGAAATGAATAAACATTGGGTTCACATGGAGGAACACCTACGCTTCCTAAACTAGAAGAGAGAAGAGGAGATAAGAGAGTCTTATGATTTCAGACTTGTTCATCAGGAGAAAGAGCAGATTCTTTGTGGAAGATAGGAAAGCCTGTGGACTATTGGAAACAGGAAGTTTGGATATCAGCAGTTTAGACACTGAGTTCTCCAACTGGGAGTGATAGCAATAAGGTAGCAATAAGTCCATTAACACGGGTGAGAAGCTCACTGCCTCACATTAAGGGAATAAGGGATGGGTCTTAGCTCTCTGTAAATAATTATCTAGTAATGAGGGGCACTGAGAATATACATGACTAGAGGGCAAAGGGGTTCACAGGTAGAACAACCCATACAGAGATGGTAAACCATCTGGAGATGTAAGAATAGCGTTTCAGTCCAACAAAGAGACTCAGCTCTGCAATATATGGCAGGGTGGTATCTTATTCTGGACAAGCTCCACTAGATATTTCTGGGGTCAACTGTTAGATTTAGAGTGGATGCGAAGTAGAAGGTATATCTCTTCATGTGCGGTGGACCTACCCAAATGTACTGTGAAGAGTTACCAGCTGCTATTAAGGTGGAATTTCCTATACATGCCAATCTTCTCACTACAGATGGAGAAAAAAGTCAGATCACCTGAGAAGTGGGACATTTACAAAAACACAATTGATGATTTAGACATGTATTTCACACCATAATTTGTGTAACTATAGACAGGCACAGTTTTCTCAGAGAAAGACAAATCATTCTCTCAGGAAGTTACCAATTTCATGCAAGTTTGGTAACCATCAGGATGAATTAATAAGAGACTAAATTATAATGCACACTAATAATATCTGGAACCAAGAGAATTTGTGGCTATATGGTTATTCTCCACTTAAAGATGCAGTAGCATATTTGAAATTTGAAAAAAGATGAATTGTCGCTAAATTGAACTCAGGCTGCTATGGGCTAAGACAGTACTAAGGAGCAAGCTTGTGCTGGTTCTAACAAAATAAAACAGTGTATGCAACGAAGAAGGGCAAAGACTTGAATAGAGAACAAAAGCTTACTTTAAAGACAAAGAAAAATTTAAATCCAAAAGGCAAGAATGGTACAGATGAGGCAGTAAGAACTATCTGGCCCATGATAAAGGCTGTTCTCCTATAAAACAATTATGTTAAATTGCACAATTGTAGAACATTTTGCCAAAGTTTATAGGGAAAAAAGTTTCCCATCCAGGGTCATGTGCACAGTGGATAATTCAGAATTTGATTATTCTACTGAGTAGAGTAGCAATGTTAACAAATGCATTCTAAATGTTGAATTAAGTGTTTTGGATGTTAATTTACAATCCAGAAATAATAAACCAGTGCGTGAAATAAGCTTGGGTGGGGGCCTCATCATAAATATTGTAGCAGATTCGGGGATCACTTTAACTATGGCTAACAAACAGGTTTGGAAGGAAAAATGTGAAAAATGTGAAGAAACTTTAGGTAAAGACTTATTACACGTTGACATCCATCTAGAAGGTTTTACTGGTAAGGCTATTCCCATGGTAGGTTATAGATCTTTGGCATTTGAATTCAAAAAGAGGAAACATTTTGGGAAACTGTATGTGTCTGATACAGACTCTTCGGTTTGGGATGGATGGATCAAAGAGCTGTTGGGATTATGTCAGATCAATCCAGTTCAGAACAAGTTTTATTTATAGAGCAAGAAGTTGAATTCATTAACATTCTTACAACAGAATTTGTATTTCCTGGCACATTTTGGTGAACTTCAATCAATCAATCAATCAAGCATTTGTAGAGCGCACTAATCACCCGTGAGGGTCTCAAGGTGCTGAGGGGAGGGGGGGTGCAGCTATTGCTCGAACAGCCAGGTCTTGAGACGTCTCCTGAAGGACAGCAGGTCCTGAGTCTGTCGTAGGTGGGTGGGTAGGGTGTTCCATGTCTTGGCGGCGAGGTAGGAGAATGATCTTCCGCCGGTGGTTGTCCTGTGGATGCCTGGAACGTTGGTGAGGACGAGGTCAGCGGAGTGAAGCTGGCGGTTTGGGTTTTAGAAGGTGTGTCGTTTGTTGAGGTATGCTGGTCTGGTGTTGTGGAGTGCTTTGTGAGCGTGGGTGAGGAGCTTGAAGGTGATCCTTTTGTTGACTGGGAGCCAGTGTAGGTCTCTCAGGTGGGCTGTGATGTGGGTGCGGCAGGGCATATCGAGGATGAGGCGTGCGGAGGCGTTCTGCATGCGTTGTAGTCTTTTCTGGAGTTTGGCCATGGTTCCTGCATAGAGGGCATTGCTGTAGCCCAGTCTGGTGCTGACGAGGGCCTTGGTGGCTGTCCTTCTGGTTGCCATGGGGATCCAGCTGTAAATCTTGCGAAGCATGCAAAGGGTGTTAAAGCAGGAGGAGGAGAGGGCATTGAATTGCTGGGTCATTGAGAGTGATGAGTCCAGGATGACCCCCAGGTTGCGTGTGTGGTTGGTGGGTGTCGGTGAGGCTCCCAGTGCGGTCAGCCACCAGGAGTCATCCCAGGTGAAAGGGCGGAGCCGAGGATGAGGACCTCTGTCTTGTCCGAATTCAGTTCCAGGCGACTGTTCGTCATCCATTCGGCGACGGCCTTCATTCCTTCGTGGAGGTTGGTTTTGGTGGTGTCGGGGTCCTTGGTTAGGGAGAGGATCAGCTGGGTGTCATCGGCGTAAGAGATGATGTTGAGGTTGTGTGATCGGACTATGGTGGTGAGCGGTGCCATGTAGACATTGAAAAGGGTTGGGCTGAGGGATGATCCTTGGGGTACGCCGCAGGTGATCTTGGTGGCTTCGGATTGGAATGGAGGGAGGCGGACCCTCTGGGTTCTGTTGGTGAGGAAGGAGGTGATCCAGTCCAGGGCTTTGTTTTCGCATGAGGGGGGTTTCACATAACATTCTCGTAAGAAAATATAATACACATTTTGCACCAGGCTAGAAAAATGCTCTTAACTGTGAGGAAAGAGATTGAGAATCAATTGAAAAGTCTTGAAAAGGCTAAAATAATTGAAGTAATAGAATCTGCTTAATAGATGGCACCTTTGGTCGTGGCCAGACATTAACATTTTAATAGCATATTGTGCATTGATCTTTGTGATTTAAATCAAAACATTGTGAAGGATAAATTAGCATTAAAAATAATTAGTGAAGTGATGTAAGATCGAGAAATATTTTGAGAATGTTAGAAAAAGTATTTGACAGGAGAATTTCCCAAGTGTAAGATTGCTGACAAATTAGTAACATATATGGGACATCTTGTGTGTAACAAAGCCATTTTACCTAAACCTGACTTCTTAAAAGCCATAGTTAATGTTCTGTAATAATCAAACAGCCGAGCCGAATTCTACTCAAAATTTGTGAGCAATTTTGCTTACATAACTTATGAAATTTGGTAGGTATTGATGTAGGATACACATTTTTTTGGGGACCAGTTAACAAGAAAATGTAGACATGACAAAAAAAGGAAATGTATAATGCTATGCCTTTAAGTGGGATTGATTCATCTATCAGAACAATCATTAACACAGATGCCAGTAATAAAAGTAAATATGTTGTTTTGTCCCAAATTGAGGAAGGAGGGAATGAAGTCGCTGTTGCTTTTGCCTGTAGGTCAATTTCTAAGTCAGGGGAATGCTATTCTGTAGTAGAGAAGGAAATGTTGCGATGCGTGTGGGGGGTACATTAAATTCAGCTATTTGTTTGGGTTGGTGAGTTTAAAATAAGAACAGCACTCAAATCGTTACCATATAATTGTGTGGTAAATGATGTATCCGGGGACAAGAATAGTGCACAGATTTTCTAAGAAGTGCACTTCTACTATCCAAGGAGTGTTTAAGTAATGATTGGGAGGAATTTTGTGTCGCAAATATTGTATCTGATGTCAAGGCAATCTCCATGGTAGAGTTGAATGATGCAGATGAGAAAGATCTATAACTTTCTGAAGTTAAGAATATGTTTTGTTTGAATGGGAAAAAAAATAATTTGAGCAAGGAGGTAAGAACATTTTGGGAAGGAAGTAATGAACTCTCAGCAGACAATCCAGGATACATTTGAACAGGATTTAAAATAATTCCTTCAGCACTGCTGGGGCAAAAAATTTTGAAGATCAATCATGAAGGGCATTTGCATATTGTGAAGACTGAGAGAAGGACCAAGAAACACTATTGGTAGCATGGTATCTATAATGAAGTGGAGAAGTTTATTTGCTTGTGTGTCGAGTGTTCCTTTGTGTCCTGTAGCAGCAACTGATACTCCATGGGAAACTGTGTCTGTAGATATTCTCAGTCCTATATGTGATATGTGTGAGAAATTGATGGATGTATTAGACCTAGTTGATATGTTCTCAAAGTGGCAGAGGTTAAGGTAATGTCAAGGACCGATGTCGGTAGTGTAGTCAGGTTTCTTAGATGGAGTGTTTCAAACTTAGAGACTGTCGAAATGTGTGATAAGTGACAATTGCTGACAATTTTGTTCCAAGGAAGTGGGAAAATGTCCTGTCTAGGAATGTGTGAAACATAATGTTGCTTCTGCATACGGCCCTGCTAGCACTGGAATCCTGTCTTGGAAGAGCTAGGAACTAGATTGTAGGAAGTTAGATGATGATGTTACATCTGATATCTCTTTTGGGAGTGATCATATTGATGGACAAATAACACTTATTGTGAAGTAGAATCTTCATTGTCCCCACCAAGTATGAGAAATAGGAATGAGTGTGAAGGAATATTTATGATATGGAGAAGAGAGATAAAGGAGAGGTAAGGAATGTATATGTAATGAGGTTTCAATCAATTAATCAGTATTTGTATTGCGCGACTAATCACCCATGAGGGTGTCCAGACGCTGGGTAGCAGGGCTCAGTCGAAAAGGTCTTAAATCTCTTCCTGAATTTCTCCAGCAAAGGTGATGTCTGGAGATGGTGGGGAAGGCCGTTCCAGGACTTGGCGGTGAGGTAGGAGAAGGAATGGCCTCCTCTGTGGCTTCACGGGATGAGTCAGGTTTGTGCGAGGGTGAGGGTGGCAGAGCGAAGGTCTCTGGATGGTATGCTGGTCCTAGGTCATGGAGGGCTTTGTAGGCGTGTGTCAATATCTTGAATTGGCATCTTTTCTGGATGGAGATCCAGTTCCTAAGGTGTGATGTGATGCGGGCCTGTATGGGCAGGTTGAGGATGAGTTTGGCCGCTGATTTCTGTATCGTCTGTAGTCTTTTCATGAGTGCGGTGGTGGGTCCTGTATACAGTGCGTTCCCATAGTCTAGCTGGCTGGTGACTAGGGCTTGAGTGACAGTTTTCCTCATGGCAATAGGGAGCCATTTAAAGATTCTTCAGACCATGTGGAGGGTGTGGAAGCAGGCGGAGGAGACTGCGTTGATCTGTTACTTCATGGTGAGCTTGCTGTCTGGATGATGCTGAGGTTAAAGGCATGGTTTGTCGGTGTGGGGGTGGGTCTGATTTCGACAGTCCACCACCTGTCATGCCAAGGAGAGGCATTGTTGCCAAAGATCAGCACCTCAGTCTTGTCAGTGTTGAGCTTCAGAGAGTTGGTCTTCATCCAGTTGGCGACGATCTTCATGCAGTTGTGGAAGTTGGTCTTAGTGGTGGCAGGATCTGCTGAGAGCAAGAGGATCAGATGGGTGTCGTCTGCATAGGATATGATGTTGAGGTTGTGGCTTCTGATGATGTTTGAACATTCTGTAATTTGTCCCATAAAATTAACAATTTTTGTTTTCCATTTTATTGTGTATTATATAGTTTTTTTATTACATGTAAGGCTAAAGTGTTAGTGCGTTAATTGTTGTCAATACTAGTTTTGATTTATTACACAATTTTGCTTATTCTGTTTTATTAAGACGAAAGCTGTGTAGTGTGTCTCTTTTGTTCTGAGATGGGTAGCAACTCTGGGATTCCAATAATACGGATGCGCCGATCTTAGCAAAGGCTCCAGGGGTTGTCTCTTAAAACAAACCTATCCAGGATCGGGCTGGCCTGTAGGACAATCAGACAATGCCAGATGGGTTGGTCCGACAGGTGATTGTGTGTGCCAGTATGTTGTCTGTTTGTGGGCCTATTTTATGGTCTGGTGGACTAGTTCTTAGAGTTGATTTCTCTGATATTAAAACAAACATTACCTGCAGCAAGCTCGAATCCATGCAGTCTTCCTTACCGAGCAGGAATTCTATGGGGCCAGAAAATTGCTGTTCACCCTTAATGAATGCATGCAATTGAACGAGTGATTGCTGGAAGTGAACGCCCACCATGCGCAGCGTTGGAGGTTGCCAGTATTGATGGTCACACAGAAGAAAGTAAGCTAAAGATCATCTAAAGTGGACGTCCACCTGGCAGGATGAACTTGATTGCTTGTAAGAGAATACTTTGGTAGTCATCCTGTGGCCAGCATTCCTCCAACGCTTATGGTGTTTTCTAAGGTTTTCAAAGGGTAAGCGGGTGAGTTTGTCCAGGGCCATCTTGACAGCACTGTAGGCCACCGGGCAAAGAAGTACACTGGGCCCTGCCTACACAACCACTCACAGGAATAAAAATGCTTAATAGAAAATTTGTGTTAAATTCTGGTCTGAATGGGGCCCCTATACTTGTAAGGTCCCTAGGCAACTGCCCAGCATGCCAATGCGTTAAGACAGCACTGAGGGTGCCACCACGTGGGTATTTCCCTGTTAGAAATGAGGGTCTCTAGTTGGCAATGGTTTGCACCTTTGTCCAAATAGGGACACTTCCTCCTAGTCAGGGTAAGGGATTTATACTCCTAAAATAACCCCTGCTCACCTCCTTGATAGCTTGGCACGAGCAGTCAGGCTTATCGTAGAGGCAGTGTGTAAAGCATTTGCACATAACCAACCGTAATATGGTAAAAACACTACAAAAGGACACCACACCAGTTTAGAAATATATCCAATATTTTTATATATCCAAAACAAGACCAAAACTATAAATATCCAACATACAGTTACTTAAAAATATGCACTTTGCAAGAATGCTTCAGGTTTGCAAAAATAACTTGAAAACACAGGGCCCGATTCACAAAAGTAATCTGAGACAAAATACTAACTTTAAAACTTTTGGTATTCACAAAAGGCATTTAGGAGTAGTAAATTTAGGATTTTGTCTTAAGTTTGTCTTAAGTTTTGGTCTTAAGACAAAATTGTAACTTAAGTTTAACTTAAATTTAACTTAAGTTAGGATTTTGTCTTAAGACCAAAACTTAAGACTAACTTAAGACAAAATCCTAACTTTACTACTCCTGAATGCCTTTTGTGAATACCGAAAGTCGTAAAGTTAGGATTTTGTCTCAGATTACTTTTGTGAATTGAGCCCACAGTTCTTCTATGTCAGTAGCTCCGTCCGGATCTACCGGGGTGCTGTAAACAACAGTATCCAACAGTTCCATCTGACCGTGTCAGTCAGGGGCGTTGACAGACTCGTAAACAGTACCTTTTGTGTTGCAGCCGATACGTTGGTGCCAATTGTCGCGGTTGCGATGCGAAACGTAGCAGTGCGGCATGTGGTGCCCTCAAGTCGCAGTGTAGGCAGCGGTTCAGTGACGGTCATCCAGCAGCGTTGTTGAGACCAGGGCTGCGGTGCGGAGTGAAGACGGTGCTCGTTGCGGTGCTGACAGATCACGGTGCAGGCCACAGGGCCAGTTGCGGGGAGCTGGCGTTGGTCGGTTCGGAATACAATGTGAGACGGGGCAGTGCGTTGTGAGACTTACGAGCGGTGCCCCAATCCACAATGCGTTCACGGAAGTTGCGGTCAGCATGCAGCGACAGCATCGGTGAGACGAGGATGACGAAGTGAAACAAGGCAGTGCGTAGTGCGGTGCTCACATTTCACAGTGCAAGCAGCGGCTCGGTGGCGGCTGCGGCGGTCGTCGTCGATGAGACCAGGATTGCGGTGCGAGATGCAGCAGTGCCTCCTGCGGTGCCTTCAGAACACTGAGCCAACGACTGAGTCAGTGACGGAGTCAGTTGCTTTTCCCTTCTCTGTCGCAACTGAAACAAGGGTTCCAGAAGCAGTACTGAGAGGTTGGTGAAGTCATTGAAGTCTCTGAGACTTCAGAACAGGATGCAAACTCTACGTCAATCCCTTGGAGATACTCAGCACAAGTAAAGAAAGTTCAGCCCAGTCCTTTCACTGACCAAGGGCAGCAACTGCAGGCCAACCCAACAAAGCAACAACACAGCAAAGCGGCAGTACTCCTCCTGGAAGCTCTTCCAGCTCTTCTTCTTGGCAAGTTCCTTGATTCCAGCAAGTTCTCTGAAGTCTTTTATCTCCTTGAGACTTCCAACAGCAGGCAAGCTCTACTTTAAGCCCTTGGAGAAAACTCCAACAGCAGGCTGATAAGAGTACACTCCAGTCCTTTACCTGCCCAAGACTGAAGCAGCAAGCAGCAGGCCAGTCCTTACCCAGCCCAAGATGGAAGCAGCAAGCAGCAGGCCAACACAGCAGAGCACGCAGCAAAGTCGCAGTTCCTCTTGACAGCTTTTCCAGCTCTTCCGCCTGGCAGTAATCTAAAGTTCTGGGGTCTGGGCCCCAGTATTTATACTCAGTTTCTCTTTTTCCTTTTGAGCAGAGAGTATCTGTGTTCAGCCCAAACCAGTTCTGTCCTCTCTGGTCCAGATTCCCAGCAGGAGGTGGAGACAGCATTGTTCAAGGCAGATAGGGCCTATTCAGGTGAAATGAAAATCCCCCCCACTCTAAATGCAGACCAGGCCTATTCAGGTGCTAGTGAAAACTCCTCCCACTACTCTGAATGCAGTCCAGGTCTACTCAGCCCGGCCCTGACTCATTCAGGAAAGGCAGGACACACATCACCCCACCCCTACATCCCCTGTGGCCGTCTGAGAGAATGCACAGCCCCAGCACTTGTCACTCCAAAGCCAGACAGTCCACCCACAAACCAGCAGAGGCACATAGAATGGCTAAGCAAGAAAATACCCACTTTCTAAAAGTGGTATTTTCAAACACACAATATAAAAATCATCTTTACTAAAAGATGCATTTTTATATTCTGAGTTCAGGCATACTAAACTCCATCTTTCCATCTTGTCCCAATGGGAAGTTATATTTATAAGATGCTATAAATAAACTCCTATTCTATCCTCTGGGACAGATAGCCTTTTAATAGTGAAAAACGAAATACAATTTAATTCACTCTCAGGACATGTCACACACCATAGTACATGTCCTACCTTCACATACACTGCACCCTGCCCATGGGACTACTTTGGGCCTACCTTAGGTGTGTCTCACATGTAAGAAAAGGGAAGGTTAGGGCCTAGGAAGTGGGTGCACTTGCCAGTTTGACATGGCAGTACCAAACTGCGCACAGACACTGCAGTAGCAGGTCTGAGTTAAATTTACAGGCGGCTCATGTGGGTGGCCCAACCAGTGCTGCAGGCCCACTAGCAGCATTTGATTTACAGGCCCTGACACTCTCAGTGCACTTTACTAGGGAATTACTGGTAAATCAGATATGCCAATCATGGAAACACCAATTCGTAACACAATTTAGAGAGGGAGTATATGCACTTTAGCACTGAATAGCAGTGGTAAAGTGCCCAGAGTCCTAAAACCAACAAAACGGGTCAAAAAGCAAAAAGGTCTGGGTATTAACCCGTTGAAAAAGCCAAGTCTAACAATCCCGAACAACAGAACCATGTTTTCTGCCCGTCAAAGTCACAAAAATGGTGGAGCCCATCCACCGAGCTCACAGAGGGATAATTCCTCAGGGGAATAACTAACAGCAGGCAAAGCCGATCAACGCTAGGGTGGCACAACTTTCCCAGCCAGAGACCTGACAAGCGGTGAAAATCAGCTTTTTTAGCAAGTACGGTATTGACAAAGCACTCTTGATAATTTCATAGCCACTCTGTCAATCTGTTGTTTTTTATGCTCAAATGTAAAATGCATTTATCCTGAACTGCTTTAATCACTGAGCCGTATCGATTTTACTTTCCAAGTACTCCCCATGCCGCCTCTGCGCTGGCAGTAAAGGGCAGTAGGTCGCATTAGTCACCCTGTATTTTCATTCGCATCCCTTAGTACCCCCGAACCCCTGTCCACCTTTCTGGTACTGCTCACGGAGCCCCCCTCCCGCCACGCTGCAAGCGCGAGAAGGGCCGGCGGCCACGAGCCCTCTTCAGCTGAGACCTGTCAGCAGGCTCTAAGAATACAATGCCCCCTTCTTTGCAGGTCTCATGCATGCCAACATTTTAGTACAGAAAAGTGGGAGATTTAAAACAAATGGGGGAATGTATTTTCCCACTGACTTCTACTGAAGCAGAGGTAATTCAGCAAAAATAAAGCCATTTTTTATTTAAAAAATCGTGCGTCTCCCGTCTGATTCGGGACTATTGGTATACACGAGATTTGTGTAAATTAGCATTTCTGTCAATCATGAGTAGAATGGATATTTGGGAAAGTAAATTTAGAAGCAGCTGAGCAGCCCTAAATACTAGCTAGGCCGCGTGTTGAAACCAAGCGCACTCTAGTAAAGTAATCCATACACTAGTGCTTAATTTGTAATATAATAGATGCTGGGGCCCAAAGTTTTTTCTCTGAATCCCTGTGCAGTGGCGAATACCACGAGCTCCTCGTGTATCCATCACCAGACACTTTCTCTATCTTTTGTCCGCTCCTACTTTACTTGTTTTATTTTGACTTTTTTGGTCACTGCTTTTCCTTTTTTTCTGTTTGTGTTTCTCTCCCTTTTACTTTCGCCCTTTTGCGTTTTTGTCTATTGCCCTGGGTCACAGTCTGATTAGGAAAAATAAATACTGGTCGCCAGAAAAGAGTGTTGGTGGGCCCCACCCTCTACCACTGGCTCAAATTAAGCACTTTAAAACAGCTGGGAACAAGTTGAGCTGCGAACTGGCCAGTCACGGGCATCCAATTATGTTTTTACATCTGCTAAAATAATTCATGCCATTCTCAATGTATGTACACAAAGTATATTGCTAGGTGACTTTCTCATGTACGTTTTCAATCATATAAATATGCCGCAGGAAGGTGCTGCATAATGATAAGGCCAATCGTCCGGGATTTTGAATAGTGAAATGTTTTTTACACTTTCACACACACACACACTCATACACCCCCAGGTACTACAGAGGTAACAGCAATGCATGCTTCCTCACATGTGCAGGGCAAGTGTCCAGTGCATCAGCAGCACGAACTTCACCCACGTACACTGCTTTAAGCGGGATACAAAATGTATGGGGATCTCTACAAGAGGTGTTGCCTTAGAAGTGTAACTAGGAATCCTTTCCAATAGATGTGGCCGATGTAATAAAGGCATGGCTTAACAAGTGTCAACCCAAATCTTGGGCTTAACACAGCATGACCAGTATTTGAGTTCCTTCCTGTGAGTCTTCTTTTAGTGTATCCAGACATATTACAGAATGAACATACGCCTAAAACAAACCAGACATATTGACTTAGCCAATGCTTGTTAGGAGTATCAGATAAATGAGTAACAATCATTTTGTTTTGAATAATTAAAATTGAAAATATTTAAATTCTGAAAATAATGAGAATTAATTAAACATCACTACGGTGTGTGGAAGGGGGAGAGGTCTTTAGAGTGTCGCAATCACTCCAATTCTCCACTTCCCCCCACTTTACTATCCAGTCTCTCATTTTGGACGCCTACACCCTTTTTCGCCCACATCTTTTTGAAATTCACCATCTCCACATCTCACTCATCCTATCCCTCCTCTTCATCACTGTCTTTTCAGTCTGCCCTTGTATATGCACTTCTTTGCTTCAGCTCCCTTTCACCATGCCCTCCCTCTCTCCCTCTCTCTTTAATAAGATAATTGTACTACAATTCAACCAATTAGCTACACTATTTAAGGGACACTGACAGATACATCGGTACCTCCCCTTCGGCTTGGACAAGGAGAGGGGTACCGACGGATAGGTGAGCTTCCTTTCTTTATGTTTAGAACTTTGTACCTCGAAATGCTCAGTAGGAGACTTATTTTACCATGTTCTCCCTTTATTTGATGCATGGCAGGTATACTATTTCACAAGCTTGCTTGTGAGTGGTTTTTTCAAAAATATTTCTATAGACTGATATATTCAATTCTGATTTTCAAATACTATTTGTTTGAAACCTTGAGGTCAAGTAATCTGCATTGAATGGAGTCTGTTTTTTTAGGCCAGTGGTCTGTCTTTAGGGCCAACAAGGAAGTTTTATTCTAATTTTCGCAAGAAGGATCACATATACATTTTTAAGGATGTGTTTTCTTACACTTAATACAGAGCGGGGCCTCAGTACACCGAGCAGTTGCCGGGTGAGGTGAGGCACACTCCCACATAATGCTGGGTGAGTACATTCATTTTCCTAATTAATGTTTAAGGATCCAAAATTCATGGACTTATTAGCCTTTGTACTTTCTAGGCAAAGTGCTGTACTGAAACTGAGAGTCAATTATTTGTGTTTCATAAATTGTAAACACATATTTTTCTTCTTTTCAGGAACACTCAGACATCCCTTAAACTACTGGACAAATAAATGACTGTTTGATTTTGGTAGGGTATTGTCACGGTGATGTTCTTATCAAAGTATCTTTGTAAACACATATTTCTGCAGTAGCATTTTACCATACATGGTCCTGACGAAAGCCAGGTAACTGTAACCTTTTGGCTGACACATGTCGACCTCTATTGCTATAAGATAGTTATTTTTTCAAACTATAATTTTTACACTTGCTTTTTTAATCTTGGCACTTTTTTTGACACCGAATAAAGTTGGGTGATGTTATCAGGTAGCCATTTTTAATACACTTCTCTTCTGTTTTGCACTGCATCTCACATCTTTCTCAGTACCACTATGTTTTGAGACTTTTTCTCTGGAAGACTGCAAACTCATTGCATATACACAGTGTTGGTTCCCCTGAAATAGGGTGCACTGCAATGAGTTGATCCACCTTACTCCCAGATGATTATGTTCTGCCAGAAAGGTGGGCTGATGGGATTTGTCTCAACTTAGTGGGCTGAATCTGTCTTCTTCTCTTTGGCTCCCAGTTTCTTTACATTTTGACCGTCTCTCTCCTCTTTTGTTGTTTGTGTAGTTGTTGGGGGTTTGGAGTTTGCCTGGTCGTTAAAGCTTATTCCCCTTAGACCCTCCATGAGTGTTTTTTGTTGTTAGAAACATTTAGGAGACCATGGTGTGGTCCTATGAATGGCAGTCATGATTCCCAAAGTGGAAAAAGGTCCACTGAGCTGACTCCTTCTTGTAAATCAGATAACACCCACTTTGAGTTGTTGGTATCGAATGGTTGTATCAGGCTAGCCCCGCTTATGATCTTAACATCTGAGGGGCGAGGATGTTAACTTCTATGCACATAGGGGGATTGCTGGCACTTCTTGCCTTATTTTTGCACAGCATATCCCAGAACCTACATATGAAGTAGGCCGCACTTTTAACCTACTTTTCTCATAAATACCAGTTGAAGCACCACAGAATACTAGCTGCTCTAACATGATCCACATGTATGTATGTATATATGTGTATGGTATTTCTATAGCACAAAGCGAGCTAGAAATCAGGGGAGCGCTGTACATGGTCAAAGTCAAGCTTAAAGTTAGCAAGTCATAAGAGAAGAAGTTGGGTTGAGGACGGTTCCTAATCATGTCCCTTATCTTATCGTTATATACTCCGTCCCCAAGCATAGAGGCTTGTAGCCTCTATGTAAATAATGTAGAAATAGAAGGGACTCATGTTTATGTTGCAATCAATGGCTTGTCATTCGATAATGTGCAACCCAAATACACAGTTTGGCTCTTAAATGTGTTCCAGAGTTCAAGACCTCTGGCTCATACACTCTTACTATTCACCAATGCGCATGGAGGTCGTGCCCTTGTGAATATTAAGAGCCTATGGTTGTATCACCAAATACCAATGAGGTCCCAAACTTGTGCCCACTCACAAAACCTCTGCATTTGTCTATCAACTGGTGCACTAGAAAGAGGAGGCTGAGATCAATGTAGGACCACTTCAAATATTGTATTCTCCTGCCTTTATAACAGGAATCTGAGGATTCACTTCTAGCATTGTAGAGTCTATGTAAAAAGGTTAGCTGGTCTATGTTTGGACCACATACGCTTTGCACTAACATATTCTACCCATAAAGATGACCTTTGATGTCACAGAGCATCCCTCTGTGTCTATGAAAAAATCCACCACTCTGAAGGGGGTCCCAGATTTAAGCCATTTCAGGGTTTCCCTCGCTTACAAGGAGAACTCAGTAGCAAGGAGTTGGCTCCTGCACCTACGTTGAAGTATTCCAGCATCATGATTTGTGAGGTGTGTCTACTGTCGGAGTACCATCTGGTCTCCATGTTTTCAAAAATTTCACTATCAAATGCATGTTAAACACAAAAGAGCCGCTCCTAGTATGGTGACCTCAGTGCTACAATGGTATTTTTGTGAGTGCAGGCATCTCACAAAAAGTAAAAGACTGGTCTCACACACCACCTGGTGTCATGCTTCATCATTGACCAGTCCTCGCCATCTAAAAACTTGAGGGGCATATCACCAATAGACGGCGATAAATATCGCAAAGCACGCTTAGCGCTTTTTTATTTATCGCCGTCTGTCTAAAATTCCAGCGATAGCGGGGATATCGCCGTTTTCCATGGAACAACGCTGGTTTTCCAGCGATGTTCCATAGAAAACGGCGATATGGTTGATGATAGGGCCCTGTTGTCTTAGCCCCACAATCCACCTCCCATGTTAGGTATGCCTTAGTCAGGAATTTAACAGATATTAAATTCCTGCGTTAAGGCATAGTTAACGCAATTTCAAATATCGCTACCTCTCGTTGATGATATCACGAAGCTGGGTTAGCGATATTTTCCCATGGAGTTTTGTCAGGCACACCTCCTTTGCATCTCATTAACGATGCGAGGCGTGCTGACAACGGGCGCTAAGGCAAGGAAACATGCGCTAGCGTGTCCTTGTTGATAATGCGATAAAATTATCGCCGCTTTTCACCCGAAAACGGACGCTAAAGCGGCGATAATGTAATTGCCAGCCCTTGATAATATGCCCCTTGGTTTGATAGAGGGCGGGCATACACCTGAAGACAGGGATGCACTTCTAAAGCTAAGTGGGGGCCCTTACAAAAAAGTTAAGTTAAAAGGCCATTTCAGATGTCAAACTCATTTTAATGTAACTGGCATCTGTATGGTGTTTAAAATAAATGATCAGTGTGTTGGGGATTTTATTGTCCCCCCCCACCGCGAGGAGCTGGCTTCTGCATCTACGTTGAAGGATTCCAGCATCATGCTTTGTGAGGTGTGTCTACTGTCGGAGTACCATCTGGTCTCAAAGTTTTCAATCATTTCAGTATCAAACGCATGCCATGTATATGACAAGTTAGGAATGTGTACTTCTTTCATTCACTTATGTTGTTAACTGTGTGGTCCGTCGTGTGCCTTTCTGAAAGCTAGTGCCTCTTGGGTTCCTCGCAGTATGAGGCCCTATAATCTCCACCCCAGTCTCTTCTCTCCTCTCTTGTGTTTCCTACTGTTATTACCACATTGGCCATAACAAAAAAGCAATCAACAAATCCAACTCCCAGAACAAGCAAGCAAAGGATCTCCTACATCGACCTCAAAACAAAGCCTGCAAACCATCTCGTCCTCCTTCAGTGGCTTGTATTAAGAAACCTTCAGAGGAGCTGTCTATGGTCGGTGTTTCAGCTCCACTGACTGGTCCAAATCTTTAAAACCAAATTTTGGCCAAATGTCATTCTTTTCTGTATAGCAAAAGTCCTTGACACAATGTTTACCATGAAACTCCTCTCTCACTTCAAATTCAATGGTCTCTTGAGCGGTTTCCAGCCATGCACCTTTCCCATGCTATAAAACAATATCAATGTGGTATGAGTGGGACAGCGCTAAAATGCTTCACATCCTACCTCTCAAGCCACGCCCATCGGGTGAAACTGCTCTTCTCCTACAATCTACCACTACTATCACAACTGGTTTCCAGCCATGCACCTTTCCCATGCTATAAAACAATATTAATGTGGTATGAGTGGGACAGCGCTAAAATGCTTCACATCCTACCTCTCAAGCCACGCCCATTGGGTGAAACAGCTCTTCTCCTACAATCTACCACTACTATCACAACTGCAGTGCTTCACGCATCACCCTCAAGTGAAACATATTAAACATCTGCATGGCTCGCAAATCCACCTTTTTAGCAGTTGCAACATGCATTACTCACCTAAAACTGTAGAACGACAGGGTCGGGCCGCGCCGCCCTAGGGCCGCAGACCAATAGTGAATGTATAAAAATACATCAAAGACTAAGGTTATGCAACAAGGGTAACGTTGTTCCAGGACCCCTCCCACTTTTGCAGATGCTTGCATACTCGCTCCTGGAGCACCACCCTACAACTTACCTCTGACTATAGATAAGTCTCTCAGTCTCTCTCTCTTCCTTCAACTTACCATGAGTATGACTCTTTCAACTTGAGGAAGAGGACTCATCCATTAAACTCTACTTGAAGCCTACCTGTCAACTCACCCACTTTTGGCGGGAGTCATCCTCTTTCTGCTTCTATTCATCGACCTAACAATCAAAAGGGCATATGTTCAAGGAAGCGGCGGAGTGAGGCGTTAGCCATCATGGCTTAACGTCTCACTCCGCCACTTCAGAAAAGCAAGGCTGCACCATATTTACAACGATATGGTGCAGCCTTGCGTTTGCCCCTTCACTGGTGCGACACTTATATATTTTTGTTTATTTATTGAATCACAAATATGCAGTATCACAGCTACTACAAGCATGCTCAATGCCAATGTGAAATTACATCAGTTTTGGATAGATGAACCAATACAGCTTTTACTCCCTTTTGGGACTACCCACCCCCCTCCACCCTATCCACAGCAATCTAATAATGGAACAAATACAAAAAATACAGCAGTACATCATGGAGCCAGCAGTGTAAAACAATCTCATAAGAGTCCATGTAACATCTCTCAAGTTTGGGTGATAACCATACCAACATTGATCCAGGTCGTATCAGGGTGTGCCAGCAGACAGGCAGTTTCTGGAGCCCAGAAATAAATGGGCCTGGATGCCTCAGGTAACTCCTCAGCATATGTAATGAATTGTTCCTTACAAAATACAAGATCACAAACCCATTTTTTCAGTGTCGGTACAGCTTTAGAATTCCAGTACATTGCATGCTTAGCCATTAGTGTAGCTACTGCAACAATACGTGTGTACATGGTTTGATTTTATACAACAGTCCTAACAAGCACACTTCAGGTGCACATGCAATTATTTCCGATGTCATATCTGATAGTGCATTTACCACACCACTCCAAAATTTAAATATGGCATGAGACTGCCATGCCAAATGCACAAAATCCGCTCCATCCTGTACACATCTGGGACATCGCGCATCCGCACGCAATCTAAATTTGAACAGTTGTACAGGGTGTAATATGTCTGATGCAGATACCTACAATGAATGATGTGCAACTTGCAGTTGGCAGTGATTCGTCCAGTCAGTTTACAACACATTTCCCAATTTGCGTGGGACATGGGGGTCTCTGAAACAGCATTCAATTTTTGCAATGCTGGGGAACAATCCCAGTCATTCTCTCGCTGTGATGTATAATATATTCTGGTGATCAATTCCCTACATTTGCCACCTTTTAAAACCACCTGCAGTGCCCTCAGCATTTGTGGTTCGCGTGGAAAATCAGGCCACAAAGCGCATACGGCCGCCCGCAGTCTGGCATATGTAAACCCATGCATTAGTTTGTACTGCTGCCCGGCTTGAAAATCAGCCATAGTTAAAAAGGTTCCATTATGGTACATATCTCCTAATCTTGAGATCCCTGCACTTTGAAGAACATTAAGGGCTCCCATGCCACCGATATCTCCAGGTGAGCCTCGTTTGGCATGTCGGGTGCATAAATATATTCTCTCCCCCGCGCTTGGCCAAGGCAGCCCAGTGTAGCCAACTGGGTTGATTTCCCTGCTATTGCCGTCCTCGCAGCCATGGAGAATCTTCGCTGGCAATGATGTTGGATGTGCCGTATCCGCCTCCACCGCCAAATGCGGCTCAAACTTCTGCGGAAACAGCCAGTAATGTGCAAATTGCACCTGGGCACACAGGTATCTTGCGCCTCGAAACCACCTCTTTCAAACGACAGAGTTAATGTATTCCAGCTGCACCTCGGGTGCTTTCCAGCCCAAACCAGTGACAGTAAGCAAGTCTGCAGTGTTTTGAAAAATGTGATATTTAGTTTTATTGGGATATTGACAAACAGATACAGCAGCTTAGGAAGCACTGTCATTTTTACAGCAGCGATTCTATCTGCCAGTGACAGCTGCAGACGCCTCCAGAGAGAAATTTGTTTAGTAATTGCATTGACACCCCGTCCATAGTTAATAGTTCAGAGTTAATACAATCTCTGGGGTCTTTGTACACCCAAACCCCCAAATATTATACAAGGTCAGTAGACCAGGCAAGCGCATAGTCGGACACCACCTCTTGAGAACAATCGGTCAATGGAAATATCATGGACTTTGCCCAATTTATCCCCAGCCCCGAGTGCTTTTCAAATATAACATAATCGCGTAGTAGGGGAGATAACTGTGTGTCTGGATCGCGGACATATAATAACATGTCATCTGCATATAATGAGATGATCAATAGGTGCTTCCTAAACCCCAGTGTAGCCTCCGAGTGCTTCTGACGCATCTTACATGCCAACGGCTCCAGTGCCAATGAGAAAAGCATCAGGGACAGAGGACAACCCTGCCGCGTGCCCCTACAAATTGCAAATGCATCCAATACCCATCCATTCACTCTCACATGTGCTACCGGGTTGGTGTACAGTAGCTGTATCCATTTCACCAAAAAAGGTGGCAAGCCCATTCGCCGCAACACTACAAACATATAGCCCCACTGGAGCAAATCAAAAGCTTTAGCTGCGTCAAGCAGCACCGCAACGGCCGGGTCTCTTGATCCAAATGGTGTAGTACTGCAAAGATTGTACGGAGATTCTGCACTGTGGATCGCTTGGGGATGAACCCCGATTGATCTAGGAGAACTAATTTAGGGATCAGATGTTGTAGTCTAGATGCTACCATTTTGGCCAATATTTTGGTATCTAAGTTTATAAGAGATAGTGGTCTTTATGATTCACACCTATTAGCTGCTTTTTCGGGTTTTAGAAAAGTATCTAAGAAAGCTTCCCTGAGGGACGGGGGAAGTACTCCAGTTTCATAGGCTTCTACAAACACTTTTAGTAATTGTGGGGCAAGTTCTTCAATATATGCTTTATAGAACTCACTTGGCAGTCTATCCAGCCCTGGCGCTTTGGAGGTAGGTAGGGACCTAATAGCTTCTTTTACATCATCCACATCAAATGGTTGTACCAAATATTCACGTGCCCATTGGACAGCCGTCCCAGTGCTATATCGTTCAGATACTCATTAATATCAGCCTCAGCTACTTCCCGACCAGGCCCATATAGTTTGGAGTAAAAGTAAATAAATGTTTTATACTCTCAGGCGTGGAATGCTTAGAAATATCGTCAACATCTAGTAATTCGGTAATGTGCTCCTGTCCCCTGGGTGCTGAGGCCTCCCACCCTCCCCATAATATCGTGCCCTGGATCACCTGGATTTATGTAATACCTCCAAGGCCCTCTGCCTCCATAAACTCCCTCAGAATCAAAGCTGACTTCTTCCCATGTCCCTCAGTATCGGTTGAGCTACCTAATCTAGGATTCAAACAGACATTTAGATGTCCACCCCATATAACAAATGAGGTAGGATATGAGGAGATACGTCTGCATACATCATTAAAAAAGGTGAAATCATCAACATTGGTCCATAAATATTTACGAACAATACCATCTTATCACCCAGCTTACCCAACACAAGTAGTACCCTTCCTTGCTCGTCCCTTTCAGATCTATGAGGGGTATGAGGAGAATGAGGAAGCCACTCGTACCCCACCCCAGGGAGATCCAACACTTAGTTCCGTGCTGTTAGTAAGATACGTCTCCTGAAGGAATGCAACCTGTACATTCTGCCTGTCCAAGAAAGCTAGCACATGGAGGGGGCGTGGCTAGGCGCCTGAGGAGATGGCGGCGCTGGCGTGAGGGCTCCGTCCGTACTGGAGATCACGGGCGGTTCGCACACATGTTGCGAGTCAAGAAGGGGAGCATGCTTCGTCGGAAGGTCTCTGGACCACTCTGAGACCCTTCCCATCGTTGGAGCACACTTGCACAGTATTTTACCGGCTTTTACTCCCGGCTCTGCATCGGCCGCGACCGCCATTTTGTTTTTTCGCGCGAGTGGCTCCTTTCAGCAGCTCGTCCATGGTGCACTCGACGGAGCATGCCTTTAACACCCCGAGCAAATCGCATAGAGTGAATTAACATTGATGGGTGACTATTTTAATTAATTTTTGACACAACTGTCTTTTGGACTCAATTTTCTTTCCTTTTTTTATTCTCCTCATATCTGGCGGCCATTTTGTGCTCTCTACCTGCGTTTCCTGGCTTTCTGACAGAACTGCTTATCTGGATTGGCACCTCTTCACATCAAATCTCCCTGCTGCTCTTTTTCATACTTTGCGTGCTTTGGACCTTGCTCTATATTTGCCTTTACCCTCAGTTTGGTGGTCTTTACCTACATTTTGCAGTCGCATCTATGGCCGAAAATTCCGGCAAGACCCAAAAACGCAATTACATCAAAAACTCTAAGCTTTTTACGGAACTGGCTCATCTGGAAGCTTCTCAGCTTTCCCCCAGTAACGAGATGTCGCTGAATATAGATTCCTCCTCCCAGCCCTCAGTTAAGACGACACCTAAGCGTTTAAAAAAAGACCCACCTTCGCCTCCCAAGTCCTCTGCGGCCATTTCGATGGAACTAATCCTTGAGGAGATACGGGCCTTGCGCCCCTTCATGGAAGAGACCAACGCTAAATTGCAGGTTCTCACGGACAACTGGACCCGGATGGATGAACGAGTGTCATCGGTGGAGCGTAACGTCTCTTCTCTTCAGGATTCTGCAGCCAAGGTCACATTTATGCATACGCAAATTTCTTCCCTTCAGAAGCAGGTGGAAGAATTGGAAAACCGAAACAGACGCAACAATCTTCGCCTTTATGGCCTTGCGGAGGGCTGCGAGGGAAACGATCCCATCACTTTTTTCAAATCCTTTCTTCCGAAGATTCTGCATTTACCTGACGATAATCCTCTCAATATCCAGCGAGCACACAGGCTTGGACGAGCTCCCTCCTCTCTTTCCCCGTCAGTGAAGCTCAGAGGTGTTATAATGTATTTTTTGGAATACACTGATCTGCTGAAAGTTCTATCTGCGGCTAGAGCCTCTCCTCGCATCACCTGGTCGGGCTCCAACTTGTTTTTCGCGCAGGACTATGCCAAAGCAACTGCAAATCGCCGTAAGGCCTTCTTAGACATGCGACCTGACCTTCGTTCCATTGGCGCCAGATATGGCCTTTTTCATCCTTGCTTATTCAAAGTCACCCACAATAATAAGACTACGACCTATGAACAGCCTGAACGACTCCGAAGTTACCTGAATTCCTGCGGCCAGGCTGATATGGAACTCTCTGATCCTTCCTCTTCCCTTCCACCATGACTTTTCCCTGAATTCTTATATTGATGCTCCAGTTTTTTATACTTGTTGTTTTAACTTCTCTAATCCCGTTGATTCATTATGTTTATTCTCTTGTTGAGGGCTTGTTTTTCATAGTAGTATCTCCTATTCGTTCCTTATCTCATGCCCTTATTATTTGCTGACGTTTAACCCTGTTCCCCTTTTTCTCCCACAGATTTATGTTATGCGTTCCGTCCCGTATCTCTGGTTGGACGTTCCCCTGACCCTGAGTGTCCTGCCTTCTCCAGTTGGCCCTACCTCCCTCTCCCTGCATCCACGTGTACCCTTGTCTGTTCCTGTTCCTGATCATACCTTTCCTCAACCACCCCCTGTGAGTATTCCTCAACCTTTTTATATCACGTTTGTTCTTGTTTTAGCTTCCCTTACTTTGATTCCTTTTCCCATACTTTCAGGTGTATTGGTATCAGCACTCTTTATGCGATCTTTTTCCTTACTCTTCACTCTTTCCTTCTTTATCTTCATCGCTTATTGGCTCCCCCCGTCTATTTTCATTTGTTTTCATTACATTTTTCGATTTTTCTTTCCTCTCCCTCATTCACATTTACTTACCGATTTCTCTGGATTTCATTTTCTATTTTCTTGGATCTTAGCATCATCTTGTCTTTTTTCTATCTTCCCGACATCTATTTATCCTCTTTTCCTCTTCCTTCTTTCGTATATTTCCCCCTTTTTCCACATCTATTTTCTCTTTCTTTCCTCCTCTTCTCACGTGTTTGTTTCTCACTTATATGCTCTATCCCTCCTCTGTTCCTGTTTCTTTTTTCCTTCCTCCCTCTTCCCTCTTTCTTTGTTCCTATCTTTGCTCACATGTTTAAATCTTATTCTCTTATCTCTGATTGACATCTTTCGCGTTTGTAAGAGTTGCATCTCTTGTTCTTCTAGTCACGCTTCTCTCTCAACTTCCTTCTCATTTCTGGCTTTTTGGGCTAATTTTGATACTGTTGCCTTTTATTCTTTCTTCCTTGCTATTGTTCACACTGTCGAGTATCTGTCTTTGACCCTTTATTTCAGCATGTCTTTACTGGTTTTTCTTCTTTCTTTTTGTCTTCTCTCCTTTTCATGGGTTTTCCTTTCATTGGTTCTGGTTTTCATCTTTTTTGAAAATAAGCTACTGTTATGTCTTTGAATATATTGTCATGGAATGTGAAGGGTATCAATTCTCCGATTAAGCGTCAACGGATTTTATCACACCTAGCCAAATTGAATGTTGATATTGCATTCCTCCAAGAAACGCATTTAACTGATGTAGAGTCTGTTAAGCTTAAACGTGGATGGGTGGGTGAACTATTCTATTCACAGGGCGATGGCAAGCGAAATGGTGTGGCAATCCTATGTCGCAAGTCTCTTCCCTTTCAGATCCTTACCTACGAATCGGATGATTCTGGTCGATGGGTTTATGCCAAGCTGTCACTTAGGGGTGTTCCAATTTCTCTGCTCAACGTCTATGGCCCAACCACGGGTGAACCTTCTTTTTGGGCTGATTTCTCTCCACTTTTAACAAAATTTGTGGACCACAATTTTATTCTGGCGGGGGATTGTAATCAACCTCTTGATCCCTTTGTCGATAGGGCATCCATGGCCCCCCACATCCCCAACAGACCTCACAAGTTGTTTAGCCATGCTATTTCGCAGCATAAGCTAGTAGACTCCTGGTGCCTTTGTAATCCAAAGCTATGGGAGTACACCTTTTATTCTCCCTGTCACCATTCCCAGTCACGACTTGACTACATCTTTGTCTCACACAACCTTGCTCAATCACTTCTACACTCTGAGATAGGCCCAATACTACTTTCCGATCATGCCCCTGTTCTTACAAGTGTTGACATACTCCCTAAAATTGCTGTCCCTAGAAGATGGCGATTTAATAATTCCCTCCTCGCCGATCCCAAGTTTACAACCACTTTTACCTCTTTTTTTGACGAATATTTTCTGATTTAATACAGACGATGCCCTCCCTGACCACATTATTTGGGATGCTTTTAAAGCGGCTGCACGTGACTTTATTATTCGTTACGTTGCAGATAAACGCAAGACTGCGCGTAGGTTCACCAAACAGCTCCTTTCTGACATCAAGAAATTGGAACATGCCTACTTTACATGTCACTCTGCTGACAGCTTGAATGCCCTTGTTGCTGCAAAAATGAAATTCAATGAGAAGTCCACAGAGGACGCCTCCCTGTACTTGTTGAAGTCCACTGCTAAATTCTATGGGGGAAGGAACAAAGCAGGGAAGCTCCTAGCTAATTACTTGAAGATCAAACATAATAAGTTAAATATTGAATCTGTATATGACTCTGATGACACCTTGGAACACACGGATGTTGATATTCTTGCTGAATTCTCACGCTTTTATAAGACTTTATATACATCTGAAACTCAATCCTCTCCCAGCTCCCTTGCTAATTTTTTCTCCACCATTCACACACCACCTAATTTCCCCCCTGATCTTTCCTCTTTAGAATCTGACGTCACACAAAAGGAATTATTCACTGCATTGCAACATCTCAAACCCAATAAGGCTCCCGGCCCTGACGGTTTTACCGTCGAATTTTACCTCCATTTCTCTAAGTTATTAATTCCACGGCTTCACTCCCTTCTTCATACTTTTATTGATCGCGGCGCCTCTTCGGGGACGTTTTCGGATGCCCACATTTGCCTAATACCTAAGCCTGGGAAAGATGTAAAATATTGCAAAAACTACAGGCCCATATCTTTAGTCAATATTGACTACAAACTTTTCGCTAAAGTGCTAGCGATCCGATTGGATCACCTTCTCCCCGATCTCCTAGGCGAAGAGCAATCTGGGTTTGTCAAGGGCCGACATATTACGGACAATACCAGACTTTTATTTAACATCCTGTCAAAATCCTCCCGCTGTCAACACTCACTTGCAGCGATTGCCCTTGACGCCGAAAAAGCGTTTGATCGGGTCGAATGGCGCTATCTCTTTCACACCCTTACTTGGTTTGGTTTTGGCCCGAGATTTATCTCCTTAGTTTCCCTGTTATACTCTCATCCCAGAGCTGCTGTCTTTGCGAATGGTCAAATCTCCTCTTATTTTGATTTAGGTCGTGGCGTTCGCCAGGGCTGCCCTTTGTCCCCCTTATTCTTCAACCTTGCTTTAGAGCCGTTTCTGTCCAAATTGCGTCAGAATCCTGCTATTTGTGGTTTTCAGATTGCAGATTCTCACATTAAACTTGCTGCTTATGCGGATGATATTTTACTCTTTCTCTCTAACCCTGCAGAATCTATTCCTGCTTTTCTGAATGAAGTCCGAAATTACTCCTCTATTTCTGGGTATAAACTTAACCATGACAAATGTGAGATCCTTCCCCTGACCAAATTTACTTTCAAACAAGATTTCAGTGACTCTCAGTTTACTTGGTGTCCTTCCCATATCAAGTACCTGGGTTTATATATCACCCCCTCTGTTTCGGACACTGTCTTATGTATGTCCAAATGCGCACAAAAGATCGCTGATCTCACTGTAAGGTGGCATCCCTTATATTTGTCCTGGTGGGGTCGTCTTGACACTATTAAAATGATGATTTCCCCTATTATTCTTTACACGCTTTCTAATATTCCTGTACCCATCCCAATGAAATTCTTTAAAAAGATCAACTTAACGTTATCTTCATTTTTATGGAACTCTAAAAAACCCAGAATGTCTCTTGCCAGACTTATCCGTCCCGCCTCTGAGGGTGGTGTCAATTTCCCTGACTTCCCTGCTTATCAGAAGGCCTTTTTATTACGTCAAGCTTTCCTCTGGCTGCAAGATCCCACTTCTCCTTGTCCTCTATGGATTAAGGTTGAGCGCGCTCTCCTTTCTCCGTTTTCTTTTGCAGAATATCTTGCTTTTTCCCGCAAACCTTCATTGCTCCCTACTTCTATTCATAAATACACCCTTAAGCTTTTACTGTCTGCTACCCCCGGTCCCCCTAAAACTGTCGCTGATTTCCTTTCTTCTACCATCTGGCATAATAAATATCTCTTAATTGGTCGTAAGCCCTTTTATTGGAAATCTTGGAGAAGCCGAGGATTGATTTGGATCTCGCAGCTCTTCTCTGGCTCCACCCTCTTCTCTTTTCCTGATCTCCGTTCTTCCTTTGATTTGCCTTTATCCTTTTTCTCTAAGTATCTTCTACTCAGGGCTGCGGTTTTGGAGGTTTATGAGCGACTCTCGGTTTCTCCTCCCTCTCCTGCTCCGCTCACCCCCATTTCTCAACTTCACTCTATCTTGCGTACTACTCCCAAAGCATCCCTTATTTATAAACACCTTCATGCGCACGAGCTACTCAGACCTAAGTCCAAGGTTGAATCTCAGTGGGAAACCGATCTCGGAATAAATTGGCCGGTATCTCTATGGGACAAAATTTGGACAAAAATCCGTAAAACTTCTAGAGCAGCTTCCTTGACACAATCCTTATTTTTTATTTACAACAGACTACTTCACACTCCTTCTACACTACACAAGCGATTTCCCAGTACCTCAGACAACTGCTGGTCATGCGGCTCTCCTAATGCTACATTACCTCATATGCTATTTCTTTGTAAGCATGTGCATGATTTTTGGCTACAGGTGTGGGCTCAAGTTAATGTTATTTTCCACACTTGTATTCCCTTTTCTCTCACTCAACTTTTCTTGGGCAGTTTATCCCCTAGTTGGGACAATGTAGACATGTATGTTCGTATTGTCGATCTGCTATTTGCCATTGCCTTTCAGCAGATCACTGTTAATTGGAAAAATACATCCAATATCTCTTTCAAAGCGTGGTGGTACAATGTCTGTCACAATAATAGACTTGATAATGCTTTTGTTTCTTCTGTTCACTCAGCAACTAAACGTGCAGACTTATGGCACCCCATTACGTTATATTTAGATAATTGTGTTGCTCGTTCTTCTCGTCCATCGCCTGCTCAACAAGAAGTTCCTAAACCCCCATGATACCGTTCTTGTGTCCATAATTTTTCAATATACTGTTTTGTTTTTACTTTTTCTGTACTTAGTTGTTTAGATATGATTGATGCAATTTCTTTGCTTCTTTTAAAATGCCCATGATTATTATTTTGTTGTAGACTCTCTCTTACAAATTTTACTTTGCTGTAAACTCTCTCTGACATGTTGTATTCTGCAATCCCCTTCCTTCCCTTCCCATCCTCTCCCCTCCTCTCTCCCCTCCCTACCTGATATTCTGTATTGCATTCTCATTTTCCTCTGCCTAATAAAATTCTTTTAAACTGAAAAAAAAAGAAAGCTAGCACATTGCGAATTCTTTTTGGGTTATTCAACCCGCGTACATTCTATGTTATTATCTTTATCGTATCACCAATGCCGGAGCACACCATATTGTAATATAGGAATATCACCTACGCTGCACTGCAGTGATGTAAACCGTAAACAACCCATTCCAACAACCGATTCCTGCTGCTATTTTCCATGTCTGCAATGTACCCCACCTCCCCAACCAACCCCCACCCAAACAAAAAACTGTGAACCGCCCACCCCTCCCGTAACCCAAATGAATAGATGGGGAACACCCATTTGGGGGCACAAGAGTGCATAGAGCCTCCCTGTAATGGGGGGAGGAGGCTAACTGTGTCTATAAGCTGACACGACGGCACACAGTATCTAGTAATGTCTGATGGTGTCATCGAACCTAGTTCTCGCGCAGTTGATGTACATTGCTTCATGGCCAAAGTGTCAGATTCAGTCCCCGCAAAGGGCAGGATGACTCCAACAAAAGTTACCAGCCTATCAACTTTGAGCTATAGTTCAGGACTCTCCCACCTATCAGATCAACAGCCAAGGCCATGTGGAGGCCCCCATATCTGACCATAGTTAACATCCTGTGATCACTGTTCTTCATCAGCGAGGTAGTCACCTGTGTCCCGGCGACGCTTCTATAGAAGCTTTGCATGTGCCATTGCAAGTTTTGGGTTCGTGAAAACCTAGGACGCTCCCTCAAGACCAATCCGCAGCCTCGCTGGGTACAACATGGCGTACGGAATCGCCGCTGCTTGCAATATTTTTGGGTGGGAATGAACTCTCTCCTTGCAGCCTGGACAGTAGTAGTGAAGTCTGGGAAAAACACAAGCACATTCCCCGATCACGATAGTCCAGCAGCCTCGCAATGATAGGCCGCGATGGAGTGCCTGGGCCAGGACGTGTCGCCAAGGTGGGCTCGCTCTACTATTAACATAGGTGAGGAATTTTAAGCACCAGATATGTCCATAAACATAAAGTTCCATCTTACCAATATTAGTTGATTCCAAAGCCCCGTTATTCATACGTTGTTCCTCCAGGACCTCGCTTCCAGGTCTTCATTCTTGGCTTGTATTATCGCGAGCACCTTCTCCATATTGACCGATGTATCAGATATAGTTTGCACATCATCCTCAATGGTGGGCACTCTATGTTCCCCCTCTCTCAGCCTTGTGCCCTGTTTATCCAATCTTGCCACCATATTGTCCATTCATAAGTTAAGGGCATCAGTTTTACCATCTATGGATTGCAAGCTTTGCTGCATCTCAAGGAGGGTGGTTTCCAGGGTAGTAGCTGTGTCCGATGGGGCCTACACCTCTGTGTCCGAGGCCATCTTGCCTTGTTAACGACGCCCAGTTTTGAGCATTTCAAAAGTGAGGTGCGGTTGTGTCTTGTCCGGTTTTCCCATGACGCCTGACCTAGCAGTCAGGGCAGTATTAGCGTAGTACGGCACAGCCCCTTCACATTAGCCTCGCCCTATATCTGTGCCACTCACCCTGAAGTGGCTTCCAGGCCAGACTACAGAGGGCCACTTGCCATGTATCTCCGCAACAGGGGGCTATAGCTCCTGTCCAGGCGCCCCCGCATCTCTCAGGACGGTACAGGTAGACACTGATATGGGGGTCTGGCTGCTGATGGGAGCTAGCAAGTCACACAACGTTGCTCTCCTTTTCCTGAGATGAGTTCCTCCAGGCCCACGCTGCATCACAACACAGGGCTGGGTTCACCTGCATTCATCCGCCCAATTCGATTCAGGCCACCTGCTATGCCTTGCGCCTGACTAGTTGCTAATACGAGCCAGGGGGGCCACGCAATCAGCCTACTGTGTACGGCAGTCCCGTTGGCTCTATCGTCTGGAGTGCCAGCCTGGGGCTACACGGATCCACTGGCCATCTGCTTGCCTCCCCTTCCAGCTATAGCGCAACACGTTGTTCCCAGGCCTGGCAAATGTCGGTCCTCTTCCAGCACCAACCCACATCTCAATGCTCCGAGGGGCTAGTGCTATCACATCCTCCTTTCCTCCGGAATCGCTGCTGTTCTCCAGGCCACCGTGGCTCGGCAGCAGTCATGCTCTGGTCGCCGGACCTCTGCCACACATGTCAGCCACAGCCCCCGGAAGCTCGGGATCAATGCCAACAGCGGCCTTGTCTCTCGCACCAACATGCAACCGCAAGGAGTCCACATCCGAGTTCCACTGTAGTTAAAGATACCTGCAGTGCTCGGCGCTGCCATTTTATCGTAGGCATTTGCCATACCTTACTCGCCATGTCTCCGTCGACCCAATGCACAATATTTATATCGCCGTGCACTGGAGCCCATCAGCGGGCTGATGCCGCTGCCAATGTAGTGCGCCGCCGTGTTTGGGTGCAGGATTTTGGACGGATGATGTAGCTGGCTGGCGGAGCTGCACTAATGCGCAGCCATCTTGCAGTGCGCCTTCTAGCACCCCCACTGGTTCTACACTTAGCAGTGTAGCACCAACGCAGGCACACTTGCACCATAGTGCAAGGGTGTCTGCGTGCAGGGGAAAGATTGTTTATGTACAGGAAGGTTCCCCTTACTGCACATAAACAATCTTTAAATGCTATTTTGTCACTTCTATGTGTGCTGCTTAACGCAGCACACATGGAAGTCACAAAATTGCATTAAAAAAAATATATATTTATGTATAGGAAGGGGGACTGTCCTGCACATAAACAATCCAAGGCATTTTGTTTTTTCCATGTGTGCTGCACAAGGCAGCACATATGGAAAAAAGCACAAGCATTGGCATAGCCAATAGGTCTCGCTTTTGGGACCTTAAAAGTGTTTACCCATGCATCAGTTGATGTTGTTGCACCAAGGATATTATGCTGCATAACTAAATACTTATAAGGTCCCAAAAGCGAGACCTATTGGCTATGCCAATGCTTGTTTAAAGGGGGCCTAGAAATGGGTCTCTATCGGGCTCCGTTTTGTGCCCGGGCACAGGCGGTCTGTTTTGTTTTTCACACTGCAGTGACAGCAAGCACATGATGTGCACATGCTCACACTGCTCACTTCTCACTAGTGGAGAAGTCACGGCATGACGTCATGCCAGGGGAGCATTGTAGGGGGAAGGGAAATCCTTTAAATTGAGTAATTTTCTCTCTTTATTTCTCTTCTCTTTTTGAAACTCAGGAGCAGCAACTTTGTCGTGGTGTCACCAGGGCTTTAAGTGGAAGCGTTTTCAATATCATGTACAAGCCATAGTTGCTGCTTATTTATCTTATGCAGGTGACAAGCATTGACAAAGCTAATAGTCCTGACTTCTTGTAGGTATGATGTGACTTGTTGTATCATAACTGGATGCAATGACAGACAGCAAAATACAAGTCGGGCGGCACACTATTCTAAGCACAGCTTTTTAGCTGACCTGTTGAAGCCACGCCCTTAATTGCATTGGCCACGCCCCTCTGAGAGCCCCCCCCCCCCGTTTTTTCATCCCACTTAAAGCCCTGAGTAAAGGTACTGCATAAATTGCAGCAGTGAAAACATGCCCACATACACACAGACAGCACAGTGTTTGTGCAAGCTTGCCTCACACAGAAGTTTCCTTAAAGTGCAAGACAAGTAGGGCACCCTATCGATGCAAAGAAAAGGTAAAATATGGTAGCACACCAGTTCAACTCGCATACATTCGCAGAGCAGATGCATACTGGATGAAAAGAACTAGCACCGACAGAATTCAGCTGTCCAACACACATCTAATCAGCCCGGTTTTGTGCTTTAAGAGAACTCTGCTTTAATTCAACCCCCAAACGCACCCGGCAATAGATCACTTAGTCATGTTAAAATTAGTTTTTGTTATTAACGTAAATCTCCCTCGTTTTCAACCAAGTAAAGCCCCAGTTCTAACTCGAGTATATTGGAGTGTTAACAAATAAAACGGCATTTGGATTTTACATAGTGAGAAGTGTACGCCTACATTGGGCTCTCTTTGAACCACATCCCTTTTGTTCTAATTCAATTCTGAATGAATCTTTCATGTGCCTTGGGCCTACGACAGAAAGCAGACGGGGCAGCCGTCTAATTACGCCCAAAATGAGGCAGAAAGTTGTAGGGTCACCATGATAACTCTGCATAGGCGGCCCACGTCGCGCCTGCTTTCAGGGGAGCCCTTCAGCAGTAGTTGGCGAGCTAGACCTTTGCTCCCCTAGCCTTGGGTGATGGATGCCAGGTCAAACAAACCCAAAAGGCTTCCAAGGGTTTGCTCTGCTTCTAGCGGCCTGGGCCCCGCCCTTGAGATGTTGTCTTGGTGCACTAGCAGGAATCACTTACGTCTCTCTGACCCTTCTTATACCTTCCAGCTCCTACTAAAATGGTGCCAATGACTCGAATGGGCATTAGACTTAGTATAACTTACTTTATTCCACATATGTGCCAGATCAGAACAGACCATTCAGAGCTTCCTGTGAGACAGGACTGTCACTCTCTTACAAGACCACACCTTGCTACATCAAGTGGTCTATTTGGGAGTTAAATTAGAAACCAGCATTGGCAAAACAATAGGATTTGACTATTAAAAAAAAACATTGACAAACCCAATAGAATTCGCAGACATCATGTTACACAGCAACGCAAGCTGCTATGCAGCATGGCTTCAAGAAAAAATAAAAGAGCTATGATGCGGTCAACGCTGACTGCGTCATATTGCTTTAAAAAAAAAAAAAAATTAAGCCATGTTGTACAGTTGCTAGCGCCGCTGTGCAATATATTTAAAAAATGTAAGTGTCCCTTTGTAATGTAAGTGGTGTTCACGTAAAACAACCCAATACCTTCAGGTCGAGTTTGCATTACATAAAAGCACCAAAAAATGTATAACATAAAAATTAAACTCCTTCAATGGAATTGAAAAGGATATGAGGGAGCAGGGTAGTGGCCACGAGGGAGGTGAGGGGAGCAGGAAAGAGGACGTGGTGGGTTGAATGCGGGGGGGGGGGAGATTCGCAAGAACGGCAGGGGTGGTGTGTTCACACGCCAGGGTGGCGAGGCGATGGCTGCAGATCCACTCTTACGGAGTGCTCGCCAAGTGTCCCTGTGAAATGTAAGTGGTGCCCAAGTAAAGCACTCCAAAACCTTCAGGTCTTGTTTCCGCTACATAAATGCATACATAAAGGGGGAAATATTAAGCGGAGGCAGCCGACCGCAGCTACCAAGAGAAGGCACACAGGATTGGGGGTGCAGGAGCAGCACTGGGGGAAGTAACGTGGGGGCATGGGGAGGAAGCTGGGACGGAGGATTTGCAACAAAGAATGATAGGCTAAGAAAGTGAGTGAGCTAGAGGAAACTGCTGAGAAGGAGCTGTAGGAAATGGTGCACTCCAGAGGAGTGGAAGTGTGATAATCGTGAATAGTAAAGAAAGGGGAGCAGAAAGCATGGGCTCGTTACGTGTCCCTGTGAAATGTAAGCGGTGCTCATGTAAAGCCCTCCAATATCTTTGGGTCGTGTTTGCGCAACATAAATGTGCCAAGAAAGGTGCAGGTAAACGACAAACATGTGCACTCGTATGCAGCGCTCGTTCGGATTATTATTTTTCTTTTTTTAAGTACCTTCTGAGAGAGTAGCCAGTGGAAGGACAATGACTAGTCGTCGGCAACTGTATTTGGGCCAAGCTCCACACCACAGCATGTATGGCAAAACAGCAAGTGAAAGCAGACGATGGACATTCCGGCCAATCAGAAGCATGTAAATTGGAGCGACCTTGGAATGAACAAATGGCAAGTTCAGATAAGTACTGGACAGGTTCAAAGCCACTTTTAAGACTTTTTTGTTTTGTTTGAATGCCAGAGATTTCGCATACACAGCACAAGAGCGGTGCAGGCAACATCTAAAACCAAGCGTTGGCCGCGCGAGAGCGGCTGCAGACGCAATATGTGGTGGGGGAGAATCGGGAGTTGTGTGTGCACGTGCTTCATCGTGATCGCGATCGCTCTGAAAGCGAAAGTGATCGCGATGACGCACGAGTTTTCAAAGTGCTGCTGGCGGGCGGCTGCGCGCATGCACGATCGCGTGAACGCAAGCGTTAGGCCAGCCAGCAGCACTTCCCACATACAAAATGTCTCTTCGAGCCAGCGCATGCGCTGGGTTCAGCGAGACCTAAAAAACGAGGAAAAATAATGCATTTCTCCTCGTATCGCCAACTTAAGACCAGGTTTTCCCTGGTCTTTATTTTGGAGCTGCCTCCCATTTATGCCACCCTTGTAAATGGAGGGCAGCGTCAAAATCAATCACCTCTTTCTCGCTAAGCATAGCGTGAAAGGGGGCCTTATTTACAATATGAGGAATGAGCAGTTCCTGGGAATTACTGACTAAGGAGGGGGGAACAGGGGAAGAACAGGTCTTTCTTCGAAATGCCCTCACACACCCCAAGGCATGTCATGCTTCATCATTTGGGCATTTGCCCCTCGTCAGGCCGGCGCTGCAATGCCTGACGGGCTCCCGAAACCGGGGCTCTTTATCGGGGATCTTTTGAAGAAGCCGTATGGGTGCGTGTGGGTGTGAGGGCTGGGTAGTGCACAAGGAGTGAGGTATATAAAAAAGGTTTAGAGCCGTCCTACTTAATTCAAGTTTTTAATACTAAGGTAGCTCCAGCCTTATTAAAATTATGTAGAAGCCCTATTTAGGAGTAATGTTCCGTGAGGGCTAAACAAGCGTGGATGTGGTCAACATGTTTCGTGCCCCAGCTGCCCCAGAAGGGGTCAATGGCACTTCGTCAGGACCAAATAGAAAGTGTAAGGTGGGTGCACTACCGTTTAGCACTAGTTGCCAGAAATGGTAGGGGGTGATTAGATTGGGAACTGGTACTGGGATAAAGATAGACCTGTGGGAGAAGGGAAATAACAAAAAAAGGGGGGGGGGGGGAAAGAGAAGAGAGAGACACACATAACCAGCGACCACCTTATGGAACTTACCTCCGGTTAGCGGACATTACCCCTGTGGCCAATGCGTGGTTTTCCCACTGACCCGAGCTACCAAAACAGTCCAACTAACTACCAACTGGAGCTGGACCCAGAAAAAACATACTAACTGCAACACACGCAACTGTATCTACCTCATCACGTGTCCTTGTTCTTTACAATACATTGGGATGACCACACACCCAGTAAAAACAAGATTAACCGAACACAGAAGTAATGTACGTTGTAGGAAAACTAATACCAAAATGTGTTCACATTATGCGGAACACAATCACACGCCAAATGACCTAAATTGGACAATCCTAGAGGCCTTCCCTGCCATCACAAAAGAAGCCCTGTTTAGGAAGGAACAATGCTGGGTGTTCAAGCTGGGGTCACACTTAAAGGGTTTAAACGATGACATACCTTGGGCTGAACTGAATCATTAATATCTAGCCCACCCATGCAAATTCAGTATGTTATCAACCTTGTCTCTTTAGAGTCTCTTCCTTACAATTCCCTTTACAACTGATATAGTCTGACTCCCCTCTAATAATTACATTTGGTCGTTCCCTCGTGGTTTCATTGCCCACTTTGGAATTACCACGAGGTACTACATACAAAATAATTTTATCTACCTACACGTGATCAAGATTACACTTCTCCCTCCCCAATTTGACTAACTTCAATATTTCCAGCTCTCCCCGTTACAATATGGCCGCCACGACTAGTCCCTTTGGTCACTACCCCTTCCCGGATATCACCTGATAGTAGCGCAAAGGTAGCCCTATCCAAAATGGCCATCACGTTCAGGGACGCCCTTCGACTACGCTACTAAAGGATCCGCCAGGAAGTTCTCCATACGGGGCCCAGAGCGAGGGTAGGACACCAGCAAGTTGCTCGTCTACCTCCGTGAGTACTTTATCGTAAGACTGGTTCCCGACGGTAAGCATACTTGCCATTCAGGTGTGGCGATCGTGTTGGAGTAATTTTAATTTTAACCTTCCTTTCCCCTTTTTCCCTTTCGAATGTGTTCTCATAGATATCGGAGCAACTAATGTGCTCTGTTCTCATCCCCGTAAGCTGGAACTAGGTCACGAGGGATGAGTCTTTTACCGTGGGCCCCGCGCTACATCTCTGACACCAGCGCGCCTATTTGCATGCCTCTATGTCATTCGAAACTATTTCACCATTAGTCTCCCCGTTCCTCTACTTTAGGCTGGCTGTACTTGCACCAAAATGCAGTTTTTCCGCCTCACGTTTCGTAGCGTTTCGGTTGTTTTAATGATTTCTCAAAAAAAACCTTATTTTACTTTATTGGTCCACACGTATGTGCACAGTGACGGATAATTGTGGAGAACTGCACAAACTACCACGACTGATTAGAACATACAATTGCTCTTCTACTTAGTCACTCGAGATCGACTTTAGTCCGATCACTCTGCACAGGGGCGTCGGTCAAGCAACTACCCCTGACACTCTGTCGTTAAATTTGTCACGACGTACCGACCCCGTCCACCCCCTACCCACTGGCTGGACCCTGAGAGTACACAGTGATATCACGTTTTCACTTCACCTGTACGCACCACCGTCCAGTGCATCTATCGTTTGCCTCAGGCTGGTCTAATCGCTGGTTATGTGTGTCTCTCTCTTCTCTCCCCCCCCCCCTTTTTTTGTTATTTCCCTTCTCCCACAGGTCTATCTTTATCCCAGTACCAGTTCCCAATCTAATCACCCCCTACCGTTTCTGGCAACTAGTGCTAAACGGTAGTGCACCCACCTTACACTTTCTATTTGGTCCTGACGAAGTGCCATTGACCCCTTCTGGGGCAGCTGGGGCACGAAACATGTTGACCACATCCACGCTTGATTAGCCCTCACGGAACATTACTCCTAAATAGGGCTTCTACATAATTTTAATAAGGCTGGAGCTACCTTAGTATTAAAAACTTTAATTAAGTAGGACGCTCTAAACCTTTTTTATATACCTCACTCCTTGTGCACTACCCAGCCCTCACACCCACACGCACCCATACGGCTTCTTCAAAAGATCCCCGATAAAGAGCCCCGGTTTCGGGAGCCCGTCAGGCATTGCAGCGCCGGCCTAACGAGGGGCAAATGCCCAAATGATGAAGCATGACATCCCTTGGGGTGTGTGAGGGCATTTCGAAGAAAGACCTGTTCTTCCCCTGTTCCCCCCTCCTTAGTCAGTAATTCCCAGGAACTGCTCATTTCTCATACAGTACTTCATTGGTGCCTTACGAGCAGGACCTAAATAACTTGGCACCGTGTCCCTCCTTGGTTAAAAAAGGCCTTATTTACAAGGCAGCATTAAGCCATGCTAAGTGACCTAACGCTGCCTTGTAAATAAGGTAATGCCCCTATCGCCACCACAACGTCATAAAAAGTGATGTTGTGGTGGCGATAGGGGTTTGTACATATGCCCCAAAATGCCTCACAAGACTTTAATTGGATCACACACTTTTCAAACCTTTATCACCCTCCATAAACCTTTTCATTCTCTATTCACCTTTAGGGAGCCTGACTCCACCCGTATTTATGTGTCAAGAGGTTGAAAAGTATGTTCTACATGGACTACAGGTTGCTGAACTACTGCTTGGAAGTTCCTGTACCTGCTCTCCCCACTCCCCTTTATCACCACCCTCTGCCCCTGTCCCCCACACCTTCTGCCCTTCCCACTTCCAGGTCACTTTCATCCCTTACACGTACAAATGAGGTAACAGTTCCTAAGGAAAACAGTGCCAATATGGTCTGCTGTGGGACGAGAGAAAGATAGGGCAGAGGGAGGGTTGTGGGTAAGGTTCGAGAATGAAAATGTAGTGAAGACCAGATACTCCTGGGTGGTACTAGAAGTGCCCTCACACACCCTTGCGGGTGCAAAGCATCATCATCGGGCGGTGCTCCTCGTGGGGGTGGCGCTGCAGTCCCTCACGGGCCCTCAGGAGGGCTCTCTGTCGGAGATCTTTTGATGGAGTCGCCGTAGTTGTGCGTGCGGGGTAGGAGAAAGACAGTGTCGTGGTGAAGCTAAAAAGACCTTGTGGTACCCTAACAATTTATTGGTGGGTCCAGAGGATCTAGTAAAATATAACGGGGGATAGTGTATAATGACACTCTGAGTAGGGGAAGGCTAGATGTAAATAAGTCCCACTGCTCTCGACCCGATGGAGTGAGGGTTAAAATGAGAGAGAGGGTGTGAAAGGGGTGGTCATCCCTTCACAGTGGCGACCCAGCAGATAGATCACTTTACATAAAAAGACATAATAAAATGAATGAATTTATAAAACAGAAGTTAAAAATAACAAAAGACTAAAGAAAATAAGGCCCTCCTTTCCTCCAGCAAGGTAGTCAGAATTAATACGTCCCTAAAATTGCTTTACCGTCTGTATTTCATGGAGCACAAAACTGGTGGTAGAATTACACTGATTAAAAGAGAATATTTATTACTAGACTCCGTGTCATTATCCAGTCGAGAATATGGTAAACATCTAAAAAAACCTCTGCAGTGAGGCCCTTTTCCATAAGTGGAGCCACAGGCCCATTGTGCTCTGCTGAAACAAATGACAGTGTGCCACCATATGCTAGACTCCTATTAGTCACAATGGGGTCTTCCGTGCCCCGGCGCCTCCTGCCTGCTGTGGATAATGGCATTTTAATGCCTCCTTCTGCACATGTCTTTGTTTTGAACAGCGGGAGCAGGCAAAGGTTTAGAAACAGGTTCAATAATTAGGACAGGCGCTGTTAGCACTGTGCTCAGATGACGCAACTCGGCAGAGTGCACTGCAGGCGTCCCCCTACACCTGCAGGGTGACATCCATCACTCTGTACCCCCTCTCTACCTCTGCCCCTCCTCAATTAACGTGAGATAGAGGGGCAAACATGCACCCATTGAAAACAAGCATTGGCAAAACCGATGGGTCTGGATTTGGCGGCCAACATTTTGTCTTTGCCAGTGTTTGTTTTTTTGTCATGGCTTTTGTAAAACTTTATTTTTGGGGAAGGTGTCAGCCAATCATCAATATAAAAACAAGCATTAGCAAAGCCAGTAGGTCAGGCGTTGGCTGCTGTCCTTTGGGCTTTGTCAATGCTTCTTTTGCATCTTCATGGTTTTTGTAAAACTTTGTTGAGCGATCTACTGAGCTCATACCAATATATAAAAAACATTTGCTAAAAGCAAAAATATTTTTGGGTCTCAAAAAGCACGTGTGGACATTGTAGCGCCTGGCGCTGAAAGGAACTGCTTTGCGCAGTTATACTGCTTGGGAAGGAGCAGAGTGTTGTTACTCACAGTGAAGTTAGCCAGTGGCTAAAGTGGGCTGGACTATTGCTGAAAGATGTATGCTGTAATGGGTGGAAGAAAAATGTGAATGACACAACTACAGACCAATGGGTGAAGAGAGCTGCTTATAAGCCGCAATAAGTATACTATGTATCATCAAAAGATTTTAGACAATGACAGACCTAAACACCAAACACAATACCCTTACTATATGTAATATGTTTGTGAATATCCACTGGAAGCATTAATCAATGATGCTGTTTTAGCATGCTCACCATGTTAACTGATGCACTCATAAACATTGTGGTATTATGTTCTTGACGTCCCAACCGAGGTGGAAAATAAAAATGAAAGTTTCTCAGACAGTGAGAGTTGCCAAAAGATTATCTATTTGCAAGATCAACATTGAGACAGCTTGTGTGTCGCAAGAGAAAAGGGGGTGACGGAGGAGGTCCCCCCTCGTTGTGCCTCCCAAGGGAATGTCCCACTTACTTTCCATAATCCTTATTATTCCTATTCCTACCCATCCGCGTCCCAGTCATTACTTGTGGGGTGAATCCCTCCCCCTTGAGACAAGAAACTCCAGGACTGATGAAAAGGAATGGCTTGCGGAACCAGTATTGGGTGCCATAAAGAAACTATCATTCCCAGGATCCTCATGACCAACCAAGCTTAGATGGAGGCCGTGCTGTCAAGGGTGGGAAGGCGGGTCAAATGAGTAGGACGAGGAGTAATGGAGGTTACTGGTAAGTAATCAGGACAATACTGCCACACCCATCATCCTCGTCCCAGACATTACTCATGAGGAATACCAAAATCAACAAAACATAGAATGCCAGCAATCAGTCACCCTGTGAAATGTAATAAGGAAAAGCAAAGACTGTCATGGCGGAATGCAATTAGGATCCTCCGTACTAAAGTTCCTGCCATCATCCTGCAATCCATGATGATAGCAAGGTGCAGGTGGCAACCCTACACATATCTGCCATAGAGATTCCCTAAAACTCTCACCTTGAACCTGCAACATGCCCGGTTGATCAACTTTGGATCCCACATTGGACAGGAATCTCTTCCAAGGAGTAAGCTAAAGTAATAGTTTATCAGACTCATCTACTGACTGTCAAGGAGGAAGTCTTCCTGTCCTGACCTGCTGCACCGAAAGTCACAAATAGATGTTCTGTCTGACGTATCAAGATAAGTAGGCAGTGCCCATTTCATATCAATTGTGACGAGGAGCTCCTCATCTGGAGGAGAGAGAGATTGAAATATCACTGTCAGGAGCACCCCTGATCCTCAGGAAACCTGGAAATTTCTTTTGGAAGAAATGAAGGATCAGGAGACAAGACAACTTTATCTTCCAGAATGGTAAGAAAGTGAGGACAAACAAGCTAAACACCCAGTTTGCTGATCGTTCTAGCTGAAGGAATGGTTGTCAAGAATGCAGTTTTCACGGTCAGGAATTTTAAATCTACTGAAGACAGCGGCTCAAAGGGATGCACCTGAAGGGCTTTAGGAACCACAGGCAAATCCCAGGGAGTTGCAGTGGAGGTAGCTGGCAGGACAGAGGCCTGGATGAAGTATGAGACAAGACTAAGCTCTTCAAAAGGCTGACAGCCATAGCTTCCCCTTTTCGCAGAGATCCCTGTGGTTCCCTATATGCTTTCTCCAGACCGGGAAACGCCAAGGATCCCAACAATGGATACCAGGTACTTTTGCTGAGGAACCACTTTGGAGAATGACCAATGTCTTTTTGTAATTGAGACACTCTCTGGCCTGTTTTGTACTAAAAGGGCGACAGAGCTGCTAATATTAGTGTAGAGAAGGAGCCACTAACAGGCCCCCATCTCTGCACTGGCAGCAACACAAGGACTAGCAGAGTCAACTCGGCCTCATGAGTATTAATGTAGGAGTCAATCCTGCCTCATGAATATTAAAGTAGGAGTCAATCCTGCCTCATGAATATTAAAGTAGGAGTCAATCCTCCCTCATGAGTATTAATGTAGGAGTCAATCCTGCCTCATGAATATTAAAGTAGGAGTCAATCCTCCCTCATGAATATTAAAGTAGGAGTCAATCCTGCCTCATGAATATTAAAGTAGGAGTCAATCCTCCCTCATGAGTATTAAAGTAGGAGTCAATCCTGCCTCATGAATATTAAAGTAGGAGTCAATCCTCCCTCATGAGTATTAATGTAGGAGTCAATCCTGCCTCATGAATATCAAAGGAGGAGTCAATCCTCCCTCATGAGTATTAATGTAGGAGTCAATCCTGCCTCATGAATATTAATGTAGGAGTCAATCCTGCCTCATGAATATTAATGTAGGAGTCAATCCTGCCTCATGAATATTAATGTAGCAGACTCCCTCAATGCCCTCTGCCAAATAAGAACATCATCTGGCACAGCATAAAATGTTGGTGGGGTAAAATTACAGACCCTACGCAAACATCTGTGAACAGGACTACATTGCATCTAGCGTCAAGTGCATTTTACAGCACACTTAACTTTACATGCTGCATAGCAGCACTACATTTCAGAAAGCGGTAAAAAGGGTTGCTTCCCTTAAAGTTCGAACAGAAACCGACTGCATCGCGTCCGTGTAGTGAAAGTTTGTATAGTCTTACTTGTACTCGGCACTTAATGGCTATTTTAAGATAGGTTATGAAATTCTTCCTCTGGTCTTCTTTTCATATTCTGCACCAGGAACCTCTTCATCTGATAGTGATTATCCAAGGATTTGTAAAAGACTACACCAGTCTGTACTATGCGCAGTCACTAGAGAAACCAAGTTAAAGTTCCCACAGTTTTCACCTGAAAGTTTCAGTAACATGGCATGACACAGTTCCTGTTTCAGAAATGTGCTTTACTGCCCCAGCTACACCTGGGTTCTTGGTAGTACAGCAAGCCACCAGGTCATCCTGTCTGTCCACTCTCCACCGATGGCTGGATCTTGCACCGTCCTGCCTCTCACCGTAAAAAGAAATCTCCATTCCACATGACCCGGCTGCTTGCACCCCACGCTGTGAAGTGTTCCAGGATCTGGGGGTCCCTACTACACGAAGAAGTGAAATATTATACCTTGCTTTCACAGGCTGAAATGATTAGGCTCTGGGGAAATGAGGTCCCCTCCCTTTCTACAGGTCAGTGACCATTGAAGCCAGGCATTTACCCATTTAAGGCTCATGAGGACATTAGGCACGAATGGGGGATAATTAGTATTGAGTCTCAGGGGGGCTCAGTCACAGAAATCAGAATAGCACCCTGCTAGCACTTTTGATAAACATCAGACACACAATATGGCAACTTGTAAAACCTTAAGCGAGAAGTAGAAATAAGGTCTGGTGTGTCTATTGATGTTGTCTTACCTATTTATCTGCACACTGGAGATCCCTAATTTGAACTTGGTGCACACAATTACAGCTCAATTACCAAGAAGAACCGTGAAAATGTAAATACAATTTTAATGGCTGTGCACACGTACTTAGGGGCTGATAAGCAGGCCACAGCTACTCATGAGGTTAAAAAACAGATATTTGGGTAATAAAAAAAAATATGGGTGAACCCGCAAAATGATAGATGTCCTACTCATGGAAAGAGATGGCTGTCTAATGTTACAATGACAGAATTTTCTTTGTTGAGCAGTAGTCATCCCCCCTAACAAGTTGGAATTTTAAAAAGTGCCCGGCATACTTCAGTGGCACCCCTGGCAGACTGGTACATTTAGGATCAAACTATTAGCAGTTCAGGAAATCTTAAGTGGAGTAGGGTCATTAATAGATCTTGTGTCTTGGCACACAATTTCAAACCATTGTTTTCCTCTTAGTAAAAGGGTTTATATCTGCACACTATATCCGATAGGCACTGTATCCTCTGTGGCACAGATATTTGAACGCTGTACTTTCAAGTTGTATCAACCCGGCAGATATATTATTTTAGGCAAATTACTTTCTTATTTAGAAAAATATTTATTCTGACTACTTTAGAAGATCATGAATATTGTATTGTGTCCCTGTCAGGCCTGGATATACACCCTACAGATTTTAGCCAGTTTGTGTATATTGTGCTGAAAATGCAGCCTTTTGGCCATTTAAAAAAATAAAATCCACACTTGCTTGCAAAATGTAGAGCAGTCTTGGTTTTGTACATTTTTGCCACACTCTCCATATACCACTCTTGTAGCTGTGAGAGAGGTGTGACTGACATGGCCTGCTCCTGTCCTTCCCTCGTTTAGGGAGCACTCACATCTGATATGATCAAATCAAAACAGTATGACTGAAAACACAGTGAAAGCTGGGTTTGTGCATAAATAAAGTTTGAGGAAAGCGGTTAATTATATGGCGTGTAGGAGAGACCTCACTGTGTAATAAACTCACTACCTGTACTTGATCCAGTCAGATCCATTTGATAAAACCTAGCTCACCCTGGGTAGCTGTGCTCTGAGCAGTCAGCCTTTATCAAAGGAACACGAGCAAAGCATTAAGTACCAAAACAGGACAACAAGAAAGAAACAGGATATGATAAAAATCCAACATCCATTCATAGGTTGCATTTTTGTCTTTAAAAAGACACCGCAACAACACAAATCAACTGGAGGGATTTGCAGATATGATTTGTTTAGAGCAACATAAAATCTCTGTGTTTTCCATTCAATGCAATAAATCATTGTAATGTACCGTACTAGTTGCCAACCTCTCAAACTTTGGAAACCCTTAATAAAGTTGTAAACTACTACTATGACCTTGTTTGAGCGACCAACTCTAGCAGGGAGTCAGTCACAGAAGCCAAAGAGGCTTGGCTGGACAGTTACTTGGCAGTCAAAGCAGTCTCCAGATGAGCTCCGGGTTCCATGGGTGAACTACTATAGACTGCAATGGAGTGGTCCTGATGCAAGAGATACAGGATGCTGAAGGATACTGAGGATGCAGATCTGGTGTTGGGAAGGGGGTCTTCCCGGGGCAACTCATTGGTCCATGAACATGGCAGGACTACTTTGGCCACAGGGGTCAATGTCCCTTGGGGTCCAGTTGAAGTCCAGCCAACTTCCATCTTGGGCAATCAAACTAGGGAACAGCAGATCACTCCTTCTTCAGTACACTCGCCAGTACAGATCCGATCTGAAGTCTGGGTGCCAGTGGTGCCACTTTTATGCCCAGTTTGTGCCCTAGAGGAATGCAGTGACTACTAGACAACTGGATATGAGGCCTCCTCCTGCTTAGTGACAGTTTCCTGTGAAGTGTGGCATCTTACTAGCCCAGAATGCACCAGTCTGCCCACTCCCTATATGCAGAACCCTTCTCTTGGTGTGTGGAGATCACTAGCCCAACCTACAGCAGGGGATACTTGGGGACTAGGCTCCCACAGAAAAAACAGTTTGGCAATGGCTTGCCCCTCTTTGTCCTCGATGCCAACCTGTCCGCAGGAACAAAAGAGCAGCCCCTCTTGTGTGTGTCCACCATTTTGCCCTTCAATGGCAGCTTCACCCTTGAAGCTCACTTTTTGTGCTCACACACTGTTTTGGCCTTCCCGCCAGGAAGAGGTCACACTTCTTCCATAGCAGGCCCTTTGTGTTCCTTCCTGAGAGCCTTTTGCACCTATCCCTGGAGGGCAGAAGGTCGTCTTATGTCCAGCAACATTAAACAGTCACTGGAAAACTTAGGGCAACAAAGTTGCCACTTATAAAAGTTGTAATTTGTGGCATTTTTGCTAAAGTTACATTAATGTTGACTTGACCATCTAGTCAGATTTAATGCAAAAATTATTTTGTCAACTTGAGGTATCAATGTAGTAGTCTCATTCAGAAGTTAGCCCTGCTGCATTGTCAGTGTGCAACTCTGTACTCACCAATGGGGCTACTAGTCTTTTCACAGTAAAAACAATAATATGTGGTTTTTACTATCGGGACATGTAAAGTTAAGAAACACATGTCCAACACCAACATTTTAATTTAATGCACCCCCCCTTTAGGGCTCAGAAGCCCTGCTTTATGGGTTGAAGGTTTGGGCTTTGGGATTGCTTTAAATGCCAAAATCAAGTTAGCAGCTCTACCAGCCAGCAATGGTGGGCTGGAAGCCATACTCTGCTTTCTCTCTCTCTTGATGGCACAATAAGTGCTACTGTCAATGATAGACACTTTAACTTACAGCCCCTGGGTAACTCTGGTGCCCTATACTAGGAACTTCTAAGTAAGTTAACTTATGCCAATTGTGGTCTCACATAGGCAGCTTTTCTGTTGAGTTATGAGAACTACATCTGGATGGGAAACAGTCTTTACAATGCAGTTATTAACATGCAATATTTTTACCACACATCCATTACCACACATATGCCTTTACCACGTATGTCTTTAACACGCATATACATTTACCACACATGCCTTTACAACAAGAATGTAAGTATTTCGCAGGTCAGTGTGTGCATGTTTCTTTATATAATGCGGGTAAGGGAGCTTTTAGGGTTTATGAGTGGGTGAGGGTATTGTGGGGCTAGGGTGTTTTTAGGGTTTAGGGTGTGTGAGGGAATTTGGGTTGCAAGGGTATTTTTAGAGTTTAGGGTGGGTAGTGGTATTTAGGTGGCAGGTGTGTTTTAGGGTTTACTTTGAGTAAGAGTATTTGGGTAGTAAGGGTGTTTTTAGGGTTTAGGGTGGGTAATGATATTTGGGTGCTAAAGGTACTTTTAGGGTTATGGGTAAGGGTGGGCGGTAAACTCTGCTCCGCCGGCGGAGTTCACAGAGTTTTTGGCACTGGGTATTCCACTTGGAGGGCAGAGTTTGGCAAAAACTACGCCTACGCCATGTAGCAGGGTTTACTGGCAGCTACTAGTACACTTTTCCTGGACCAAGTGCTATCCTTAAATGTTTTATTTAAAGCGTATGAAGACTGCTGCAAATGCTGAAATTTAGGGATTATATTAAAACCAAGTGACTACAACGTTGGGTCCTGGTGATAAGAAGTAATCTGTTTAACAACTTAAGTGTGTGTAATTCATCCATTTCCCATTGCTTTGTCACCCCACCCTTTTAGTCAAAAGTTCCACGCAGCACGGCCACAGCTGTGTGTAGAATTTTGGACCCTGTGAGAGCATGGCTGCTCCACAGTCTGCCTTGGACGTAATTCTATATTTTTGTATTTTGAATTTACATTTAGTCAAAAGTCCTAGGCATTAAGCAATATCCCTATTGCAGGCCCCCAAACTGCCTTCCAGCCTACTCCTTCCCTTCCTGGAGTTTCACACCAGGGGAGAAGTGTAAGCCGTATCTGCCGGTATCTGGAGAACGAATGGGAAGTCAGACTTTGTTTTGGTGTCTTCTGCTTTGTTTGCAAGACTTTCCTCATTACCATCAAGCCCCTTCCATTGAAGTCAGCACTTCTTAAGGACTGCATTTTAAAGATCCGCTCTGCCGATCTAGGCAGCCAAGGAGGAGGTGCGTGTGTGCAAGAAAGCGGCTCGCACCAGAGAGTGGGAGCTGCAGCGTAACCAGCAGTGGGACCCAGCCCTACCGGACCAACAAAAGCAGTGAGCCCTGTACTGAGAGCAAAGATCAGCCACAGACCGGGGGTGGCTGATGTCAGGCGGGGGCAGGGCCATGGAGGGCGGGCAGCCTCGGAGCCTGCACCAAACTTTCAGAGCCCACAGAGCGGGCAGGCGCAGGCAGGCTTTCACATCCTGACTGTGCAGGCAATGGGCAGGAGAAAAACACGAGTCCGAGTACGGCAGGACTGTGCGTGGGGCCACAGCGGAGGCCACCTGATCTGTACCCAGGTAAGACCACCTCTCAATGACCAAGGAGTTCCAGGGGCAGAGATGGGGTCACAGCTCAAAGGCATCGGATCTGGGCTCAGGTGAGAGCACACACTCAATGCTGGGGGGGGACACAGACACAGCTAAAGGCACCAAATCTATTGACAGGTGACCACACACAAATGTAGGGGGTTAGGGAGTACAGTTAGAGGTGCATAGATCTGGAACACCTAGTGGTGAACGCCGCCGCTGCTGCTACCATGCAGCCTAGCACTCTGTGGGGCAGTGGAGGAACTCTGCCTGCTTGCGGAACTCCTTGGAATTCCACAGAGTTTTTTTATGCAACTCTGTGGAATTCCGTGTAGTGCAACTCCACGAGCTCCGCTAACCCCTAGTTTTGGGTGAGTACGTGTATTTGTCCCTCAGTAAAGCATATACGTTCATAACGTCACTTGAACCCAAGGACGTTATGGCTAGTGGGAGACAGATGTGACTACATGAATACAATGAAGTCTGGTTGAAAACAAGATTCAAGATTTGAAGATTATTTGGGATACAAAAATCTTTGGACACTGATGTGTATGTGCTCAGGGCTTAGATTTCTTAATGTTCATAACGTCTTGGGCTTGGCGAAGGCAAATCAAATATGTTTCCTCTTGTCTTCCACTTTGAAAAACAATCTGAAATCCTTAGTGGAGGTGAATGCATCATTCATCTAATGGAGCGCAATCTTATCTGTAGTGACTGTGTTGAGTGGTTTCTTTCTTGTCGTCTCCTGGTGAGAGCAGAGTCCATGATTCTACATTTTAAATACCCTAAGTATGCAAATAACCGAAAACTATAGTGCCACTCACACAACCACTCACAGACACACAGAGGCACTCACAGACCCACAAAACCACTCACACACCCACTCACAGACCCATAGCGCCACTCACAAACCCAGTCACAGACTCACAGAGGCACTCACACACCCACTGACAGACCCACACAGGCACACGCACAGCCACTCACAGACCCACACAGGCACTCACACACACCCTTACAGACCCATAGTGTACAGACAGCTACTCATACATTCACTCACAGATCCATACAGTCACTCACACACCCACTCACAAAGCCAAACCGCCACTCATATACCCACTCATTGATCTGTACATCCACGCACACACCCTCTCTCAAAATTTACAGGTTACAGTTAGGAAATAAAGTTGAAAAAACACAGAAATTCACTGACAAAAACAAAGGTTTCTATGGTTTTGTACGAGTGAAATCTGAGCCTAACTATAACGTGCCTAAAACCTTTGTTTTGTTCAGTGAATTTCTATGTTTTTTTTAATTCTATCTCCTAACTATAACTTCCCAGTAAATTATATACATATAGACCTTTGGTTTAATCACGGCGGAGACTTCTCCGACTCTGCCATGATTAATTCCCTCCGATGGAGGGCTGTCGGAAGCAGACCTCTAATTCCGTCTACCTACTTTAGAAGAGTGGAATTTGAGGTCAGTTTTCGCAGATCGTCTCCACCAGAAAAATCCTTCCATGGAGGACATCCATTGTGAGGGGAGCATTTTCTTTTTTATTTTTTTGATTGAAAAGCTCATATTGAGATATTTTTTTTAAATACAAAAGAAAACAGTTTGGTGCACGGCTCCGTCATGTTGACAGAGCCTTGCACCAAACTTCACCAAGCACTGCCAGGAACCACCATGATGGCGGTTCCTGCCAATGCTTTAAGAAATGACCACCTGCTTGGCGGTCATTTCTCGATTTGGAGGGCAGCACCTCTGTCACGGCAAGGGATTAATTTACTCCATCAATGTCAGCCCCTTTGTCCTCTAACTCAGTGGTTTTTAACCTAGGATCCATGGAGACCTGGTATCCCACAACACTTAATAAGGGGGTCAACGACTGTTCAGGAAAAATTCAATAATATTACCATATTACTAACATGTATATATATATGTGTGCATGTGTGTTTGTATATACACACACAACACACGAAAAAGACAAACACAAAATGTAAAAAATTTAAACGTTCTGTAAATTTCATGAAATTTGAAGATGGAGGTTAAAAATTAAGTTGGTATCCTTAGCTTGATTCATGGGAGCAGCAGAAGTCAAGCAAATTGAACTTTTTAAGTAGATGGGTGTCCTCATTTGACACACTAGAAAGTGCAAACAGAGCATGCAAAAGGGCTCAAAACGACAATGTGATATATCTAGCATATTGTTACATCTTTTCGAAATAAAACCAAACGTTTTCATCACTTGTTTGATGCATACTTTTTTCTGTATTTTGTGAATCGCTTTGAGGTTGAAGTCATGGAACATGCTTAGGCAGTGTTTCCCTGCTTCCAGCAGTGATTCAGTGGGGGGTCCACAGAATCCCAAATGTTAGAAACCGCTGATCTAATTGATCCCCAGGTGGTTTCGCTTAGATCAGAGAGATTGCTTCCCTTTGTGAAAGATGGGGTCTCTCTTAGCCTCTTTGTCATTTTGACAGGCATTGCCTTTGCTCGGGTTGTTGTTAGATGTGGGTCACAGCAGTATGTGTTGTATCCTACTATTTATAAAACATTTGTGGCCTGTGACATTTATTCATATAGACAATTCATGAATCGTTATATTTTCACTGAAGTATTTCCCAAACATGCCTCAGAGATCGAAGCAGAAAACATATCACTGGGAGCGTGCTTGCTATGTGTTCATTTGCACAAAGATAGCACTACAAGTTTCCATCAGCACTTAAATATGTTCACTGGAGTTTATAAAATGAAGCACTTTTTCTGTTTTGCTTTCTTTTTACTCTGTGCTCAAAAGTCTGCTGAGAGTCATATTTTGCGTACCAGCAATGTCCTGTCTTTTATTTTGTGCATAAACTGAACCTCATGTGTCCAAGAGTGATAAAGCGTTTCAAAGCCCCACATTTATTGCCAAAAACCAAGATTCGTGTGTCTGACAGGACCAACAATTCAGAACATGAGTTTTTGTGACCTATGGAGAAAAAGTAGTGCAAAGTCCAGGGACACGTCTGCAAACTTGTTTATTGCACATAGCAAAGCATTATTTTCACCATCAGCTCGTATTATGCAGATCGTGAAAAAAGTTGTTGAGGGTACACGCAGACACCTAGACAAGCTTTTCTCAAGAATCCACCTTGCCTATAATTAGAAATGTGCCCAAGCGGTTTGTATAATTAAACTTTTACCAAAGACAACAAAAACTTAGCTACGCGCTGATCTCAGGTGGACCATGAAGTGCCCATAAAAGTAAAAACGGTGTCCTCATCAGAAAAGAGTAATTATAACCTTGTTCTGTTTTATGGTGCTGCTGATGTGTATTTTAGTCTAACTAATTGTATGCAAATTGTTTTTGAAATACAAATGCTTGAAAAATATTTTTTGGCCCTGCCCAACCCTACAGGTCTGACTTAATTATGCTCTAAAGGAACATACACTGAACATACCTAAAGAAAATTTATGAAGCACAGTGTAGGATATCCGTGCCACTTATGGCATCCTTCCATTGCATTCCTCCAATACTTTTTTGTATACTTCAGTGCCAAGCCCTCAGTGGGATGGGTATGCCCCGATGTGGGTCTCATGCACAATGTGTCACTGGAACCAAGCTATATCTGGCTGATGAGCCCTACTCAGGGTGAAACCGGTCCTGGGTTGCTTGTGTTCCGGTTCAGGGAGGACCTGCCCGGCAGTTCAGTCTGAACTGTTCCAATGAGCAGGGTCAAGACTGATTTGCATATGAATGGGTCCAAACTAGGGTGGTATAGTGTGCAAAATAACAATAGACCGGTATGTAGCCCGAGTAATTACCTGTGGCTGGGATTAATTCAAGCATCCCATCCATCACTTTTTGTATACTTTAATATGTCATCCTAAGTGGCCTGGGGCTGCCCAGACGTGGGTCCCATGCACACTGTGCCATTGGAACCGAGCTATACGCAGCTGATGAGCCCATAACAAGGATGAAACCGGTCCTATGTTGCTTGAGTTCCAGTTCCGTGAGTACCTCAAATCGCACTCCAGGCTGGAATGTTCCCATGAGGAGCAGGGTCAAGACTGATTTGTATATGGCTGAGTCCAAACTGAGGTGGCATGGTGTGCTAAATAACAATAGACTGTGATGTGGGCTGAGTAATTACCAACTTTCATCCATCGCTTCTTTGTATACTTCAGGTCTCAGCCAGTTTATGGTCTAAGCCAGCAGACAATTTTGGGAAGCTGGTATTAGGATTCTCGGGCCTCAGAGTCATCTGTTGCATTGTTGTTTCTGTCATGAGGGTAAAACGGGTACACACTATAAGACCTATGGACCTGGCTGGAATACCCAGAAGTCCGTTTTGTTTTCCACAAGGACTGCTTTGCACCCCAATTTGAGATTAAGACTGCAACTGAAGTACTAATCAGTCACAGTGCAAAAACTAACATACCAGAGGAGTCGCAAAACACCCTACTTCATTAATGTATATCAAGCAGGAGCTCTTTTTTTGATTGATTGCGACTGAGAACGCAGGGATGGTGGCGTGTGAGAGACAGCAGAGCTCCATCCAAGCATTGGCATTCACTGAATGGCAAACATTTGTAAAGCCGTGCTGGACCCTGAGAGAACAGGGGCCAAATTTAAAAAAATGCTATTCTGTGAATCATACAGGAGGAACTCATGCAACAGTCCCCCAAAACACTCTTTGCTTCCATAATCCCAACGTCCTCCTTCAGAAGACGCTGGCTGTTCTACAGTGACGGCTTCCATTTTGGGAAAGGGATAACATCCCCATTATTCAATGGGAATCTGATCAACTACGTTTGCAAAACAATCATACGTTTCATTGTGACTCAGAAGGATGAGGGGGAGAGGGGTCCCCCATGAATGTTGTGTACTCTGTCCAATTTGTAATCAGTTGCAAGGGGACAGATAAAAAAATCCTTACCGATTCACAGTGTGTTTTGTAAATTTAGCAACTTGCTTTTTCACCAAATCATCGTCAGTTTAACGTCAGGGTTTACGACCTATAAATGCATGGCACACTTGTCTCCATATTCTCAACTAGCTACTGGAATAGTAAGGTGCTTAATGATTTCTCTGTCCTATTGATGTATGCATACGTTATAAAACTGTGTCCACTAGACACCCTGAAGTAAGGACGATACAGCATTTGCAGGTAAGAGCCTTTATTGCTGAGGAGCAACCACAGATACATTCATCTCCTTCCAACCCCAATACCGGTCTCCACGCAGTGGAACCAGAATCACACTCCAACCCCAAACATTCCAACCCACGAGGATGCACAGCAACTCGTAACCACGCGGATGCGCAGCCACACGTTACGAAGCAACACAACACTTCCCCCTTCCTTATACAACATAAAAATTAATTAATATGTACAACACGAAATATTTAACACCACTGTTGAAACCGTAAATCAACCTCACTCATTGTTAACCACATAATCTCTAAGCCAGAGAGGAGCCTTCCTTGCACATGGGGCTCTCTGATTATTAACAGGAGGATCAGAAAATGGAATGTTCTCCCCAGAACTAGGACCCGCCAACTCTGGAACCTCTGAGACCACCCCATCTCCCTCCTGAACACCTACAGGCTGCTGTACATTAGTACCATCAGGTAACCCAGAGGAAGGAGCAGATGCCACATAAAACTCATCTTCCAACCAGTCTGACTTGTAAGGAACATCCCCCAAGTTCTTACAAGACTTCCCCTGATGATCCATAGCAATCCTTTTTAAATTCCAAACCTCGCCATTTTTAAGGTTCACAGCATTGTGGAGCACTTCTACCACCTCTTCGGCGTCAAAGAAAGCGCTCTCTCCCTTGCATACAAACCCAGGTTTTTTAACTCTGACCCAATCTCCCACTTCAATCACAACTGGTTTGGTGGAGTGCTTAATATTATAATAGTCACTATTTTTTTTATGAACACGTTGCATTCTATTCCACACTTCATCCTTTGACCAGTTTACCAATCCTGACAGAAATAACCAACTAGGATTAAATTTGGACCGAGGATTACGTCCCCGCATGATAACAAATGGAGGTAACCCCGTTGCTTCAGTAGCAGTCACTCGGTAAGCCCAGACAGTCTTCCCTACCTGTGAGATCCAATCATGTGCATTACTGGAAGCAATTTGAATTATCCCTTTCAACACACGGTTGAATCGCTCAACCATACCATTCCCGCTAGGGTTATACAACGAAGTAGTCCTATGATTTACACCCAATTTTGCAAAATACTCCTTAGCCATATTGGAAACAAATTGGACACCATTGTCACTAATTAAAGACGATGGAATACCCTCTGAAGAAAAAACCTCATCCAAGAATTCAAGGACCGCAGAAGTATCTGCTTTATCCACTATTTTTACAACTGGCCAGCGGGAAAAAAGATCCATAAGCACCAAAATATACTTCTGAGACTCACATTTTTGATCTTTAATGGGTCCCAAAATATTGATAGCTACAATATCCCACGGCTCCTTTGCCACGATAACCTCAGACATAGGTGGTCTAAATGTCTTTAAAGATTTGTCCGAATTCCCACATGTAATACAATTTCTAACTACTCTTTCCGTTTCAATATCCAAACCAGGCCACCAAAACAATTTTTTAATCACAGCCTTGGTTCTGGAAATACCCGAGTGACCCTCATGGCACAATTCCACAATAGCAGAACGCAATCTCTCAGGAGGAACTACCCTTTCACCTCTTAACAACAACCCATCACAAAAAGATAGCTCCGATCTAACCTCCCAAAAAGGCTTCAACATGTTGGGAATACTATCTTTACGTGGCCAACCATTCAAAGAAAAAGACACAACTTTGGATAATGTTTCATCCTTACGGAATTCAGAATCCCATTCATCTCTATCAATAGCAGAGCGGCCCTGGCTATGAATTAAAGCCACTTGGAAATCATTCCATACCTCATCTTCACATTTTTCCAAACTGACTGGCATTCTAGATAAAAAATCAGCTACCAAATTCCAAATTATCTCTGCCAGGGGTATAGACCATTTTATGCGTAAAGTTCTGCATTCACATTGAAATCCTAGACAATCTAGATGGGACATTAGTTGACCCATCAGATGACAAAAGTTTAACTAAGGGTTTGTGGTCAGACCTAAGAGTGCACACCTTCCCCCAAATGAATGATTTAAAATGATCGAGGCCCCATGCACATGCCAATGCCTCCCTCTCGATTATCGGATACTTTTCTTCACATGGGGACAGGGACCTAGACGCAAACGCTATGATGTTTTCCTTGCCATTACCTGCGTACTGGGATAACACCGCACCCAAACCCTTATTGCTTGCGTCCGTAGTTACAAAACTTTCTGCAGAGGGATCAAAACTACTGAGGCAGGACGCGTTTGCAATTGAAGTCTTAATATCCTTAAAATCCTTATCGCATTCAGTAGACCAAGTGAAATTCACATTTTTCTTCAGAAGTTGACGAATATTGAAACACTTGTCAGCAAAATTCGGAACATATTTAGCACAAAATTCAGCCATGCCTAAAAAAGACCTAACATCATCTTTACTGCAAGGGGTTGCTGCCTCTTCAATAGCCGACACTAGAGATGCCTTTGGCCTAACACCGTTACAATCAATAACGTGTCCCAAATAAGTTACACTTTTACAAGCGAATTTACACCTAGTGAATTCAATAGTGAGGCCTTTACTTTCCAAGATTTTTAGAACCTTAGTGAGCCTAGCGTCATGTTCTTCCTTGGTTTCCCCATAAATTAAGATATCATCCTGGAAAAAAGTTACACCAGCCTCCTTTTTAAATAAATGGAACATTAACCGTTGGAAAACTGCACCCGCAGACGCCAGACCAAAAGGCATGGGGGTAAACTGAAAGCACCCAAAAGGGGTTATGAAAGATGTGAGGTGTTTTGAATCATGAGATAAGGAAATTTGGTGATAAGCAGAAGATAGGTCCACCGTCGAAAACCATTTTGCACCCTTAAGACAACTCACCATCTCATTAATCTTAGGTAATGGGAACCTATCAATAACAATGTTATTGTTGAGATGGCGAAGGTCCACACAGAGCCGAATTTTTCCATTGGCGCGTTTAACAATCACAACCGGAGAAATCGACTCTGATGCCTCTATTGGTTCAATAACCCTTGCTGCCACTAGTTTCTCTAACTCCTTGGATACTTCCTCTTTAACCAGTAAGGGCACATTGCGACAACGGTGAACCTTAGGGACTGCGTTTTCTTTAAGGCGAATACGATGTTCAAAACCAAGTAAATTCCCTAGTTTCCCGCTGAAAACAGACAGAAACTGTTTAATCATTTTTTCACCTAATGAAAAACCCTCATCCAGAATTAACACTTGTTCCTTGCTGTTAGGGTCAAGAATAATATGCAAAAGTTTCTGATCCAACCATCCTAAAACGGGAGGACCGTTTTTAGCCACATACAATTTAGCACAACAACATCTATTTTTAAATTAAAAAACAAACCACCTGAAACCAACAAGGTCAATTGTCTCCTCACCATAACCCTCAGGGTGGATATCTGGCTCGAATAATTGTTCCCCTTCCTTACTAATAAATTTACTTTTCCACAACTTTTCCTCAATTATAGTGTAAGGTGACCCCAAGTCAGCTATAAAATCAATTTTCACACCTCCAATTGTCATATTGCAAACCGGTTTGTTGGTACATGCGATGCCATTAATGTTTAGCATCAAATTACTCCTAAAACTGTTATTCAACTCAGCGCTCACAATCATGTCACCCGGATCAGGGTTTGGTTCATCCGCACTCTCATCCTCCGTAACACATCTTACTTTATAATTCCTTCTTTTACACACTTTTGCAAAATGACCTACCAACCCACAACTAGTGCATTTCTGCTTAATAGCAGGACAATTTTTACTATGGGCCAGGTGATCCAAACTTCCACACCTATAGCATTTAGCACGCTCTCTAAAGGCAGGTCTATCTTTAAATTTATGTTGACTCCTGTTAAAATCATTAGCATTAGGGACACTTGTCTTGCTCACTAACGCAACATTTTGGGTATCCTTTTTTAAAGCTACAGCACATCGACCTGAAATTTCCGCTTTCCTCACAATAGCTAATATATCATCTAGTGGGGAACCGCCATTCACCCATAATCTATCCTGGATTGCAGAGTTGGCGGTATGCATAACGACCTGATCTCTAATCAGATCGTCGTGCAAAACTCCAAATTTACAATCAAGAGCAAACCTTTTTAGGTCAGAAACGTAGTTATCAATGGTTTCCGAACTCAACTGTTTCCTCTGGAAAAATTGGTACCTAGTAACTCCTATACATACTTTGGGTTTAAAATAATTGTCCAGTTGTAACAATGCGATTTCAAAAACATTAACATCCCCAGCCGTAATGCTACTAGTTAATTGGTGAAAGGTCTTGATTCCCATAGCACCCAGAGCATGCAAAAGTAGTCTTTTCTTTTGTTCCGCTGACATTTTTTTCGCTTCATCCACGGCCTCAATGTAATTAACAAAATACACCTTCCACTCAGACCACTTGAGGGAAGGCTCATTTCCTGTGGCCCAAAATGGTTGAGCAGAAGAAATGCTAAAATTAGCATTATTTGGCTGAGAAGAACTTGCTCCTTCTGTAGACATGATGTAACTTGGGAAAGGTCTTGTAAAAATAGATACCACGAAGGAAAGTCACAGTCACCAGCACGAACAATCTCAGAAACCAAAAACAATAATCTTTGGAATACCTCCGTACAATGTACACGCTGCGCTGAAAGTGATCCCCTTTTTTAAGATAAACGATGAAAACGCTGCACTCTGCCGCCGATCGGCGCTTAATTCCGTTGCTTCCCCGGCTCCGGTCTTCGGTAACCTAGCAACGCCAAACAACCAAAATGGCCGAAAGGGGAGGACACTCAGCGTGGTGACGTTGCAGGATGCGCGTGATGGCAATACGTAGCTGACGAGCGATGTGTCCATGTGATGACGCTCACACGAACTCACACCCAATCAGCGAAGGAAAACGAAGAGGACGTCAGCACTCTGCCCAAGATCCAAGATCGCGCTTGTTTCCAAGGTTCCCTGCTCCCTCGAAAGATGCGATCCCTCAACGGCAACAGGTATTCATTTGCGATACATCTTGTAACGGCACTTAAGTACTTTACAGAACCACTTCCGCTCGTAGGGAACACGTAGACAATCGATCACTCTTTAGAGGCTTCACCACAAAGTCGTTTAGCTTGATATCGATCTCTCCTTCAATACTGCTCAGAGTATCCTATGAGAAATCTCCAAAAATGATCCAAAAATCGAAATCAACTTTCACGCGTGGGCTCGATGCTCCTCAGCACCTCAGTCGCCAATTGAAGTAAGGACGATACAGCATTTGCAGGTAAGTTCCTTTATTGCTGAGGAGCAACCACAGATACATCCACCTCCTTCCAACCCCAATACCGGTCTCCACGCAGTGGAACCAGAATCACACTCCAACCCCAAACATTCCAACTCACGAGGATGCACAGCAACTCGTAACCACGCGGATGCGCAGCCACACGTTACCAAGCAACACAACATTCCCTTATGGGATATATGTACATCAATGTGGAAAGGTGCCATTCATGCCTGGCAGCACTTTTTCCAAATTCTTTTGTCACTTCCCCGTGCGGGATATCTCAGTGCTTAGGTGTTGGGGGAGGGGTTTTCTGGTACCGGCAAACTCCTTAAATGAGGTGGTCTAATGCTCACTTCCAGGCCACCTCACTAATGTACAATTGATGTCTCTAGTGATGTTAAACACATATCTGATAGGCCAGAGAAGGGTTCTCTAGCCCCTCTCAGGTCCACAGACGGATTGAGCTGGTGAGCGGGTTACTGAAAAGGGCAAGGGCAGCTGTTACTGAAACATGCCTATCAGCTTGAGCCACTTTTTTGTTTTTTGGTTGGATGGAGCAATGTGGGAGAGATGGCAGGACAAGCAACCTAGCACCTCCCACCCTCCCTTGCACCACCCCTCCCATCCTCCACCCATTCAAATGTACCAGGAGGTGGAGATGGGTAGTGGGTGGAGTAGGATTGCTGCCTTTCCAATCCCCACTTCTTGATTCGGTTTCAGACAGCTCGTTCCTCTCCCAAAACATCTCTGTTCAAGAGAAGCATTAGGAGAGGAAGAAGCTTTGTGTCTATGCTCCAGCAAGGAGCCAGATGCTATTTGGATTTTCTTTAGCCTAAAAAAAGATTAAAATAGTGAAGTACTCCTTTCAGGGGTGTGGGGGGAGGGAGACAGACACACGATTCTGTACCTCAATAAGAATTCAGATGAAGTTTGGATTGGTTTTTAGCCTAAGCAATATCCAAATATTGTCACAATTCCGTGGGGTGGAGGAGAGACGACTATTGGACTCGGAGGCAGCAGGTCTGGATACCATGGATGTGTTATATGCAGATGGTGTATTGCACCCGTTTGCAGACATGCACAGAGTTTGAAATCCCAACAGGTCAGTTCCTGTTGCACGGTACTCTGACTGCGGCTGTGCACTCATTCTGGGGAGGACACAGAGTGGAGCCTAGGCTCCTCCATAGTTGCCGCTTCTTGTGTGACACCTCTAACACTCACTGTGTAGTCTCAGGATTGTATACTGTATTATGAGAGGATGTGTGTTCCACCCTTGTGGTTTTACAGGATCGTTGGGAAACAGACCTGGAGACCCCTTTAACAGATGGGCACTGGGCTAAAATGTGGGAGATGGTGCCTAGGAATTCCCAGAACGCCTTTTAAAGATTAATACACGTTTATGTCCTTCCAAGACATACCTCACACCCCTGAAACTATGGGCCTGATTATGATGTCAGTGGGACCACCACCAACAGCGGTGGCGGTCCCACCGAAATCCAGCATAGCGGTCCAACGCTTCTGACATGCTCCAGGAGCCCGACGGAGCGTTGGTCTGAGCGTAATCTCTACAATGGGGACGGTGACTGCGGAGGTACCATCATAGGGATAATGATGACCCTTTCCGACAGCCTTTCCAGGTGTTATATTCTGTAGTCAATGTTAAGTGAGCCTGAGTTATTCCCTTGTTTCTTGTAATGTGTGTGTGATGTCAGCTCATGATGTCACAGCTAGAATGTTATAATTCAAGTGGTGAGTCTTACAGATGCTGGAGTTGGTTGGCAGTTCAAGAGCTGTGTAGTCCTGCTATCTCAATAAATTCACATTATATCAACTGTATCCTGAGTGAATTACTACACCAGGGTGGTCCGACCACGATGGAAAGGCTTTCAAAAAGGGACTTTGGATGCCCTTAGCATGGCCCCCAGCCCTGTGGGCCTCCGCAAATGGAGCCTTACGTTTTCATGCTTCTACTTCGCATATACCGTTACTTAGCAATATATCATTACTTAGCAAAGTCAATTAATTTGCTGACTATTCACATTGTTGTTTGGAAAAGGAGGCGCTTCCATTTCCAAACAACGACGTGCAGCTCTGACATTGCCTGGGAGAGAGAGGTAAGTGGGGCAGTGTAGTTTTTGGGGTCATGCAGGGTGTTGTCTTTTAGTTTTTAGGGTTGTGTTTATGTAGTGTAGAGTAGTGTATTTGGGTTTAGGGTAGTGGTCGTGCAGGGGGTTGTCCTTTAGATAGGGTTGTGTTCATGTAGTGTAGAGTAGTGTATTTGGATTTAGGGTAGTGTTGTGGTGCAGGGGGCTGTCTTTTAGGTTTTAGGGTTGTGTTTATGTAGTGCAGAGTAGTGTATTTGGGTTTAGGGTAGTGTTGTGGTGTTTGTGTAGTGTAGGGTAGTGTTTTAGGGTACTGTAGTGGTGTTTTGGTAGTGTAGGGTAATGTAGTGTATGAGGGTAGGGGTAAAAGAGTCAAAAATGCATAGAAGTTGTATACTTAGTAATATACTGAGAAGTAAATGCATATTTAGTACTTTTAAATGTATTTACAAACTAAAAGCATGCGCAGTTATATCCTGCGTAGTAATGGTAGTTGCGATGTAAAAACATCGTAGTAAAAACTTGCGATTTAATGGTCTGCTAAGTAACATCAAATATTCCTTGTGTAGTGGCCCTTTTCCTGGGCCGCTGCTGAAGACGCAGTGGTAAACATCATTTTACGACCGTCTCCCCCGCGGTTGCATCATAATTGGGCTGTCAGGACCACCGACTCCTTGTCCGACCTCCTATGTACTGAGGCCCTTAGTGATTATTTTCCTCACCTGATTGCCCATGCTGTCATGTTGCTGCCGGTGATCTCCTTCACATGCTCTGGGGCAGCCCTCAGCTGACCCTTTATTGGACTGAGGTTGTGCGTCTATTAGCTGAGGCTACAGACCGTGCTCTTACACCTATGCCCCGGTTTTGCCTTCTAGACGTTTACCCCGACTCTGCTAAATATAGAGTCACTACCCGATTTATTGACTTGGCTTTGGTACTAGCTAAGCGTAGGCAAAGGGGAATGAATCACTAGTCCTGTGTATTATCAGGGTTTGGGGTTCTGGTCGTCTTAAAAACCCTCATTCACAAATTAATCTTGGGTGCGGTATACCTTGGTTCTCTGCTTCGTAGATTATGTGAAAAGCATCATCATCGGGTGTTTGTTATGCTTTCCTCCACCTGGAGGAAGACCAAATGGAATTTACAGTAGTGATTAGAAAAAGTGAGGATGAAAGTGCAATGTCATTAAAATTACCTCCATCTATCAATCTAGAATTTATTATGTTAAGGATGGGGTCAAAGTAAAATCAAGGGGGTAGTGCAGAAATAGAAGAGCTACTGTTCTAACGCACCTACTCAAAATTGTGGCTGGTTGACTTGTTTCAGCCCAAGTGTGCCCAATCGGGTCAGCGAGCTATCTTCAGGACCAAGAGGGAAAAGAGGTAGTAAAGTGCAGGGGAAAGTTGTGCACTTACCCTTCTTCTTAAGTGTGCCTGTTTGCACACTTGCGGGTTTTAGATGAATTTGTGTCTATAACTAGAATGGAAAATAGACCGTAAAGACAAGAGAAATGTACAAAACAACATTATTAGATCGATTGAGATCTCATTTTGTCAAAGATGATGCTAGTTGTTCATAATTCAAAGATTTCTGAATGTTAATAGGAGTGATAGCATAATAAATTGAGATGTTGTGATAGTTGCTGCGGTAGGCCAGTTTGGCAGCGCGTTTTGTGCATGCACCTTCAGTGATGCAGAGAGCGTCTTCCGATTTGGAAAGCTGTATTGGCATCAAAGAAACACAAGTCGGGCGATATTCATGCTCCGTAGTACACTGCAGTAGGCAAGTGTGGCGGAGAATTGTGTGCGGTCATCGACAGTGATGCAGAGAGCCTCACTGTGGACGTGGCCGCCCTGCAGACGGAGGTCCGTAGGTTGCGGCTAGCCAGTGACCTGACGGACCGTCGACTTGAGGACTCCGAAAGCAGGGCTAGACGGAACAACGTTCGTATCATTGGAGTGCCGGAAAGATCGGAGGAATCTGCTGCGGATCTTTTTGTGGAGGATCTGGTGACCAATCGTCTCGCGCCCAAGGGACTGAGCAAGTTCTTTGCGGTGGAGCGGGCCCACAGGATTCCGGGTGGTGCGCCCAAGGTGGGTGCTCCCCCACGGCCTATAATCGCCCGACTCTTTAACTTTCGGGATAGGGATGCTATCCTTCAGGCGTCGAGGGTGGCCGGGCCGCTGAAGTTTGAGAACTCCAATGTCAGCTTTTATCCGGACTTCACGCAAGCTGTCCAGAAACAACGGCTGGGATTTTTGGGTGTCAAACGGCGCTTGAGGGACATGGAGCTGAAATATGCCATGTTATTCCCGGCGAGGCTGCGGGTTGAGTTCCAGGGTCGTTCCCACTTTTTCGACCGGCCGGAGGCGGTTGGAGACTGGTTGGATGCCCTGCCTCGGGGACAGGATCGAGACAGTCGGATGGCGGAGAGCGGACGGGATGTAGTGGAGCAGGACTAGAACTAGGTCCCTGGCGATGGACTGGACTGGCGATGTTTTGTACCTTGGCTCAACTGCACTCTAGTTTGGCACAACATGCCCTCCAAATGTCTGGGGGTTGTGGGGAGCTTATTGGGATCTTTTCCTCCTTCTGGGGTTTTTTCCTTTTTTTTGTGGTATATGCTAGGGCGCAGGCACACTGCGAGTTGGGGGGGCTGTTTGGGCTCAAGCAGGGGTGCAGGGAGGGGGGAGTTGTGGTTCGGGGATTGTGGGGGAGGGGGGTTGTGGGGGATTGTTTGTTTGTTTCGCAAGGCAATGTGAAGTTTACTGCTGACTTATCCGGGTTGTGCTTTCCGGGATGTGGGTATCATATGCGGGAGTGGGATGGGGGGTAGGGGATTGAGAATCCTTTCGTGGAATGTGAATGGACTGGGGGACAGGATCAAGCGCGGGGTGGTGTTGCAGTTCTTGAAGCGGATTTCGCCCGACATTGTTTTCCTGCAGGAGACACATTTGATTGGGAACTCCTTCCATGCCCTGAATAGGAGGGGCTATCGCCTTGCCGCTCACTCTGGTTTCACTTCTGGCTCTAGGGGAGTGGGCATTTTGGTTAGGGCCTCTCTCCCATTGGAAGTGGACGAGGTGCTTCACGATGATAGGGGGCGCTATGTGGCACTGGTGGGGAGATGGGAGGGTAGGACTATTTCGCTCGTGGCTGTGTATGTGCCTCCGGGGTTACAGACGGCTACCTTTGCTGATTTGGGGCGTTTGGTCCTGGGACTCCCTGGGGGGGTTCTGGTGTTGGGGGGTGACTTTAATGCTGTTGTCTCCGGGTTGGAGGACCGTCACCCCCCCAGGGATCTCCCTAGGGCTCAGGCCTGGTTGGGGGGTTTTTTGGACCCGATGGGACTTGTAGATTGCTGGAGATTGATGCACCCGGGACAGGCGCAATATACCTTTCACTCGGGGGCCCATGGGAGTCTCTCGAGACTTGATTACATGCTTATGCCGGCGATCCAAGCTGGGATGATTGGGGAGGTGCGTCATTTAGCCCGAGGTATTTCCGACCATTCCCCTATATGGTTGCAACTGAAGGTTGTCCCTGGGGCAGAGGGGAGAGTGGCACCCATTAGCCCCTGGTATCTTCGTAACCCTAAGATCCGCGCGGAACTGGTCAAGTCCACTGATCACTACCTCACTGATAATGTGGGGTCGGTGTCGTCGGCCGTCTCCCTATGGGAGGCTTATAAAGTGGTGATCAGGGGGCAGGCCTTGTCCCTTATCTCCCATGCTAAGAGGTGCGAGAGAGCAGAGGTGGTTCGCCTGGAAGCTGAAATAGCTGAAATGGAGGAGGACTTTGAGCGGGGAGTTACTGATGAGAAATTGCATGTTCTCAGCCTCAAACAATCAGATTATAGAGCGCTAGTCACGGAAGCCGCTAAAGGGATGAGTAGAGAGCAGCAAGGACGACTATATGATGTGGGGGATAAGGCCGGAAAGTTGATTGCTTGGTTGGATAAGAAGGAGAGAGCGAGCAGGGTGGTGCCCGTTGTGGAGAGAATGGATGGAGTGCGTGTGACTGACCAGGTGGAGATCATTGACTGCTTCGCGGCTCATTTCCGCGGGGTATACTCTCCGGTTTCTGTGCGTTCGGAGGAGGATTCTCGTCTGTTGCTTAGAGACATTGCATTGCCAACCCTATCGGAGGCTGATGCAGCATTGATGGAGGCGAAGTTGTCGTCAGATGAGATCGCTCTGGCCACTCGCTCGATCGCATCGGGTAAAGCTCTGGGTCCTAATGGTCTTCCCATCGAACTATATAAGTTGCGTCCCGATAAGATAGCGCCGTATCTTCGGGACATGTTTTTTGCGGCACGTGCGGCGGGCTTCCTTCCCCCTGACCAACGCCTCGCCAACATAGTTGTGATACACAAAGAGGGGAAGCCGCGAGATCGCTGCGCCTCCTATAGGCCCATTTCGCTGTTGAACGCAGAACCCAAAATTCTGGCGAAGGTATTGGCTAATCGACTGGTTCGGGTCGTGGGCGACTTGATTCATCAGGATCAGTCCGGTTTTATACCCCATCGGAATACCGCTCTAAATTTGAGGCGGTTGCACGGCGTGCTTGCTAGAGCAGAATTTATACGTGAGCCGGCCATCTTGGCATCTTTAGATGCTACTATGGCGTTCGACACTTTGGAGTGGCCATATATTTGGGCCGTGTTGGCGAAATTTGGGTTCGGCCCTGAGTTTATTGGTTGGGTAAAATTACTATATGCTGACCCACTGGCTCAGGTGGTGGTGAATGGTAGGGTGTCGGCTCCCTTCGCATTGGGGAGAGGTACGCGGCAGGGATGTCCGTTATCACCCCTTCTCTTTGTACTTTCTTTGGAGCCTCTCGCCGCCTGGTTGCGTTGGGAGCCGTCGTTGCGAGGCATTAGATGGACGCCGGAGTTTGAAGACCGTGTCTCCCTTTATGCGGACGACATCCTTCTGTATCTCACCTCTCCCCGACAGTCGCTAACTGTATTGGTGGACGTACTGAATTCCTTTGGTCGCAACTCCGGCCTGGTCATCAACTGGGTCAAGTCGTGCGTCTACGTCCTCTCGGGTGAGGCCCCCCTCCTGCCACGGGATTGCCCTATCCAGATTGCTACCCTGGGGTTCAAATATTTGGGAATCTTTATCTCACTGGATCCCGCGGTCCGCTATGAGCGAAACCTTCTCCCTCCCCTCCAGCGATTGAAGGCCGACGTCGCGAGGTGGCGACGACTTCCGCTCGGACGGGCGGTATTGTTTAAAATGATGTCGCTACCTCGCTTTTTGTACACTTTGCAAAATACTCTAGATGCCGTGCCAGCCCGTTATTTCCGGGAGGTGGAGGGTCTTCAGTGCCAACTGTTTTGGGACGGGCGGCCGCGGATTGCTCTCGCCAAGTTGACGCTCTCTTGGTACGATGGGGGGGTCGCCCTCCCCGATATTAAACGATACTATTGGGCGTCTCAGTTGGCGGCGGTGAACCACGGGATATACGGTCCTGCCTTGAATCCGGCCTTCGAGATGGATACATTTCTGCTCCCGGGTGGGGACTATAATAGGGCTCTGTACGCGGTGACCCCGGACACGCGGTTGACAGGACCCATGCAGGTGGCGGTACGTGTGTGGCACGCGGCGAATGCTGCGATGGGGTGGAGGGATCGCTTGACTCGGGCGACGCCGTTGTATGCCTCTGGGCGGTTAGGCTGTTTGTGGAAATCGAAAGGCTTTGAGAAATGGGATATGATTGGTATATGTAAGGTGGGTGATCTTTGGGCGAAGGGGTCTTTCAAAACGTTTGAAATGCTTAAAACTGAATATAAATTAAACGATAGAGAGTACTTCCGGTATGCTCAAGTCTACCATGCGCTGTGTTCGGTTTTTCCGGACGTTGCTGCGATCCCCGAGTATTCCCCACTGGAGGATAGAGTGTTGGATGGCTATGTGCCCGACAGCACTATTTCTCTGATTTATAAGAAACTCATTAATGATCGTGTGGACTTGCTGCTCCGTCTGCGGGAGGCATGGACGGTCGATGGCTTGGAACTGGACGATGAGGACTGGGTATCGGCGGTGGCCTCCCCGAAAGAGGTGGCGATCCCGGCCCGCTTACGATTCGTACAGCTGAAGATCCTTCATAGAGTGTATGTCACGGGGCCCGGTTTGCTGCGTATGGGTTACTCGATGGATGGACTGTGTAAGCGTGGATGTGGCCTGTCGGGTACCTTTCTTCATATCTTATGGGAATGTTCGGAGGTTGTGCGATTTTGGAACGGTATCCACACCGTAATGGAGGAGGTCACGCACGTTGCTCTGTTGCCAGAGGCTAGGAGGTGTTTGTTGAATGTCTGGGAACCGAATGATTGTAATGCGGCACAGACGCAGTGGGTGACCTTGGGGTACATGGTGGCTAAGCATAACATTGCACAGCTATGGGGCTCCCCGAGGCCGCCCACGATCGAGGTATGGAAGGAGAATATGGACTGGTGTATGTTTAGGGAAAAGACGGTGTATGTGGCGAGAGGCAAGCCAGGGAAATGGACTAAGGTATGGGGTCCATGGAATTTATATCGTGGACGTATCTGCACCCCGCCTCTGCCATTAGAGGTCGATATTGCTTTGTCCCCCTAGCCGCGCATTTTGCGGGAGGGTGTGAGGTGTGTTCCATGCTTTGTTTTCCCGTTGCCCCCCTCTACCGCTTCCGGACAAGAACTGCTTTGGACACTGTATGTTGTTCCCCGTCCTGGGAAGAGCACGCTGCTATTTCGGACTCTCATTGCCTTGAGTGTGTTTTATATTTAATAGAAAATGAAACTGTTGTTTCCGATTGCTCCAGGCCTATGGCCACGGCCTGTTATATGTGCTCACGAACTGCTGGGCGCATTGCCTCTGGTTCATTTGAATGTGTGGCGTTGCACTGCGGGCCCTCGGGCTCTATAGCGGCCGGCCCTGGTGGTTGTAGGCCCTTGTCTGTATTTTATTGTGTGCTAATGGTTTCTAATAAAAAAAATTTTTTTTTAAAAACCAGTGATGCAGAGCTCGTAGAGCGAGTTTAGTGCTGCGAAGGCATTAAAACAGCAGATCTGTTACCTTATTCAGGAGATTTTCAAGCTCCGTCGGGGGATGGGCGATCGGACTCTCTCTATGGGTAGAGAGTAAAGAGGTTGAGGTATTAGCGATAGGTGCGCTATAGCGAGCAGATTCTTCACGTTTGGCATGACGTACCTCTGTGGGGTCCTATGAGCAACTTATGCTGGCTCCATCTTCCGTGCCCCGGAGGCGTGTGCCGGTAGCTGATGCTATTTGTGGTGATGACCGCATACTTAGCATAGTGGAAAGACTGTGTGCTTGTGTTGAGCATGTTTGGTGGCGAACGTTATATATATAAGGCTATTTATTTTATTTGAGGTTCTTGAAATGGTGTATTTCCAAGCAGTCTTTTGTTTAACACGTGTTTGAAGGTTGATCTTGTTGGGCACTGGGAGATGTTTTCATTCCAACCAATTGGTTGACATGGTTGACATGAATAAAGGCTGTTTGTTTACCAGATGTATACATGTGTGTAATGTAGTTGAGAAACGATCAAAGCCAATACGGATAATTCATGGGGTGTGGCCCCTCTGTACGATATAGGGAGCAAGATTAGTGTGATGACAGCAGTTCAAGTATGATATAGTCTGGCTCCATTAATGTTTATCCAGATCATAATGGATATCTATTATCAGCGTATGATTGAGTGCCACGGAATATTGTCAGTCAGCCCTTCATTATAGATTTTGAGGCGGTGGACCCACTGTTGATCTTTTTCAAAAAGGATGCTTTCTGCATTCTCATTTTTTATGATTAGTGTTTCCAGGACCACCCAGCTGATTTCTTCAATCGTGTGCTTGAAATTGATGAAATGGGTGCTCATTTTGGTGGTGGTTTTGTTGCACTTGATGTTGCTCCTATGCTCACAGATTCTCTGGTTGACCTTCGCGACAGGTCATGCCTATGTATTTCAGGCTGCACGGGCAAGTGATCATATAAATGATGTGGGTCGTATTGCAGTTCGTGTGATTCCTCATGGTCCATTTTAGGTCTGTTTTTGAGTTGTAGGGTCTTTGTGATTCTTGTGAGTTTACAGATAGAGCAGTACTCGCAGGGATAGTTACTTGTTATGGGTGCAAGTTTCCATGTGTTTGTTATCGATTCTATTCTTGGCCTGTTGGGAGGTGGTCTGGTGTGTACCAGTAGGTTGCGGATATTCCTTGTTCTCTTGTTTGGCCATTTGAGGGTTCCTGATGTGAGAATTCACCAGTTTTTGTTTACAATTTTTTTGACTGTGTTTGAAGCTGTGTTGTCACGCATGTGAGGATGTCTTCGTTTTGTTCTTTTGTGGAAGTTTCTAGAAGATTGTCTATGTGTTGGCTTCTTGCTCTCTTTTGGCACTTTTGTATTATTTTGTCGGGGTAGTTCCTTGCTTTGAGTGTGCAGCTCAGGTCTTGCGCTCGTGTTTTGTAGTCATGTATTTTATTACAGTTTCGTCTGATCCGTAAAAACTGACTGTATGAGAGATTTTCTCTTAGTGGGCGTCGGTGAAAGCTATTGAATGAAAGAATACTGTTTTTAGCAGTTGATTTGTAAAATGTTTTAGTGTTGATCTCATCATTCTCTATGTATATGGTGATGTCCAAGAAGTTTATGCTCATCTGCTGTGTATGTGAATTTGAGAAACTCATCTCTAGTGTTGATCCACCTATGGAACTCAGGTAGCTTGTCTCGGGTGTTGTTCCAGATCATCATGATGTCATCAATGTAATGTTTCCAGAAAAATATCTTGGTTTTGTAGGGATTCATGTAATTTAGAATGTGTTTGTTTTCAAAATTGCTCACGTAGAGCCCTGCTATACTAGGGGCGAAAGAACTGCCCAAAAATGTTCCGTAGGTCTGTAAAAACAGAGTGCCGTTGTATTCAAAAACGTTTTCCGTGAGGGATAGTCAGCAGCAGTCTAGTATGAAATGTCTCGGGGTGTTGTTCTCCCACTGTTGTGCGAATACGATGTCCTCAATAGTTTATAGGGTTGCTTGTTGTGGCAGGCTCGTATATAGACTTTCAACATCGAGTTCTACCAGACACATTGATCCTTCATGAAATGTCAATCCTTTCAGTTGATTAAGTAGATCCAGAATGTCTTTTATGTAAGTTGGAGTTTTGTGCACCAGAGGTCTAAGGTAGTGGTCAGCGAATTGAGATAGAGGTTTGAAGATGGAGCCTATGCCGGAGACGATTGGTCATCCTGGTGGGGGGGGTCCTGTTCTTGTGTATTTTGGGTAACAAGTAGAAGTAAGGGGTTCTAGGAGATTTTGTTTAAAAAAAAACTGCCTAATTTGTGGATATCCATCGGTTGATCTCAGCTTTATCTACCATCAATTCGATGATCCGTTGTAGTCTTGGTGTGGGATCCACAGTCAGGGTTTTGTAGAATTTTTCGTCAGATAGGAAATCTGTGCATTGTTTGTCGTAGTTGTCTTTGGTTAGTAGGACGGTTTCTCCACCTTTGTCTGGCAGTTTTATTATTAGGCCTAGTTGTTTCTGTAGTTCCTCGAGTGCTTGGCATTCTCATTTTGTTGTGTTCATGAAGGGTTTCTTCGTGGCTTTTTACAAGTTTTCTACTTCATTGAATAATGCTTGTATCTCTACGGGTACGAGATGGGTTGGTGGGCAGAAGGTGGATTTGTTATGTAGGTTAGCGTCGCTCTTAGTGGTGTTGTTTTCCCTGTCTTTGAGTTTGATTGCTTTAATAAGGGTGAAGGATATTCTTGGAAGTCAAATGAAGCACACATGGGGAGTCACAAACAAAAGTCAACTTTCTGAGGAGTGGAATTTAGTGTATAATATACAACTTGCTCTGTGTTTGTGGGTTGAACAAGCAATCCTGCGGCTTGGGCACATCAACAAACATCTTAAATTTCGTTTCGATGTGCAAGCCGAATCCTTAACCGGACAATCCACTGGTTCTACGATTAAAGTTAAGATGCAGCTTTTTCAGGTGGAGAAATCTCTTCTCCTACACCAACTATCAGAATTTTTCCCACCCATTATGGACATTTTATACTATCCCTTTTAGCTACGTCCTCGGATTAGTTTAAAAATCCACTGGGATTGCCTGTAAACTCCCACAGAGTTTTAAGTCTTTCAAGGTGTATACTTTCCCAACGCACCCCAACCACCCTTGTTCACTCCCTGTGCCCCAGCCTAACGAGCTTTGCCAAATCTGTCCTCTGGTCGATTATCCCCATGTGTGAGATTGAAGGGTTGGAGATCCTGATGCAGTAAATCAGATATTCCATTTCATTTGCAGATAGTTCTTAAGTACCAAAGCTTTTTGGGAAATGGGCCAACTATTGCGGCATGCAAAAAATTCTGTTGCAGCTGCCAGGGAGCCTCTGTCTCCTTTAGCAAGACACATACTTTCTAGTGGTCTCCCTTACAGACCTACTATCAGCCAAGGAAACAAAGGATCCCAAAACAAACAAAAAACAACCAATATAAGAGACGTTAGTAGCTCTCCAATTGGAATTCTAATTATTGCTTGTAATCAGTGCTTAATTTGAGCACGTGGTTTGATGTTCTTGGCACCAGAAGTTTATTGTGACCACCAGCACTTATGACAGTCTGCCTCTGGTGGCACTGTTTATCTAAAATATAGATGAACATAGCAGTTTATTTTATTAATTCTATATATATTAAAATGACTAAAGTCTGCTTCCCAAGCCATTGTTATAGCTCAGGGAGCCTGCAATAGTCTGAATTGTCACACTTGTAAGGTGTGATGGTTAATAGTTGTGTTAGTTGTGTCACTGGTGGCACTGTCAGGGGCAATGGGTGGTAAAAGCTGCAGTGGCCTCCTGGCGAGGGCCCTGGCACTTATTGTTTTTACAAACTAAGCACTGCTCGCAATTCCTGTGCAACCGCGTATAACGGTAACCTAACTACCAGTGGAGTACGGGTACCATCACTCTTATGTACCCTAAGACTTGCAGCATCGCTGTACATGAGCCACGCGTCTAACTAGAACTTGTTTTTAATGTAGTGCATGCCACCGCAGCTTATCGTTGCACTGTAGGTAGCATTTAATTAACAGTAATTATTGTATAAATCGTCTATGGACCATAGGAGGAGCAGGTCCTATCAGAATTAAAACCAATTGATCACACAAAGATGGCAGCAGTGACCGAATAACTCACTGAGCCGTCTTGCTGGCGGTAATATATTACATACTGACTTAGGCGTCAAGTCCACTTGTGGTAGATGTCATGCATTAGTCAATCTTTCACACATTGGTAATTCTTAAAAAAGGAAAATGAAGCATTCTTAGAAATTATCCTCACCTTTAAACAATAAACTATATTTAAGTATGTGGTTCATATTACTCAATACTCGGTACACAAAATATAAATTGGAAAAGTGCTATGTGTAAAAACTAATAGTATACAGTACAAAAGTATGATGTCCTTAATAGTTCAGGATACATAACAAGGAGGACACCTTTGGTCACCAAATGAAAAAATTTATTTATTTAAATGGGCTGATTAGGAACTGTGAGTACCTTGCATTAAGTTAACGCGGGAGCCTAGCTTAAAAACCTGTGCTTTTAAGACAATCCGAAAGGATGACCCTGACTACACCAATTTGAACAATGGAAATATGATGCTAGCTCATATCATATTTGAGATCTACTGCATCAAGGTCAGCACAGTGACCTACATCATGAGCATCTACCTGGCAGAGATCTTCGCTGGTCAACGTAGCACATGTAGCCAGAACATCACCAGCCGTATGATCATGAAACGCAAGTGAAAGACATGACCACAGGGGTCCAAATATAGGGCCTGATTTAGATCTTGGTGGACGGGTTACTCCGTCACAACAGTGACGTATCTCCTGTCCGCAGAAATATAAATCCCATAGGAAATAATGGGATTTATATTTAGGCAGACTTTTGCTGTGACGGAGTAACCTGTCCACCAAGACCTGAATAAGGCCCATACTAATATTTGGCGCAACGCAGCAAGACAACTTGCTTCACTGCACTGAGTCAAATGGAGAGGGCAGGAATGTGCCATATTTACTAATTCCTGCTATCTCTGTGTGCTGGCGTATTGAGGGCTGCCTAGTGGCTATGGAAGCATCCATGTGCCATGATGCAGGGGCAGCTGCGTTACAGGCAGGATTGTTTTTGTGCAAGAAGTGACAGCTTCCTGCACAAAAGCAATCCTCGGAAGCATTTTTCTTGTTCTATATGCTACAGAATACAGCACTCGTTGAAAGAGGAAACAACCTAGCTACACCTCAGTTAGCATGGCGTAGCACCAAATTCCATGGGTGGATGTGTGGGGACGCCCACTATCGGCCCATGGAATTCCTTCCTCACACAGAGTAGCGACTGGGCTGCCTTGCATTACTCTAGATTTAATAAGCCAGGCAGAATCACGCAAGGTGGCTTTAGTAGATCTGACTTAAGGGCTTGCAGTGCCTTCCATCGCCATGCGTCACTTTTCGTGATACAATTGCAACACAAGCCCTTAATAAATCTGGGCTAAATCTCTCCTTACTAGTAAGTAACCTGAGTTCCCGTTTTGGCTGAAAACTCTTGTTGTCGGTCAGAAAGGAATTGCATGCAGTGTGGTATTACAACGCTCAGTGCAGTAAAACGTATGGATTTTAAGGCACATAACCACTTATTAATAGCAGCTGGAATATATACCTGAAAATGGATTTTGGGAACCGCATGGGCAAATTGTATGCTGTACGGCCGACGTCTGCATGTTATTCCCCATTCCAGATGTGGCATTTATTATGATATGTTAAAGGTGAGGTAATGTCTTACAGTGTTGGTACTACCAGATGCGGGATTACTGTGCCATTTTACTGGTCCACCAGTAACGAGGTTGTAGGTGAGTAATGTCCATGCAAGTTGCCCTAGCCTTTTCCTGCACCTACTCCTCTAGTACTGTGGTGCTCCCTTGCTTTTCATCAAGCTTCGCCCATTCATAAGTGCATGAATTGATTTACAAAACCAAAGAAGTGCTCTATGCTTTTGAATATGAATCATGTGACTTCAGCAAGCAGAGCATCCTAGACATAAACCACCATGAGCAGCATTATGCAAATTAGTCCCTATATATCGAAATACAATATACATAATGATCTATCATGTTCGACAGATAAAGAAATTCAAGAACTGGGGCTGGTGCTATGACAGCGTCCACCATTTTGTTAGTGTGTTGATGATGCTTTTGAAGAGCATCTTTTACCCAGACTACCATCACCCTTTGGCTAAAGTTTTATCAGCCTGTTGTATCCAGGGTTCAAGGACCCAATGAACATGCACATTAAGTTTGGGAGAGGAGAGGGGTTTATGGCGGGTGTCGGAGATCCAGTTGGGACCTTTAAAATCAGCGTTAAATCACAGCTTGTCAGTGTGATGTGCAGTAATTTATCCAGGGCAGTGAGGCGTTTCAGCCTTTGCGGTCTGTGACTTGCGGCAAAAAGCTCCAGGCAGCCTGAGGCCTTTCAGAGATTTTTTGTACATGACAAGGAAAATGCGACTGATATTATCTGTGAAAGTTTTATGAAAGAAACACTATTTTTCTATATGCTGCACAGTAATCACGAATTTGGCTTCACCGACTCAGACTTCTTTGCAAGGTCAGTATATTGCATATCAAAAATTGGGAAATGTTAGAACCTGGTGTTTACAGTGCAGCTAGATCTGCAGAAGTGCGATACAAAGTGTTATATAAAAAAGTTATCATGATCATTATGTTATGTTCAAACATGGGGCCTTATTTACAGTTTGGAGGACGGGGTACTCCATCAAAAAGTCTTGGATCTCCTGTCCATCGTATTACAAGTGCTATAGGCTATAACATACTTCCTATTACTTTTTATATGCTTGGATGAAAGTTTTATGGTTGGGACCATCACATTATGGAATATCAATAACAGCTTTGTTTTGTCTCTCAGGTGGGTTAATCTCTGACCAAATACACAGCATATGGACATGGTTCAGTCTGTTTTGAAGTATAAGTGATCTTCACCGGGAGTAAGCAGAGTTTCCTTCGCTTTGTGTTTGGGATAAAAGGGACCGATAGCAAAGTTGTTGCCGCTAACATGATAGATCCTAACTTCTAGAGGTTGTGCTGCTTTGCCTGATACAAAAGGGTGTCTATCACACACACTGCGACTCTCTTCTCACTTAACTGTTAGATGATGAACTAATAGTAGAGACAGTGTTTCGATTGATCAAGGAAGGGAACCATCTTTACTTTAGTCTAATATGTTTGCTATCACCAGTCCAGCACCGGACCTCAATACCTCAACAAGAAAAACTCCTTCCACGTATCCAAGAGAAACCTCTGATCCGCCGACCTCGCCCTCGCCGAAACCTCCTACATCGCAGCCAAGACCTGGAATGAGCTCCTGATCGACATCAGACTCACCTCCTCCCTGAACATCTTCAGGAAGGCACGCAAGACCTGGTTCTTCGACTGAGCAGAGCTGCTTAACCCCACCCAGAGCCTTGAGACCCTCATGGGTGAATAGCACGTTTACAATCCCCCTGATTGATTGATTGATTGACTGTGCAGATCACACCTGTAAATTAGTGCATTAATTTTCCATTCCCGACTTTACCCAATTACTTTCAGGTTTGCATTATCACTATTAACTTGTATTTATTTATAACTATAGTTCCTAAATCCTGTACTATGCAATAATTCCAAAATAATGCATAAAACAAGTAAGTTAAATCGTGCCCACTACAAGTTCATTCACAAAGTGTGGCTGGATCCAAAGAACCATTTACAGCCTATAAATTTACATTTAAGGCAACAATAAGTCTCATTTTGCAGCTGTCAGATATCCACGTAAATGGTTGTACTACTGATAATTGTATGCCACAACTGCATACAATCAATCAGTAGAAACATGGTTTGCCCTTAGAGTCTGTGAATGCCCATGAACTTGTGAGAGTATGGGCATATATAAACTACTCTATGACCCTTTGCCACAATGGAAATGGTCAGAAATGTTCTCAAAGGGCTGGAGAAACCCCTAAACTTCACAGGCGGTAGGAAGGGGTTTTCCACAGGGATAAATGTGCCCTTCCCACAGAACCAAAAAGAACAAGCACTAGCAAAGCCTAAATGCGTTTTCCTTAAGGCCTATCGATGCTGCTAATGGATTTTGACTATGCAATTTATTTATTTGCAAAGTTTTATATAGCTCGCTAGACCCGGAGGTATCAGAGTGCTTTACATGAGGATCAGCGCGTTACAGGTTACATAATTACATCAATTACAGGAGCCAAGTATAGACATAGGAGAAAAATATGAGATTACACAATATTATGAGTTATTAGCGCTTACATTGCAATACAATTTTGCAGATACTGTGCAGCTTTGCTAAAGACAAAAGAAGAAAGGGTGATGACACGGCTGCTGTGGAGATGGAATGTAAAAAAAACAAGCATTTGCAATGCAATAGGTCTCGCATTACAGAAAGTTTGAGCTATTGGTGTTGCATTATTATTTACAACACCAATAGCTCAAACTTTTAATAATATGAGACCTATTAAATTGCAAATGCTTGTTTTGTATAAGCTCCCCATGCCGCGCTTTCACTTTAATGGCGGCTGCACACCTTACTTTACACTGGGCTTGTTTAAAAAAAAGAGGAATGCCCGCCAGTAAAGTGAACGTGCAGCATGGAGCACTTTTACAAAAAGAAATTGTTTTTCAACATGACAAACAAAAGCTTTTTGTTGTGAAAGCTCCCCATTCCGCGCTTTCACTTTAATAGCGGCCACGCACCTTTCTTTAGACAAGCCACATTTAAAGAAAGTGCCACGGCCGCCATTAAAGGTAAAGCGCGGAATGAGGCACTTGTAAGGAAAAAAATAGTCCAGCTAAAACGTACGGTATAAGAAAACTAATAGGCCGGTGCTCCTGGTTTAAAAATGGAAGTGATGTTTCGGGAGTTCTGGCCAATAAGGAGCAGTGATGGAGTTGTCAGCCAATGGCAAGCAGCAGCTGAAATTTCACTCCTGTAGAGTGATTACCTTGTGCATAGACTAGCCTTGTATGACCTTTCCCTGACCACTCTCTGTCTGCTTAAATTCAGGTTTAGAAAAAAAAGAATACTTGGGGCTAGGACGCTAGCGATTCTGGGAACTGCTGGTGGAAGTGGTGGTAATTCATGGGAGAAAGCGCACTAACACCAGGCGCGTGAGGTGACAGCAACAGATGCTTGCCTTGCATGATGTCACTTCCAGGTTACTCTTGGCAGGCCTTTCCTATCCCAGCTTCTGACCATTGGCTGAAGGAGAAATTTCAAAGTAGTGGGGCGTAGACTTCTATCGTAATTACACTAGTAGAGCACCAGAAGTGCTCGAGGAGTCCTTTACTTCGTTGTAAAATTTTGAAAGAAATGGAGCCAAATTGAACATTTTATAAAAAATGTACAAATAAAATGGCTAAAACGCCGTGAATTTTATAAATAATTTGGTTTCCCACCAAGAAAGATTTTAAAAAATGAGGTCAAACAATTAATTCCTGGGCAAAGTAAATAGCTCTGCACTTAACGTTTTACATGCAGGCCGGATACCCTGGAGTTTCCAAGTAGATTGTACAATTATTTATTTATTTATTTGCAGAACAGATGCCACTACAGCCTGGTGCCCTTTCACCCAGCTCCTTAACTCGCCCACCCTGCCGTTGTGGCAGCGGCTTGCCTGGCATCGCCTTTATTATTTCACTGCTGCCCCGGGTTAGTGCCAGCCCAAATGGCTCTCCCGCATGAGCCATGTTTGACCCCGGAAGCAAATTCAGTAAACACTTATTTTATCCACTATGCTCAGTTGTCCTCAGGGCCCGAGGCTTCTGCAAGATGAGTTCAAGTGCAACCAGTTGTGGCATGTCAGCAGCAGCAGTCCACACCCAGAGGCAACAGAAGTGCTTTCTTAGAAAGGCCTCCCCCGCAGGCAACATTTCTAAGTCAGATGCCTGCTCGTAACCCCAGCTCTGCATTTTACACTTGATTTGTCCTTTTTTTCTGGTTGAGCACACCCTGGCAGCCAGCTATGAAGATGCGAATTAGATTTATAATCTTTTCCTCTAGAAACCTTCCCTGATTTACAGTAGCGGTGGGCCAGGCCAGCATGCCCAATTCTTGAGGAGGTACCCACAAACCATCGCGAGGTGCAGTAAATCCATGTCTAACGGTAAGGCTGTGTAACATGGCAGCAACCGAGGTTGCAGAATGATGTAATGCCACATGTTCCTGGTGCCAGCGATGTACTACGTCAGCAGGTCAAGTGCCGCAGGGGGGTACGACAGAAGCAATAGACGAGCGCGAGCACGCTGCTGATGTCATGCTTGATGCCTTGTCTGGTGACATGATTACGATGTATGGCAGCAGCACACAAAATGGCATGTAGTGCAGTAATATGCCACCTCAGCCAGTAATATGTTGCAGCAACATGCTCAGCAGTAATTTACTTTATCACCAGGCTGGCTGGCACCATGGTGATGTACTCTATTGTGTTGTCATTTTTACATAGCGCCTTAAAATGCTGAAACAACTGTGAAGCGCTCAACATACCTCCACAGTGATGCACAACAAAGGCATACCAAATGCCGTGAGGAAGCGCACACAAAAGTGAAACTCGCGCGGCAACATAATTAAAACATAATTATGGTAAAGGAAGACACACTTGGGATGTCGGCTAGGGAAAAGCAGTACTTTGGAATTTCCACTTCAGACATCACTGAAAACCGTGACTTGAAGAAACGGTTCATAACCTCTCTTTCCTTCTTTAATTTATTTGCTTCCCTGTGAAATGGATCCAAAAACAGAAGAAGCCTGCGAGTGGTGCGCCTGCACGCACCACAGGAAGACATGTGGTTTCAATTATCGCGCCCGTGTCTGGGCACGATAATTGAAACCACATGGCCTTTGGTGCACGTAACAGACACCAATAGGCCAGGGGCGGAGCAATGCGCCCGCCTTTGGTCTATTGCCTGCTCTCTTTGGAAAAAACACGACCGCAAAGGCCAATAGCGTGTGCGATTCCTGGCTCCGTTTTGGAACCCCGGACAAAAGGACTCTCGCTGCGCGAGCAGTGCTGCGTACTGCATCGCTAGGCGCGAGACCTAAAAAGTATTGGAGGAGCTGCGAGTGTGGGTAAAGCAATACAGAAGGTTGGGGGAGACGCACATGAGAGAGAACTACATGGGGCCACAAGGAGAAGCACGCAGACAACAGAGAGTGCAACATGGAGACCCAGGGGGCAAAGAAACCCACAGGACTGAGAGAGCAACAAGAGTGCAGGTGGGGGAGAGAAAACACATGGTTCACAGCGGGGAAACACACAGGCTAGGGCAAGCAACACCAGCGTGGGTGGGGTTCAGGGGCGTGACAAAACTTGAGAGGGGACCCTCCAGACTCAGTCAAGACCTCTCAGGCCAGGGTACTGTGCTGAGGTGGCCCCATGGCGCTTGGGGCCCCCGCACCGCATGGGCTGCGGGGGCCTATGTCACGCCACTGGTGGGGATAGGGAAGAACATGGCAAGAGAGAGGAACATGAACCTGGGTTCGGGGAGAGAACCACAAGTGAGAGAAAGCAATGTGGAGCTCATTGAGGGAGAGCAGCACATGTGCAAGAATCAGCCATACCGAGTGCACTTATGCTAAAAAAGGCAGTCTGTTAAATGTCAGCACTCAGCAGTGGAATGTATAAAAGGCAGCCAGTCAGACTGATGGTAAAGAGTTTATGCTCCAGGCAGGGACGGACTGGCCTGGAGGGCAATCAGGCTATGCCCAAAGTGCTGGTTAGACAGGTCAGTGTGTGGGCCTGTTTTTTGGCCCGTTGTGCACCTGTTTAATGATCTGCTGGGCTGGTATTTACTATTGATTTCTCTGATAATAAAACAAACATTGCCTGCAGTAAGTTCAAGTCATGCCGTCTTCCATCCCTTGCAAAACACCCATACAGCGTACCTTTACAAATTCAAAATCACCCCAATTTGCAAACATGGACCACATTTTACCTATCTAATTCACTAAGGGGGGGGGGGCAAACATAATATTGGCAAGCAGCAACTTGGAAAGCCATTGAATAAGAAGCAACCAAATGAGAGTGACAAAAAGAGCCAACCAGTGGTACCAGGGGTGTGGAATTCCTAGAGCTCAATAGCCAGGGCATTTTGTTTGGGGACAAGGACAACACATTTTCTTGTTTATTTTGTCCTTGGGACAAGTAGGCCCAACCTCCTACAGCACACACCCTTTAGCTGCCAGTTTACAGTACCACATTATGGATCAAGGAAGGGCATTGTCTGCAGTTAAAAGTAATATTTATTTCCAAATAAAATTGAAATGTTGTAAGCTCAGACTGCACTACTGACAGTGGTTCCAGTGTAAAAATGTGGACCCGCGTTTGCAAAGTTTAACATTATGAGGTTACGTACAACGCTTCCAGAATGCTCTAGAATTAGATGCAAATATCGGCAGAAGCCTGAAAGCAAGATTGATGATCCTTTGCCTTTCAAAATAAATAGAAAATCCAACTAGGAAAAAAAAAACATTTTGTTAAACTACTGTGAAATTGTGGGTAACATTTCTTTGGAGCATCATTTAGTAAATGTATTGATGCATGCTAGTATTTCCCAAAAATGTTCATAATGGAAAATCAGTGCAGCCAGTTTCAACAACATAATGGGAAACATAAAAATAAACAAGCACTGGCAGCGCAATAGGTCTGATATTCGTGGTCAGCCTTTTGGTTTTGTCAAGGGATGTCTTGTTTTGATATGGTTTTCATAAAACTTAGTGGGAGCTGCCAGGCCCTCACCATTATAACAGACATTGACAAAAAGCAATAATATATTTTTGTCTCAAAAAGCGCACATTGATACAGTAGTCCCTGGCACTGAACAAAATTGTTTTGTGTGCCGATGTTCTCCTTGTGAAAGAGCGCAAGCAGATAGATAGATAGATAGATAGATAGATAGATAGATAGATAGATAGATAGATAGATAGATAGATAGATAGATTTTTAATAAAAACATAAGGTTGGTTAACTCCAGACCTAATTGGGAGCCAAGTGGCACATGCATCAAGAACTTTTTATTTCGCAAATCGGCCCGTTTGCTAACGCAAAAAATCCTTTTCAGATGTAGCAAACCCCAATTTGCGATTCATTAACCTGATACTGAATGACAAAATGGCTTTGCGATTCGGTATTTGGAAGGGGCGTGTTTAGGGCGTCCCTTCCAAATACCGAATCCTAACGGTATGCATAAATGTTTTGTGACTGTGAATGCGGTTGCAAAACATTGCATATTACCACCTACTTCAAGTAGGTGGTAACCCATTCGCTAATGGAAAGGGGTCTCCAAGAGACCCATACCCCTTTGTGAATGGTTGTAAAAGCATTTTTAAGAGCAGGCAGTGGTCCCAAATTCTTAATGAAAGTAACAAAATTTCGCCCATGGCATATGTCCTTGCATTAGTGCAGAGTTACTGCTTTCATGAATTCACAAGAAGTAGGCCAGAAAATGATACTCCTAGAAACAATGTGTGAACTTCTTTTTAGCATGAGCAAATATTGCTCATCCAAAAATCTGTTGAGCGCTTACAAGTTCAGTTTCCCTCCAACCACTTTTTTCCTAACCCTGGAAAAGGTTTTGCTTCTACCATTGTAAGGAGTAAATTTCCAATCTTTCTCAGTCTGAGAAAAGATTAGAGAAGAGCCGGCGAATACCTCTTTAGCATGCAATTTAGTAGGTTTGCACAGACTCAAAAGGGCATTCCAACCCTGGAACTATTTCTTGACGCTACCTTCAGACCTAGTATGTAGATCTGCGGAAAGGAGGCAAAAAAACAGGCAATTGCTGGAATTCAAACCCTACTATAATATGAGACCTGGCATTATCAGAAAGGCTAATATCAAAGCTTTTATATTATGAGATTGCTGCCATAACGAGTCACTGCATGCACTATGTGGCACCAAAGGGACAAGTGGATTTGTTTCACAGGACAAGTAGATTCATGAAGCAACCTGCCCCATGGACAAGTAGCTACTTTATTAAATTCTACACCCCTGTGGAAGCTCAGGTAAGTTCTTGGTAAGCCTACAATATGTATTTTGTAACCAGAAAACTATGCTGTCTGGTTGGCTCGACCTAAAAAGCAAATATGTGATTTTGCACAGCAGGTTGCCTTTCCAAAATAAAGAGTTGTACTGCAGCTTTCTATTGGAGAAATAGCATATGTCACATGTTGTTTTCATTAGTATGTCTGGAATGCTGTTACTGGCTCACCTTTCCAAGGATACTATTGGAAATGTTTAGAACTCCCAAAAGTAGTACTCTTATACTTGTATAAATGAATTTGTGTATGGGTATGGACATGAATGTAAATGTATGACTTTTTTGTGTGAATCATTCCTTTTGTACGTTAGTTTAGCATAATAAATAAGCAGGGCCACTGGAATTATGTGATTGTGTGGCTGCTGCATATTTTGCATAATTATGGATAGCCTGCAGTTTTTTTTTTTTGGAGTTTAGAAAGCTTTTATTGAATATAATAAACCAAGTAAAAACATCAATACAAAAGAAAATCATTAGGCCATAAGATAAAACATTAAAAACAATTGAATTCTTACAAGAGTTAAAGAATGCCAAAAAGGAAATAGGGGATATACTTAGGGAAAAAGCTTTTTATTTTTTTTTGAAGATATTATATTTAATATGCAAGGGAAGGCAAAAAGAAGACAAGGAAAGAGAGGGTAAGGGGGGAAGGGGGGAAAAGCATTCAATATATATGAAAGAAAAATATCATAATTAACATAAGCAAGTAAATACATATGTAAGAAAAACTAAATATCAGCTATAATTGAAAAAGGGTACAAAAACAAGATAATCAGGGGACAATTCGAGAGAGAAAATTGGTTAAAGGCAACCATATCAAATCTTTTTTGATCAAAAGGGGTACAGTGGTATCAAAAGCACGATCAAGCCTATGATGGTGACACAATACATTTCTTTCAAAAGAGGAGGGAGGGACCCCAAGGACAAAGGAGAGGGGTACCAAATATGACCTTAGTCAAAAAACAGAGCCTCCTTGTCATTAATACAAAGCAGTCAATACATAACAGTCAACGTACCTTTCACACTGCAAGGGTGAGAGTGGACAGCACAGATGTAGTCACAATAATTAAGAGAAAAAATAGTTACGTCAAGAAAATTTATTATCAATTTCATACATAAAAACTGCAAACCCAGTGCTGTATATTGTCATATGGCTATTTAAGAAGCGGTGACAGTATAAACTTATCAATGCACATTAAAAAACATCATCAACGATAACGAAACAAAAAATCATAAAATGTGAGGTTAGGGACACAATAAAAAGGACAAAAATGGTCCTATTAACAGAGGAAAATCACCAAACCAAAGACTCATTGATTGTGACCCTAGTCAATATTACTTCCTATTCAATATGTCACAAAGAATTCAGCCAAAGAAACAGCCTTCTGTGCCAATACAGCTGTATTAGCACAGAAGGCTGTTTGTACGCACCGTAACAGGCAAACGGAGTGCTTTTATTTTGCACCGAACCCTGGCTTGAATATAATTTCTACCCACATTGGATGGTGAAGCAGGGACTATATAGAAGAAAGCTGCCGAAGGTGCCAAAACGTTTGCGTGGGAGATATAAGAATATTACCTAAATAGAAAAACTTCTGTGTCGTGAAGTCTTTTTAGACTCATTTCAGATACATCCAAGGTACCTATAAACCCACCGTGAATGACTTATCCTGACCTCGGATAAAGACAGAAAGAATCAGTGGCGGTATTTGCATGGATACAGCTTCTTATATAAATAAGATCGTTGATTTTAATGTAACTGCTATTGGGACTCTATTTTAATCTTTCCTGATGAAGGTGTTGGCCGAGAATTAATAGCCCACCGAAACGCGTCGATGCTCTTATATGAGGAAACCACACAACATCTCTGATTATAATTCTTTGTGACAGATTGAATAGGAAGTAATATTGACTAGGGTCACAATCAATGAGTCTTTGGTTTGGTGATTTTCCTCTGTTAATAGGACCATTTTTGTCCTTTTTATTGTGTCCCTAACCTCACATTTTATGATTTTTTGTTTCGTTATCGTTGATGATGTTTTTTAATGTGCATTGATAAGTTTATACTGTCACCGCTTCTTAAATAGCCATATGACAATATACAGCACTGGGTTTGCAGTTTTTATGTATGAAATTGATAATAAATTTTCTTGACGTAACTATTTTTTCTCTTAATTATTGTGACTACATCTGTGCTGTCCACTCTCACCCTTGCAGTGTGAAAGGTACGTTGACTGTTATGTATTGACTGCTTTGTATTAATGACAATAAATTTCACCAGGCATTATATGAAATCTTTGAAGTATCTTTCCAATTGGTGGTAATTATCTGTAAAGAAATAGCTATATATAAATCTATAAATTTGCGTGCATTATAGTGAACATTCCATATAGGTGAATCACCACCCAAAAAGATATGGACAATCTCAAAGGAGTGGTCAGTAGTTAAAATTTAATTTAATTTTAACCAAATACGAGACCAAAAGGATTTAACTAACGGGCAGTGAAAGAACACGTGAAAAAAATTGCTATCGGTATGAGAACAAGACCAGCATTTTTTGGAATCTAACATTTTAAAGTGATGTAAGTCGGACGGGGTAAAAAAAAGTCTATTGTAAAAAAAATACAAAGTCTGTGTAGTACTAGCAGAGCGGGAAACAGTGTGTATCTTAGACCATAAGGAATTCCAAACCTGAAGGGGAAATTCCTGAGCTAGATCCTTTTCCCAGGAGAGTTCAAGTTTAGATTTGGGTCTTTCAGCAGAGGAGCAAGAAAGGAATTTATAGATAGCCGCAGCTCTGAGAGGAATAGAGAAATCTGGTAGTGGTGGGGGAGGGGTGATGTCGATAATAGGCAGAGAAGCATTTGAGAGATAATAGAGGCTAAGGAGTTTTTAAGCAAGGGATATTGAGAAGAGTGTGCGGTGGAAAGGTGAAAGGAGGCGCGAATGTCAGAATAATCTCTTAGGGAGTTATTAGCAAGTAAATGATCAAAGGTAATAATACCTTTATCAATCCATTCCTTCCAAAAAAGTGCTCTGTTATTTATCTTTAAGGATTTGTTATACCAAATTGGAGTAAAGGAAAGAAACTCTGACTGCGAAAGGGAGGAGCGAAAGATTGAGAGAGCAAGTGCTTTGGAATGTTTAAAGATAGGGGTAAGAAAACGCTGCGGAGGCTGAGATAAACGAGTAGCCGAATTGAAGGAAAAAGGTGAAAGTTGCGCAAGTTCTATGGAGCTCCAGGCTTTTAGAGGAGGATCATATGAATCAGATAGAAATTGCCATATTTGTTTTAGAGTAAAGGCGGAATGAAAACGAATGAGGTTGGGAAAATTAACTCCACCTGAATATTTGGGTTTTTGAAGACGAGAAATAGAGATCCTAGCTTTGCGTTTATTCCATAAGAATGAGGTGAAGATACGATTTATTGTTTTAAAGAAATAAAGTGGAAGGGAAATTGGAAGCATAGAAAGATAAAAATTTACAATGGGAAGAAGCATCATTTTGATAGTGGCTAACCTCCCCCACCAGGATAAGAAAAGGGGAGACCAATTGTCTATAAGGGAAGAGAGCTTTTTAACAATATCTTTCTGATTAAGCTTAATGGTTTCTCTAATAGTATTGGCGTAGAGAATACCTAGGCATTTAATATTACCAGAGTTCCATTCGAAGCCAGAGCTTTGAAACATGTGAGGAAGGCAATATTTATTAAGGGGTAAGACCTCAGACTTATCTATATTAAGTTTATAGCCAGAAACCAGAGAGTATTCTTGCAGCAATGAAAAGAGTGAAGGTAAAGAAGTGGTCGGATTAGAGATATCGAGTAAAATATCATCTGCATAAGCAGTGAACTTAATATCAATGTTCTGAAAATGTGAAGCCAGTATATGATGATGAACGTCGAATTTTTTCTAAAAAGGGTTCTAACGCAAGGATAAAAAGAAGAGGGGAGAGAGGACAACCTTGTCTGGTGCCTCTATGCAAAGGGAAGTAATGAGATTGAGAACCATTAACCCAGATAGAAGTAGAAGGAGCGGAATATAATAATTGAATATGTCGAATAATAGAAGGGCTAAAACCATGCCACCTCAATGCACCAAACATAAAATCCCAGCACACTCTGTTGAATGCTTTCTCAGCATCCAATGTAATAGCGGCAACTGGGGAATCCATCCTTGAGGCAAGGTGAATGATGTTGAGGAAGGTTCTCGAGTAATCAGTAATGGACCTGCCTTTGACAAACCCGGATTGATAGATGTTAGTAAGGTTAGGAATGACTTTATTAATACGAGATGCCAGAATTTTAGCATAAATTTTACAATCAGTGTTAATTAAAGAAATAGGTCGATAATTTTTACAAAGGGAGGGATCTTTATCTTTTTTAGGGATCAAACATATCATTGCCTGTGTAAAGAAACCTTTGGATTCTCCTTGAGCAAGACAATAGGTAATCAAAGAAAAAAAATGTGGTAAGAGGATATCCTTAAAATGCAAATAAAAACGAACCGTAAACCCACCTGGGCCAGGTGTTTTATCTTTGGGGAGAAGAGTAATAGCATTAAGTATTTCTTTTTCTGAAAGGGGGACATCGAGGGAAGAAAGATCAGTAAAACTATCAGAAGACTTGGGAATTGACTGAAAAAAGGAGTGAATTTGAGCCTGAGAAGGAACGGATTCTGGAGTATAAAGTGAAGAATAATGTTGAACAAAACAGTCAAGTATTTTGTCATCAGTGTACTGATGATTCCCGTGTGAATCAATAATGGTTATTATTTTGGATTTTTGTTTTTTAATTTTGAGATAGTTAGCGAGGGACTTGCCAGCTTTATAACGGCCCCCATACATTTTAGCATGGAAATTAAGAAGGTTATTACATGCAGAGTCCCAAGAGTGTTTCTTATATTGCATTTTAGCTTTAATGAGAGTGGAAAGTGTTTCTGAGGAACTTTTAGTGAAGTAAAGATGCTCCAGGTCTTTCATTTGTTTAAGGATTTGAGCTGACATTGATAGGGCTTTTTTCTTTTTACGGCATACAAAGTCGATAATAAATCCTCTGGCAGCAGCCTTAAAAGCATCCCAAATAAAATGAAATTGAGAAGTAGAATGAAGATTATTTCTGAAGAAATCTGCTGCAAAGAGCTTGAATTGTTCAGTAAACTGTAAATCTAAGAGGAGCGAGTTATTAAAGCGCCAGCGCCGTGAAGTATTAGCAGGTGAGTAGTCATAAATTGAAGAGCATGTTGGGTAAGAAAAATATAATCAATACGGGAATGCGATGAATGTACTGGAGAGAAAGAGGAAAATTCTAAAGTGTCAGGGTGAGAAAGTCTCCATGAATCTATAAGACCTCTAGAAGAGATGGCTTTAAAAAAGGACTTTTGCATCTTATTAGGTACATATCTGGTGAGTGACGTACGATCTAGAAAGGGATCCATAAGTTGGTTGCAGTCGCCACCCACAATTAAATTATCAGTCACATGAGAAGAAAGAAGCATAGAAAAATCATTCCAGAAGGTTAAATCTACACCATTAGGACCATAAACATTACAGAAGGAACATTTTTTATTATTAACATTAACATCTAAAAACAACCATCTACTACAGTAATGATGAAGCTTGTTCTGTAATTGAACAGACAACGATTTATGAAATAGAATAATAACACCATTTTTGTTATTTACTGCCGGAGAGCAAAAGGCCTCCCCAACCCATTGCTTACGTAAAGAAGACAAATCTTGTGAGTTAAGGTGAGTTTCTTGTAACAATGCAACATGACATTTCAATCTTGCTAAATGAGATAAAACACACTGTTTTTTAACAGGATTTCGAATACCTTTAACATTCCAAGAAATAACACGAAGACAGTTCATTTCTGGAAGTAAAATAAGAATAAATAAAAGGAAGTAAAGAAGTTAAAACAGAGTGGAAAAAGAGAGAGAAAAGGAAGAAAAATGTTGGGTAGATGTGAGTAACAAAGGAGAGCCCAAAGCGAGGAAGCTAAAGCATGTGTCCACCATAAAAAAGGTGACAGCAATAGAGGAAGAAAACAGCGGAGTACCATAAACATAGATAGGAGAGAGGAAAATATGGAATGGGGTAGGTATTGTAAATGTTGCCAAAAAAGTAGAGAAGAAAGGGATAAAAAGGAAAGAAAGGGGGAACTGAGGGTAGGAAAAAGGAGAGGGAGAGGAAAGGGGGAAGAATAGAAAGGAGGATAAGGGGAAACATAGTCCCCTAAGAAGTAGCAAAAGAAGGATGGCAAAAAGCCAGAGGGCTTTAGCCACAGAGAACAACTGAACAAAAAACATTAATGTGGGAGGGGGGCAACGAAGAACAAGACAGCGGAACCAGAAAGAGACCGCTATAAAGAGCAGGCTACCCTAAAAAAGGGAGAAAGAATGACTGAGAAGTGAAGTGCAGAATGAAAGGCAATGAAATAGGAAAAATGAAGGAACTTACCAAACATCTAGGGAAAAGAAAACAGCAGCGGGATGAGACGCACAATATAAACAACAGGGCGATATGAAGGGTGACCTTGACAACAACACTGAAGGGGGAAGACCTGCAAGACAAAGAAGGAGTGAACAAAGGAGACATAAGAACTAAAATATACATATAAAAATAAAATAAGAACAAGATTTACTACTCAGACATTAACAAAACAATTAGGATTTGCTCAAATCCATGAGTTCTCCTTTGTGAGTGTGAATGAACTTCTTCAGGTCTGCAGGATCTTCAAAACTAAAAGTTCTGTCCTTATAAGTCACTTTGAAAAAACAAGGATGGATTAGACCATAGCGTGCATTCATAGGTCTCAGTGCAGGTCGAAGGTCTAAAAATTCCTTCCGACGAGAAGCAGTAGGTTTAGAAACGTCCTGAGTGAAAAAAACTTTATGACCAGACCAAATCATTTGCTTATGTTGCTTTGCAGCTTGGAGAATCGTCATGAGGTCTGAGTATAGGAGGAAGTATGCAATGATTCCCCGAGGTTTAGATGTGGGAGATGTATTCCTAGGCCCAAGAAGATGGGCACGTTGTATATTGAAGTCTGAAGATTTTGGGAGACCAGCAATTTGAAGAACTTGAGTTTTCAAGAACTGGATCATGTCCGACCCTTCAGAACCTTCCGGAATACCATAAATGCGAAGATTGTTGCGCCTATTGCGATTTTCTAAATCCTTGGTAACCCTTTTGAGCTGGCTGATTTCCTTGGTAAGTGTGCCAACTCTGGCGACCACATCTTGAGCATCACTGATCCTCTGCTCTACATCAGAAAGTCTCGTATCTAGACTAGACCATTTATCATCCAGCCTCTGAAGTGTGGTAACGGTGTCTGTCATAAAGGGACGAATAAGACGTAGCTCCTCCATGATATCCTCAAGAGTAAGAGGCAGCGGAGATTTATTTGGGGAGGGCGGGTCTTTTTTTGTACGTTTGACAGAAGAGGCATTAGAATCCTTACGACCCCCTGAGGGGCCTACATGAGATTTGCTTGAATGCGCAGTATCCATGTTGCAAGTGTCGCAGCAGACAGCAACAAAGATGGCAAACAAAGACCGCAGGCAGAGCAGCAGTATTGGGGATGCAGCAGTAGTAATGTTGAGTGTTGCGCAGAAGAGTGAAACGACGCACCACAGCACAGCAATGGAAAGCGATAAAATATGGTGCGCTGCAAACGTGCCTCCGGGAAACACTGAGTTATCAATGAGAGCAGAACCAAGGAATCAACAGCATCAGCAGCACCAGAATTGCCATATAGTAAGGAATAAAAGTATATTAGTTTTGAGGCTGGGGACGTCACTTGGTAGGCTCATGCAGTAATCTCCTTACAGCGCTTGTTAGTGAAATTGAAACTAAAAATTACAATAGAGGCACTGAGGGAGTCCAAAGGCGGCAAAAAACCACAATGAAGAGGAAAAAAAAAGGAAGACTAGGCATGAAAAATGGCATTTTCTCTTTAACAACGTCAATTGTAGGAGGAAATGGGCCAAAGAGAAACAAAATGGGTCAAAGAGAAACAAAATAGCAGCAGACAGAAAAAAAAGCGCTGCATAATAGGCAAAATGGCGGCCGTTTTACTGAGGAAAACACAATTCAGCCGATAAGTTAACAAAAAGACCGCATTCCGATCTGATAACTTGCCGAGTCAAACGTTTCAACCTCCGACGTTAGAATCCATTCTTTTTTGTCGAATCTGCGCTGCTAAAACGTGAATCCTTCTTGATGAGCCGGCTCAGCCGAGCGGAGCTCCTCAAGCAGCGGCCATCTTGATTCGCCGCGCCTAGCCTGCAGTTTTTAACAAAACAATTAATTTGTTTCTAGCTCAAACTGTTCAAAAGTTAATTAAACCACTGTGACACAAGTTGCGGTGCAGTGGAATGCTCTTTGTAAAGGTTGACTGGTCACCATTTTGTTGCTTATTTCTAAGTTTAAGTGTTAAACTGCTACTAATGAGGTGCAACCAATGTCCTGACAGTTTTAATAAGTGTAAAAATGAAAAATTAATGAAGTAATACTTATCACAAAATGTGCTGCATTATGCGGCAGAATCTGCCTTTTGTGGTGCATAATTTATTCAACGCTGCCGCATAACTTGCCCCTTCCCTGTCGCATATTTCAGTGGCCCTACTCACCTCAAGTAATAATCACAATCCTTGTCAGGATGAACCACAAAGTGTCTTAATAAATGTGAGCTCAACCATCTGCTATCAATGGCACCGATCAGAATCAGAAAGGCTTAACTTAGGGCAAGTAATTACTTACTATGCAGTACCAAAAGAGTAAAGTTGAAATGCAAAACAATAAAAATCCCCAAATGAACTCGAAAAATTGACTTCAATTTAATTAACAAGATGACAACAATCCAATAAGTGAAACCAAAGATATTAATGTTTAACGTTTTAAGTATAAATAGTATTAAGTAGCACAAAGTGCCAACAATAGTCAAAAGTTGCGGTAGAACAAGGCATAGGCGCAATTTTACACTGAACGTGATGGCGTCCAGGTCAGATACACTATCTAGGTTTGTCCTGGTCAAAGATTTTACCTTCTGACTTCAGCCCTGTAGGTCATAATCCACCGCAAGAGAAGACTTCTAAAGCCCCCGGGACCTCATGAAAGGCACTTGGACACTCACAGGGTGGCAAGCAGAGGCTAATAGGAGAATCCAGTTCAGGTTCAGTTGCCACTGGTCAGCTGGGCACTTGCAGGAAAAGGCCTCTTGTAGCTTGCTGTATCCCTGTAGCTTTAACAGGAGGTGAGCCTGAAGTTCTTTGTCCTGGGTACAGGAGACAGAGCGAGTCCGGTTTACAAGGCTCTTTTCAGGCCACAGGCAGGAGGTCCAGTCCTCTTCTGATGTTTCGAAGGTCCAGAAAATATCCTGAAGTGGGTACTTGCAAATGCCATATTTATGTTGCGCTAAGTGGGAAGGGTATGCCCAGACGTGGACACCGTGCTCACTGCGCCACTAGATTCAAGCTAGCCTGGCTGATGAGGGGTGATACCCCGAAACCGGTCCAAGGATGCTTGCTTTCGGTCCAGGGAGAACCTGGCTTGGAATTTCGGGCTGGACTGTTCCTATGAGGAGCAGTGTCAAGACTGATTTGCATATGGCTGGGTCCAAACTGGGGTGGTGTCATGGTCAAAAAAATGATGGATTAAGCCCAGATATGTTGACTGGGGGTGAATGTTTGCATTGTTCAGCATTCTGTCCATCATCTCTTCTTTCTTCTTTTTACATTTATGCCTGGTATTTTCTAATGGGTTGAAATTACCCCTGTTGATGCCCTAACCAATATATTACCAAAGGGGATGATGGACGGAGCGTTTGAGCAAATCAAACACTCACCCCCAGTCAAATGATCTGGGTTTAATCCATCATCATTCTTTAGCTCACTACACCACCCCAGTTCAGACATGGCCATATGCAAATCAGTCTGACCCTGTGTCTCAGTCCAGCCCGAACTGCCAAGCCATGTCTTACCTGGACCGGAAACAAGCATCCTGGGACCGGTTTCGGGTTCATAACCCTCATCAGCCAGGCTATCTTGAATCCAGTGGCAAAGTGAGCAAGGGACCCACGTCTGGCCATACCCTGGCAACTTAGGGCGAACAAAGCGATACCAAAGGGGACTGTTCCCATGAGGCACAGGGTCAAGACTGATTTGCATATGGCTGGGTTCAAACTGGAATGGCATGGTGAGCAAAAAAACGATGAACTTAGGCCCAGATCTCTGTACTGGGGTGAATGTATGACATTGTTCTGCATCCTGTCCATCAACTGTTGTTTTTGCATTTGCCACCCCGAGTGGGACGGGTATGCCCAGACGTGGGTCCCGTGCTCTCCATGCCACTGGAATCAAGCTATCCTGGCTGAAGAGGGGTAAAACCCCGAAACCGGTCCTAGGAAGCTTGTTTCCAGTCCAGGGAGAACCTGGCTTGGCAGTTCGGGCTGGACTGTTCCCATGAGGCACAGGGTCAAGACTGATTTGCATATGGCTGGGTTCAAACTGAAATGGCATGGTGAGCCACAAATGATAGATTTAGGCCCAGATCTCTGTACTGGGGTGAATGTATGAAATTGTTCTGCATTCTGTCCATCAACTGTTGTTTTTGCATTTGTCACACCGAGTGGGACGGGTATTGCCAGAAGGGGGTCCCGTGCTCTCCATGCCACTGGAATCAAGCTATCCTGGCTGAAGAGGGGTGAAACCCCGAAACCGGTCCTAGAATGCTTGTTTCCAGTCCAGGGAGGACCTGGCTTGGCAGTTCGGGCTGGACTGTTCCCATGAGGCACGGGGTCAAGACTGATTTGCATATGGCTGGGTTCAAACTGGAATGGCATGGTGAGCAAAAAAACGATGGATTTAGGCCCAGATCTCTGTACTGGGGTGAATGTATGAAATTGTTCTGCATCCTGTCCATCAACTGTTGTTTTTGCATTTGTCACCCCGAGTGGGAAGGGTATGCCCAGACGTGGGTCCCGTGCTCTACATGCCACTGGAATCAAGCTATCCTGGCTGAAGAGGGGTGAAACCCCAAAACCGGTCCTAGGATGCTTGTTTCCAGTCCAGGGAGGACCTGGCTTGGCAGTTCGGGCTGGACTGTTCCCATGAGGCACAGGGTCAAGACTGATTTGCATATGGCTGGGTTCAAACTGGAATGGCATGGTGAGCCAGAAAACGATGGATTTAGGCCCAGATCTCTGTACTGGGGTGAATGTATGACATTGTTCTGCATCCTGTCCATCAACTGTTGTTTTTGCACTAACCAACGTATGGCTCAAAAAATAGTAAAAATGTTACTAGACCTTAAGGTCTAGTAACTTGAAAAATCTACTCGACCTAACTGTAATTTCCTTGACCTCTGTCTCTGAAAGCTAAGCAAATGTGACAATATATAGAAGGCAGAAAAATGTAAAGGCATCTTTATTGCTCATTCACTTTGTGAGCAATATAAATGCCTTTAAATCTTGTTTTCTTGTCACATTTGCTCCGCTTTCAGAGACAGAGGTCAAATATCATTTTGTCTTCCTACTCGACGGAAAGGTCGAGTAGGCCCTAAAAATAGCTTGTTCTGATTAAATCTAGCTCACCATAGCGAGCGGGCGAGTGGATTTTTTGAGCCCTGTACTGGGGTAAAGGTTCCCGGGGATAACCTTACCCACTTTGATAATTTTCAAGATGGCCAAAGTCCCAGCCACACTTAAGATGGGCTCTGAGGGCTGGGGCTGTGTGTGGGGAGAGTACTATGGGAATCCTAGTGTCGTCCCACATCAAACACTAAAATCCAGTTTGATGCTGTCACTGAGTCACTGAACCCACAACTACAGAGACAGATCCCTGGTAGAACAAAGAAAGAGGGTGTGGCTTAATGGCTACAGAGGCTGACTTTGAAGCTGTGGAGCCAGGTTCGAGTCTGGTGAGAGGCTCAAACATCCTGTGATTCTAGGCAAATCAATTAATCTCCCTATGCCTAAAAATGAATGTGTCCGTCTGTAATGCAACTGATGCTCATTTAAAGCCCTATGATACCTTTGGGTCAAGTTCACACTATATAAACCTGCAACAAAAAAAGCTGAGTTTCCTGTCTTCCTCTTTTGAAGCCTGTCTCAAATATAATTGATGTAAACCCAGCAGACCTGGCAAACAGGCTTTGGCACTGTAATGTCCAAAAAAGCCCATTATGAGGTGGGCTTATCAGGCTGGGGGTGGGGGGTCCTACCCAAGTTACTATTGATCTACTCTGCCATGTGTATCCCTAAATACAATTTACCTCCCAAGGTTGTAATTATGGCTTACCTTATGATAACTGTCTTCTCCTGGTCTTAATATACTGTGGGCCTTATTAGTTTCCTGTTGTAAAGCGCTCTGCCTCCTTATGGCAGCTATATAAGTGCTATATGCCTGCCATATAAAAGCAACCTGAATATGAATAGAAAGAGACCTTAGTCACTCAACTGATTTGTGACACTGTGGATGTTCTAAGGTTAGGTGGATGAGGAAAAACTAAGGAAAGCAAACAAGGGTTCTGGAGAAACATTTCCTTTCCTTTCCTTTCCTTTCCTTTCCTTTCCTTTCCTACTGTCAGGGTTGGAATGGCAGTAGCGGGTATGGCGGGCTTTTGCCAGGAGGCTGGAAGAGTGGGGCCCAGTTTTGTTACTGAGGGCTGGTTTTTCAGCAATGCGGCCCTCAGTAACAAAAGCAGCGGTACTGGGGGACGGTTTTGTTCAGCTGCAGTGCTTCACACTTCCCTCCTTTCCCCCCAGGTGGGGGCGGTCCGATAAAATTGCCAGGGTTGCTTTGGGTCCCCAGTCCGGCCCTGGCTACTGTCTTCATGACCCCTGGGATGCTGGAAGTACTAAAAGATAGGACAGTAATACCAGCTAATACCCCTATCTGACATCTACAAGTCTCCGAATCATGAAAGGAGCTAATCACCTGATGAGGATACTCAGGAATATCAAACCATTCCTTCCTCAATCTGATTTCAAGCAGGTGGTCCAAGCGCTTGTTTTGCCACGACTAGATTATGGCAGTGCTACGCTCTGTGGCCTCCCCAAATATACCTTGGCCCCACTAATGGCTTCATTGAACGCTGCTGCCAGATTTGCTACGGGTACCAAAAGAAATGCACACATATCCCCAGTCCTAAAATCCCTTAAGTGGTTGCCCTACGAATCACGAATTCAGCTAAAGATTGCCTGCCCGTTTCACAAAGCCCTCCATCTCAAAACCCCAAGCTATCTAGTGCAAAAGCTAGAACTATCAGGAGGCGGTATACCCTCAAGAATTGCTAAATCTTTCCTCCTGAAACCACAGATCTTTTGCAAAAAGAGAACGTGTCACCGTGCATTCTCCGGCTCTGCCCCGAAGATCTGGAACTCCCTTCCACCAGAAGTACGCAGAATCTCCCCCACGGTCGCTTTCAAATTGGAAGCTAAAAGATTCCTTATGATCAAGTTCTTACCTTAAATGGCTTTGGATCATCAGCTCTAAGTCATTGGGCTTACAACCTTACGACCTGCACTGGGTGCTACTCTTATTTAGCCTATCATTTGTTCCCCTCTTGCTCACTATGTACCACTTATTGTATTACTTACTATTGACCACCTTATTTTGTAACTGTTATGTTGGTTATTCTTATTGATGCCGGCACTGCACTTTATTACCTTCCTTCCCGCATATTGTAAAGGTCTCTGATAGCCTTCGGGCTCACGTTCGTGCTATATAAAACTTTATGAATAAATAAAATAAATACATACTAGGAAGCAGGTGCAAGGCACCAAGTTTAACCCGATTAAAAAATGTCTAAATAAACACAATGCATTCCAGTGCTTCAATTTCTCATCAGGTTAGAAGGCGCTATATAAGTGCAATTACAATGCAGTACAATTTATATGCAGTAACTCTTTTAGGGTTTCTGTACAGAGCGTGGTGGGAACAGTGAATAATAAAAGCATCCATGCTGCCTCCTCGTACAGTACGGAGCTGCATTCTAACGACGCCCCTTCGCTTTGACAGGCTTCTTTCCCAAGCACTGAAGCCACACGTTGGCACACTGCAGCGACACACAGCCGGAGCTGCTAATGCGCGCGCTTCTAAAACAGCACGCGCCCGCTCAAGCAGACAGCCCGACCTCCATGTGTCCACAGCATGGCGCGAGCCCCGGGCTACGGAAGCCTGCTTGGAATAATCTGATATGATAGCCCTTCGCTATTTGTGGCGTTCTGCCCGCTTCCCTGGGAGGGTGAGGGATATTTTGAGACATTAGCACAAAGGGAATGCTAAACTGCGAGATTCAAATGGTGCTTAGCACTCTCAGTAAATAATAGACATCACATCACCATTTTATCCGCATTAAGTAAGAAGTCTCTGCTTTTTCTGCACTTACGACAGTTGCATGAAATGTTTTTTCTGATTTTCAGTTAAGCTTTGGAAATCGGTACACAATTATACGTCTTACAGACACTTTATTCTTTAACAAATTGTATGTGAGGCAATTCAGAAATAGATGGCGCAGAGGTACAATTATAAATACGATGCTGAAGACGCAGTACAGTTCTCCAAATCTAATACTACCCACTTACTATATAGAGACAAATTACTGGTGTGCTCAGGCGGAGGTATTCTATTCTCACATTTTTATCAAACCCTTCAATTTTTTTATCTAATTGCATTAAATTGATGGTGGGTGCAATAATATATCATTTTACATAATAACATCTGATAGCAATATCATGAGGATATTTTTAATTAATCACTGTATAGTTCTGTAGCATTTATATAGCGCTTCAAATCCTTGACGAGTACTCAAAGTGCGCTGATTTGTATCGGGTCTCCTGGGCACCGTTTCAGGGTACATGTCTTAAAGGGTGCTTGTTGGACACGGTATGACCTAAAGGGGGTTTTTGGGAGAGGTGTCTAAGATTCAAAGACATGCTTCAAGCCTGGAGTGAAGAATGTCGCTCCACTTAAACATTAAGGGGCATATTATCAAGACAGGCGATAAAATTATCGCTGCTTTAAAACGGCGATAATGGGCTTGATAATATGCTCTATGGAATTCCAATTGAAGCCCATGTTAGATGTGAAGGACATTTAACCTGGACTTCAATTGGAATTCCATAGAGCATATTATCAAGCCCATTATCGCCGTTTTAGCGGCAGTTTTCTGCCGCTAAAGCGGCGATAATTTTATCGCTTGTCCTGATAATATGCCCCTAAGTGTTGCGGGGAGTGTGAGAAACAGACACTGCAGCGCATTTCGGCCCTTCTTACATATAATATAAGGGGAAAAGTACACCATGCCGTACCTGATAAGGATATTGAAAGTCACAAAGTAGTTCCATAACCATAAAGAGGAACGAAGCCAAAGATTGAGTTCCTTTATAAAGGTATGGCACTCCAAGGTGACTGACAATAGCCTTATGTACAGAAGTGGGTACTTTATCCCTTATAATACATGGTCACACCATCACCTTTCCCACAAACCACTTAAATCCTTTGTGTGCAGCTCTTTCATATGAAAGACAGCATGTTTGCAAACATGAAGACTAAAAGTTGAACCTCAAGTGCAAAAAAAAAAAACACATCAAAAACCTGTTAGATATTTGTTGCAAAAACAGGTTAGAATCAGTTCAATACAAGTCAGTTTAAGAAAAATAAGCCTCTGTAGCTCAGCATGAGTAGAAACATACAGAAAGATTATACATATTTTATAATTATGTAAGGAGTGCAAAAAACTAAACATGTTCTTTCTGCTTGTCACTGAAAGCTAGACAAAAACAAAGCAGAAGAAAGAAAAACAATGTTTAATTGTTGTTGCTTTGAACAGCTGCTTTAATCATGCTCTACTGTGACCTGACCTGCTTTTCATCTCAGCTGCTGCCTCTAGCAGCTGGCATTGTGAACTGTAATAAGCTATTAAAGTTGAGGGCTGGCCCTTTTCTTTTATATCTGAAACTAGGTGCGTCACAGAAATTATACAGAGATTGCAGAATCCCATGTATTATAGTATTCTATGTATTATAGTGTCCTATGGTTAAAGCCACCATGGAGTACTTAGGAAGTGGCTCGACCATGGAGTGTGCTAGTTCAGATGTGACAAAGACCACCTCCACTATGTTGGGGTATTGTTAAGCAACCGTGATATGTACTACGTGGCTCTCCCCAAAACTTGTGGTGGCCCATCCCCTAATATGAATTATTAAGCAGCCAGTGTGTACAATGTGTGAGCAACCTACATTTAAAGGCCTGACTCTATGTAGAGTTTAGCACTTAGAGTGTGTACTGAGTGGGTTCACCCAGCGACAGCTGAGCCGCATCATCACTGGAGAAACCTGAAAGCAATCATGGTGTGTATGATGTGGAGTCCACCCAGAAGGAGACAAATACTCAAGTCCCTGTATTTACAGATCAGTCAGTGATCCTACAGGGAAAAGTAGTTAGGTATGGGAAGAGAACACAAACACAGAGGACAAACCATTTTCAGCCATGTTAAAACAGGTAATTGTGGGCACAAATATTTCAAGTGAAGCATTATTTAAAAGAACCAGAGAGAGCAATTCAATATCCAACGGGAACAGTCCAGCATATCTCCGGTATCGAAGGTGGCATGGGTTCTCTTCGGTATCTTTTTCTTCATGAGACCAAACTGAAATGGCTAAGTGGCCATGTTGTGTGCATGAAGATGGAGTGGTTCTACCTACTGCGTACTCTACGAGGATGCTCCTGTGAAGGTGTTTCTGGAAACAATGGTACATGGTGATTTTCTTCTATCAGGAGACTAGTTGAGTATCCAACAAGACTCTTTAGGCGCTATCAGGCATATGTTAGTAGCCTCTGGCAGGGATTGTTTATAGTGTACTGATTGTGAGCCTATGTGGAGTAGCCTGAGCGGTAGTGATGTGCACATCTGAAGACTCTATTTCTCCTAGCCAGAGCTTGTGCATGTGTAAGTGTGACATTCAGCAGACTTCCTGGATAGGGAGGGAAGGAGGCCATCTTGTTGAAGATAGAACAGTATGCAAACCAGGGTGCCACCGGAAATAAAATGTCCAATAAGAGAAAAATTTCAGTCATGCTTCTCATTGCTCTGTGGGGGACGTCTATGCCTAATTGTAGAGGTTGAGGTGTGCTGCCTAAATATGGCTTGTTACAAGGAAATTTCAACAGGACCTATGTCACATATGTATTTAGGCACTTTACTACTGTTAGAAGGTGGTTCTGACACTCTGGGCCGCCTGGTTTTTTCACTTTTTGAGCACCTATTTGTTGGGCTTTTACTGTGGGAGAGCCTCATGAGTTGGGACTCACCCACAGTGAACTCATGATGAGAGACTGCATGTGGATTTTACTGGTGTCTTCCTAGCTTGACTAGGCTGCTGCGCAGCAGCTGGAGTATGGGGCACCGGGCTGGTAACATGCAGACACATGTGTACATGAGTGTGCACACGTGTACAGGTTGCGCACGGGAGATTCCTGGCATGCTCAGTCCAAGAGCAGCTACAAAGTGAATGGTGTGGCAAGACTAATGCAGAAATGGGTGGTGACATGGAATCTGCTTTATACAGTGGGAAGAAACATGCCAGGGAAAGTCAGTGTGCTTTGTAGTGTTTATTCCATTATTCTTTTATGGGGATAGGGAGCACCCGGGCTAGTTTTACTTCCCTAGGGCCTACAAATTCCAGAGAAGCACCACAGTCCACTGTAACCTATGTGAGAAGTATTCTGCAGAGTCCAAAGTCATATTTATACTGCTTTTGGGTCATCCAGAAATGTTATATTTCTCTGAGTTAGCACATAACCAGGGCCTGTTTATGAGCTAACTCAGAGAAATATAACATTTGCACAGGAAGAGAAGCTCTCTCTGGGGTGTGGTCTGCTGAGGCAGAGAGTGCTGGATCCTGGCGCAATGGGCAGTTGGAAGGAGGACTGTCCCAGGACCCTGAACAGCGCCAGGAGAGGAGGCCAAGACCAGTGCGCAGAAGCAGGGGCCTCTGCGCAGGGAGAAGAGAGGCCCAGGAGGAGAGCCAGGCAAAAGGCTGGCGCAGGGAGCCAGTGAAGACAGCTCCCTGCTGAATGCACCCTTCTTGAGACCAGGAGGGTGAGGGAAAGTGCTCCCAGTGGCTGGGGAGCGCCGCTAGGAGCAAGAGGAGGCAAAAATGGCGCAGATATGCCCCCCAGAAGGTAGGCGACCTTTGACCTCCAAGAAGACCGACGATGAAGCGCGTGGGGCTCCGCCACCGGTCTTGAATGTGCCCCTGGGGTGGATCAGGTCCCGGGGGCTGCGCCCAAGTGAAGCAAAGTCGGGGAGCACCGTCGTGCTCCCCGTGAAGTGTCTCCAGAAGGGGTGCCAGGAGCCCACCCGGGCCCCGAGGAAGATTGGAGACTGGGGAGCGCTGTCGCGCCCCCGGGAAATGGTGGGAGGGGCCCGGGATCCCAACTCCAGGCCCCAAAGAGAAGCCGGGGAGCGCCGCCGCGCTCCCTGTGAAAATGCCCCACGGGGTGCTAGGAGCCCACCCTTGCCCCCGACAAAAACGCTGATGGGGGAGTGCCATCCTGGGGCCCGGGACCCCCAACTCCAGGCCCCACTGAAGTCAAGTCGGGGAGCACCGTTGCGCTCCCCGTGAAGATCCCTGGGATCCCAACTCCAGGCCCGATGTGTACACGCGAGGTGGGGGAGTGCCGGTGCACCACCCGTGGCCAGAAGAAGGTGGGAGGAGTGCCTTTGCACTCCCCGAGGTCCCGTCGGACCAGCGGCAGCCTTGCGTCTGCCCGCCAGAGCAGGCAGACCAGAACAAGGAGGCCGGCTCCCGCGGCATCACGCGAGGGTGCTGGCCAGACGGGGAGCAGGAGGGGGCAGCCGGGGGTGGGCTCCCCGGGCTGTCCTCCATCACTGTAGCCATGTGGGGGTCCGGGTGGGACTGCCTCCCCCCAAGAAGAAGAAGGAAGGTGGGGGCCCGGGTGGGACCGGCCCCCCGAAAGAAAAGGAAGAGCGGCCGGAGGTGGGCTCACCGGGTCGCGAAAACACTCACCGCGGACGGCACGGGGCCCGGGTGGGACCAGGCCCCCAACAAAGAGCAGACGCGGCGGGAGGCAGACGGCACGGCCAGCGCAGCTCTCCCCGGAACAGCGGGAGAGCCGCTGTTCTGATATGCACGAGCTCTGCATGAAGTGCCCGATAATGCCTTGCAAGGCATGGGGACAGCTCTTTGTTTTGGTGCCGGGTGGCCCCCAGAGGAGGGGCTCGCCCTCCATGGTGGAAGGAAGTGCAGGGGGAGCTGCAGGAGCAAGACAGCCTCCCCCAGCATGAAGAATCCAGTCACCTCCCTAAGTCTCATGGGAACCTAAAAGAAACAACCCCTCAAGGGCTCAGCCGTTATTGTATCACCTCCTGGGCTGGAACATTCATTCTACAGCTGGGGGTGTATGGAGAAGTGCATCAAGGAGCAAAGGGCTGAGTGGGGGGGATGTCTGGAGAAGGGCATCCCCTAAAGATGAAGAGGTGTAATTGCACCAGTAGTGCATTTATTAACGTTATTTCTTTCAGAGGGACTGAAGGTCACATGTGCAATGTGAAGTACCTGTGTAAGGTGAAGTCATAAGCAAAGTGGGGTTATGTTGCCAGACATTCCTGCTAGGGTGTCAAGCTGTATATGCTTAATCCTATGATTTCATCTGTGCTGCCTTTAGGGGATGTAATTGCAAAGCATTCTAATGTCCAACAAATGTGAAGAGTACTGTCATTCTAAAGTGATGCTTAAACGTGTGTTCTTGCTGCTGCGCTTAGGTGAAGAACCCATGCTGGTAGCCCTTAAGATGTAGAGGTGTATACTTCATAGTCAGTAGGAAATGCTCCGTCAGGGTTGCGTGTCACCAGGGCAGTGGTACCTATTTTAAATGCTTGTTGAGGTACCGGGGTGGGTCGCCGCTGGGATGATACCAGTGCGCAGGGCTCTCGCTCCAGGTTAGGTTCAACTAACTGCATTTGGGGGCAAGATGATGTGCATACATGGGAGTGGTGGTACTAGACCCCACCCCCCTGCGGGAGGGGTGGAGATGTTATGCAATGTCACAAAGTAATTCCAACAGCTTATGTATATTTGTAAATTGGTGCACAGTATTGAGTAGTGTGTGTTTAATAAATGCACTCTTACTTTTATAAAGCAAAGTACAGACTGGACAATCAATTATTGAGTGTTATTGCTGCGCACCTGTAATGGCGATTACTAGCCCACACCACCTCCCTTGAGTAAGCCTCAGACTGTTCTGTAATGTAATGTAATGTAAAAAATTCTTGTAGAGCGCGACTTACACCGGACGGTTTCTTGGCGCTGATCACTTACTTGGGAAGGGGCACAGAGGGGGAGGAAAAGAGTGCTTATGTATAGATGCTGCGGAAAAGGTGAGTTTTGAGGAGAGACCTAAAGTGAGGGTAAGAGGGAGAGAGTCTAAGTTCCAACGGAAGTGAGTTCCAAAAGGAGGGAGCCAGGAAAGAAAATCTGAGACCTCCGTGTTTTTTGCGCCTGAACCTAGGCGTCTGGAGGAGCGCATGATGAGAGGATCGAAGGTGCCTAGGGGGAGCGTAGGGGTGCAAGAGAGAAGAGATGAAGGAAGGACCGATGCCGGCCAGAGATTTATGGGTCAAACAACCTAGTTTGAACTTGCAACGCTCCGATACAGGGAGCCAGTGAAGGGCTTTGAGCAGGGGGCGGACGTGGAGGTGTTTGGGTTGATGGTAGATCAGGCGGGCTGCCTGATTCTGTATCAGCTGTAGTCTTTTAATTTGATATTGTGGGATGCCTGCATACAGGGCGTTGGCATAGTCAATCCGGGAGATGACTAATGCCAACAGTGCCAGAGTAAGGGCCTCGGTGGTCAGGAAATTAGCTATTTTCCGGATCTTCCTAAGCTGGAAAAAGCAGGAGGACACAGTGGCACTGACCTGGTGTTTCATTGAGAGATCATGGGAGATGTAAACTCCCAGGCTTTTCACCTTGTCAGCAGGGCAAGGAGAGGGGCCGAGGGAAGGGGGCCAAAAGGTAGAGTTCCAGGGGTTGGATGGGCCTCCGACAAGAACAAGCTCCGTCTTGTCGGGATTAAGTTTAAGATGGTGAGCACCCATCCAATTACTGATGTGACAGAGGGTGGACTGAAAGTCTTGGATCGCTTCGTCCGAGGAATCAAGGTTGAAGACAAGCTGAATGTCATCTGCATAGTTAAATGCAGTGACATTCCTTCCCCGGAGGGAGCGGATCAGGGGGGTGAGATACAAATTAAATAGGAGTGGTGACAAAGACGAACCCTGCGGAACGCCGCAAGTAAGCTTCATTTTGTCAGCCGAAAACTGGGAGAGTCGGACAGATTGGTGGCGGTTCGTCAGGAAGGAGCGAACCCAGCTGAGGGCCGTCCCACTGATGCCCGCCTCTTTGACACGGTCGACCAAGATGGTGTGGTCGACCGTGTCAAAGGCCGCCAATAGATCTAGGAGAATCAGAGCTTGACTAGTATTAGAGTCAGCGCCTCTACGGAGTTCCTCCATGACAGAGAGGATGACCGCCTCCGTCGAATGGACAGGTCTAAACCCAGCTTGCGGGAGTCTAGGAAGTTGGACTCTTCAATAAAAGAACTGAGGACGCTGGTCACATGTGTCTCAAGTACCTTACTCAGGTAAGGGAGAAGGGAGATGGGACGGAAGTTACCCATAACCGCGGGGTCGGCGTTAGGTTTTTTTAGTATGGGAACCACCTCGGCGTTCTTGAACTGGCTGGGAACCTCACCAAGCAGGAGAGAGTTGTTCAGGAGGGCCAGCGGAGGGGCAGGGCAAGCCGAGAAGGCAGCACGGAGAATCGCAGGAGGGCAGCAGTCCGTGGGGGAGCCAGATGAAACTTTATTAAGCAGGGAAAGAAAGTCTCCTTCTAGTATGGGGGGAAGCTGGGTCAGGGAATGGGGATTAGAGGAGGGAATAGCCTCTGTAAGGGACATCGCCGGGGATCCAGAGCAGATACTATTTTTAATTTTACTGATTTTGTCTGTAAAGAATTGATTAAGGGAGTCACATAGAGCCTGGGATGGGAGGGGTTTAAGGGTCACCCTGTCCGGATGTGAGAGCTCCTCCACAATGGCAAAAATTTCTTTAGATTTTTGCACGGAGTTAAGAATTTTTGTGGAGAAGTAAGCAGTTTTGGCGACTGAGATTGCCTGTTTGTATTCTCCAGAAAGTTTTAAGAATTGTAGTTTTTCTGAGGGGTCATAGTTTCTACGCCAGCGGCGCTCGGCTTGGCGGAGTCCCAGTTTTAAAGATTTAAGGCTATCCGAGAACCATCGATGTGCGTCATGAGGACGCTTAGTTCTAATTAGCTTGAGGGGGGCAACCTTGTCACTGGCGGACTCTAGCCATTTGACAAGTGCGGCTTCTTGGAAGTCTATGGAGCCGGGACTGGGCAGACCCGAAGATGTTAAGGAGGTAAGAAATAGATCGAGGTCTGCTTTGTTCCAGTTGCGGGCCAGGAGGCTAGGGCCTCGGCTACGGGGGGCGGTGGAGGGACCAGGAGAGAAAAAGAGATTCAGGAGTGATCCGACCAGTGGCAAGGTGAGATCATGAGCGACTTAATTCCAAGATTGTAGGTCCACACTTGATCAAGGATGTGGCCCTTAGAGTGAGTGGCCGTGTGGACGTGTTGAAGGCCATTGAGCCCACTTAATAGGTCGGTGAAGGCCAAGGAGAGGGAGCTTTCATGGACGTCTGACGGGCAGTAGTTGAAATCTACCAGGACCAGGAGTTTGGAGTAGTTGATTGTGAGCTGGGAGAGTAGGTCGCCAAAGAGCGAGGGGAAATTTGGCATAGGTTGGGGAGGGCGATATACCAGAACGCAGGTAAGGGGAGACACCGAGGATTCAAATCTGATTGCCAGGTAATCGACCTGGGGGATGGTGAGTAGGGAGAGGGAGGTGAACCTAAGGGGGAGTTTGATAATGGCGGCTACGCCGCCACCAGGTTTCCCAGCTGGACGGTTGGCTTGGAGAATATAGTACCCAGGTGGGATGGCTGCCAAGATGTCAGGGGAAGAATCCTCATACAGCCAGGTCTCCGTTAAGAGTAGAATATCAGGTCGGTCTGAATCCAGGAGGTGGCATATGTCAAGTTGATGGCTGACTAACGACCGAGTGTTAAGGTATATGATTGCTAATTCCATATTAGCAGGTGCCTGAGCGGACAGGGATTTAGGGGGAGGGGAGGTGACTATGTGCTCGGGGGTAAGGGAAGACGGAAGGGTCCTGAACTCAGCGAAAGTACTACGGGCTTGGAAAATGCCTAGTTGTTGTAGTTTCAGGTAACTGGTAGCATCCAGCGGCCAGGGTGTGTATAAAGAGATCAGGTCCCTAGGGGAGTAAGATGTAAATTGGGCAGAGTGACAGGCCCCAGGCCCCAGCCGGCCGCGGACGGGCGCAGACGGGCTTGCCTTAGGTGCGCCTTCGGCGCGTCATGGTCGCGCCCGCTGCGCTCGTCCGCTGCGCTTCCGGTGGGGACACATACTATATACAGGTGGAGAAGAGGGTTGGAAGGGGGCGTGGCCAGTGCAGGTGGGCGTGTCCCACTGGAACGCGGAAATGGCGGCAAACAAAACACCAAACACCGCTCCCGCTGCAGCGCTAGATCCGCTGTGCGGGGGAGTCTCTGGCTGATAAAGATTGGATGTGCCAAGGGTAGGTAGGTCAACAAGTTTTAAAAACACAACAAATTACACTTTTAAAATAAGCTAGAGATCGTTGCTCCCGGCTGTGCCTCAGGAGAAGTAAGAGTGATGTGCGGCGCTCGTAGTCAGCGCTATAAGTAACCTAGGTGAAGGGGGAGTGGCCAGCGCAGGTGGGCGTGTCCCACTGGAACGCGGAAATGGCGGCAAACAAAACACCAAACACCGCTCCCGCTGCAGCGCTAGATCCGCTGTGCGGGGGAGTCTCTGGCTGATAAAGATTGGATGTGCCAAGGGTAGGTAGGTCAACAAGTTTTAAAAACACAACAAATTACACTTTTAAAATAAGCTAGAGATCGTTGCTCCCGGCTGTGCCTCAGGAGAAGTAAGAGTGATGTGCGGCGCTCGTAGTCAGCGCTATAAGTAACCTAGGTGAAGGGGGCATGGCCAGCGCAGGTGGGCGTGTCCCACTGGAACGCGGAAATGGCGGCAAACAAAACACCAAACACCGCTCCCGCTGCAGCGCTAGATCCGCTGTGTGGGGGAGTCTCTGGCTGATGAAGATTGGATGTGCCAAGGGTAGGTAGGTCAACAAGTTTTAAAAACACAACAAATTACACTTTTAAAATAAGCTAGAGATCGTTGCTCCCGGCTGTGCCTCAGGAGAAGTAAGAGTGATGTGCGGCGCTCGTAGTCAGCGCTATAAGTAACCTAGGTGAAGGGGGCGTGGCCAGCGCAGGTGGGCATGTCCCACTGGAACGCGGAAATGGCGGCAAACAAAACAACAAACACCGCTCCCACTGCAGCGCTAGATCCGCTGTGCGGGGGAGTCTCTGGCTGATGAAGATTGGATGTGCCAAGGGTAGGTAGGTCAACAAGTTTTAAAAACACAACAAATTACACTTTTAAAATAAGCTAGAGATCGTTGCTCCCGGCTGTGCCTCAGGAGAAGTAAGAGTGATGTGCGGCGCTCGTAGTCAGCGCTATAAGTAACCTAGGTGAAGGGGGCGTGGCCAGCGCAGGTGGGCGTGTCCCACTGGAACGCGGAAATGGCGGCAAACAAAACACCAAACACCGCTCCCGCTGCAGCGCTAGATCCGCTGTGCGGGGGAGTCTCTGGCTGATAAAGATTGGATGTGCCAAGGGTAGGTAGGTCAACAAGTTTTAAAAACACAACAAATTACACTTTTAAAATAAGCTAGAGATCGTTGCTCCCGGCTGTGCCTCAGGAGAAGTAAGAGTGATGTGCGGCGCTCGTAGTCAGCGCTATAAGTAACCTAGGTGAAGGGGGCATGGCCAGCGCAGGTGGGCGTGTCCCACTGGAACGCGGAAATGGCGGCAAACAAAACACCAAACACCGCTCCCGCTGCAGCGCTAGATCCGCTGTGTGGGGGAGTCTCTGGCTGATGCAGATTGGATGTGCCAAGGGTAGGTAGGTCAACAAGTTTTAAAAACACAACAAATTACACTTTTAAAATAAGCTAGAGATCGTTGCTCCCGGCTGTGCCTCAGGAGAAGTAAGAGTGATGTGCGGCGCTCGTAGTCAGCGCTATAAGTAACCTAGGTGAAGGGGGCGTGGCCAGCGCAGGTGGGCGTGTCCCACTGGAACGCGGAAATGGCGGCAAACAATACACCAAACACCGCTCCCGCTGCAGCGCTAGATCCGCTGTGCGGGGGAGTCTCTGGCTGATAAAGATTGGATGTGCCAAGGGTAGGTAGGTCAACAAGTTTTAAAAACACAACAAATTACACTTTTAAAATAAGCTAGAGATCGTTGCTCCCGGCTGTGCCTCAGGAGAAGTAAGAGTGATGTGCGGCGCTCGTAGTCAGCGCTATAAGTAACCTAGGTGAAGGGGGCGTGGCCAGCGCAGGTGGGTGTGTCCCACTGGAACGCGGAAATGGCGGCAAACAAAACAACAAACACCGCTCCCGCTGCAGCGCTAGATCCGCTGTGCGGGGGAGTCTCTGGCTGATGAAGATTGGATGTGCCAAGGGTAGGTAGGTCAACAAGTTTTAAAAACCCAACAAATTACACTTTTAAAATAAGCTAGAGATCGTTGCTCCCGGCTGTGCCTCAGGAGAAGTAAGAGTGATGTAACGCTACCCTCTGAGAGTCAGGCGCTACAATTGGGTGTTTGGTTCCCAGTGAAGGACAAATGTAGTCATGTTATTTGTGCAGGCCTCACAGGTACTGCCTCGTTTTCCAACAACTACTGTCTAATCTGATATGGTCTTTAGTCAGTTATAAGTACATCACAGCATTGATTGATCCTCAATATACATACAGAGCGATGCAGACATGTGTGGAAACCTTTCAGGATCCCTGCACCGAAAATGCTAGTGACAGTTTTTTAAACTTGGTTTGTACTTAGAGGAGTAAGTGTTTGTACATTTGGACACGGATGTTGGAAGTAGGTGTGCAGAAGGTGCCACAGCACCCCCAAAATTACCATCCTGGAGTTCAGAGGGTAAATGAACAATAAAGAGCCCTTTATATTTTGCTTTAGTTTTGTCACATTTGCTGTGCATTTTAAAATCAGAGGTCGAGTGCCAGGAATGTCTTCTTTCAAATTGCTGCTTATTCTTTTAACACAGATATTGGTGCTTCTTTTCTGTGACTGCAAAGTGAGAGGACTTTGTAATGTGAACTGTCTGATCATTGTGGTGGGGTACAAAGAGTGCTGCAAGATGAACCACTGGCTACATACTGCTCACTTACCACTCTCCTGTTGAATGGGTGGGGCTCATTTGCTACACTTGTTCTTTGAGTGACACTTGGATTTTCCAGAGTCCTTATGACTTGAATGATGTAACATTGATGGCCGCTTCTCCACTTTGAAAATTGTTCCAGCACTAATGCATTTGGAAACCTTTCACATGTGATTGACGCTCATTCCAGAAGAACATTTTTCATTACTGTGTCTGACTGAGGTATGTGCGGGGTTTGTAGGTTTACCCTGAAGGTGATTTTTGGACCTGGCCCTTTCTGCAGGGTCGTCCCCAGAGGTTTTGCCTTCATCCTCCTGTTTTCTGAACCCATTTTTGTTGGCTTTTAGGACACTGCTAACAAAGTGCTTGTGCTTTCTCCTTTACACGTGGTGACATTGGCTTGGCTTACACCTAATTGGCACATTTAATAGTGCCTAGTAAAGTAGTACTATATGTAACTATGGCCTGTAAATTAAATGCTACTAGCGGGCCTGCGGCACTCATTGGTCCACCCACTTAAGTAGCTCTTTATAACATATCTGAGGCCTGCCATTGCAGCCTATGTGTGCAGTTTTGAACTGCCAGGCATAATCCTTCATTTTTAATACATATAAGTCACCCTTAGGTAATGCCCTAAACAGCCCATAGGGCAGTCTTCAGTGTAGTTTAAAAGCTGGACATGTACTTTTGACTTTTATATGTCCTGGTTGGTAAAAGCTCTTACTTGCATTTTACACTACTGCAAGGCCTAACTCTTCTATAGGATAACATTGGGTTCATTTATTACATTAAACAATTGATAACTTACAATTTGGAGCAGTTAGGAATTTCGAGTTTGGTGTCCAAAGGATTGCAATTTAAAACCCTCAACCAGTAAAATCAGAATTTAATTCACCATTCTAAAAATGCCACTTTTTGAAAGTAGGCATTTTCTTGTCCCTACCATTTGGTGCCCACAGCCTATTCCAGGGTCATATGACTAGGTGTAGCTTGCAGGTGGTCTTTGTATATTGCTTCCAAACAGTGAAACAAAGAAGCATAGGTGTTTTCAGGATGGACCATCTCTGACTTGATGAGGGGGGAGCAATCACCTACCTCACTTGCACATCACAAAGGCTCTCCCTAAGCACACTCATAAAGGGTTTGTAACTATTCTATTGTGACACCAGACAAGCTGGGTCTAGGGCAGGGAGGCAGGAAATTCCAAGCACCTCTGAGGGTGGAACCACCAGAACCTTCTCCTACTTGAAAGTGGGCACCAGGTATAAATAATGGACCCTCAGATCCAACTTTTCAGCACCCCCCTGGACCAGTAGAAGACTCATAAGGACTGCACAGCTGCTTTTGGCAAAAAGGACTGCTACTCTGCTGCCCTTCTGCCTGAGTGAAAGAACTGGATCTTCATCTTCAACCCAGAACCAACAGAGTGATTTGAAGGGCTAGATGGGTGGCATCCTGATCAGAGCTTCAGGGACAGAAAAGGCTCCAACTACCTTGAACCCAGCACCTGGAATCTGTCCGCTGTGACTCTTACTGCCCAAGTTGTGCTATCCAGTCATCAACTGTTGTAAGTGGGTTTAAAGGTGCACTGCCAAACCAGCTGTACTCCAGTGGGCAGAACCAATGGCGTACAATGCATCTCCTTGCAGCTCCACTGCCGTAGCAAGATACATCCCCAATGCTGGACCTCGCATCACAGCCTGCAGCCTCCTGGAAACCGCTGCTGTGCGACGCAGCTTCGACGCAGGCGTTCGACGACAACAAAGGACTCGGCATTAAAGCTTCTTCAGGACTGCCGGTATGCACCATACACTTGACACAGGACTTCATATTACAAGCCCCTTGTGAATGCCATACTCGATGACAAGACAGGACTCCACTTTACAGCCCAGCAGCTCCCCAGACCAGCCTCTGTGCAACGCATCCTCAACACAGGATCTCGCAACACTCCACAACCAGAATTTAAGGTACTTTGTTCAGCAGTCCTAACTTGGTCCCTGCATCTGGCCCGCGCTCCATGGTGGTCGGCCTGAACTCTTGTACGGTTTCCAATTTTCACTAGGAACTCTTCATTTGTTGGACAACATAATCATTGGGATAGTGCCAGACCTGCTAGCTCACGGTTCCACCATAAGTACACATAAACCTGGTAAGGTAACAAATGGTTTGGGCAACCTCAGAACATGACAACCCTGAATTCCCAGGGAATCGTGGTAACAGATCTAGAACCTTTTCGCTGAGTCACTCGTGCTCACTCAGAGAGTTACACAAGAAATTCACAAAGGGGCCTTTTCAATATTTATTGAACCATTGCAATTCTTTTTTTTTTTTTTTTAAATTCTATTTATTAGTTTTCAAACAAAACAAACAGTAGTGTCATATACATTAACGACAGCTTGGCACAGTATTAGCACATTTATGGCACAGTTCCATCTCGTCCTGTAGGAGAAATAACAATGAGGCATTTACGCTGATATCTAAAAGTACCTTGCAGTTGTTGAAAGCATTATACAGGGCCACATTTGATCGAATTATACCTTCTGTACATAACACAGTGTCACCTCAGAGAGTTTTCAATCCAACCCCTCTAGTGAGGCTCATTCTCAGGTACCCCTGGCCAGCCCAAACCCGACGTAGTACATTCCAATCAGTATAACCCTATGACACTTCATCTCTTTAGTGGAGCCAACCCCACTGGTGTTTTTGGGGAGCCTAGGACCTCTCCAGGAAGCATGCTCCTCTTACTCTGTGGTGGTGTCCTTCCGTGGGTGTGCGATTAAATAACATTTTAGTGGCCCCCAGATATCTTTGTGCTTGGAGGTACTCGGAACAGCTCCGCATATGAAGTAAGTTGCTCCTGACAATATATTAAATCGTCCATCCAGACCTTAAATTTGGGCGCCCTCCCTCGGCCCCAGCGGCACGCCACGCGCCTCTTCGCCAGCAGCAGCGCCAGTGCCACATATTTGCGATGCACCGCTTTTAATGGCTGAACATATCCTAGTAGGGCCAGTAGGGGTGTGGGTTCAATGTGCTCATTTACCATCAAGTCTAAAGCTTCAAAAACCTTCTTCCAATAATTATATACTACTGGGCACTCCCAGGCTAAGTGTAAAAAATCCGCACCCGGTGCCCGACACCTGTCACAATTATCTGCAGCCCTCAGTTTATAGTTATACCTATACATCCTGGCCGGTGTATAATACAGTTTATGTAAGAATTTATAGTGCATTATACGCAGCCTACTGCTGGCCGAGACCTGCGCTGTCTGCGAAGAGCAGAACTCCCATTGCTCATACGTCAGCTCCAAACCCAATTCGACATCCCAGCGTGTCCTAGCTAGTGCAGATGGCTCCTTTCTGTGTGTGTGTACGGTACGATATATTAATAATACCAGTCGTTTGGCTGTCACACTTTTAAGAGTCAGCTGCAGTGGAGAAAGTTCAGGGGGCTCAGCCGGGAAGCTTGGAGTAAGGGAGCGGATGCCCTGACGAAGACGAATATATAAAAACACATCAAGCGGAGTATGCCGCAAGCCCTGAAGTATATGCTCTAGTTTCCGAAATTGACCGTCTAGATAATGATCCCCCCAAGTTTTAATGTGCGCACGTTCTGCAAATTTATGAAACACCGTTTCTTGAAGCAGGGGCATGCTGGGGTGGTAGACGAGAGGCAGCAGCGGGGAATAAAGCATAGGAGTATCTAACAGGCCACTTATGTGCTGCCACGCTGCCACAGTGCAAGCAACCGTTGTCATCGGCTGCTCCCTGCCAGTAGACACATCATACAGCGCTCTGTCTATCGGGATGGGATGAGCAAGCCAGTGTTCCGCTGCCACTTGTGGCATATATCACGGTTGACGCACCCAGAAAGAAGCATAGTGAGCCTGCGCACTGAGATAATATAATTCAAAATTGGGTACACCAAAACCTCCCTGCGAGTATGGCCTAATGAGTACACTCTACTGTAGCCGCGGGTGTTTGCCCCCCCACACCAAGCGTATCAATTCAGATTTCAGTGTTTTAAAAAAGTAATTTCCTGGATAGAATGGTATGTTTAAAAAAAGGTACAGTAATTGGGGCAATATCACCATTTTAATCAGGGATGCTCGTCCCGCCATTGAAAGAGGGAGGGTAATCCAGCGGGTCACGCATTCCGTTATACGCGTCAGGGCTGTTCCATAATTGAGGCGCATTAATGCATCCCTATCCCTCGTGACGCTAATGCCCAAATACCGCACTTCGTCCTCGCACCACTCCAGGGGATAATCTAGCGGGAAATGGACCGCTGCAGCCGTCAGAGGGAAGATGCACGATTTGCTCCAATTAATTTGGATCCCGGAGAGCTTCCCGAACACGATGAACTCCCTAAGGATTGGATTCAAATTGGTTTGCGGGTCCCGAACATAAAGAGTAATGTCATCCGCATACAAGGATATTAATATTTGCCTCATGTTGCACCGTAGTGCTTTGTCTCTATGATGCTGCCGCAGTTTTGCCTCTAGAGGTTCGACCGCGAGCGCAAAAAGTGATGGGGATAGGGGGCAACCCTGCCGGGTACCCCTTGTGACCGGGAACGCCTGGGATGTGCGACCATTGATGAGCACCTTAGCAACTGGCGAGCAGTACAATAGCTTAATCCATGAGAGAAAAAGAGGAGGAAAGCCCAAGCGCAATATCACCCCAAATATATAGTCCCATTCAATTGAATCCAAGGCCTTTGTGGCATCGAGAAACACTGCCGCCAAAGGCAAATCAGGAGCGACATTATTCAGTACCGTGAAAAGAGTGCACAAGTTATGAGAGGTAGCACAGCCGGGCACAAAACCAGACTGATCAGGCAATATTAAGGTCTCCAGCAATAAGCTAAGTCGGTTGGCTATTAGCTTGGCCAGTATTTTAAAGTCACAATTAAGGAGCGACAGCGGTCGGTATGAATCGCATTCATGAAGTGCTTTCCCAGGCTTTAATAATTAAACGATTAGGGCCTCTCGCATAGAAGGGGGAAGGTGCCCGACTTCCAGGGCATCTTCATATACTTCACAAAGTATGGGGGCCATCTGATCTATATACATTTTATAGAATTCTACAGGTATACCATCTGTGCCAGTGGCCTTCCCCGACTGTAGATGCATAATTGCATCCCTGACTTCATCAAGCTCAAACGGAGCGCATAGAAGCTCTTGTTGCCTGTCACTCAGCCATCCCAATGTCACATCATTCAAATAGCTATCCAGATCTAATTCATCAACCCTATGCGTGGCATATAATTGAGCATAATGTGTGGTAAAGGCATTGAGGATACTGGCCGTATCTCTGTGCACCACCTCCCCTGGACCCACGAGTTCCAGCACATGGGTGGAATAACTTGGTTTGCGAATCATGTCCGCCAATGCCTTGCCTGGCCGTTCACCCTCACCATAACGCCTAGCTGTCCAATATCTACCCCGAAAGCGCGCCTCTCACCGCGCTGATTCCATATATTCTGTCAGCACCTCTCTAAATTTTAGCTGGGCGGGACCATCCGGACGCGAGGTCAATTTCGTCTCCAGGACCTTAAGTTCGCTATCCAGGTTCCGCAGTGTGCCCATAATGTCTTTGAGTACTCCTGATCCCTTAGATATACAATAACCCCTGAGCGTTACCTTGAATGCCTCTCAAATGGTCTCAACCTTCTCGACTGAGTCTTTGTTCCTTACGAAAAACTCACGCACCTCCTCCCCTAGCTCCTCCTGAAAAACCGGGTCTAATAGAATGGGAGCGTGAAGTCTCCAGCTATTGCGTGGGGGGCCATAAAATGCCGACGTTAGTGTAAGTTTGACTGGAGCGTGGTCCGAATAAGTTCGGGCCAAATGCTGTACCTGTGTTATAGCTGGGCCCAGTCCGCGGGTCACGAATATATAATCCAGCCTCGCCCAGGACGCCGCCTGCGCCGTGAAGTGTGTGCCCTCTAGCTTGTGTGGGTGATAGTGCCGCCATACATCAATTAAATGATAAGTAGTACTGAGTGTGCCTTGTTGGATAGCTCGGGCTTTTGTGTAATGATGAGGGGCAGGGTGGGACCTATCAACCTCTGGGTTAAATGCGACATTGTCCCCTCCCCAAATGATATGATTTGAGCCTACATCAAAGATCCGAGCCCACAATTCGGAATAAAAGTCTGGGGCATCCACATTCGGCCCATAGCAGCAAGCCGGGGTGATGGAGTCAGAACCCAGCCTACCCCAAGTCAGGTAATACCTCCCCTGCGCATCCCAGGTAGCCGCAGCCAGCTGAAAGGGCATGCGTTTCTTTATAAGTATAGCTGTGCCCCGTGCATAGGAGGAATAAGAGGAAAAAATTCGATGCTTTGCCCATTTACTTGCAAAAGTGTTAAGGCTCCAGGGATTAAAATGTGTCTCTTGCAGCATGGCTACATGCACCTGATGCCGGTCCAGGTAGGCCAGTATGTGTCGCTTTTTACGTGCATCTCCCAACCCTCTGACGTTCCAAGTGATAAAATTCAGCTTTTCTGACGCCTTATCAATCAGGGGTATACGTATTCAATAATGACAAAAAGGTCCATGCCCGATGCCCACAATTCAAAGTTGAAAAGTGTATAAACTGCAGTACTACATCTTGTGCCACACGCTCAACACTGATATCCCCTATTATTTTCAGTACATGTAAAACCAAATCACCCTGTAGTGGGAAAAACAAATAGTAATGTAAAAAACCCTCTCAAGATCCCTCCCCCCCCCCCCCCACTGAAGCAACCCCAACTTGCCAGAGGTAATCTCCTGCCCCCCACCCTCCACAAAAAACAAAAAAAGGAAAAACAAAAAAAGAAACAAAAAAAACATTCAATAGAACAGAGACCAACACACATGGCATAGGCCATGCAGTGTGCAACCGTGGAGGAACACCCATGGGGAATCGCCATAGGTGGCAGCACTAATACTCCCCGCTCCAGTGGTCCGCCACATATGGTGAGGGTCGGACCCTAACATAGCTGAGGGCGCCCAGCATGTCGAACAAAGAACTTAAAGTGGCCGGTCAGTCGAACAGTATATGCAATGAGCACCAGACTTCCATCTGTCCAGCTATCGCAATTGTCTTAATGCCCACGCAGCAGCCCAGAGTGAGCCTGATCAGAAACAGGAAAATATCAGAGAGAAGCATTACAATAGTTACTGTGGGTCGTCGTCCGCTCCCGACGCCGAAGACCGCGGCGATGCAGCTGGTGCTCCAATATTGCGACCTGTCCGTTTCAAATGTTTAAGAAAGTCCTCCACTTGCTGTGGCTTAGTAAAAAAGCGCTGCAGGTCCTGATGGGTCACACGAAGGCGCGCGGGATACAGCAGCGCGTAATCGATTTGAGCTAGCCGCAGTTTGTTCTTGACCGCCATGAACTTGCGTCGTTCCTCCTGAACCAGGGGAGTAAAATCTGGGTAGATGAAGAATGTGTTGCCCTCATATGTCAGCTGCTTTTTGCTTCTTGCAATTCGTAAAGCGACATCCCGGTCCCTATAGTTTAGTAGTCACGCTATAATGGGACGCGACGTGCCCCCGGGTGGTGGGCGCGGCCCCAATGTGCGATGCGTGCGCTCAACTATAAACTGACTGGAGAAAGCATCCGCTCCGATAGAGGTCAGCAGCATCTTTTCCACATATTCCTCCATCCTCCCCGTATTGGTGGACTCAGGAATGCCTAAAACGCGAATGTTGTTGCGCCGACTGCGCGCTTCCAAGTCCTCATTCTTTGCGGCTACGACTTTCAGCAATTTCTCCATGTGGGTGACCTGCGTGGTGACCCGAGTAGTAGCATCCTCAGTGTCCAAAATGCATCTCTCCGTCTCTTTTATGTGATCTTCGTGTCCGTCTAATTTATGCGCGATAGCGTCGATACGTGATGACATCCTGTCGACCTTGTCCACTATGGTAGCGAACCCATGCCGGACCTCCTGAAGAATACTCTGCACATCAGTAGCCGCCATAGCTGCCCCGCTCTGGGCCTCCTCACTATTGTCCATCCCCTGGTTTTCCTGCGGGGTCCGAGCATTTCGCTTCATCGTCTCAAAACTCAATTTGGGCTGATGGTTATCTGACTTGCCCATGGCGTCGCGATGATGGGGCACTCTTGGCCTGATTGCCCACCCCACCGTCAGTGCTGCAATAGGGAGACCGGATAGAGCCCCCAAAATCCAGCAAGGGCCAGGTCGAGGTGAGGCAGCAGTACAGAAGGAATAATATGACACCCCTCCTCCAGCACATAGCACACCAGACTAACCTAGGTCCCCTAGTCCACCAGTAGCCAGCAATCCAACTCAGGTGGGCCATGGGGGAAATACAATAATGTTCCAATGATCTCAGCACATTGCTGCTCCGGGGGCCAGCACGCAAAACATTCCTCCTCTTGCCACCAGCAACTTTGAGAACAAGTTCAGGATGCCCTGTGCCCAGTGTCGTGATTCCTTGTACATCCTTAACCCCTTCAGCGCGGCGCGATCACCGCGCCATGCTGAAGGTTCTATTGAGCGGGCGGGGCCGTGACGGAGCGGTTCCGTCATGCGCACAGCGCAACCGACGCGCATGACGGAAGCGCTCCGTCATGCGCATTGAAGGGGTTAAATAGCAGCCCACGCTAGCCACCAGCCATGTAGCACTCATGACATGTATTAATTCAAAGAGCAGTTGATAGAGATTTTAATCTGGAAAACCATCAGTTTCCTGGGTCAGTTTTTGGTGATTAATAGCAGGAGATAACTAGATGTTGTGTCTCCACATAGACTATTAGATTACATTGAAAAGTCTGTTTGTCTTGAAGAAGGTGGAGTGTCACCGAAACGCTCCGTCAACAGTTGTCTTCTGAACCATTGCACGATTGGGTTTTTAGAACTTGTTTTTTCTGCACATGTATTATTATGTATCAATGTATTTTATGTTTTTATGAAATCGTCATGTGATTGACAAATATGAACTTATGAAGATTTTTGATGAGTACTTCTTAAATCATAATAATTTTTATAAATAAACCATTTGTACAAATATATTTTTTAGTTGGTTATACATCTTTATATAAAAATTGAAGTCTTGTCACTGTGTAGCAAATATATATAAATATCATATGTTGAGTATATAATAAGATTTTTATGACCTTATGTATGGTACCTATATCACATGATCAGCTGAGGTTTTGGAGTTTTGGAACAAGTGTTTTTTTTATTAAGTGGAAAAGGGATTCCTTTCTTTTAGTGTTTATGCACGGCCACACCTAGAAATGTGACAGACCTTGTAACTTTGTCCCAGTCTAGCGCACCAGATAAACACAGTTGGCGCTTTGTGCTTCTAGGCACTATTTTTACTTAAAACTTTGAAATTACACATCTCCGGTCCTATCTGTTGTTTTGGTTTGAAATAGTTTAATATTTTTTAATTCATTTTTCTAAATTGGTGTGGAAGTTTTTCTTGTGTTGTTGTTTTTTCACTTTATAACTGGTCGAAGTGCTGCATAAATACTTCACATGTTGCCTCTAAATTAAGCCTGACTGCTTTTATGCCAAGCTACAAGAGGGTTAAGCACAGGTTAAATTGGGGTTTGCTTGTGTTTTACCCTGAAAGAGATTGTGATTTATGCTTGAGAAGGGTTCCTCCCTTTAGCCAGTAATTTAATTCCCAACAGTGGACTTTAATCAAAGCAGTCGCAAGTCTAACAATCTCCTTCTTTTCTTCTCTGTTGGTTGTATTTCTAATAGAGATTGTTTTATGTAAGCCTATGACCGAACTGCCTGTAGAATTTATTAACACAATAAGCACCCTCCCAAATCCACAATCCTGGCAGCAAGAACTCATCCCTTCCTCCTACTATGTACAGAACCCTAAATCATTCTTTGCCTCACCCCACACAGTTCATATGGCCCCTTTATTGTTATGTGTAGCACTCAGTTGCTACCCAGCTAGATTTGTGCTTTAGAGGTCCCAATCCCCATATTCATTCTTAATCTAATGTTCTTGCTAAACATATTATTCAGTCTGCCTTCAACTGGATTGAAAAGCACTGAAAAATTGCCAAATTCCTTTATATAGTCAATCCAATATTCTTGCTAAACGTAGTTTTCCAGCAATCTTCAATAAGGTTGAAATACGGGGAAAAATTGGAAATTTATAATAATAAATTAAGTATGTGACAAAAAAACATGAACAAAAAATGAGTCACGCTTGAATGGAACCTGCAGGTTGCATTCTATTAGAATCAATTAAATAAAGCGGCTGTAGGTGTGTGGCATTGTGACACTGGGCACAGATTTAGTCAAGGGGCGACGGATTCAACAATGCAGCAATATATTACACATAAGCTGGTTCTGACAAGAAAGCCCTCCATACGCGTCTTCAATCTGTCCTCTTTTATCTCGGTGGTGGTAGCCTTGATAAACAAGAGGAGTAAAGTACATTATTGCGTCATGACCTTTCACAAAGTTTTACAGATTTTCATACAATGACAATGCCTATAAAATTAATTTGAATTTTAACAATGCACTTCTGACCTACTTTACTGCTCATCGTAGAGGTCATGGTCAGGTTGAACCAGTGGTTTTTAATTGGATTCACTTCAAGCGACTCTTCAATTGCATTGAATAGTCTTCTTACTTTATTTTAGAGTGCATGTTGTTATTTTATGTTCTATAAATTCTAAACAGTAAAGCACTGATGTATTATAATGGTTACCCAATTCACCAGTATTCATACAAAGTCTGCCTTCTTTTGTCCCAACCATCAAGATACAATGATTAGTTTTGGTAAAATGTGTTGTTGTTCAGTTCATTCTGGTAATATAATTAATTATATTGATCCTCTCATTGTTTATGTTGGTTTCTTAAGTGAGAAAGCAAGCTTTGTTCCCACAATGAGTTATTTAAAAAAAATATATATTTCTTATGATCTTTGACATTTTTGGTCCAAGAGTCAAAAACTCTGAGATGATGAATGATTCCAAGCCTAAAGAGGCTGAAACGTAGCGGTCCAGGTGGGTAAATCAATTAAAGAACAGACCCAAAATGAATCTGACCAGACCACTTTATTATTGTCCACGTACAAAGTATACATGGTCATAAGACCAACAGAAAATCATGCATAGATATTTACAGTGTGTGGCCAACCATATGAACGGTGCAAGGGTGTAATGTAGAAGGTGTGCAGTACTTAAATGGTATCTGAAGCAAACAAACACTCAAACTTTTATATAGATCAGAAATGAAGATAGTGCAATGTCCATTTCACATATGCTGTAATACCAAAACTCAATCTGTGATGTCTGCATTTCGATCCTTTCAATTCATTTTACAGGGTCTTCCTCATTTTCTGGGTTCTAGCTACACTTCATCTCATTGTGTGAAAGAAACTTTAAAAATAGGCATCAGCTGATCTCACAAGTTCAAGAGTTGAAATTGACTCAATTCATTTGGAGTCTTGTTGTTTCTCTACCTGAATAACAATATCCAAGTGTGGGATCAAAGAAACCTGAAAACAACACGAATCAGAGAAGATTTCCATGGAGCAGATGTATCTTGAGTGTGAAATCTTTGTAATGATAAATTGATTATTGTGGCCAATGTAGGGTGGTGTGGCACTGAAACTGTCTCCTGACAGCCCAATCATGCTTGGAATTTTTGAAAATTAGATTTAGGCAAATTCTGCTTTGGGGAGATAAAAGTGCAAGAAGAGACAAGTTACGAAGAGAAATGGCATAGAATGTGTAATTCTGTATTAAGACATAAAGCTATATGTCTTTCTTAAATGTCATAAGAGTAAGGAGCCTAGAAAAGTAAAGTGTATCATGCTTTGATTCTAGGAAGGTTAAGGACATGGAGAGGGGTGTTTGCACTTTACTGAAATGAGAAAATAAATGAACGTGTATCTGTATAATAGTTCTTGAGAATGATGTGAAGAGTTGACTGAAAAACTGTGATTGAATGTAGTGATTATATCAGTTGAATTTACTTTTGTACTGTGAATAGTTTGTCTAGTTTGGTATTTATGCCAATAATAAGTATTTTAATGCAGGTACATGGGCAGGAAGACTCATGCTAGGAGGGTAATTTATCTCGCCAATAGTAAATGCGACAACAACTTAAATTGAAGGAGAAAAGACCACTTAAGTAAAACATTGGGTCAACTATAGTGTGCTCCAACTCGTGTTTATAAGAATTTCATTGCAAGGAGGGTAGGCATGCAATTCTGTCTAATCCCATTATTAAGAGTGTCATTACATGAAGGGCACCTCTGTATGTTTTCCACCGCATGACATTTAAGGCCAGTAGATTTCAATCAGAATTGACTTTTGGTCTGACGTAAATTTGGACTGAAGGAATTTCCTTTACATCAGAGGTTTCTTAATTGCAGAGGCTCAATCTGTGGTTGGAAGATCCCATCAATGGAGAAATCTCAGTGTGAAACATCAACCACAATTTGTCACTACTTGCAGATTTCAGTGCTCATATATCTAGTCTCACCAACATTTTTTTATGGGTTATGGGCAGAGTGTTCCCCAGAATGTTGAGTGCCTTTTACTTACTTTCTATGAAGATCTGCCACCCTTTCCCTGCAATTCATGGTAGATGTTGCAGCACATCACCCTCTCTACATCACGGTTGATCCACCACCATTTGTGGTAGAATTAACATTGTAATAATGTACATTGGTGGAGTGGGTGTTGGATTTGAAGGATTTGCACTTGGTACAATATCTGTCATTTGCCAAACCCATAATTTGAAGCTATACCGCCATCAGGAGGTAGCGGGAAAACAGACATCTTTTTGGTGGATTTATCATTACTGCTTTTCTCTGTTTCAGGACATTTTCCCTTTTTCTTGACCATTTCAAAGCTGAACAGTGAGGTAAAATGCCTGGTTTTTGCTCAATATAAAGAAGATTGGGGTCTTATTTAGAGTTGGATGCAAATACAAAATCCTCATATTTCAGGGGGAAGTGCTAAATCTGGAGGAAACTCAACTGGTTGAATTTCCTTAATCAAAGGGATAGATCGAAGGAGGAAATTACACTGAAGGATTACCCTCCAGATACTTCAATAATCTAATGACTGATTCTAAAAAAGGCTCTTAAAAATTAGACCAAAGTTATTTAGAAGATAAGATGTGAATTGCCCAAGATCTAACTCCCTGTTCCCTGATCACCCTCATCTTCATCTCAAGATCTAGCCTGACTAGACACATCTTAAAACAAAACAAGCCACAAATCAAGTAAGTATTAGAAGTATGCAACAGTAACTCTTGGCAGGTAAGGAAACTAACTCAACACACACATCATTTATTCCATGTGTTTTAATACATGCACAATGTTTTATTTGGAGCTGTTTTTACATGCTGAATTAAATGTGATTCTGTACAAGGAGCTATTTAGTCAGGGTGTTTCCATACACATGATGCTATTTCAATGGCAGAGCCTCTGCTCCATGTAGACACAACCTTGGGAATGAATAACAAGTTTGTCAAACAGTTGCAAATTGTGTCATAAATGTATTAATGTTGCAAGATTTACCGAGATTTTTATTTTACTTTATTTTTTTACCTTTTATGGAGCATGAACAAGGTCTAGAGGCATCAGAGCGCTGTAAAGCATAAATGAAACAAAAAATCATGCTGGAATAAACCATTGATTAGATATGAATATATGAGAAATATGTACATAAATAAATACCAATGTAGAAGTAGTGTCAAGTCAATCTTAGAGTGGAAAACATTTAAGATTTCGAACAATTTGTGCAGAGTTTCAGACTCTGGGCACAGTAAAAATAGGTATTTGGCTCCGCTGAGAAAGATGCAGTAAATCAGAATGAAGCAGCTTGTCCCTGAAGATGTAAGTTACGCTGTTGCATGTGTAAGTGTGTATGACGGAGTAAAATAGGGATCTTCAGTAACTAAGGTATTTGACCAAGAGTGAGTTTACAAGAACGTCTGATGTTTCGGAAGAAACCAAAGACATTGAGTTTCTGAGTCAAGTAGTTTGGGGTGTTCAGCTTCAGGGTTTTATACATATTAATGCTCATCTGCCCTATTGAGATCATACACATGTAAGAGGTATTTTAGCTTTCTAACTTGGCATAAGAGGAATTCAGCCAACTTCGCCAGTGTCTGGATTTAGGCATTTAGAGGATACTGTTTATCATGGATGAAATCTAGCAAGTTAGCTAACTTCGCTAAAATTGTGAGTGACCCCCGGAGTAGACCTAACATCCTTGGTGTGGTATTCCACCAAACATTTTGCCTTCATCATTCTTGTTTGTTGAATTTGTTTTTGTTGGCTTTAGACTTTGCACTCTTTACTGCTGCTAACCAGTGCTACAGTGTTTGTGTTCACTCGCTAAAACATGGTAAAATTGGCCTGCACCTGATTTGCACATTTTATTTACTTTAAGTCCCCAGTAAATAGTACTACCTGTACTCAGGGCCTGTAAATTAAATGCTACTATTAGGCCTATTTTTCTCCCAATTTCTACCTGTGAATATGTATATAGTTGTTTACACTCTTATAATGTTCAGGCATACAGTAATTTTTGTCCTGATGATGATCCCGGCATCTATGTATATGGGATCAAAACGTCGTTGACTGCCTAAACACCGTGCACACAAACAATTTGTATACCATGTGTAACGGTTCTGCTGATTATCACGCTTGTTTTATTGTTCATATTATAAAACAAGCTTTCCTTTGTTTTGCCTGAAATTGTCCTTTGCGATTCAGCACCTTGAGACCTTGTCTTTACTCCCTTGCTATTGGATACAGGACTGTATCCCACTGTACATTGTTCGTTTAGCACTTTGATACTTGTTATTATGTTTGATTAAATCATACTATCCGGCTGGATAGAAAAATATAGAGCCGATTCTGTTCTATATTCATTACCTTGCTTCAATTTCCTTGCGACAGGGACCATTGTCCTCTTTAAAAATTGTTACCCAAGGTCCTTGCCTAATTAATTGGGTTCCCTTGTTCACTTCTAAAAACTATTGGACCTGCAGCACTCATTGTACCACCCACTAAAGTAGCCTTTTAAAACATGACTCAGACCTGCCACAGCAGCCTGTAGTCTGGTTTTAAAACGGTCATTTCAATCTGATAATATAAACCTTTTGCCAGGTCTAAACCTTTCTTTTTAATACTTATAAGTTACGTCTTAGGTGGGCTTGAAAGGCTCATAGGGCAGGGTGCGATTATTTAAAAAACAGGACGTGTACTTGAAACGATAGAGCACGACACAGCCTGATGCAGGACCTCACATCGCAGCACCCCGCAGCTCCTGATCGGCGGTGTCATCAGAACTGACGCAGGGTGATACAATGCAGCGCAGGACCTCACAGTGCAACTCCTTGCAGTTCCTGATCATCTGCTTCATCGTAACCAATGCAACCTGATGCAGGTTCTCGCATCTCAACACCAAGGATATAAAGGTACAACTCCCTGCAGGCCAAACTTGGCCCGATGCCCATCCCTCGCTCCATTGTTGTTGGCCTGAACTGGTGGCCTTTTGTCCCGGTCTAGCGTGACCAGATAACCTCAGTTGGGACTTTCTGGTTCTTGGATCTATTTTCACTTAAAAAGTAAAAAATCAATATCTCTGGTTCTGCTGATTAGATATTTATTGGTCTGGTGGCATTCTAATTATTAAAATTCACTTTATTTTTCTAAACTGGTGTGGGATTTTTCTTGTGTTGTGTTTTCACTTTATTCCTATTTGAGTGCTGCATAAATGCAGTACAAATTGCCTCTTAATTAAGCCTGACTGCTTTGCGCTAAGTTACCAGAGAGTTAAGCACAGGTTAAATTAGTGACTTTTTGTGGTTCACCCTTATATGGATTCAATGGCAGCTGGTGACATTTGAAAGTGGCAGCTGGTGGCATTTGAAAGTGGTGAGGCGTAAAACCTGGGTATGACTTTTATGTAGAGAGCAAAGCGGGCAAGCTTAGTGGACCAATGCAGGGTCCAGGGTGGTTACTCCTCCCGAGAAATACATGAAAAAAGATTGACAACTGGTACATTTGAAAGCAGATACATTTAGTAAGAAAGCAAGGTTAATAAAGCAGTGGGAACGTATATTCTTGAAACATTAAACACATCGAAAATTGCCCCATATCTTACTGCACTAATATGTTCAACAGTTACTTTAATGTGCAAATTCTACAGTATGACAACTTCAGGCCCTTTAAAGTGTGTGCTCGCCAAGTGTCATGTACTGCATTCACTGTATCAACTTTGGAAGAAAATGCTCTAACCAGGCTTCAGGAAGCACCCACAGTTGCTGGCTGCAATCAGTCATATAGAAATATGTGCAGACTGGTCTTTAAGTAGGATGAACAATTGGGGGCTCTCTAAAAGGGAACATGTAAATTACATTTCTGTGATTCCCACAGTGTGCCACCCGACCTGTATTTTGGTTTCTCTCTGAGATGTTATTGCATCCAGATATATAACACAACAACTGACATACACCTAAAACCTGTCTGTACGATAGGCTTTGTCAATGGTTATTAGCCGTTTAAGATGAATGAGTAACAACAATTTGATATTCACAATTAACACTGGAAATGTTTCAATCCTGAAGTTGTGAGGCTATGAATTAATTATTAAGGCCTGTGGAAGGAGTACTGGGTTTCAATAATATGTGCTTTATATTAGATATGCATGCCCTTTTTGTCTGCATATCTCACCCATCTGCACATTTTCCACCAACCCTCTTTCCTCTTCATCGCCCTCTTTTCACTCTCCCCCGAATGCACTTCCTTACATCTCTCCCATTTCACCGCTCCCACATACACTGCACTCACTCACTCACATTTAAAGACTTTATTTCCTTTTGTTTTTGCTTTGTAAATATTTTTACATCTGTGTACCCTCTTAACACACATTTACACAGAGTTTCAATTGCAACCTGAATACATGAACATTGTTCTGTGTGCTCTGCAGAGACGCCAACCCAATGACAGGCACTTTGCTTTGCCTTGAGCCTCAGTCAGTGGTGCTCTCAATAAAAGCCCCTCATAAACACTGTTCCCATGAGGAACAGGGTCAAGACTGATGTGCAAATAGCTGGGTCTGAAATGGGGTGGCGAAGTGATCTAAAGAACTATGATGGATTCAACCCAGATCTGTGACAGGGGTGAGTGTCTAAAAAGTTTCAGCGCTCTATCCATCATTTCCTTGTGTTGCTTTGTTCGCCCTAAGTTGGCAGGGTATGCCCAGACGTGGGTCCCTTGCTCACTTTGCCACTGGATTCAAGCTAGCCTGGCTGATGAGGGGTGTTACCCCGAAACTGGTCCCAGGATGCTTGTTTCCAGTTCAGGGAAGACCTGGCTTGGCAGTCCGGGTTGGACTGTTCCCATGAGACACAGGGTCAAGGCTGATTTGCATATAACTGGGTCTGAACTGAGGTGGCGATGTGAGCTAAAGAAGGATGACGGATTCAACCCAAATCTGCGAATGGGGGTGAGTGTCCGAAAAGTTTCAGCGTCCATCATCTCCTTATGTTTGCCTCATAAACACTTGACACAACTCAAAGTATGCACTATGCAAGAATAAGATTCACGAAAACAAATACAGAGACACACATAATGAAATAGCTAAGTCCATGGGGAATGAAAACTTAAGTAAAGCGTGTGAAATAAGAGAGGAACTAAATCGCTGACATGCATTACCTTAACGTTTTTAACATTAATTGTTCGTAAATCAATCCATGTTTTTAGCATTAGTGTTAACTTAAGGGCATGTCTGTCTGAGGTGAGGCGGAAGGGCGTTCCAGGCTTTGGTCGTGTGGAAGGAGAAGGAGCGGTCTGTCGATCTGGTCTTTCTGGTGCGCGGGACCACGGTGTAGGAGAGCTCGGCTGATCGTAGGGTCCTTTGGGGTGCGTTGAATTTGATTCCGCTGTTCAGGTATGCTGGTCCGGTGCTGTGGAGGGCCCTGTGTGTGTTGGTGAGTATCTTGAAGCTGATTCACACTTCTACGGGAAGCCAGTGGAGTGTGCGCAGGTGCTAGGACATGTGGCAGTGTTTTGGCAGGTTGAGGACCAGTCTTGCAGCGGAGTTCTGGTTGTTCTGTAGCTTGTGGGTGAGATTTTTTTTATTCCGACATAGCGTGCGTTGCCATGTCTGCTGGTGACCAGGGCGTGAGTGTCGGTCTTTCTGTGTTAGAGGGAGATCCATTTGAAGGTCTTGTGATCTGTCTTGATCCCTACGCTCATATGCAACCTATTTACTTTTCTAATTATTTTCTGGTAATTTTGAAAACCACAAAGAAAGCAAAGTATAAAAATAAACTTGTGGTTTAAAGTTTAAAACTAGCACTGTGCTGCAGCTGGAACCTTTCAACAGCGGCGTAGGGACGGGATGGGCTGGTGATTATCATTTTTCGTTGCCCATGTCTCGCTCCATCTTCTAGCATTGATTCGGAGCAGCTGCAGCCCACGCAATGTTAGGTAGAAGTTAGAACACAGCTCTGTGCATTGCTGTCCATGCAGCCATGTGTTCGCCTCATTTACAGGTTAGTCAGGACAAGTTAGGGATTGTTTTTATTCGTAGAAACAATTCCAATACAAGGTTGCTTGGTAAAGTATTTATGTGGTATGACTCTTGTTCAAACTTTAGAGTCAAATAGGAAAAGGTGACAGCCAACACATGCTTCGCCCCTTTTACATGGCCGTCTAGCCTGGGGCTTCCTCAGGGCATGGTCGGGTCTGACAGGACTTGGAATAGTCCCGTTTGGCACGCTCGTCGTGTCGTCAATCTCGTAAGTCGTATTGCCTGACGCATGTCTTCCATATCTGGCGTCATCAGCTCTCTGACTTATGAGATTGACGACACGACGAGAGTGCCGAACTGGACTATTCCAAGTCCTGTCAGACCCAACCACGCCCTGAGGAAGCCCCAGGCCGGATGGCCATGTAAAAGGGGCGAAACACGGGTTGGCTGTCACATTTTCCTATTTGACTCTGAAGTTTGGACAAGAGTCATACCACATAAATACTTTACCAAGCAACCTTGTATTGGAATTTGTTCTGCGAATAACGACAATCCCTAACTTGTCCTGACTAACCTGTAAATGTATCGTCTCCAATGGGGAAGGGGTCTCCCATTGTCAAGGACAAGTACTATACCTGGATTTCACTCAATTGATACGGTCAGTAAGGGATTGGGACTTACTACCCCTTTTATCTTGAACATGGGTTTGCCTCGCCCTGCAGGCTCGTGTGGCTGTTGGACAAAGGGCGCACAGACACCAAGCCACAATGAGCAGCCTGCACTAAAATGTAAAGCGCACGCATTAAGGCATTGCTACCCATCCATTTACCCCCTTGTTGACAATCTGCCACTCTCCTGCAAAGCTCAGGGCGAGATCGATTTTGTGTTGTTGCTGTGCCGTCACTTCCTGTTAGCTGTATGTATGCGGTGGTTGGTTACCACAAGGAGGAGCCCACTGGAGATGAGAAACCAAGAAGTGTAGGAGAGTCCGGCAGGACACATTCGAATCAGCCATCCAGCTATGAAATACAATGACAAGGAGGAAGACAGCAGCGGGGGCACCATATCTGGGAGCATGAGGTACCGACAATGCCTAATCTTACCCACAAACAACCCATCATGCCACTGCTAATCTACGTATGCATTGCCCTGCACCACAACACTGTCCGTCATGCTATGCTTATATATAGCAGCTGACACCACCCACATGGGCACAAGGATACCAAGTATGTGCACTGTGTTGCTTGGTAAAGTATTTATGTGGTATGACTCTTGTCCAAACTTTAGAGTCAAATAGGAAAAGGTGACAGCCAACACATGTTTCGCCCCTTTTACATGGCCGTCTAGCCTGGGGCTTCCTCAGGGCATGGTCGGGTCTGACAGGACTTGGAATAGTGGAGAAGTGTGGCTCAATGATTGGAGCGGCAGACCCTGATGCAGAGGTCTAGCCAGGGACCAGGGTTCAATTCCCCGCCTCGGCGGGTCTTGGGCTCAAAAATTCCACGGACCTAATAATTCTCGCCTCGGTGCCATTCCAATCATGGAGTCCCACTCTGCAACTCTGTGCAATAGCTTGCTTAATCTCCACAACGGCCCCCACAACGCTAAGGATGCCTGGCCTCCACCTTGGGGGTGCCCAGGAGTGGACGCCTCACAGGGAAAGCCAGGATGGGTTCCACAGCGGTATTCGTACAAGCGCCTTGAGACCCTTGCGGGTGAGTAGTGCGCTATACAAGGATCAATTTACATTTACTGTGTCTACAAAGAGGATTGAACTAGCGGGGGCCTGGGGAGGGGGTAAGAGCAGGAGGGATGATTGATTATTCCAGTGTTTGTGTACTGCGGACTCTACGGAATGACACGGAGTTCTTAGGTAACTCTGAGTAATTCCGCTGAGTTCAACTCTGAGAGCTCTGCCCACCCGTATTTAGAACCCAGCACCCAGTGTTGTCAGATAAAAAGAATCTAGTTTTTACCACTGCAGTCAAAAAGAATACCAGAATGGTATCATAGCTCAGGGAAAGAGCAAGCAAGGTTTAGTTACTCGAGGAAGAAGAACATGGGAGAAAGGCAGAATGAGAACACTAAGATCAAGGATACTGTGGAGACCAGTTCATGGGACGCTGAGGCTTAAAAACAGGTCTTCCAGGTCAGACAGAGAAGGAAAGCCAATCAGATTTGCATGAGGACCGCATCCTGGGTAATTTATGTACTCATGTGCCATTAGCAAGTTGCCTCACAACTGCGTAGTTGTATGGTTCCCCCTCGCTTAGTTCGATCACTGTTTTGGCATTTCCCTGCACTTTTGTTCTGCTCTACCCTTGTCCCTTATGTTTCTTCCCTGTTGTACTCCGTATGTCTCTGAAAACCAGTATTGAACTGATCTACTCCTGCCATGTAATATTCGACGTGACCGCCACTTCTCAGCGCCTCCCAGGGCTCCTGAGCTCAGGGAAGATTGCTTCCTGGGTTCATTATCAGCATTTGCTTGCAGGTAAGAGCAAAAGGGATGGGATTGTTGTGTATTGGTATTCTGATATCTCTGCGACTACTCACCATTTGCCTTTGTCATTGTAGTCAGACTTGCAGTGTCAGTGGTGTGTGCAATTCCCTTAAAGACCTCCATGGAAAAGAGTGAAAGCCTGAGTCCTAAAAATCTAAAACACCTGGAATACATGACTTCTACACCGGTGCATTTTCTCTCTCTTCTCCAATCCCTACTAGGTTATACATTCCTGTTTTTCCCCTAACTGTTCACATTTGGTAGAGAGTGATGGACTAGCATCAGAACTCCCTTATCCCTCAAATCTTCATACAGGATTGTGACAAATGGTTTGCTGATCCGCCAGTTTATCTCCATCTAGCTACCCTTGTGAATGAAACAGCTGTTCAACAACGTAAGCACTGCCCAAAATAATTCCTAGACAAAAGTATCATAACAATAATGACGGACATGCAGACTCTGTCTTTAGATGCAGGCAGAACACATACGTTGAATGGAATGGGGGACGTGTGGAACCTGAAAAAGGGTCGGGACCGGAGGTGTAAAATGAGATCCATGGCCTACTCTTGTGTAGCACATTGGAAAAATATAGGTGATATATAATGTAAAGGTGTCCCCAATCCCTCCCAGATTCCACAGTGACCATGGATCCTGAAATGGATGTGGCCTGAGCTGTTGCATGTGGTTGAGATTAATTTAAGTGCTCCCTCCCTTCATAACTTTGTTGTGTGTTGGAGTGGACTCTCCAAGTACGATGGGTATGCCCAGACGTGGACCCTGAGCTCACTGTGCCACTGAACTCAAGCTCTACGCCACTGATGAGGTCCCATATCAGATTCAACTTTTTATTAAATGCTCCTTGTCACAGTTCAGGCTGGAATGTCCCTATTGGAGCTGGAAAAAAGAGTAATTTGTATATGGTGGGTTTCTGTTTAAAGTGACACAGTTGGTGAAAAACGCTGGACTGGAATGAGGCATGCGTAATCTCAAGTGGCTGAGATTAATTTAAGCATTTTGTTTTCCATCACTTTGTTGTTTCCTGCAGGTTCCACATACACAGCAATTAGAAGATTAGAATAGTTGTAATACAGGACATACAGATGGCCATAACCAAATTTGCAACATACAAATTAGGGTAGAGACTGCACCACAATCAACTCTAGCAAACTACACTAGGGCATCTCAGAAGCCTGACCACTCCGCCATTCCATTTGGCAAATACCACCTTTTCAATTCAGACAATTTGAAGTTCCTAATCCAAGCTGGAGTAAAGTGTTTTTCTGTAATATAAGTTCCTTTTGAATCACATACGAGGAGGCATTTCAAAGTGATGGATGCATTTCAATACATTTGTTCTCTTAATTCTTGTTACTTTCTTTGCCCCCTTGCCATTATTTTTGTCTATGACTTTAAATCTGATTGACAGTACAGTTGCTTGCAGAGCTTTTGTTAACAATTATTAACAAAAGACATACATGGGCTTTGGGTCTGTCCAGAGGAGTACTTGTCTCTTGCCTCATGCTACCCGTTCATAGCTATTAAGTACACAGTGGCATCATTGCCATAGGAGTAGTCACCACTTCCTCAAGCAATCAAGAGAGGGACTCAACAAACCTTCCTTGCTTCTAGTCCATGACAAATTACTTTGCTATGACTCCTTAGGTTTCATCAACCGATAGATCCTTCCCAGGAGCAAGTCCAAGAATTACATCAATTACGCCTTGAGAATTTGGCATTAAAGTACACATTGGTATTGTGGTCTACGGCTAGCCCAGCAGTTCCTTAAAGTGTCCTGCATTTTTCTGGGGATTCTGTGATGTTAAGAGAATTTTGAGATTCTGGTGCATTATGGATTGTGGTATGCACAGTTTAGTCGAGATCTATTAAAGGTGAGTTACCGAGTGATCTTTCTGATTCTGCCTTCGCCTGGGTAACCCTTTCAGTAACACATTCAGATACTTGAATGAAGATACATGATACTTTCATTCTGAAAGACATTTGAACATCATCTGAGGAAGCATTGTGCAAAAATCAGCAAGGTAGAATAGATTTATTGACTTATGTGACTCATTTTCATCAATTAGCAATTGAAACTATCAGAGTTCATAGAACCCCCGCGCCGCACGGCCACCAGCTGCTGTGTGTGCCCCCTCGCCTTGCCCTCTGCCTCGCTGCCTGCCTCGCTGCCGGCTGACGCCGCTGGCGTCTGTTTTTGCTTGTTTTGTCTAGCATTTGTGCTTGTTTGAACTGCATTTTCCTCCCGTGTTAGCAGCTTTTGTCTGACTTTTGTGCCTGTATTTTTTCTAGTCAGTTTCTGCATTTTCCTCCCGTGTTAGCAGCTTTTATCTGACTTTTGTGCTTGTTTTGTCTAGCATTTGTGCTTGTTTGAACTGCATTTTCCTCCCGTGTTAGCAGCTTTTGTCTGACTTTTGTGCCTGTATTTTTTCTAGTCAGTTTCTGCATTTTTGCTCCCGTGTTAGCAGCTTTTGTCTGACTTTTGTGCTTGTTTTGTCTAGCATTTGTGCTTGTTTGAACTGCATTTTCCTCCCGTGTTAGCAGCTTTTGTCTGACTTTTGTGCTTGTTTTGTCTAGCATTTGTGCTTGTTTGAACTGCATTTTCCTCCCGTGTTAGCAGCTTTTGTCTGACTTTTGTGCCTGTATTTTTTTTTCTAGTCAGTTTCAGCCCTTTGCGTTCTCCTGCCTGTCTGCCCGCCTACCTCGCCGCCCTCCGCCTTCCCTCCCCGCTCCCCGCTTCCCGCCACCACCGCTGACCACGCCCCTTTTTCCTTTCTGTTCCCTCCCCGCTCCCGCCTCCCAGCTGCCCCGCCCACCCGCGCACTTGGCCTTATATGGCGACCGTGCGACGCAGGTGAGTGTGACCCACTTGTGGGACACCCCCGCGCCGCAGGCCACCAGCTGCTGTGTGTGCCCCCTCGCCTTGCCCTCTGCCTCGCTGCCTGCCTCGCTGCCGGCTGACGCCGCTGGCGTCTGTTTTTGCTTGTTTTGTCTAGCATTTGTGCTTGTTTGAACTGCATTTTCCTCCCGTGTTAGCAGCTTTTGTCTGACTTTTGTGCCTGTATTTTTTCTAGTCAGTTTCTGCATTTTCCTCCCGTGTTAGCAGCTTTTGTCTGACTTTTGTGCTTGTTTTGTCTAGCATTTGTGCTTGTTTGAACTGCATTTTCCTCCCGTGTTAGCAGCTTTTGTCTGACTTTTGTGCCTGTATTTTTTTTCTAGTCAGTTTCAGCCCTTTGCGTTCTCCTGCCTGTCTGCCCGCCTACCTCGCCGCCCTCCGCCTTCCCTCCCCGCTCCCCGCTTCCCGCCACCACAGCTGACCACGCCCCTTTTTCCTTTCTGTTCCCTCCCCGCTCCCGCCTCCCAGCTGCCCCGCCCACCCGCGCACTTGGCCTTATATGGCGACCGTGCGAACGCGCAGCGGTCACGCGCAGCGGGCGCGCCGATTGTGCGCCGAAGGCGCGCCAAAGGTAAGCCCGTCTGCGCCCGTCCGCGACCGGACCGCGCCCAGCGCCAGGACCCCTGGCCAACGAAGATCCCGACCGACCCGCCTGACGTACTCCGCCGCCACCCTCACCGCACTCAACACCGGCCGACTCCCAGAATGCCATCAAGCCACTCCACGACGTACCCACGGACCTTTCAGCTGCCACGCCTGCAAGTTCACCTGCATCCGGACCAGCCTCGCACCAGCACCCACCAAGCCGAACACCAGCAGCACCCACCTCAAGTGCATCCTGCTCAACACCCGCTCCGTCCACAGACACGCCATCGAACTCTGGAACCTTCTAGACGCCACAGCCCCTGACGTCGCCTTCCTCACGGAGACCTGGATGAACGCCTCTTCAGCTCCCGACATCGCCATCGCTATCCCAGAGGGCTACAAGGTCGTCCGGAGGGACCGAAACGCCAACCAGATGGGAGGAGGCATCGCCATCATCCACAGGAACACCATCCGTCTCACGACCAGCACCGACAACACCCTGACCAGCGCCGAACACCTGCATTTCCAGATCCACACCAACCCGAACACCACCCTCAGAGGCACCCTGATCTACCGACCCCCTGGACCACGCACACAATTCAGCGAGGACATCGCCGACTTCGTCAGCCCGCATGCCCTCCCCTCCGCCGACTACATCCTCCTGGGAGACCTCAACTTCCATCTGGAGAACAACAACGACCGCAACACCAGCACCCTGCTCGACAACCTCGCCAACCTGGGACTCAAGCAACTGGTGTCCACCCCCACCCACCTCGCCGGACACACACTCGACGCAGTCTTCTCATCCAGCACAGACATAGACTTCAGCCACGCCACAGAGCTTCAATGGACGGACCACAGCTGCGTCCACTTCACCTTCAAGAGAACGACGACCCACCAACACCAGCAACAGGCAGCCCGCAGAAGCTGGAACAAGATCACAGCAGACCAGCTCGCCACCTCCCTGAACCAGCACCCTCCTGCTAGCTCAGCGAACCCCAGCCAAGCCGCCGACAACCTCACGAAGTGGATCAGCAACTGCGCGGACGAACTCGCCCCACTGAGGACCCCGCCTAGCAGACCCGGCAGCAAGAAGGCCCCATGGTTCACCGACGAACTCAAGAGCTCCAAGAAGAACTGCCGAGCCCTCGAGAAAGTCTGGAGAAGGGAACCGACACCAGACAACAGGACCTCCTTCAAACTTGCCACCCGGAAACACCACCAGCTGATCCGCGCCGCCAAGAAAACAGCATTCAAAGACCGGTTGGACAACAACGCACACAACTGCAAGGAACTCTTCAACATCGTGAAAGAGCTTTCCAACCCCAGCGCAGGAAACAACGACATCACCCCATCGCAAGACCTCTGCAACTCCCTCGCTTCATACTTCCACAACAAGATCGCGGACATACATAACAGCTTCAACAACCAACCAACGCACACCATGACCGAACATCCACCCCCCACCACCACCCTCCACGCCTGGACCCCGATCAGCACCGAAGACACCATCCGCACGATGAACTCCATCCACTCCGGATCACCGACCGACCCCTGCCCTCACCACGTCTTCAACAAGGCCGACGCTGTCATCGCACCCCACCTGCGAGACATCATCAACACTTCCTTCGACACCACCATCTTCCCTGAGAGCTGGAAGCACGCCGAACTCAGCGCCCTACTAAAGAAACCTACAGCGGACCCCACCGACCTCAAGAATTACCGCCCCATCTCGCTCCTCCCGTTTCCAGCCAAAGTCATCGAGAAGACCGTCAACAAGCAGATGGCCGCCTTCCTCGAGACAAACGGATCCCTCGACCCCTCACAGTCCGGCTTCCGAGCCAATCACAGCACCGAGACCGCCCTCATCGCCGCCACCGATGACATCCGAGCCCTGATGGACAATGGAGAAACAGCGGCCCTCATCCTCCTAGACCTCTCTGCGGCATTCGACACGGTCTGCCACCGCACCCTAGTACGGCGCCTCAGCAACATCGGAATCCAGGACAAGGCGCTGGACTGGATCATCTCCTTCCTCGACGGAAGAACACAGAGAGTCCGCCTACCACCGTACAAGTCAGAGGCCTCCGAAGTCACCTGCGGCGTCCCTCAAGGATCATCTCTGAGCCCCACCCTCTTCAACGTCTACATGAGCCCCCTCGCGGCCATCGTACGCAAACACAACCTCAGCATAATCTCCTACGCCGACGACACCCAACTGATCCTCTCCCTGACCAACGACCCCGCCGCCGCCAGATCCAACCTGCACGAAGGGATGAAAGAGGTAGCCGAGTGGATGACGACCAGCCGCCTGAAACTGAACTCGGACAAGACGGAGGTCCTCATCCTGGGCTCCTCACCCTCCGCCTGGGACGACTCCTGGTGGCCTCCCGCCCTGGGCACCGCACCCAAACCGACAGACCATGCACGCAACCTGGGCTTCCTCCTGGACTCCTCCCTCTCCATGACCAGGCAAGTCAACAACGTCTCCTCGGCGTGCTTCAACATCCTACGCATGCTACGGAAGATCTTCTGGTGGATCCCCACCGAGACCAGGAAGACCGTCACCCAGGCCCTCGTCACCAGCCGACTGGACTACGGCAACGCTCTCTACGCCGGTACCACCGCCAAGCTCCAGAAGAGACTCCAGCGGATCCAGAACGCCTCAGCCAGACTCATCCTCGACATCCCACGAACCAGCCACATCTCCGGACATCTGAGAGACCTTCACTGGCTCCCCGTCAACAAAAGAATCACCTTCCGCCTCCTCACCCACGCACACAAAGCCCTACACGACCAAGGCCCGAGCTACCTCAACAGCCGAGTCAACTTCCACGCTCCCAAACGCCACCTCCGATCAGCCAACCACGCCCTCGCCGCCGTCCCCCGCATCCGAAGAGCGACTACAGGAGGAAGGTCCTTCTCCTACCTGGCCGCCAAGACCTGGAACTCCCTCCCTACCGACCTGCGCCTGACCCAAGACCACCTCTCCTTCAGGAAGAAGCTGAAGACCTGGCTGTTCGAGCAGTAGCGGCACCCCCCCCCCCCCCTCCCCCCCCCAGCGCCTTGAGACCCTACGGGTATGTAGCGCGCTTTACAAGTGTCACTGATTGATTGATTGATATATTTTCAACGTGTTTTAAAGGGCTAAATTAAGGGGAAGGTTCAATCACAGCTTTTTACTTCATTTTACGAATTTATTGATTTAATGCTTTGATTGAAGACAGATTACTTGCGAGACAAAACGAAAAAATGATGTTATGAGGAAGCTATTCTAATTTTTCCAGAGTTTTTTCCTCTTGTCGATCAGAGATTTCAGGAGACCCATTGCCTCATGAACAGTTTATGCATGTTGGAGCAGTTAGAGGTCTATTACCACAAAATGAAAATGAACTTCAGCAAAAGACTGGATTGTATTTATATTGTGGTGATGCTGGACATATATTTTAAGTCTGTGCTAAACAGACTCATAAGAATATTGGAAGAATCCAGTCATCTCCTGAAAAGAGATTAAAACAGGAGTGATTGGGTTTCCTAATATTATATCTTCTATGAGTTGGCTTTCCTGTTTTCAGTTCTATTTTTGGTAAATTCTGGTGGTGTTTTTTCAGTGTTTTTCAGTGATTTCAATACCTTAAAAAACAGTGATTATCAGTGGTTACACATTTTCGTGACATTAAAAACAACAGAAACAGTGTTTTCTGGTGTTTATGGAATATTTCCCTTGTATTATAACTTGCTTTCTGGACTGATAGTGCATGTGTATAGACAGTGTGCATACAGTTCCAAACACATTTTTGCAAATTAAACTTAGTGTGGTACACCATACATACTTCTTTAGTGAGTCTTTGGTCATGCACGCTCGCTCTTTCTTTTCCATGAAAACGTTTATCTGTGGAAAGGCCATCTCAACATTGGCACTCGCCAAAACAGCCAGTACCCAATTTACCTCTGGCCACTGACATAGCTTTTGGGGCCAATACGGGTGCACCTGAAGATTGTGATTCTCTGGAACAGGTTCTGCAACTTATGCGTTGAACTAGGCACATATGACCTCAGTTATTGAAGCGGTCAAAAATGAAGCAGTACTTTTCAAGGTCTGGAGAAAAATCCCCTTTACTGAAGGGATCTAGAACTTGTGCCGAGTACCTTGGTGAGGCTTCATTGACTTGGTTGGTGAAGGAACATTTCTATGCATCTTTGAAAGTCATTTCTCATGCACTGCTAAATAACATTTCCTAAATTGCTCCTCAACATTTCTTTGCTTACTAAGTGGCAAGAATTCTAACATGGAACTTGTTGCAGTGCTAAAGTCCTTAAAATTGTCGCCCTGCCTGCTCTCAAGGAGATGTTTCAGATCTACACCAATTAAACTGAACACTTGGTAGACAAGGGTGTTTTCCGACTCTAGTTATTTGATTATGTCCACTACAATAGTCATGTTTTCCTGTCAAAAACTAAGAATGCAGTAGAGTGTACTTTATTCACATCACTATCAATGTGAGACTGGAGATCCTCACATTTCTTGCCGCTGGCATCATTACTAAGCAAATATTCTGTAAACGGTCGCCACATCAATAATATAGCATTCACCGCCTCTAGGGCTGAGAACCCCCGTCTAAATGACATAGTTGGGATTACTCTTTCTTTGATGCCACATATAGCACAAAATATTTGCATTTTAGTTTACGCACATAACGAAACTGCACCAGAATGAACTCCAAAGTCAATAGCATTCTTCATTAACTCTGAAGATTGTAAAGACGCTGTCAGCATACCATCTAGCAAGTGGCAAGGAACTCTTACAGGGAAGCACTTGAGCTCGGGTAATGATTTTGACAGCTCGTCACACAACTTTTTCATATACAGAGCTGAATAACTGCGAATACAAACAATATCACTCCAATCTTTGTTGAGTTTAGTAAGAACATTTTACAGCAACATTCCAAGAGACACTTTTACATGTTTTTCAAACGTCTGGTGTTATGTTTTCACCACTATCCCAGATGCTTGGGGGCAGCACTCTTTCTACATATACTTGCCACTACACCTTGCTTTGAATGTTTAAAGCCTGGGGTGTTTGGCAATTCACCTACTATCAACACTGACACGCTAGAAAGGGGGGCTGATGTATCAGAGGGTTTCACCCATTCTCTGTCTGTGGTAAATGTGATGGTACATATTGGGAAACATTCTTATGAAACCAGCCATTTTACCTATCAGTGAAAGAATCAAACATAGCCAAAATATCAAATATGATTTTGATATTTCCTGATTCACTACAGTTTATAAAATATTTAAATAAGACCTAAAACATGATTCAAAACCAGGCATCTTTAGACCAAAGACCACAAAACTGAAAAAAGCAAAAGGAAGAAGAAACAGTATTTTAGTGACATCCTTAAACAACCAAACTCAATCAGAATAATATTAGCCCAGTCTTTCTTACTATTGCCTTGTATAACAAAGTTACATTATATTGGTCCCTTCAGGAAAAAATAAGAATGACTCTTTCACTCACCTTTTCCTATCTTTGTATGTGTTTTTTTTGTAAAGCGCACTGCTGCCGAGGCGTCGTGGCGCTGTAGACCGCTGGGGAACCCGTCCTGGCTATCCCTGTGAGATGGTCCCTCCTGGGTATCTCCAAGGTGAAACCAGGCATCCCCAGCGAATGTGGGGGGGCCGTTGTGGAGATGAGGCAAGCTAATGCCCAGAGTTGCCGAGTGTGATCCCTGGTTAGAGTGGGCGCCGAGGCAAGAATTATCGAGTCCGCTGACCCTGGTCCACGACCCTGCCGCGTCGGGAATTGAACCCTGGTCCCGGGCCGTCCTCTGTTTCTGGTTCTGCCGCCTCTAACCAGTGAGCCACACTACTCCACATCTTTGAATGGTATTTAGTTTTTGGCTGTGAAGGTGTTTTTTCAGTGTTTACATGTTTTCACTGGTGAGGACTATTTTCCTTTTGGTGGGGCATTATCAGTTATTATAGCTTTAAACCTAAAACAGGATAGCCTATCTATGAGTAATACTGATAATCATTTGTTCCTTCAACAAATGTTTTTGCATCAAAGAAAGATCAAGATATTCAACCTTGTATTCAATATAGAGGTTTTTGGTCGGATCATAATGCTTAAAGAACTTCTAAAGCACTAAATCATATGTGTACTCAAGCATCAATCTTAAGCCCTTCTGAAACTTAAAAAGAAGTTTTTTGTGGAAACGGGCAGTTGGAGTAGTTTTGTTTCATGAACAAGAAGATGATGAACAAGAACATCCTGTTTTTGTCTCACATTTGGTCCGAAAGAAACTACTTAGCTCTTGAGAGAGAACTGTTTACTTTGAAGGTGGCTTGCACTGAGTGAAGACATCTTTTGATGAACACTAGAGAACCATTTAAAATTCTAATTGATCATTGGAATTTACAGTATTTGTAAAATGTTCAGTGTAGGAATCATCCAAATTAGATGGGTTCTTTTCTTTGTAGAGTATGATTTCACTTTCATTTATATTCCTGGCTCAAAGAATGTTTTGGTGGATGCTTTTTCTTTGGACACACAGGCCTGCATAAGGTGGTTAATTGTTTATTTAGATGGTAGGAACAACCCCTTCAAACGTCCTCCCTCTCCAGCAACCAACGCTTTCCAGAACCCCACGGTGGAACTAGCAACGGTTACAAGGATACAACACATCTCCCTTTCCCACAACAATACAAAAAAACATTAATACAATACAATAAAAAGACATAACTGGATACTTGTGATACATAGCCAGAATGCATCATAGTCAAACACCAAAAATAGTACTAGAAGTCACCTTGTTGTGGAACACTAACATGCAGGTCCTAAGATCGTATGTTTACGAACATATATAATCATCTTTTTACTTGGGACTGCTCTTAACACGTTCATTATCCCTTCCTATGGCCATAGGTCTGGTAGGTTTGTTCTTATTTTTCAAAGCAGCGCAATTTCTTTAACTTCTTGCCACACCACAATCAGCCTTCTTCAACCACACTTTCCGTTCAAGTTCATTACACAGTGTAATTCTATGAAGATTCCACTTTTTTCCATCATCCAACCATACATTATTGCCAGACACCTTCTCCACACACTTTGGCTCAGACCACTGGTACAACCCCACCTTTTGAGTGCCCATTCTGCTACTCCTCACCCAATCACCAATAGTGAAAGTACGTGGCCCCTTCCTTAACTTGTCATTGTGTCTGATCACATACTTATCTTTATACTCCTTGACCCTGCACTCCAACAACCTCTTGTCCACACTTCGTGTCACATCCCTCAACTTCCACGCCAGTGAGACCCTTGTACCTGCTTGTCTTCCCTTCAAAAGCATAAAAGGAGGTTCCATTGTGACAGAATGGGGTGTGCTGCGGTAACTCCACAATATCTCCTTGACCGCTTCTTTGCAATTTCCGCCACATCCTTCACATAACTGTATACACTCCTTTAACACATGGTTAAATCTCTCAACAAGACCATTTTCTCTAGGATGATATACAGCTGTGGTATGATGTGACACTCCCACTTTTCCACTGGATTCAAGCTAGCCTGTTTGAACTGAGGTGGTGAAGTGAGCTAAAGAATGATGATGGATTCAACCCAGATCTGTGACTGGGAGTGAGTGTCTGAAAGGTTTCAGCGCTCCGTTCATCACCTCCCTGTGTTTGCTTTGTACACTCCCATTTCTGCCAGATACTCTTTGAACTCATCTGCAATAAATTGAGCTCCATTGTCCGTAACCAAGGTTTCAGGGCACCCTTCCCTGAGAAAAATGTGATCACAAAAATCTATTATATTAGATGTTTTAATTTCTCCCTTAAATGCCACTTCTGGCAACTTGGAATAGTAATCTGTTTTAATCATTTTAAAATTGTGCAATTATCTCTGGTTCCTTACCTGCTTATTGTACAGTTGGCGGGGAAGGGGGGAGAAGTCAGCAGTGGGTAGTTGCTCTCTTTCATGGGTACTTCCGCCCTGTTCCACCCCGGCGTGTGCCGATTGTAGCGGAGGGCGTTGCGCTGTACCACATTTGGCTTTCTTTTGTATTCCTCACTTCCGGGGATGAGCGTGGCGCGGGTGGAGCGGTCTAGTGCTCCCAGCTCTCATGCTATTAAAACGAATGCTCAAGCGGGTGCGCTGCTGGCGCGCCAAAGGCGCGCCTAAGGCAAGCCCGTCTGCGCCCGTCCGTGCCTGGATGGCACCAGGGGCCAGGACCCCTGCCTCTCCTATGGAGGTCAGGAAAGTGTTTACCGCTGAGGAACTGCTGGCCCACAGATGCGTGGGGGATACTGTCTGCTTACACTCCCTGCGGGCGTTGGGTGGGCGAAGTGACTGTGAGCATTGTGACTTCCCCCTGACACCTGACGTGGAAGCAAGGGGTAAAAGGGAAGTGCCAAAAACAACCTGCACCCCTCTATATTGTCTCTCTTTGAATTGTAGGTTGCTAAGTAAACATAGGATAGAAATCCGCGATCTTCTTAATGACCAAGAACCAGCTATACTATTTTTGGTTGAAACCTGGCTTAACGAGACATCTGCCCCTGATATCTTGTAGGCTATACCTGAAGGCTATACAATTCTGAGGGTGGACAGGGCGGCCAGAAGGGGGGCGGCATTGCTGCGATTTTCAGGAGAGATCTTCAGCTTAAATTGGAGAAACTCGTGCTTTTTAGCTGCGAAGGGGATTTTTTTTTGTCTGAATATCACTAGCTCTAGATCTGTGTCTGGGCTACTCATTTTATAGACCCCCTGGTCCGGGGACAGCCTTTATTGATGAACTTTTGGAAACACTTCCTCCATATGTCCTCCGCTACTCTAACTTTCTCCTATTAGGGGATTTTAATCTGCATTTGGAAAACAAAGGCTGTAATGAATCGGCTGAGTTTTTATTAGGCCTTCAGGCTTTGGGCCTGAACCAATTGGTCCATACTCCCACACATAACAAAGGTCATACATTAGACAACATTTTCACTAATTGTGCAGGGACAGTTGCCGCACTGCCGGTCCCTGTAGCCTGGTCAAACCACTACTTACTGCCTTTTAGTTTATTGGTGCCAGGTCTGGCCCTCCAGAGTAGTTGCTCCAAACCAACATTGGTCCGCAAATGGGCCGCACTAACTCAGGATGCCTTTGAAGAAGCACAGGCGGGCAGACCTCCTGAGGTAGGGGACAACATCCATCGTGCTGACAATTTAATATCTAGTTGGATGTTGGAGGCTGTGGACTCCCTGATACCGCTAAAACAATGTAAAAGTGGGCGTACATCTGCCGCTGCGAAGTGGTTCTCGAGAGATCTGGCGCAAATGAAATCCAGCTGTAAGCAACTTGAGTGCAAATGGAGGAAGAGCTATAGCAAAAGACACCTGAGGCTTGAGCCGGGTGTAGGGAGAGCACGCGGCTAGCGAGGTATTGTAATAGCCATCACTTCTTTTATTCTGATTGCTGCTGCTATTGCTTATTTGCACATTGCTGATCTCGCTGAGCTCATTTGCACATTTAGTGATTTTACCCGCCGAAGCAAGGTGGAGCCGCCATCTTGGGTGCTCCGAGGTTAGTGCTCTAGGCTTCCTCACTGTTCTCTACTTAAGGACGATGCCTACGCGAGCGCGCTCAAAGACACCTGAGGCTTGAGCCGGGTGTAGGGAGAGCGCGCGGCTAGCGAGGTATTGTAATAGCCATCACTTCTTTTATTCTGATTGCTGCTGCTATTGCTTATTTGCACATTGCCGATCTCGCTGAGCTCATTTGCACATTTAGTGATTTTACCCGCCGAAGCAAGGCGGAGCCGCCATCTTGGGTGCTCCGAGGTTAGCGCTCTAGGCTTCCTCACTGTTCTCTACTTAAGGACGATGCCTACGCGAGCGCGCAGCGGACGCGAGCAGCGGGCGCGCCGCCGGCACGCCAAAGGCGCGCCCAAGGCAAGCCTGTCCGCGCCAGGCCGGGCCCAGGGGCCAGGCACGCTGCCAACTACATCACATACTCGGCCCATTCACTTAGAGATCTGCAATTTTCATATCCCCCGCCCTCCCCTGCTACTTCCAGACGAATCATCACAGCTGGCCTCACGCGCCCTGGCGTACATCTCTCTAGTCGGCCTCTGCCCCCTGCTAACCCAGCCAGGAATGATACCCCTATCCGGGTGCTGTATCTGAACACCCGCTCCCTAATTAAACATCAAGTAGATATTTTCATCCTTTTATCTAATGAGAAAACAGATGTACTTCTACTTACAGAAACCTGGCTGACCTCAGATTCTCTTCCTGATATCCTGGCAGCCCTCCCCCCAGATTACTATATTCTCCATGCCGACCGTTCCGGTAATCGCTCTGGGGGCGGGGTGGCAGCTATTATTTCTAAACACGTCAATGCTACCTCCATTCCACCTCTTGCCCTTCCGGAAGTAGACAATTTAATCATTAGCCTGAAAACCAACGCAGGGGTTTTAATACTCCTCCTCCTATATCGGCCTCCACATCCTATGCCGCTCTTTGCATCCGCCCTGTCCGAACAACTCTCTGACCTACTGACATCCTACCCCAGACTAGCTCTTTGTGGCGACTTTAATTATTGGTTTAATGATGTCAACGCTGGGCCACACGCTACAGCACTCTTTGATGCCCTCTGTAGCCTTAATTTGACCCAACAAATCTCCTCGCCAACCCATATCAAGGGCCACATCCTGGATCAAATTTGGACCCATAACATAGCGCTCTCCAAGCCATTTGTGTCCCCTTGTGTCTGGTCAGACCATTATCTAATTGATTCCACCCTTACGGTCACTGGTTGGACTCCTGCCCCTTTGCTGGCTGGCGGCCTCTGTCGTAAATGGAACTCTCTTACGACTCCCAAAGCTACTTTACGACCTTAGCTAACACCCACCCTGCCATTGACTTCTCCGCCAAGATCGACATGTTGGACAGTGATATTGGAACCTGGTTAAAGGCGGCTAGTGATCAATTTGCCCCTCTTACTAAATTCCCCAGTGGCATTCCAACTCTCACAGATGGTTCTCGGGCGAACTGAAGAAGCACAAACTGAGGGTGCGCCAGCTGGAACGGACTTGGAGACGTGACTAATCCAAGTCTGACAGATTACTCTACATTATAGCCCGCAGAGAATACAAACACGCAATCCTCCTAGCCAAATCGGAACATTTTGCTACCAGAATCCTTTCTGCGGATAACAAATCGAAGGAGGTTTTTAAAATAATGAATGAACTAACCTCGGATGATAGAACCCTCCCGGGTCAGACCCCTACTCAAGAGACCTGCGATGCCCTTAATCTTTTCTTCCTCGAGAAAATTAATAAAATTAAGGATTCCATTCCCCCCCTCTCCCTGATACTTCCCCCAGTCCTTCCTCTGAACAACTCTTCTACTTTCACCCACTTTCCCTTCCTCAACCCCACCTCACTAGCTGATCTGGCAATTCGAGTAAAATCAGGTTCCCCCAACGACTGTTGCCCCCCTTCGATCCTGCGGGACGTCTGCCTCAAATTACCCGACTGCATTCTACCCCTATTGAATGGCTCTCTCAGCACCGGCAGCGTTCCTAACTCCTTCAAAGAGGCCATTCTGGTGCCGCTCCTGAAGAAACCTGCTTTGGACCCTGCGGAACACACTAACTACCGCCCTATATCGCTTCTGCTTTATTTCTCCAAACTTATTGAGGCTCACGTCACCCGGTGTCTTTCCAGCTTCGTCGAGACCTCTTGTTACTTGGAGCCCAACCAAGCTGGCTTTCGGCCAGCCCACTCCACTGAGGCTGTCATTTTAGCAGTTCTGGACACTCTGAGGCAGAATGCCGATACAGGGATCCCTCAGGCCCTTGTACTCCTGGATTTGTACGCCGCATTCGACACGGTTGATCATAACATCCTTCTCCAACGTGTCGAGCAGGCGGGCATCCAGGGCTCGGCCCTGCAGTTGACCCAGTCCTTTCTGAATGACAGAACACAAGCTGTCTGCCAGGGTCCTTACACTGCGCCCAAAACCCCCACCACTTGTGGGGTCCCTCAGGGCTCTGCCCTGTCACCTCTGCTGTTTAATCTTTACCTCCGTCCCCTAATCCACTCGCTTCACAGCTGGGACGTCACAGTGTTTAATTATGCTGATGACTTGCAGATCATCTTTCCACTCGATTCTCCGGATGCTGTAAACAACTTCCGCTCCACCATGATACACATCCAGGAGTGGATGGACTACAATCAGTTAAAATTAAACTCCGGCAAAACGGAGCTTCTCCTCCCTGGCTCTAGCCCCTCCTATTGGGGCCCACAGTTTTGGCCTGATAACTTTGGCCCTCCCCCGGTCCCTCTGAAATCAGTAAAAAGCCTAGGCGTGACCATCGATGCCGAACTTTCTCTCAGACCACAGGTGGGCACTGTGATCTCCTCTTGTATGTTCCAGCTCCGTAAAATCCGCAAAGTGAGCCACCTACTCTCATCTGCCGCTCTTATCCAGGTAGTCATTTCCCTGGTACTTTCCCGTCTAGACTTCTCTAACTCCTTGTACTACGGCCTCCCGAAATCCCTGTTGCATCGTCTCCAGGTTGTACAGAATCAAGCAGCCCGTCTAATTTACAACGCTCCCAGATGGCAGTCGGCCAAACCTCTGCTACATAAATTGCACTGGCTACCCATAGAACAAAGGGCGGCATTCAAGTTGGGCTGCCTCACGTTCAAATCTCTCCATTGCCCCAGTCCTGCTTTCCTGACGATTCTCATCAACCCTCACCGCCCTACACGCAACCTACGTTCAGCCCTCCTTAATCTGCTTGTTGTCCTTAAATCTAAAACCAACAATTTGGCGGACGCCGATTTTCCAACCTTGCTCCTCAGTTTTGGAACCCTCTTCCCTTACCCATCAAATCCAGCGGCTCTCTTCTTCATTTCAGGAAATTGCTTAAAACCTTTCTCTTCCCTCTACCTGGCTAATCCCTACCTCCTCTGGTCCCCCTGACTCTCCTCGGTCTTTTTTAGCACCAGGAAACCCATGGTGTCAGTGCGCTCTACAAATATCACTTAACATAACATACCATAACATAACAGGGATGAGAATAGACAGAAATATCGAGAGGCTTTGAAGCTTTACCATCGCCAGATTAGGAGAGTGCGAAGGGAATACTACACAGGGCAAATTGAACTAGCAAAAAATTCCATGAAGACCATCTTTCAGGTAGTGAAACAACTATCCTCTTTGGAACGGGTGACAGTTGCGCTACCTGCCTCTACGGATTATTGTAATAAGGTTGCTGACTATTTTAATAACAAGATTGCTAAGAATTATGCCACCTTTCCAGAAAGTAGTAGGAGGCATGCCCCCGCGCCTGGTTTGGAGACTCTGTGGTCCGAGGATAAGTTTACCCTCTGTCCTTTGGTGGAAGACGAGGTTCTCAGGCTGATGGAGGTGGTGAAATCTGGGTCACCTCTGGATCCGGTCCCTCCAAAATTTTTGCAACTAGGAAAGAAAATTATTGCTCCAGTTTTCACCTCGCTACTGAAACTGTCCTTTAGCACGGGGCAGGTTCCCAGCAACTGGAAACATGCCATGGTGGTCCCTCTGTTGAAGAAACCCTCATTGGACCCTCTCTTCTTGAAAATGTAAGACCCATTTCTCTACTTCCTTATGTAGCTAAAATTGCAGAGAAACATCTGAATGGCCATCTCTCGAAGATTTTAGAAGAGAGGCGGGTTCTTCACGATACCCAGTCCGGCTTTAGGCCTATGCATAGTACGGAGTCCACTCTCCTGCTGGCAGCCAAAGTGTTGAGGGCTGCGGCTGATGAAGGTAGGACCACGGCCTTGATTCTGCTGGACCAAAGCGCCGCGTTCCACACGGTGTCCCACGGCCTCCTTCTTGAGAGGTTACGGGAAGTCGGGGTCGGAGGTGTCATTTGGATTTGGTTGAAGAATTTTCTGGAAAATAGATCCTTCCAGGTCCTGCAACATCCTTTCAGCTCCAGAGTTTGTCCTTTAAACCAGGGGGTGCCGCAGGGCTCGGCTCTCAGTCCAACCCTGTTTAACATTTATATGCACCCGCTTGCAGATATTGCTCTGAAATATGGAATTCAGCTGGTGTCATATGCTGATGACACTCAGCTAGTTGTGACCCTGGAACAGAAGGAACCTGGAAGGGCTGCCGATTTCAGAACTTGCCTGGGGGAGCTTATGGACTGGATGAGACTGAGTTGTCTCCAGTTAAATGCAGGGAAGACAGAGGTGATGGTGGTTGGAAAACAGCCCTCTCTCGCAGCATTGGTGGTCAGAAGCACTAGAAACAAGGCCAGTGCCGAAAGCCAAGGTGAAAAATTTGGGAGTGTGGTTCGACGAAAATCTTTCCTTCTCCTCGCAAATATTGGCTGTGGCTGGGACTTGTTTTGGCATTCTGAAGATGTTACGTAAGATCTTGGACCTTCTCCCCCTGGATGCTAAAAGAACTATTGTACAGGTGTTGGTCACGTCTTGCTTTGACTATTGCAATGTCTTGTATCTAGGGGTGACTGCAAAAAATCTTAACATCTTGCAGAAGGTCCAAAATGCCGCAGCCCGGCTTATTCTGAATGTCCCAAGGAGGGCTTTGGTAGGAGAAGCTTTGAAGGAACTGCATTGGCCTCCTATCCGGGCCAGAGTTACCTTTAAGGCCTCATGTTTGAGTCACAGGATCCGTGGGCCTCTCCTGACAGTCCACCAGCCTGCTCGTAATCTGAGATCATTGGGCAGTGCAAGATTGATTGTGCCCAGGGTGCGGAAGGCGTGAATCGGCGGAAGATCCTTTGGTTTCTTGGCAGCTAAGGCTTGGAATCAGCTCCCAGTGGATCTGAGGACATCTGAGTCGGAGTCTCTGTTCCGCAAGAAATTGCAAACCTGGCTCTTCCGTCAACCCCCGAGAGGGCTAAAGTAGTAAGGTGCCATCTTGTGTGGATGTCCGCATTCATTGACGGGCAGCTTGGGAGGGTTTCTGGGGTCCATTTATGTCCTAGCGCGGGGACACTCCGGTTGGAGTAACCATTGCGCTTTATAAGCTTCCTAATAATAATAATAAGTGCAAACCTGTTAGTCATTCTCTTGGCCAAGAAAGAATCACAGATGTTCATTGCCACTTTCTGCCATCATCTGTCAGGTAATTTGGTTGATGCAATGGAGGATCCTTCAGATCGGTGGGAATTGTACACGCACTCTACGCAATCCCGCAAACACCTCTCCACATCTCTGTCCATCCCCGGCCACCAAAAAGTCTCCCTTGTTCTCCTTTTCATGCCTGATATACCACTATGTCCCTCGTGCATCAACTTAAGTAGCTTGGACCCCAAACTCCCTGGTACCACCAATCTGCCATTCCTAAGATGATGGATTCAACCCAGATCTGTGATTGGTGGTGAGTGTCTGAAAAGTTTCAGCGCTCCGTCCATCATCTCCTTGGGTTTGCTTTATTCCTACTTACCACACCATTCTCAACAGAAAGTTCTGACCATACCATCCCAAATTCTCCAAAATCTCTCTTCAGGCATAGCTTGGATTTTGACAATTTGGATAATTCCGCCAATAACCGCTTCAAAACATTGTCCTCCTTTACCGCTTGTTTCCACTCAAGTTCAGTTATGGCACCACTACAAGATTCAGCTACACTGGCCACAACACACTCTTTGAACGTCTCATCATCCTCCTCCATACACTGCCAAGGCAGGTGTGATAAACAATCAGCATTAATGTTCTGATTGCCAGGAACATAGTTCAACATAAAATCATAACCCTGTAATATGTACAACCACTGAGCAATTCTATGTGTTGCTCTGACTGCCCCTTTGGTTGTGAACAAATCTATCAATGGTTTGTAGTCAGATCTTACTTCAATATGAGTACCCCAAACATAGGTTTTGAAGTAATTAACACCCCACCAACACGCTAAGGCCTCCTTTTTTGATGACCGAATATGTGGGCTCTGCTCCCTTCAATGTGCGTGCAGCAAACGCCAATACTTGTTCTTGACCTTGTCCCTTCTGCACCAAGACAGCCCCTAACTGATAAGCACTGGCATCCACAACAATTATACTTTGATTCTGCCGGTTAAAAGGTTTCAAGGCCACTGCTTTTACTATTTGTTCTTTGATATCATTGAAGGCAGTTTGGCACTCGCACAACCACTCAAACTTGCTAGCTTTTTTTCATTAATTCTCTTAAAACATGAACTTTGTCAGCAAAACATGGAACAAATTTCGAGTAGAACTCAACTAACCCAAGGAATGAACGTAACTGTTCTTTATCGTTATGCGCAGGTGCATTTTCGATGGCATCCAACAACGTTTTCTTGAGCCTTACCCCCTCCTCAGACAAGGTATGTCCTAAATAATCAATTTCCTTGACGCCAAACTTGCATTTGCTGACACCTACAATCAGACCCGCCTCTTGCAATTTTCCTAGGTTCTTATCCAAAATGTCATCATGTTGTGAATGATTGGTGCCCCAAACTCGCACGTCATCCTGAAACACTAAAACTCTTGACATTTTTCCTAAGATGTTACACATTACCCTCTCAAAAACTGCGGAAGCAGATGCTAAGCCGAAGGGAATTGTAACGCACCTTCAGGAGTTATAAATGATTTTAAACGTTTAGACCCATGATGTAATCGTATTTTATGGTGTTAATAAATAGACAAGCTGGAGCAATACTATATTCTCCAGAAATATCACTACGCTGGCGCTTGTGGTTTCCAATGGGTCAGGAAGTGGGGGCAAGACAAGTACTCCGCTCCCTGGGGTTAGGCACAATGGACGACTTCTTCATTAACGGAGCAGTGATCAGTAGGGAAATTATCCAAGAAAGGACTCCCCACATGTCGGTAATGGCTAGATATCATTATCACAGGGCCAGACACATGCTGCAAGAGTTGCTGGGGGAGGATATGCTGGAGCCGCACGCTATAAGGTACACTCACAACATTGATACTAACAGAAACACCATCTAAATTAATCGCAACATTTTACACCAGTGCAAAGGAGCCGCGCAAACTGGCGATGCTGAAGGCCAGGATGGATTGTCAATGAGATTTGGGTGGAACCCTTAGTGATAAAGAGTGCCATTATTACTGCACTAGGACCAAAACTGTCACCATGAATGGACGACACAGGCTCATGCTCTTTAAATTCCTCCATAGGGACTTATTACACACCTGAGCAACAATATAGTTATTGGTTAGGTGAGGACTCAAAGTGTTGGAGATGCGGCGAGGAAGATGCCGGGTTTATGCACATCACTTGGCAATGCCCTGGAGTACATGTGTAGTGGAGTCAGTTATTCAGAGAATTGTGGTCCATAACAGGCATGGAATTAGACCAGACCAAAAGATGGCACTGCTGGGATACAATCTCAGTATAGAGAAATCCACCCGACCACTGAAGGCCATTGGCCTCCTGTTAGCCAAAAGAAGAGAGGCTATGAGATGGGCAAAGGGCCTGACTCCAAAAGGTTCCAAAAGTGGAAGACTGGCACACAGACATGCTTTATTGCAACACACAAACTCATGCATACAATGAGCTACTCCCTCCAAAAAGCAGACCGAAAAGCTGCTGGGGGCCATACCAAGTATACTTAATAGCGAGGAGGCAGGGATGAAAAATGGTTAGGCGGATCATGATTGATGAAAAATGAGCTATAGAGTACCTGCTAAACAGTAAGCATAGTAGCGCAAGCCAGTAGGAGCTCGCTTTCCATGCGCCAACATAGGGATAACAAGGGCCAAAGAAGACGTTCTAATCAATGTACTGAAAATGTTACTGTACCTGCTATAATGGGCGGGGAACTCAATGTCCAAGATGCGTCAAATGGGAATCTACTACTGTAAATCAATTGTACGGTGCTATGTCACATTTCAAATGATGCGATTGTATCATCTTGTTAAGATGTATTCTGTTTACCCTGGTTTAATAAAAACAATTTTTTTTTTAAGTACATTTCCACGCCTGTAAAGGTGATTTTGACTGTTTAGGTGATTGTGAGCTGAGTTAAGTACCCTTGTTATCAAGAAAGATCCTTTTTGTAAAGTACATATAGGTAAAATGGAAGTAAAGATTATGGCGGACACTGGGTCACCAATAACTATGCTATCTAAATCAACCTTTTAAAGATTCTAGTGTAACCAGAGTCTAAAGCCCTCTGCTGAGAAAGCTGTAGCTAATGGTGAGTATAGAAGAAAAAGTTTCCGATTTTTTTAGGATATGTTCGAGTTTGCAGGGAGGCAAGGGGTATCATGGGTCTTCATTAGTTGGGTCGACCAAGGTAGATTAGCAATTATATGCGACTCGCGACAAGTACTCCTGTAATGCTAGTTGAGTATATTTGGGGTAGGTATGGAGAGGTATTTAGAGGCAAAGTTGGTATGGTAGGAGGTTTTGACACCAGATTTTATTGCAGAAGGGAGCTATGCATAAGTCACATAAGTTACTTGATGTACCGCTGTGTGTTAGAGAAGACATTAAAAACATCATAAAGAATTGTGTGAACACACTTAACTGAGCCTGTTAATGCATCTGAATGGGTTAGTGAGGTTGTCATAGCAAAATAAAAGGAGCAGATAGATATGTTTATGCTCAGACCTGCAGTCTATAAACAAGAATATTTTGATGGATTGTCACCCTCTTACCAAAATTCAAGAAATGTTGATGTTAATAGGGGGAGCAAAGTGTTTTAGCACAATTGATTTAAAAGCTGCTTATTACCAGTGGGGTTGGAGAAGCATTTGCATTTTCTCACTACATTTATTACCCCATTCAGCACATATGAGTGTTTACGTTTACCTTTTGTTTTGACATCAGCCACTAGTGTATTTAAAAAATGTATACATGCGTGCCTGAGGTGCGGTGTTCATGGATGATATCTTTAATAATACTAAGAGTGTTGATTAATATATTATAGAAACTGTCCTGTGAAGGTTTGGGACAAGGTTGCTGTGGACTGTGCGGGTCCCATGAATGTTTTGCCTTTGGACATGTGTTATTCACTCATGTTCATAGCCATTGCAGCATTTAAGCTGCCAGGCCTAATGGTGTTTCTTGGGACCTCTTTCTTTCAGACACTGAGAACTGGACTACATACATAAATAAGTTGTGAAATGTCATATTGGAAGTGGCTGATATCCTGTGCAGCTGGAAGGCAGCAGAAATTGCCCCGATACACCAAATGGGCTCAAGGGATTCCCCCTGAACTACATACCAATAAGTCCTATTGACGTGGTTCAAAAGGTCTTCTACAAACAGATTCTGAAAAAATTGGATCTATGGAGAGAGGAACACCAAACCTCGTCATACCTACAAGCAGGGTTTAGGAGCCAGACAAGCACTATTGACCAGGTCCACAGTTTCATGACCATCTACTGGAAGACAGTCATCCTCCAGAAGTCCAACCTGTATCTAGTGTTTGTGGACTTAAAGTCTTTTTTTTTACCTGGTCCCTCGATGTAAACTCTGGGAGACTTTGAGAAAAAATGGTGTTCCATCTGATCTCTTAGACATTACTATCCGACTGCCCCACAACACATATGCTCATTTTTGATGGGTTTCTAGGGGTGAGCTAACAGAGCAGATAGGAGTCCACAAAGGCGTACTCTAGGGGTGTATTCTTGCCACAACCCTATTTTCCCTTTACCTTAATGATGCTGTTGCCTATCTGGAGGCTGGTGAGTGTGATGTCCCTAAGGTGGTTGGCTGAATGATCCTGCTGCTTCTTTTTGCAGACACCTTGTTGGTGTCCAAAACCCAGAGCGGCCTACAATTCCTGATGGACAGGTTTGTGGCATTCTGCGATAATCGAGGGCTGGTGATCAACTAATCAAAAACAAAACTTATGTCCATTAGCCCTCACAGATCATTGAGGGGTGCAATAATTCTGGAAGGAAAGCCTCTAGACAGGGTCACCGAATTTGACTACCTGTGAATTAAGTAAACTAGGACTATTGCATGGTCTCCCCAGGTCAAAAGAAGTAGTCTGAGCTTAACCCATCAAGCATCAGCTATCCTAAGACTTTATAAGTCCTCTCAAGTTAGGCGTATCTTCCCTACTCTGAAAGTATATAGGGCCAAAGCTGAGGGTAGTGCGCTGTATGGGGCAGAATTGTGGAGCTCATCAAGCTTAATCCAATTTGGCATAGCCGAAAATGCCTTCCCAAGAGCCCTGGTCAGTCTCCCTAAAAGCAAACCCCTAATACCACTACGTCAGGACCTGGGCATCATGCCAAATGGTGCACTAAGGTCCAGTTGTGATCCCTGCTCTATTGCCATAGGTTGAAGTCCACCGTGGAAGATTATTACAACACCTTTAACGAAATAGTAATGCTGGATAGATCTAGAAAAATCAAGTGGGTAATCTTTGTAGTGATGCTGGATAAATCTAGAAAAACCAAGTGGGTAATCTTCGTAAAGGACTCACAGACCCAGGTTGGTCTGGGGGAGTTCTGGTCTGATAACACTGGTACAGCACAACTATCTAGGGACACACACAAGGAAACCTTCTGGGAGCATAGGTGGGACCTTGAAATAAGGAAAGCGACCCAAGGTTCCCTCACTAGTGACTTCCTTGACTTTAAGCCTCAAATTGAGTTTGACACCTTTTTAGACAACATCCTTTCACCAGTTGCCAGACAATTGTACATAAAGTTTCGCTATGGCACGCTTCCCTTCTATCTTCCTGCTTCAAATGGAAATCTAGGAGCAATGTGTACACCGTCAGCCCAGCATGCCTACATGCAGAAGAAACCTTGCCACATTTTATTTTCTGCTGCCCTGGATATTCACGGCCAAGGAAAAGCAGGATCATTTCGATCTGCAGACAGCTTTGGTACAGGCAGCTTTATGCAGCACTCAGGCTTCTGCGGCTTCTGCGTACTGAGACACTAGAGTCGGTTGTTTGCGCTGTTGCCCAAAAATATCCCTATTGGAGCTGGAGCATCAGAACCAAAGCGCTGGGGTGAATTTCATACCCAGGCTCCTTTGGGGCTGCCTTCCAATTTATTCTCCTACGTGGAACTCTACACAATCTTTGCACACTTCTAGGACACCATATCAATTACATCTGTTATGTGTGTTTATAGTTTCATGTCATCACACGCTGCTTGCTCTCTGGTGTCCACTCCTAGCATTGGTATCTGTATGTCCTTTGGCCCGCAGACTTTTCCTGAGCTCAGGCGCACTCTCATAGCTCTTAGCGCACTGCCCCATTTTCTCTATGAGAGCTGCTATGATTTTGATTTATGATTTTGATTATTGTGGCTGCTATACACTATCTTTTTATTGTATGAAAGGTTTCACATGGGATTTTGTGGAATCTATGATTACCGAGGTGGCAAATGAGTTCTTGTTGAATGTTTTTCCTTGGGAGGGATCACCCAAACTGTCGATAATTGTGTTTAACTGGTTTCAGATACAAAGGAGAGATTTTTAAGGGATAAAGGTGTAAAACATTCTACGTCTTCCCTTTATAGTTCACAATCCAATGGAAAAGTGGACCAGGCCAATCGAGTAATAAAGGAAGGCATTCAGCCTATGGAATGGATGTAGTAGAATCAGTGGTGGCTCCTCCACTGAGGCGGAGGAAGGTCGCCCCACTGCTTGTAGCAGTGGAAAAGAAGGAAAAATAAAATGATAATAGCTGGATGTTATTATCATTTTATTTGTTCCTGCGTCTTTGTGGGGAAGGAGTGGTGGCACTCTGTAAAGTGTGCAAGAATGTTTGACCAGCCCTCTTGGGCAGGCCAAACAGTCACGCACACTTTGTATGTTCTCCATACAGACTGCATTACAGCCTACATGGAGAACATGCCAAGGCCCCCATTTCCCAATCGAACCACGGCGCTCAGACCAATCACAATGCTGCTAATCTCAATGCTGCAATGCAGCATTGTGATTGGTCAGGGGAGACTGGGTGATACCAATCACAACACTGTATTGCAGCGTTGTGATTGGTTAGGGGAGCCTGACGGTTCCTCTTCCGGCTGGAGTGGAGGGACGATGACGACGAGGGACGACATCGTGCGAGATGCGAGGAGGTAATTTTTCTTTTCTTTATCTTTACACCTGCCCGCCCTACCATCCTGATCCGATCCAGCCGCTACTGAGTAGAATTGTCAGAACGAAGATTTGGGCATATCATAATAACACCCACAACATAACTGGTAATTCACCTTTTAGTCTGATGAGATGCTAGGACTAGTTTCATGCCTGTCTGGTTGGAAGAGAACCGAATTGTCCGGCAGGGCTAAAGACTGTGAGTAAATGTTGTCTGCAGTTAGACAGTTCAAGATGAAAGGGCACCATGACCATAATCACTATTTATAGTCCAAAAATGCGTGTGTGGGCTCTTGGGTAATGCTGAGAGGATTGAACTTAAAAAAAGAGAAAGCTAGATTTGAACTTTTTGGGACTATTTTAAAAGTTGCTACATTTGCCTGTACCTCTGTCCAGTGGCTGGTGCAGATGATGGGCCATCATAGTCTGGTTTTCGGGATCCTTTTCAGAGAGAGGTTTGGGTGAAGTGAACTCCAACTTCTAGGAAACACATTTTGATGTTCCATCCTGACAGTGTTGTCGTAAGTGTCTGTGTGCTCAATTCTGTTTGCGATTCGGCTGGTAGGTCAGACGTGGCTGAAGGTGTTCCTGCTTCTTTGTTGTTGGATCAGGTCAGTCCTGTTGTTTCTCCTGGGTCTGGATATGTTATGCACATGACTTCTTCCATTGATGCCATGCAGCGATGGTGGTGGTCTGTGAGAGAATCAAACCACGTGTGCTTCTGGTGCTGACGGCAAAGTTCAGAACAGCAAACCAGTTTATTTACAAGATCACATGGATTGATGGGTTTTTGTTCGGGGAGGGTAAGTGTTATATCCTCTTAAATTGGATGCTACGAGCAAGTACATATTGTTTCTCGTACTTGTTCTTTTGCATGTCACAATGCTGGCTGTCTCAGGCTGCATCTTGGGACATTGTTTGCCTGTCAACGACAGCTAAATTCTTGCTCCAGAGCACCTGCTGTTTCGGGAGTTGCAGACCCGGGATCTGTTCCTGTGGGACCATGGCTTGTGGGCTCTAGTTTGCCTTTATATTAAAGGATTTTTCACTTACTTCACCATGGTTACTTCTTTCTGTTCATGCACCCTAGGACAAACACAACAGCGAGTAGTCTAATGCAGGGTTCTCTAAAGTCAGATCTGGAGCCCTGGATCCATGCCAGATTTTTAAGATAACTACATTTATCTAAATGGGGATATGCTAAAATTCTGGCATGGGTCTGGCCCTCTAGGAGAACCCTTGTTTAATGGATAGTGTAATTTGTCTGATGGTCTCCAACAAATCTGGACTGGGCCTCATCATTGAACTCCGGCATATATAATATTCACCTAGACTTGAGGTAGGGATCATTGTGAAAAGGTTAACATCAATATTAAGGAGCGCAATCAGTCTGCAGGATTTGCAATCTCTGGGATTCTTTTCAGGTTTTTGGATAAGTGCTATGTCTGCCTCTGCCATGGAAGGCATAACTCCCAGCTCCTCAGTGAAATTGTTAAAACGTTTAGTCATGGGGTGATCAGGTTTTATAGAAATCAGCTGGGAACCCATCCGGGCCTGCAATATCCCTGATTTAAGTGCGCGTCTGGCTTCTCTCACCTCTGCTGGGTCACTGGACCTACCTAGATCATATCTCTGGGTCTCTGTCACAGATGTCAGAGGTGCGGTTTCTAAGTATGTATTATGAGGCAGAGAAAGCACAGACGAAGCGCAGAACTGCAATAGTATTTATTGAGAATAATAATATAGAAGGGCAGCCGCCCCCAACTGCTGCACTCACTATACGTCTCCCTCTCACACTGGTTCTCTTAGGACTACTATCCTAGAGCTGCAGAATGTTGAACTCATACTCACAATCCAACACTACAAAGCAACCAATGCAGCCGGTAAGGTGAACTAAAGAGTACACAACAGTGGGCCCTATGAACGAAGAATACATTAGGTAAAAGACGGTCACAATTTGTTCACCGACTTTTACCGACTTTTACCGAAAGCATCCTTATTTTGCAAAACGATCTATGTATTAATAGGTCGATTCAAGTAATACATAATCGTAGGTAGCTCACAACTTGACCTACTGCATATATATTAATGAGGCAGGTCGCAAATTGCGACCCACATACGTTTGGCTACACCTACAGGCATACTGCCCTGCTGGGGTCAGCAAACCACCATGTCTGTGATTACTTTTAAATAAAGCATTTTTTTTAAGCGCAAGCCGTTTTGATACGTTTACAAAAAAAAAATCTTTACAAACTTTTTTTTTTAGATTAGACCATGGTCCATGGAACCACTGCCTACTCTTAAAAAATGATTTTTTACCATTTTGAAAGGTGGAAGGATTCCCTTGGGGAGCTCTTCCCGTTTGTGATTGGGTTACAACCTACTTTGAGTTGGTGGTAAAATATTTTTGTTTTTTGGCCAGATTTCTGTCGCAAATGAATAATACATCACTTGAAGAAGCGGTACTTGGAAGGAACGCCTTTAAAATGTTCATTCCAAATAGCAATTATCTTTCCTATACTCATTTGATGATTTGTAAAACCTTTCCCTAATCATTAGATGGATTTAGTACATTTAAAAAAGTGTTATAGCAGTTGCAAACCTTCAGATTGAATCTGACAACGGTGTGCAATTTGTCAGTCAGGAATTTCAAGAATTCTTGGTGCAAGGAGGTATTTCCCAAAGTCGAAGCTCACTTTATCAACCACAAATGAATGGTCTGGTGAATAGGGTGTTGAACAATTGTGTGCAATGGGCCATTGCAAGTAAATATGTTATGCAGAATGCTGTGCGTTCCATGTTGTGGTTTTACCCCACCACTCCACATTCCTCAACCAAAGTCTCGCCCATTGAATTGTTGAGGGGAAGAAAGCCTTCTCCTAAGGTGTGTCCTGGTTGGATGTCCGATAGGGTGAAGATGGATGCTATTGAGGGTGTGGGTGGGATAATCCGAGAGAATGTTGGCAAAGCACAACAACGTCAAGAGTTATATTGATTCTAGAAAAAGATCTCTACCACGGAAATTGCTATTGGTTAGGTGGTATCCATCAAGATTCCGGTTCATTGCAAAAAAGGTGATGAGAAATTCTCTGAGCTCATGATTGTGGACAAAGTGTGTGGACATTCCGTTAGGGTTAACAACAAGAATTGGTGGGACATGTCCTGTGTTATTAAAGTTAATGGTCAAGCTAACCCCAAGCAAACGTGCAACTATTTGGCTGAATCGGTCAATGACAATGGTTCTGATTTGCATATGCCTGTACCTACTGAGCTGCGTAGAAGCAGCTGACGATGCTCAGTTCCTGTGAGGTTTCGTTAGTTCCCTCGAAACCCTTGCCGCTCTGTTCCTGTGAGTTTTCATATGTTTCCTCGAAACTCTTTTCTCTTGTTCCTTTCTTTTCCTTTTTACTTGCTTCTGTTCCTTCCTTCAGGTTCTTCTATAGGTGTTTGTTCTCTTCTTGTCTTGCCTCTTCTTTCTCCTTTTCCCTTTGTTGATTTTTGTACTCTTATTTTTGATTTTTGTTTAAAAAACAACTAAAGGAGGAGGATAATGTAGTGGTGTATGTTTCAGCTTGAGACCTGTGGAATGCTCACAGCTTATGGTTCTGCTTGCATGTGTGCATTCCATAGAGAATTTAGAATAATACTGCCTCTGTTTTCACTAATGACAGTTGATTTTGCTTAGCTCTGTGTTAGCTGCTGTGCAGCCTCTGCCTGTGAGTAAACGTTACCTTTCACCAACCTCGTTAATTGTAGCGCTTCATTACTACAAATAGGTCAAATGTCAGGTCAGAATAAATCATTAATTGTACCTTAACCTGGATCATAAGGAACACAAGGAACAAATATAACAGTCCAACACACATTAGAATACATATATCAGTTATTCCTCTGAAATAATTTTACATGCCCATATAAAGGGCCACATGTATCAACCATTTTTGCGTTCGCAAACGGGTCAATTCACAGAATTGGCCCGTTTGCGAACGCAAAAAAGGGTTTTGACATGTATCCAACCCAAATTGCGATTCTGTAACATGTTACCGAATCGCAATTTGGGTTTGCGATTCGGTATTAGGAAGGGGCGTGTTTAGGGCGTCCCTTCCTAATACCGAATTGCATCGGTATGCATGAATGTTTTGCGACCAAAATGCAGTCACAAAACATTAGTTTTTTACCAACTACTTCAAGTAGGTGGTAACCCATCCGTAACTTCCCCGTTGTGAATTTTTGTAAAAGCATTTTTTAAGAGCAGGCAGTGGTCCCACGGACCACTGACTGCTCTTAAAAAATTAAATTTCATTTTTTTTTGTAAAGCATCCCGTCTTCCTTTAAGGAAAACAGAATGCTTTACCAAAAAAAAACATTGCTTTATTTAAAAGCAGTCACGGACATGGTGGTCTGCTGACCCCAGCAGGCCACCAACCCTATGATGTTTCCAATTCCTAGGGGTCGCAAATTGCGACCTACCTCATTAATATTGATGAGGTAGGCATTTTGTGATCTCCTAGGAATTGCAGCAAGTGTTCAACACACTTTCATGCATGCCAATTTGTGATTTGTTAATTGAGAATCACAAGGATTCACAATTAGGAAATCGCAAAATGGGGCCTTCATACATCTGGCCCAAAGTGCTTATACTGCATGCCCCATGGTAATTCAACACGCATGCACAAATTTATTTTATTCAGAGAACCGTAAAATAGGTTGTCATGTTAAAATAGCAACGACATCTATTGATTACAACCATGTGTCACTGTGATGTTTGTGTACATAATATAACTTGCAGACTATCACTTACCCCAGAGCGGGTAACTAATGGCTTGTTAAGGTTTAGGGCAGAGTAGAACGCATATTAGTGTCCTACAAATGAAAAAGAGGATCAAGAGGGGACTCGGTAGAGTCGAAGTCTGCCTACCAATTGGTAGAACACCATTGACGGTAGGTTTTTGGTTCAACTTACTTGCACGCAGATTAGCGTCCTCCTTTGGACCCACCCCAACTCTGCTTACCTCGGTGGAAGGCTGCCATGGAAGGAGGGTGGTCTATTATGGAAATGCAGCATGCCTCCATTCAAGCGTCATGCCATGTGGAGACTAAAGCACTGACCTAACCGGCCATAATGGAGTAAAAATTGGCTCCCAGCGGGTGATGAAAAAAGTTACGGTGCGGGTATTGGGCTATTCTGTGGGTATTTTTTCTAAACTTTGTCCCTAATAATGTCAGTTGGAATATTCCAGTGGTGACCATGGCCACTATATTTTGTGTACGATGAGATGGAAAATGACACAGTCTGTCATCTGATCTTGCGGTTAGTGAACACGTGCAAGTATACTCAGCTAGACATGTTCAGATCAATGGGCATATTCATTCATTGGAAAGAGCCATCTGACTTTTGTTGGTTATTTAGATGGTCCGGTAACAAATAAATAGATAGTATATTAAGTTATCACGACTACGCTTGGGGTCTGAAGTGTAATATTATAAGACCTCATTGGTCACGTCCTGGTGTATGTTCTCTCTATGACATAGTGGAAATATAAATGTTTGTATATTCCGTCAAGTCTCTATTAGTTCTCATGAAGGGCATTGACATAGGAGATCAATCAAATTGCTATTAGTCTCAGTGTTCCTAAAATCCCTTTATACCATTGGTGATCTTTGTCAACCCCTTTGGCTAAAGATGTAATTACTTGTTGGACAAGAGTGAGGAATCTTCCCTGTTGGTTGGGAGATTATGTGTGTAGATGGAAGTGAGGTAGGTACCCTTGCACTCACCATATTTTGCTTTTTATGGTCCCTTAGTGCTCGAGTACCTTTGGCCATAAATTATTTTCCTTTGTTCATTGGTTTCCTTTGTTTGTTATTTCTTTTCCAGTTGCTAAGGGGATAAGATGTTTTGCGACCTTCAGTATTAATGGAATGTTTACATCCTGTGTCGCTCTGTGATGACACTCGAGGCTGTAAGTTGGCAGCAGCAGCCCGGCCTGAGATTATCACCACGGGGTTGTTAGTGCAATAAATGTATCTGAACACAACGTACCTCAGGCGAGTTCCACAGAGCACAGTTAGCAAGACTCACTGAGAGCAACCTATCACAGTCCTTCTTTAAGTCTGTTAGAGATACTTGCAGGTCCACTTTTCATAAGGAGGTGCCTCTATTGGTGGGCTCGTTACTTCTTTCATCCCTTTTCTTGCACTCCCCCTGGTTTGGATTGATGATTCTTCGTGGAAAAGGAAAGAGTGGATCTAGCTCGGCGGCGTGTGGTACGGACCGGGGCACCTCTGCTCGGAGAGTACTTAACCACGCTGCAATTTCACTTTCCCCAAATGAAAGTGCTATTCGTTTTTAACAATGTATCAATTATTAAAAGTGATATATATTATTAATAAAAGCGATTCAATTATATTTTAATAAAATGTAATATTACTTTTGTAATTTTTAAAAAGTTATTCAAATATGTTAAAATAAAAGAAATACGGTTTTATTTTCTAACAGTTAAAATAATGCAACCGTGTTAGACCTGTCAGCCCTTTGGGTGGTCCCTCCTCATCATTATTTATTTTGTCCCACTTTTGCCTCAAACCCTGTTTGAATTTTTCCTTTTTGGGAACCACCAGACTTTTTCGTGTTGCTGCAGATTCAGGGAGCCATTTTAGCTACCCCTGAAACTTCTGTCTGAGGGCCTGGAGCACAAAATGGTGGCCACCTGTGACATCACCAGCATCCACTGGAACCTACCAGCACCTTCCAGAACATTCCAGAACCCTGTGACAGTTGGAGGCGGTTTAGAATGTTGGGAAGCTAAGACAGAGAGTTGGCAGTTGGAGCTGGCAGTTGGCACCTGACTGGTGAAGAGTGAGCAGCACAAACGTGAAGGAGGAAGGAGTGAAGCAGCAGGGGTGGAAACTTGTGCCTGGAGTGGGGTCCATAAACCCACCCTTGATACTAGTCCCTACTGACGGAGCCCAGCCTAGAGCCCTGTGTGGGAAGAAGTCAGAAAAACCATCCTGAGGACCTGGACAGCAGGAACAGGCCTTAGAAACAAGAGAACAGCAAGATCCTGACCTGGAAGCTGGTTTCCCTGAAGTCCGACGTCGAGTAGCCTAAGACCTGGAGCCCGAGGTGGAGAAGCGGCGCTGACTGGAAGAGCAGACGTCGTACCCGGAGCCGCCAGAGGTCGAGAGAGGGCGCCGTCAGAGGTCGTGAGGAATACCAGAGGTCGAGGAGGAAGTCACCCGAGGTCGAGTGAGCGGCGTCATCGGAGGAGTGAAGTCCGCCCTCCGGAGTCGTCGGAGACCGAGGTGAGGGGTAACGGAGGTCGGGAGTGAGGATCGCACTCCGGAGTCGCCGGAACCTGTGAGAATCGTGCCGGAGGTCGGGAGTGGAGGTCGCACTCCGGAGTCGCCGGAAACCTGTGAGGAGCACCGGAGGTCGGGAGTGAGGATCGCACTCCGGAGCCGCCGGAAGTCGACATCGAGGCAAGGCCGGCCGACGTCATCGAAGCCGAGGTCGCCATCGGACCGGAGCCGCCCGAAGTCGACATCGAGTAAGACTGCCCGACGCCATCGAATCGGAGGCCGAGATCGAACCGAGGCCGCTGACGTCGAGACCGGAGCCGCCGCCGGCGTCGTCAAAGAACTGACATTGTGCCGAGGCCGCCGACGTCGATCTGGAACCGCCTCACGGCATCGACACGACTCCAGCGGCGTCGGAGCATCAGAAAAAGGGCAGTAAGTGGAGTAGAGGGCGCCTAAGGCCCTGTGGAGACCTGAGAGACTGCTCTAAGGGGCTAGGGAGGTGCTGGAACCAACCTGACTGTGCCAGGGGTGAACTGGGACTAATCTAGAGAAGTTGTGTGGAGAGAGAGAGCCAGGTCTCTGGTATTTCCCCCCCTTTATCTACCTCAGTTTAGGCCTCAGCCTTGACCAAGCCAGGGAGTAGACACCCCCAAGCCTTCCACATCCCCACAAGCTGTGCCTGGGCCAAATCAGCCCTTAGGAATTCAAAAGTGATCTGATTCTATGAGTGTCACTGTCAGCTTTTAAGTATTTATTAGGGGCACTGTATTTATTGTATTTAGCCTATTTATTGTTCCACTGTATTTATTGGTCCACAGTATTTATTGATGCACAATATTTATTGGTTACAGTATTTATTGCCTCAGAATATTTAATTGCCTGTCTGTATTGCACTTTTATTTATGCCTTCAGTATTTATGATCACCCCTATTTATTGAATCAGTAAGCCAGTATTTATTTGTCCTGCACTTTCTAAAAAGCTTGTATATTGTGATTGTTATTTATTTTCTCCAATCAGCAACTAAGAGAAAAAGCAGATAAAGAAAGTTATTTTCATAATTTTTACGGTGTAGAGTCGTTTTTGGAACGGATGCACGCATGGTTATTGTTTGGGTATGTTGTATGCTTAGCACGGAGCCTGATTCCTGACCACTCGAGCCAAGCTACCACAGTGTGTCAGGAAGACCACCACCACCCCTTCTAGTGTGGGAGTGGTTTTCCAACATAAATTGGTGTTCAGTGGTGGGATAGAGCTGTGCCTACGTATACTCAACAATAACTGTGGGTAGTCCATAGGCCTACACCGGGAGTTTTCTCAAAGCGGCCTTCCTAATTGTGGGTTTTTGTTTTTTCCAAATTTACTCTGGTGGTGGGAGGAGGTATTATATAAGGTACCCCCCCTGCATAGTTACTGCACAAAACCTGTCCTCTAACCTGAGTGGGCAAGATGGAGTTTGTACTAGAAAATCTAGAAACGTACACTGTGGCCCAACTCAGGGAGTTTTGCCAGCGGGAGGGGGTGTACTGTCCCCCAGGAGCAAAGAAGGGTGCACTCCAAACCAGCTTAAGGGCTTGGGGGGAGGCACGCCGAGAAAGCAAGGCTGAGGAGGAAGACAGGGATGGAGAGCCTGACCCCGAGGGGGCTGAGATGTACCAACCTGAGGTGGGGAACCTGTCAGCAGGGCCCAGAACCATTTCTAGGAAGGGCAGCAGTGCCTCTAGCGGTGGCTTGTCTGAAGTGGAGCTAACGGACCGGAGGGAGAAAAGACAGCTCACATGGGACTTAGCAAGGCTGGAGAAGGAGAAGGAGGAGCAGAGGATGGCCCATGAATTACGACTGAAAGAAATAGATCTTCAGATCTTGAGAATCGGGGCACAACCTGTTCCTAATGGTGGCAGCCAAACCCAAGAGATCACCAGGGAACCTAAACCATACCTGCCAAAGGACATAGTAGCTAGCTATGGAGTGGGCGACGATATCGCCAAGTGGCTAGCGGCCTATGAGGTCTCGTTGAGGGCCCATGGGGTTCCAGAGAAGTACTGGGGAGGGGGATTGTACAAGTACATGCCTCCAGCTGGTAGGGATGCTTTATTGGCCCTCGAAGAGGATGAGCAGACCCCCTACCCCACCATGAAACTGGCGCTCATAAGGAAGTTTGGACTAACACCCGAAAAGTACAGACAGAAGTTCAGGGGTAGTCACAAACTGGGCACACAGAATTGGGTGGACTTCCTGGACTATGCAAAGAAGGCACTGGAAGGTTGGATTCAGGGCAGTGAAGTGAGGAACTACGAGGGGTTGTTTGACCTGGTACTGAAGGAACACCTGCTCGAGAAATGTTTCCCTGAACTGCGGCAACACCTGGTGGATAGCAAGCTGACCAGTCCCCGGAAGCTTGCTGAGGAGGCGGACATTTGGGCTAGTACCCGGGTGTCCACAAGGGGGACTGGAGGGGATACTCAAAAGGCCGGACAGGGCGCCCCCCAGAAGAAAGAGGGAGGGGAAAAGAAAAAGGAGTTCTCCAAAGGCCCCCAAAATAACTTCCAAGGGAAGGGAACAGGATTCACCCCTAAGGCTAACCCGCCCAGAAACCCTAATCCTGGCCAGAGTCAGCAGCCAAGGGTTGTCCATTGCTATGAGTGCGGTGGCGTTGGACACTATAAAGGAGATCCGAAGTGCTTGAAACGACCACCCCCTCCCACTGGAGGAAAGACCCCCGGAGTAGCTAGTGTAGTGCTCGGGGAGGAGATGCCCTTAACTAAGGGAAGGGAGTGGGCGGGTGTCACTTTAGTGTCCCTGGGAGAACGGGAGATGGTTCCTAAGATCCAGGTGCCCGCAAATACCGCAAAGTATGGGCAATGGGTCACCATCAACGGCCAAAGAGGGGAGGCTCTGAGAGACACAGGAGCCAGTATGACTATGGTGCGTAGCCAACTGGTGTCTCCAGAGCAGGTAATTCCCGATGTACTCCACCCAGCCGCGATGGCTGACGGCAGAACAGGCCACTATCCAGTGGCCGAGGTTCCCTTTGAATGGGGGGGGGTTGCAGGTTCACTTCGAGTTGCCGTAAGCCCTGCTGTGCCAGTCGATTGTCTGCTGGGAAATGACATGGAGCACAACGCTTGGAAGGAGGTGGAATACCGGACTCACACTGAGATGCTGGGTACACCTGACTGGGCCTGTGTTAGCACAAGGTCCGCGACTACCCGAAGAGGGAGTTCATTTCGGCTGGAGCCTGGAACAAAGGCCCAGCCAGCTGCCAGTCAAGGGAAGAACCGAGGACAGGAGGAGCCTGCCTCGGCGTCCCCACCCCGTAGGACGGATAGGCCACCGGAGGTGGTGGACCAGGAGTCTGCGGTGGGGGACGTTACCAACCTGGAGGACCTACCCATCCCGGCCGAGTGGCACGTGGAGGGAGGCCCGTCCAGGGAGGAATTCTGCCAGGGCCAGAGGGAGTGCCCTACCCTTGAGGGGCTAAGGCGACAGGCCGAAGCCCAGGCAGCAGGGAACGTTGAAGGGAACTACAGTGTTTACTGGGAGGATGGCCTCCTCTACAGTGAACCCAAGGCACCCCTACATGGATCGTCACGAGCCTTGGTAGTTCCTCAACGTTATCGAGCCTTCCTTCTGGAGTTGGCTCACGAGATACCATTGGCAGGACACCTGGGGCAAGACAAGACCTTCGCCCGTCTTGTCCCACACTTTTATTGGCCTCAGATGAAAGTGTCGTCCGATACCTACTGCCGGACATGTGTGTCTTGCCAAGCCAGTGGGAAAACAGGGGTGAAGCTGAAAGCTCCCCTGGAACCACTTCCTGTCGTTAGCACCCCCTTTGAAAGGGTGGGCATCGACATTGTGGGTCCGTTAGATCCACCGACTACAGCTGGTCACAGGTTTATCCTGGTTCTGGTGGATCATGCCACACGGTACCCAGAGGCAATACCTCTGAGGACCATAACAGCACCTGTTGTGGCTAGGGCCCTGATGGGAATCTTTACCCGAGTGGGTTTTCCCAAGGAAGTTGTGTCCGACAGGGGGACCAACTTCATGTCAGCGTATATGCGGGCAATGTGGAAGGAGTGTGGAGTGACATACCGGTTCACCACTCCTTACCACCCCCAGACCAATGGTCTGGTGGAGAGGTTTAACAAAACCTTGAAGGGCATGATCAGAAGTCTGCCTGAAAGCCTGCGGAGGAAATGGGACGTCCTCCTACCCTGCTTACTTTTTTCCTACAGGGAAGTGCCACAGAAGGGAGTGGGCTTCAGCCCCTTCGAGCTTCTGTATGGGCACCCTGTACGTGGACCTCTCAACCTGGTGAGAGACGGATGGGAAAGAACTCCCAGAAAGCTTCCCCAGGATGTGGTGAGCTACATGCTGGCCTTCCGGAGCCAAATGGCTAAGTTGTGGAAGCAAGCTTCTGACAACTTGGAAGCCAGCCAAGCAGTGATGAAGGCGTGGTATGACCACAATGCTCACCCGGTGGAGTTGGAGCCTGGCCAGAAGGTGTGGGTGATCGAACCAGGAGAGCTTAGCGCCCTCCAGGATCGCTGGTCAGGACCCTTTGAGGTGTTGGAGAAGAAGGGTAAGGCTACCTACTTGGTGGACCTGAAGACCCCTCGTCAGCCCCTGCGGGTACTGCATGCCAACCGCCTCAAACCCCACCACGAGAGGCCCGAAGTCATCTTGATGATGGTGACTGACGGAGGAGAGGACATGGAAAGCGAGCCTCTCCCTGATCTGTTTGCGTCCCAAGAGAAGGATGGGTCGGTGGAGGGAGTGATTCTCTCCCCATCTCTAACTCCTGAACAGCAGGAGGACTGTCGCCAGGTCCTGGGGCAGTACTCCTCGTTGTTCTCCCTTGTCCCGGGTAGGACTCACCTGTGCGTCCATGACGTGGACACAGGAGACAGCCCACCTGTGAAGTCCAAGATCTACCGGATGTCAGACAAGGTGAAGGCCAGCATTCATAGTGAAGTCACTAAGATGCTGGAGCTAGGAGTGATCGAACCTTCTAGCAGCCCCTGGTCCAGTCCGGTGGTGTTAGTACCAAAAGCTGCACCACCGGGTGCCCAACCAGAACTGAGGTTCTGTGTGGACTATCGGGGACTGAATTCAGTGACCAAAACTGATGCTCATCCGATCCCTAGGGCGGATGAATTGATTGACCGGCTGGGAGCTGCCCAATATCTAAGTACCTTTGACCTTACTTCTGGGTACTGGCAGATCTCTTTGACTGATGGAGCAAGGGAAAGGTCAGCCTTCTCCACGCCCAATGGCCACTACCAGTTCTGTGTGATGCCCTTTGGGCTCAAGAACGCACCTGCCACGTTTCAGCGCCTGGTAAACCAGATCCTCACCGGAATGGAGAGTTTCTCTGCTGCTTATCTGGATGACATAGCCGTCTTCAGTAACAGCTGGGAGGATCACTTGCGTCACCTGCAAGCTGTTCTCCAGGCCCTGAGACAAGCTGGATTGACGATCAAGGCCAGCAAGTGCCAGATCGGGCAGGGGTCGGTAGTGTACCTTGGACACTTGGTGGGTAGGGGAGCGGTGCAACCCCTCCAGGCGAAGATCGAGGCCATCATGGCCTGGGAACCCCCCAAGACACAGACTGAGGTCCGAGCATTTTTGGGCCTCACGGGATACTACCGCCGCTTCGTGAAGGGGTACGGTACCATCGTAGCCCCCCTCACGGAGCTCACGTCCAAGAAACAACCTCGACGGGTAGTCTGGACGGAGGCTTGTCAGCAAGCCTTTGAGAAATTGAAGAAAGCCATGTGCGAGGCCCCGGTCTTAAGGGCCCCAGACTTTTCCAAGGAGTTCATTGTCCAGACAGATGCATCAGAACATGGCATTGGGGCAGTGTTATCGCAACTCAACGAAGAGGGTCTGGATCAACCCGTGGTCTTCCTATCCCGGAGACTACTTCCCAGGGAACAGAAGTGGAGTGCAATAGAGCGTGAAGCCTTTGCAGTGGTATGGGCTCTGAAGAAGTTGCGGCCATACCTGTTTGGCTCTCACTTCCTAGTTCAGACCGACCACAGACCCCTTCGTTGGCTGATGCAAATGAAGGGGGAGAATCCCAAGTTGTTGAGGTGGTCTATTTCCCTACAGGGAATGGACTTTCAGGTGGAACATCGGCCTGGAGTGGACCACGCCAATGCAGACGGTCTCTCAAGGTATTTCCGCCTTAGTGATGAGAACTCCCAAGGGGTTGGGTAGCTCTCCCCACTTTCAACTGGGGGGGACGCGTGTTAGACCTGTCAGCCCTTTGGGTGGTCCCTCCTCATCATTATTTATTTTGTCCCACTTTTGCCTCAAACCCTGTTTGAATTTTTCCTTTTTGGGAACCACCAGACTTTTTCGTGTTGCTGCAGATTCAGGGAGCCATTTTAGCTACCCCTGAAACTTCTGTCTGAGGGCCTGGAGCACAAAATGGTGGCCACCTGTGACATCACCAGCATCCACTGGAACCTACCAGCACCTTCTAGAACATTCCAGAACCCTGTGACAGTTGGAGGCGGTTTAGAATGTTGGGAAGCTAAGACAGAGAGTTGGCAGTTGGAGCTGGCAGTTGGCACCTGACTGGTGAAGAGTGAGCAGCACAAACGTGAAGGAGGAAGGAGTGAAGCAGCAGGGGTGGAAACTTGTGCCTGGAGTGGGGTCCATAAACCCACCCTTGATACTAGTCCCTACTGACGGAGCCCAGCCTAGAGCCCTGTGTGGGAAGAAGTCAGAAAAACCATCCTGAGGACCTGGACAGCAGGAACAGGCCTTAGAAACAAGAGAACAGCAAGATCCTGACCTGGAAGCTGGTTTCCCTGAAGTCCGACGTCGAGTAGCCTAAGACCTGGAGCCCGAGGTGGAGAAGCGGCGCTGACTGGAAGAGCAGACGTCGTACCCGGAGCCGCCAGAGGTCGAGAGAGGGCGCCGTCAGAGGTCGTGAGGAATACCAGAGGTCGAGGAGGAAGTCACCCGAGGTCGAGTGAGCGGCGTCATCGGAGGAGTGAAGTCCGCCCTCCGGAGTCGTCGGAGACCGAGGTGAGGGGTAACGGAGGTCGGGAGTGAGGATCGCACTCCGGAGTCGCCGGAACCTGTGAGAATCGTGCCGGAGGTCGGGAGTGGAGGTCGCACTCCGGAGTCGCCGGAAACCTGTGAGGAGCACCGGAGGTCGGGAGTGAGGATCGCACTCCGGAGCCGCCGGAAGTCGACATCGAGGCAAGGCCGGCCGACGTCATCGAAGCCGAGGTCGCCATCGGACCGGAGCCGCCCGAAGTCGACATCGAGTAAGACTGCCCGACGCCATCGAATCGGAGGCCGAGATCGAACCGAGGCCGCTGACGTCGAGACCGGAGCCGCCGCCGGCGTCGTCAAAGAACTGACATTGTGCCGAGGCCGCCGACGTTGATCTGGAACCGCCTCACGGCATCGACACGACTCCAGCGGCGTCGGAGCATCAGAAAAAGGGCAGTAAGTGGAGTAGAGGGCGCCTAAGGCCCTGTGGAGACCTGAGAGACTGCTCTAAGGGGCTAGGGAGGTGCTGGAACCAACCTGACTGTGCCAGGGGTGAACTGGGACTAATCTAGAGAAGTTGTGTGGAGAGAGAGAGCCAGGTCTCTGGTATTTCCCCCCCTTTATCTACCTCAGTTTAGGCCTCAGCCTTGACCAAGCCAGGGAGTAGACACCCCCAAGCCTTCCACATCCCCACAAGCTGTGCCTGGGCCAAATCAGCCCTTAGGAATTCAAAAGTGATCTGATTCTATGAGTGTCACTGTCAGCTTTTAAGTATTTATTAGGGGCACTGTATTTATTGTATTTAACCTATTTATTGTTCCACTGTATTTATTGGTCCACAGTATTTATTGATGCACAATATTTATTGGTTACAGTATTTATTGCCTCAGAATATTTAATTGCCTGTCTGTATTGCACTTTTATTTATGCCTTCAGTATTTATGATCACCCCTATTTATTGAATCAGTAAGCCAGTATTTATTTGTCCTGCACTTTCTAAAAAGCTTGTATATTGTGATTGTTATTTATTTTCTCCAATCAGCAACTAAGAGAAAAAGCAGATAAAGAAAGTTATTTTCATAATTTTTACGGTGTAGAGTCGTTTTTGGAACGGATGCACGCATGGTTATTGTTTGGGTATGTTGTATGCTTAGCACGGAGCCTGATTCCTGACCACTCGAGCCAAGCTACCACAGTGTGTCAGGAAGACCACCACCACCCCTTCTAGTGTGGGAGTGGTTTTCCAACAAACAGTATTAGCTAAGGGGTTTTATTGTAAGTCTCTACCTCCATTATTTTCTATGTGAGGGTGTTGCAGCACTAGTGATTGGCCATGTGTGGTGCTGGACTTACTGCTGAGCTGGAGTACATGTACTACTGTTTTGTGTCCTGTCTGGCTGCAGTAACTTTAGAAGTGCAGATAGTGAACAGCAATGGACTAACTCTTACTCCCTAAATCTCACAGTGGCGGCTGGTGACATTTGAAAGTGGTGAGGCGTAAAATGATTGTCCTAATGCTGCGCAACGAGCGAGCGTAGTGAGGGGGGGAGGGCGCATACTGATTATTACGAAATAGAAGCTCTGTAATTTACAGCACTAAAAACAGCAAACAGTAGTAGACTGTAGCATAGAAAAACATGCAGATTTGACTGTAACCAAATGTCAGCAGTGTTAAGTATTGTCGTAATACATAGGAGTATGTGAAAGTGTGCGCTGTCCCCTCACCCAGCAAAACTTATGTTTGCATTTCACAATGTGTTGCCTGAAGCTTGGACGCCTCTAATGCACCGAACAACAACTATAACGTGAAAAGAAAAGAAATATGTCAAACTAAGAGCCTGACTTTGCGTCTCCAGTTCAGTAAATGAATTACACACTGTCTGTGAATGCCAGGCTCCCTCTGCTTTTTTTCGTAAATTGTTTTCAGCACCTGTCTCACCAACAAGAACGAGGGAGGAAAATAGTTGCGGCCTCGGTGCACCCACGGCTGCGGGCATGCAGTGAAATTACAAATTGGAACTAGCGAGCACAAGTTAGGGAATCCTACACCAAGGAAGGCTGCGCGGGCCAAATTCTACAGTTGACACGAACACTCCCTCCTTCCGCTTTACACCATATGTACAGTACTATCACTCATGTAAAACATACGAAAACTAAAAATGTCACTGCGGCGAAGACTATGCAATCAAAACTACATGTCCACAGACAACCAAGGGCAGGTCAAACGTCAAGCACAAGGCGACATGCAGCCTCAGCACAACATGAAAACACCATTAGCCAAGTCTGGCTGCCTCTGTGAGACGTGCCTCGAAGCCTGCGCCAAAAATAGATAATGATACGAAAGCGATGAGTTCGGTAAGCAGTCATTTCCTCCCGCTACGCCTCCCACTTTTCCTTTCACTTGGGAATTTTATTGTGATGTGCTCATAGGTTTATGGTGTAGCTACAGTTGGGACAATGGGGCGATATCCCAAATTAATGCCCTGCTATTAATTGGATAATCTGAAGGACGACCTCTGTAACTCCCTAAATCTGGCAATACTAAAGGATGTGTACAGTCGTGGCTCGCGGGGGGGGGGTCGCGCACGGGGGGGGGAATGAAATATTTTTTTTAAAAACGTACCTCACAGCCGGTCCACGCCACCTCTCAGACCTCTGATCCCCTGGGCGCCTTCACTAACGGTACTGGAGGGGCCTGCCAAGCCCTCTCAGCCAATCCTGGCGCTGCCAGCAGCGCCAGGATTGGCTGAGGGCACAGCTTACGCTACGCCCGCCGCCTGCCGATTAGGAGACCGAGGGCCTCCTAATGGGCATGCGCACGGCAGTAAAAACACAAGTACGCATGACTGGGCACGGGCTAAAAATTAATCTCCATGCCCACTCATGCGCACTTGTGCTGCCTTTCCCTGGCTTGTGACAATGCATGTCAGTCAACATGACGCCGGACCGCCCACGGTCCGACGTCATGCTGACTGACAAGCATTGTCAGTTAGTTCTCCCCACCCTCGGCATCTCTGAACTTAAGTAAACTAAGTTCAGAGACACCGAGGGAGCTGCGGGCGGGTGTGCAGGGGCGGGGGGGGCTACGCCCCAACGCCCCAATGGACGATCCGCGCCTGCCTAAACTCCTCCTTACTCTTGCCTAAAACCCTCCTTTTTCATTGCAAGTTGGCCCCATTTACCAACCACTCGGTCACCACTGCATTTAATGCTAAGGAATAAACTTACATGTGTGAGAATCTCCCCATAGAAAAGATAGAAGGGGCGGAAAGGGAGATTTACACTTGCAGGTTTGTGAACAGCATTTTGTAGAACATTAGTGCTAATGTAGAACTACTAAACATACTACACAATGCAGTTTGTGAATAGGGTGCAAACTTTTTCATTTACGCTTATGTATGTGCTTAGATCACTGCTTTTTCTTTATTTGCACACTTCTGACTAAAAGAGTGTATTTCACAACGCATATGCAAACATAAATGGGGTGTCATACAAACGTAACTGCTGTGTTCCTAACAGGTGTGTGAATAGTGCATTTCTGTTTTTCTTTTCTAATTGAGGAATCTTTTTACTAAGAATGGCACCCATTCCTATTTACAACCTCAACAACCTGGGAAGACTTGTGTACTTTGCCTTATTTTGCTGCTACTTTTATTCAAAGTGGGCTCTCACGCGCAATAAGGGTTGGTGCCCATTCCTGGCATGTGACACATGTCACTCTGTCATGTGGCATATGGCACGTGGGATGCTAGATTTGTCTGACTAACCCCAGACGATATTATTTTGTGGATGTTGTGCATAAGTTACTACTATTTCCCTAGACACTCTGCTGGAGACCTCTGACTTATGCAAAGCAAATTGGATTTTACAAGTGCAAAATGTATACAGACGTGCAAACAGTGCACGCAGGCACACACGTCGAAGTTACTCGGCCATTCGGTTTTAGATTAAATCTATAAATAAACATGAATAAAATGGCCTGCAAAAGGAACTTTTCAAACCGCTGGCGCAGTCATGATGTCATGCCCTTTTTGTTAGTGCCCTACAGGGAACCCGTCCTAACCCTGACCTCCGGCGTTGGTGGGCAGGGAGGCATCTGCAGGGCACCGACCCAAAACAACGCCATGGTAATTACTTGTGACAGATGAGAGGCGGCAACTCGCTTTGGCTGAAAGGCACACGCATGTAAACATGACTTTTCGGGCAAGTGCACAGGCAGTCACGGAAAATAATCTGCTACGTATCGGATAGGGATCGCGCCTCGCGTACCCGGCCCACAAATGCGCGAGCCCGCTTCCTGCGAGAGAGGGGGCTTATTCCGAAGGTATCAGCTTTACTACGTGAGGTATTTTCTTTGTTGTGCACAGGCAATGCGGGAGAATTTGTTATTCACCATCTCACAATATTTATTGATCGACGTAAATGTGCTTTTTTCTTTCCTCACAGAAACAGAATCCCAGGAATCTTTTAGTCTTTCTCCAGATTAGCATTGCTTTGGCATTTTAGACAATGAAAGGCGGATTTCCTAAAGGCAATAGTGCTGCACGGCCAACAACGTTTAAGGTTGATAGCCGCATCTCGACATCCACTCACACACACACTTTAGTAAGTGCATGTAGCGCCTTGAGACAAGGTAGACATTCTGCCTGTACTCTGGTCAGAGCCAACTTTTCTTGTACAGGCAGACGGAGGCACCTATAGGCTGTAACTCGGATGCACTGTCTGTCTGTCTGACTTGTCCACCATGGAAACTGATAAAGCATGCATTTAGAGTAGACCTCAAATTTGCAAGTGGTGGCCATCTTGGAATGGTATTTCATTAAACGTATTTCCATAGAAAAGTTAATACAAATAACAAAGAAAACACATCTGGAGTTAAAAAATGTTTCAAGGTGTTTTCTGCAATGACATGTGCCTTTCAAACTGAGCATTCATCACTTTATAAGTCAGTAGCCCCATCTGCAAAAATCCATTACAAAGGAAATGACATAGCACAATTTCCTGAAGGCCAGGTCATGCAAGCATAATTCAAGAATATCTTCATCGGCATATTTATTTATTTATTTTGAGGGTTTTATATCGCGCGGAGAAGACCCTTGCGGGTATCAGAGCGCTTTAGAAGGTAAATGTCGAAGACACATAAGCATATAGTAAATAACATAAAGTTCCATACACACCAAGAGTCATATCATCGCAATAACCCTGATTCAAGTGAATTTAGCCATGAGAAGAGATTTCACTTCTTTTTTCACTTCTTTTTTTAAAGATGCAGTAGAGGGATTCCGTCTAGTTTCTGGGGGCAGAGCATTCCAGATCCTGGGTGCCATCCCCGAGACGGCTCAGTTGTATGTATTCTTCTTGCAGTGGCGGCTGGTGACATTTGAAAGTGGTAGGGCGTAAAGGTTCATGATGAGTGCCCTGTGGCAAACAAGCGTAGTGAGTGAGCCTGACTGTCATTACAAGGGTTCCGGGGATTCTCCCTCGAGAAAATTTTGTAAAAAGTGTGGGCAAATGGTGCATTTTCAAGCAAATTTTAGAAAGCAAGAAGGGTCATAAAGCAATTGTGAAACTGTAGTTGACATCAATAAAAATATTTCATATGAAAAAGTCGCTGGTAACTGCTTATTCTGTATAATCATAGGACCGCTATTCTAACTCACAGGCCTGTTCACCAGAACACAGTGCACGCTTTCCTATTCAAATTGCTACTAGTGAGGCACGGGGTTGGGAAGTACTGGAGAGGGAAGGATAGCGCGCTGGAGCTGGCAAGATACTGGCAGCAGTGCTTCCCTGTGCCTCACCCACGCCAAGGTGCATTGCTGTATGTCTAAGGTCTTACTAACATCTGTTACTGTCAAAGGAAAACTCACTTTGGTGCTTTTTAGCTTATTTCTTTAGCTTTCAAAGTGACACAAGTCTCAAATGAAAGCTGCTGTAAATCATCTACCTTCCTCCTACCTCGGACAAGTACCAATTTGAACCTTAAAACTCTTCGATACTTGCCCTGTGCAATTCATATTTTCACACCTCCTCCGCTAACCAGCTCCGCCCAAAATGGCCTGGTTGTTGCACTACTTCTGTAGGCAGAATATCAATAAAATAATCCTTTCACGCTGCTCTTTCAAATTATTTTATCCCCAATTGTAATTGTCTATTGTTTATAATGAGCAACAAGTGCCAAGCTCCAGCTTCTAGGCGCAATATAAAATTATAAAAGGCAGAGAGCTAGAACAAGTGGTTGTGTTGTCTGCATTAGGGTGGGTGGCACCGGCGGCGTGCCATTGCAGGCTTTGTTAGCGCTTCAATGAAGTGAAGGTCTGTTGAAAAAGACAATTAAGTAACATCACTCCCTATGCCATTTTTGATAGGCGCCAAAGTGCATTTGTTCGCAGCGCATTGTAATACACTGGATGCCATCGGCTTATCTATTATCTACAAAATGTGGCCTGAAAGTTATTCTAGAGAAAGAGAGAGAGTGAAGGGGTGCAAGAAAACAAATGAAGGATAGTGCAGGAGTAGAATATACAGGCAGGAAAAGTATGTGCTGGAAGAAAGAACGGGGTGCAGAAGAAAAACACTGGTGGCACAACTATGGGGAGGGCTGCAAGAGAAGAAAGTAGAGGTGAAGGGTGACAGCAAGTGCAGTTGGAGTCGGGGCGCAGGTGGGGAGAAAAGGACATGAGGAGAGAGGGCCGGGTGCTGCATGGCATGGCCTGACGCAAAGGGACGGGGGGCTGAGAGGAAAGCAAGCCAGAGTGGGAAGGGCAGTGCTGGGGTAGAAACTGGGAAGGCGAACCCGAAGGACAGCACTACTAGGGGGAAACGCTCTCACATGTTAATGTCCTAAAAACACTTGTGTAAGGACACTTAGAGCCATGCCCGCACTCCTGCACCCTTCAAATGTGGTACATCAGAAACAGTTACAGCACCGAATTTTGGGCTAATCTTTCACAGTGAGCAAGAGCGACACGTGCACCAGATGGCATCCCAAATAAACGAGCCACACAAGTGTAATTCCTACCATGAGTCCAAGGGAAAGAAAAGCACTCTGTGAGGCAACCCAGGCAAGCAACTGTGCACACAAACATCTTACACAGAATTTGAAACTTTAATCTTTTGCTGCAGTAACAACAAAAAAAACACGAGCAGCCATCGCAGAATGTGCAGGATTTGGGAAGCCCGTTTTCGGATGGCATGATATGATTGAAGAAAGTAGCATACAGCTGCCCTTAATCAAAAGCTGGTAAGAGAAAAAGCTTTTCAAAGAGGGAATGCGTGCCACCGGAATATCAAAGCCTCATGCTCATGTACCATACTGTTGCACTTCATTTCTTTAGAGATGGTTAACATAAGCTTTGATATTCCAGTAGTGCGCATTTCAACTTACCGTCTTCTTTTTGAAAAGCCTGCCTGGAATTCGGCTTTCTTCTAATTCACTGAGCAATATGTCTGTGTGTTCACTCGACTTGGAGTTAGGATTCTGACGTCAGGTCACATGCTCGCTCCCATTCCCTTCAGAGGCTGCAAGCAACACCCATTTCCAACTTGTCACAAGGGGTGCTGCTTGCCGCCTGCCGCCTTTGAAGTGATTGACAGACAGCTCTAGGAATACAGGGCTTAAACCCTGGACGCCCGGGATTGCCTGAAAATCTGACGCTGCTGAGCGTCATAAATGGGAGGTCTCTTTAGACCCCCGGAAATTGCAGGCCAGGGCGGGCGCTAGGTAAGCCCTTAGCCTCTATAGGGATAAAAAACAGAAAATAAAACCTGGCTGTGTGGTGTCCCTCTCGAGTGTGCCTGGCTTCCTGACTCATCTCCGCAAGGAGAACAAGAGGCAGCCAGGCATTGAGGGCAGCACCCAGCATGGGCTAAAAGCCCTTATATAATTAAAAAGCAATTTATGTGGATGGTAATTGCTTGTGGGAATTACCATACAAATAGTTTGGAAATCTAGGTGGGCGGTGCCCTGGCACCCTCTACTGGCAGCCGCCACTGTCTTCTTGATGAATCTTTGTGGTTTCAGTAAGAGGTTATTGGCACTTCTGGACACTACCACATGAAGGCACCAGTTTCTGTGCCAGATAGCTGGGAGTGTTGTGATGAATGGCTTTATAGGTCATACATGCGATTTTTAGTTGAATTCTGGCTTCAAAAGGTAGGCAGTTAAGGGATCTTAGTTCCGGGGATATGTAGGAGTTACTTTTGGAGCCAGTAATGAGTCTAGCTATTGCGTTGATTGAAGCTCTTAGAGGGGCCGTTGAGGATCTGGGAAGACTGCAGTGAGAGACACTCCCATTTTCCACTCTTGGGATAACTAGAGCTTCTGCTGGCAGTTTGAGGTCCTTTTCGGGCAGGAAATGTTTTAGTTTTCTCAATGTGTTCATCTGAAAGTTTGCTCCTTTTGTTGCGGTGCTGATGTGTTTCTGCATATTTAGATTTCTGTCCAGAATTATTCCCAGTAATTTCGCTGAGTGGACGATAAGAGGTTGGCAGTTGAGTGCTGTTATGTGTTTGATCCAGTCTTGAATTATGGTTACTTGGGGGGAAGGAGCGATTAGGATGAATTCGGTTTTGAGGGTATTCAGTTTTAGATGGTTTTCGGCCAGCCAGGTCTGAGTTTTTTCTAGAGTTGTGTTGAGAGATTTGGTGTCTTCTAGAGAATGGATCTTTGAGTATAGTTGTGTATCGTCTGCGTTCATATGATACTGCACGTTAGAGGCATGGAGAATTTTGGTGAATTGTTCCATTAATAAATTGAAAAGTGTCGGAGAGAGGGATGATCCTTGTGGGACTCCTAAGGTGACAGGGATCGTTGCGATCTGTTTTGGAGGAACAAGGTGAACCAATTTAGAACGGAATCCGGATAATCCCATTCTATGTTTCAGAAGGTCTAGCAGGTTGTCGTGTTTGACTGTGTCGAAGACCGAAGAAAGGTCGAGCAGCATAAGTAAGCAGGCTTTGTTTTGGTCTAGGATTTGTAGTGCATCGTCTATTATGTGGGTCATAGCTGATTCAGGACTGTGTCCTGCACGGAAGCCGGATTGGAATTGGTTGAGGAGATTTAAGTGGTCTATGTGTTTTTCAAACTGAAGGTGGTGTACACATTTTTCTAAGCGTTTGGCCAGGGTAGGGATGTTGGATATTGGGCGGTAATTGTTCAAGTCCGTGGGGTCAACCATTGGTTTCTTTAGGATGGGGGATACCTGCCCAGATTTAAGGATTTCTGGGATGGTTCCTTGAAGGAGAGAGGTAGTTATAATCTTGGTCAAAGGAGGCAGTACCAGTGGGATGAAGTCTTTTAAGCAGTTTGCGGGAAGAGGGTCAGTAAAGTGATTGGCGGGATTCACGGCCATGAGAATTTTGAGTATAGCTTCTTCACTGTAGGTCTTGAAGGAGGACCAAGATGCATTATTTTTTAAGTCGAGCATTGGTGAGCTCCGGTGTGGGACTCCTCAGAGGGAATACGTGAGTCAGTATGTGTGATTAAATCGTTACGTCGGTCCTTCTTTATATTTTCGGTCTTTAGAGAGACGAAGGAGGCAAACGCTTCGCAGTTGGGTAGTGAACCAGTGTTAGTTTGGGTGAGGTGAGGTGCATCCTTAGATTGTGTTTTGATTAGCTCGAAAAGTTTTTGGGGACGATTCTTGGCCTGCTCTAGTTGATGACTGAAGAAGTCTGCTTTAGATCGTCTGATCTTTCTGTAGTAGGAGTTTCTCTTCATTCTTAGCAGCTTGAGGTGGTTGGCGGATGGTGCAGATCTCCATTTGCTTTCAATTAGTCTTAAGGATCGTCTGTCCTCATCGAGACTTCCATCCTACCAGGGTTTTGAATCTTTTATGAAGACTCTCTTCAGTTGCAGGGGGGCGACCTTTTCTAATACCATGTTCATGGAATTGAAGTAGTGGTTGGTGAGATCTTCAACCTCGGATAGCCCTATTGGTGGAAGATGGAAGTTGGAGCTGGAGGTTGTGATGAGGTCCACATTGATATTTTTCAGATCCCTCTTCCATATTTTAGTTCTTGTGGGTTGAGCAGAATTAAGTTTCACTGTTTTGTTGATGAAGAAAGTGATGATGTGTCGGACCGATCACATGGACTGATCGTAGTGAGCTGAATGGAATCGCCCTTAGAGATGACTTAGTCAAAGATTGACCCTTTATCATGTGTGGGGCTGTTACAGATTTGGGTGAGGTCGAGGTCCGAGAGGAAGATTTTGAGTCTATTGACCACTAAATCATTAGTGCCATTCCAGTGGAGATTGAGGTCTCCGAGAAATATTTGGGTATTTTGTTGTCTGGCATTAGTAGAAACAATGTCCATGAGATGTTGGATGAAGGTGAGGTTCTCACCTGGTGGTTGATAGAGAGTGTGCCAAGAGCAAACTGGTTTGTTATTGATAGTAATTTCTAAGCATAGGTATTAACAAGAGGGGAATACTGGAGACTGGGATCGGTTCACTGAGAGATTGTTCCGATATATGCAGGCAATGCCACCCCCTGGCTTATCCAATCTGTCTAGTCTGATGATGTCGTGGTTCGGGGGTACCAGTATGTCGAGGATGGGCGTAAAAGGTTCATTTAACCATGTTTCGATCAGGATTAATAGGTCCGGTTCTTGCGTAAGTATGATGTCAGCTAAATCAGCAGCATGTCTTGAGGCAGATCTACAGTTTAGCAGTATACATTGAAGACGGGGCTTGATGAGGGTTGAGTTGGGAATAATAATAAAGAATAACACTATTTGTTTTTAAATATTTAATTATGAAACGTTTAGAAAGAAGCCCAGGTTGCAAGGCAGTATACACAGATCATGTGTAAATTAATTAGCGACTAAAAAATGTGCTTTAATATTTGATTGCCAAACCTCACCAAACTGCAATCAAAACCCTTTGAAAAACAGAGCAATGAGGCAAAATGCACATTTATAAATATGGCTAGACAATGGAGATACCATGGATGTCCACAGATATCTCTGTCTTACTGTTACAACACTGAGCCAAGGAACTATGCACATTATAGCATCAAGCACTTCATCCCAGTTGATGATTTCCAGTTGAAGATCCAAGCACTGTTTCTTTCCAGATTTGGCTATAGAAATACGCAGGTTACTGACAGCTTGTCTTGTCCACTGAAAGCTCACCTATATGCAGAGAATCCACTTTAAGCCTTTTGAGGACAAAGCCCCATATATGTCAATATTTACAAACAGCTAAGAAAGAGTTAGAGAAATAAATGGGGGAATTTAGTTTCCCCATTAACTTATATTAAATGGAGGCAATTGTAACTGGGAGAAAGCTCAAATAAAAATTGTTCGCTTTGGAACTCAGTAGTCTCCCGCCTAACCAGAAGCACTGGCATGTATAACACATCTTCAACACGGATTACATTGGAGGCAGAGCACAGGACGTCTCTTACATAGTTATCACAAAACAAGTGTTCTTAGAGCTTCAATGCCTACGCTCAAGGAACAGTGTACATTTGGATAATCGTTCAAAGGTGTGCCCTGAGAAGCTGGAACTTCCTCTATCCTTTACAAAGGTCTTAATCTGGTTAACTCAACACTATAATTAAATGAAACCTGAGGAGACTTGTGTTTAGTCGTCAGCTTTCCAACTTTCTGATGCCCTTCCAGGGCTGTCAAAAGAGATGGGTAGGGAGGCATTGTTTCCTAGGCCCGCCCTCTTTCAGAGTCCCACCCTTTGTCAGAGCCCCACACTAGTTTCTTTATGGACTTAAAATTAGGCCTGCTTTTTGAATGATGAAGTACTTAAAATCACTAGACTGCACTCGTTGATGTACCACCCATGTCTTCTCTTTCCCTAATGGAGATGTTTTAATAAAATTAGAAACAGGTGCTCACCCCACGGGAGGCCCTAATTAACTTGTTGATTCAGACCCTCCAAACATTTCTAACATGCATGTCCCATCCTACTGAAACAACTTCAACTTTATTTTCCTCTTGCCCTCCTCTCTCCTCTACAGCTTCACCCTCTTGCCAGTCGTCCACTCACCCACCACTTCAGATACGTATTCTGTATTTTTCCACAATGCCCTCTGCATACATTGATATTTGTCTTGATGATCAGGTACAAACCACTTTTTCTCCTGTAAGTCCACCTCTCTTGCACAGAGTCCAATTACTTCTTCCCCTTTTATAAATAATTACAATTCTTAAATCTGTATTTTACTAAAGGCTTCACCCAGAGTGACATGGTAACTTTCAAGGCAGGCACAGCGTTTTGGAACACAAGCATTAGAGGGTCAAGGAAATGAATGAATGAATGAATGAATACTTTCTTATATAGCGCATGACTACCCATGGGCATCCCAGCGCTGTGAGACCTGGAAGATGTTGGTAGACCTACTTAAACAAAAACGTCTTTAGTTGCTTCCTGAAGATGGTATCAACGTCTAGCACACATGCTCCCTCATATAACTATAATCAAATAACGTATGCTGTTCCTGTCCTAACCTAGGGTGACACTATTCGGGCACCTCGTTAAATAAGTGGTCAGTGAGAGTGTTTTACTAATTGGAGCAAGACCCCTCATCCACCCAAAAGGAAGGCATGCTTCATCATCGGGTTAGCTGCATCAGCGCTGCAATGCCCAACGGGCCCCTAAACAGGGGCTCTTTCCTGGAGATCTTTTTCTCAGTTTGCCTTAAAAAAGTGTGTAAGTCAAGAGATGATGACAGTGTAGACTGGTAAAGTGGAAGATAAAATGAACCCCATTAAGAGTTCTTTATTCTGGGGCTTCCTGTTAAAGAATCAAATCAACAGTGGATGTACTGGAAGATAATGTTCCTATCTATCTTCTTGATCGGTCAACATTTTTCTTGCCCTTTTTAGTCTATGTAGATCTATGGCAATTCATAAGGACCACAGAATCTACATGTAGCTGGGCTCTAGTTCAATTTAAAGTGTGTACCCACAACACTAATCCACCAGGCATTGTTGGCAAAGATATAATTCTGCATCCTATTTTTTTGTGAAGAGATAATCCAAAACACTCAAACCAACTCAATCCCCACCGGAATCAGACACGCGGGTTCCTTGACCACTCATTGGCGTTCTATACGCCGCTTGTGAACATTGCCATCATCCTACCCCGTCTCTGTGGTCAACACCTTTTTTAAATTTCAAAATTTGAAAATTACGGGTCCTGCGCTAATCACTCTCATCCCTGGGTTTTTGCTACACAAATTACTGTAACTAAAAGCTCAGGGAATTTGCACAGCCAAAACAGTGCATGAATGGAAATACCAGCCATTCAACTTGTCACAAAAACATGTTACTGCATACAAAACACAAATACGACGGGCTGAAGTTTTTTTGCACCTGATAATTGGAATAAGGGGCTATAACTTATTTTCTATCAAATGCTCCTGCTTTCCGTTTCTTCATACAGCAATGAGAAGCCTCTTGGAAATGGTTTGCAATAAATGAAAGTCATGAATGATTGAATAACTAAATAATCATGGTTTAGCCCCAACATAAAAGCAACATCTTTACTCATCAGCCCTTTGCCATAGCCCTACAAACCCAACTGCAAAACCAGATCTTAATAACCCAACTAGATCCTAATTCACCCCAATATTTCGCAGTTTGATTGTACAGACGATTCAGCTCAAAATACAATAACATAAGATAACATATGAAACCATAATATATCATATCAATACATAACTTGAAAATGTATTTTTGATCTTTGCTCGTGCCATGTTCTCCAAATAGCAAAAAGAACAAATGATGGACGGAATGCTGATCAAATCAAACATTCATCCCCAGTCACAGATATGGGTTTAATCCATCGTTTTTTTCTCACCATGCCACCCTAGTTTGGACCCACCCATATGCAAATCAGTCTTGACCCTGCTCCCCATGGGAACAGTCCAGCCCGAACTTGCAGGCCAGGTCCTCCTTGGACTGGAAACAAGCATCCTGGCACCGGTTTCTGGGCATCACCCCTCGTCTACCAGGCTAGCTTGAATTCAGTGGCAGGGGTGAATGTTTGATTTGTTCAGCATTCCGTCTATGATCTTTTTTTTTTTTTTTTGCATTTGTCGCCCTAAGTGGGAATGGTTTGCCCAGACGTGGGTCCTGTGCTCGCTATCACTGGATTCAAGCTAGCCTGGCTGATAAGGGATAATACCCTGAAACTGGTCCCAGGGTGCTTATTTCCGATACCGGGAGGCGGGCCAGACAGTTCCCATGAGGAGCAGAGTCAAGCCTGCTTTGCATGTGGCTGGGTCCAAACTGGAATAGCATGCAGAGCAAAAAACGTATTGGATTTAACCCAGATCTGTGACTGAGGTGAATGTTTGATTTGTTCAGCATTCCATCCATCATCTGCTTTTTTTTTTTTGCATGTTCTCCAACTAGGACATAAATATGCATCTCTTACATACAGGTATGCTATTGAGCTAAAAAGATATACATGTTGGTTCAACAACTTTCATGGCCAAATTTGAGCAGGAACTCAGAGGTCTGTGCTATTCTTGACCTAGATTCCTTTGTAGTTCTCAGCTTGAGGAGTGCTCCATTTTATATATCAGTGACTAATTGCCATAATACATTTGCTTCATTATGCTGTTATGAGATACTCTAAAATGTATAATTTGCAGCAGTAAAGGTTATAGGACGTTTGCTTTGTTGCATATCCCCTGCTCACCGAATCCTATATATCCTAAATTAGTTGATGCTCTTGCGGCGTGTATTCTGTGAGTAGCATTGTCGACCAAGCATATCCTTCTCTTGGATGTAACAGAATTGACAATAATGAAATATCTGCTTCATCAATTTTTAATTTGTCCACATTGTCCACTCATTGTTTCACAGTAACCTGCAGCAGTCAACACTGCCACAGAGAGAGCTCCCGGAACTGCAAACATTTTCAGAGAGGTAGTGTCTGCTTCTAAATGAAAATCTAATGTTTTAAAGCAAAGCATTTGAATGAATTATAGAAATGTATTGGGCTATCCAGCATTCCCTAATTTTTTCTAGATTAAAAATCCCAGACAGTTTCCATGGCAACAAGCTTCATCAAAGCTTAAAACTGTGATCCACCTCTGTAGTATCAATTTTCTCTGGGGAGTCTATATGTTCCCAAAGTCTTATAACACCTCAAACAACATTTGATGGTTCCAGCTTATTCTGGCTCTTGCCGTGTATTTTTCCAGTCCTCGTAGCAAGTATGTTCCATGACTGGACAGACATCATATCCTTCTGAAATGGCTGTCTTTGGCAAAAGAGGCTACTCTTCTTTATGCAGGTAATCCCTGGAAGCATTTACGATGCGTCTTCATCTGATTGTCCTTCATATACCTTGTGGCAGTTAAGGGGAGTTCACAAAATTGTAGATCATGCTGGAAAGAGAACAGAAGAAAAGAGAACAATTTGAGAAAATTGAATTGAAATGTAAACATGATCACGCTTCCTTGCTTCTCCATGGTTCACTTTGACTACGAAATATCCTAAAATTGACTTCAATCACACACAATTCCAATTGACATGCAAATCTATTTCAAGCAACTGCTGGTTTAGAGTCTTTGAGCAGAAATGTGTTTATAATGGTTACGCAAGATAAGATTCAAAACACCATTTAATGGACAACTTACAACCTCAAATTATTTTTTACTTCTAAGGCTTATCATTTGCTCTAAAATGTAATACTCAAGCTGACTACTGATATTCAGCAAAATGTAAGCATGGTTTCTAAAGGCCCTCATTTTATTGAATTGCTTCCTGTTTAACACTGATGTGACACCACTGTCTTTACTCTAGGTTCCTCGGTCAAGCCATTCGCACAGACGTCTGTCACCTGTTCAGACACCATCAGGGGCCACATTGCAGACCCAGCCTCTGGTGGGCAGCAGGTGTGTGTGTCTGTTATTTGCACTCCCTCATGCCACAGGCATTTCCTGGTCTATTAGGAAGCATACCATACCCTCAATATAGCATATCTTTCACCATGACAGTAACTACGAATAGTGTTTACAAGTCTGACTCCACTCTGGCATCTGCAGGCCCTTCTGTTATAATGGTGAATGACACTAATAGTGGAATAAAAAATATTGTGGAGCATGAATATCGTGTCAAAATCATCGTGACAACCAAAATATAGTGGAACAGAATATCTAAGGTAAGAATATTGTGTTTATAGGATATTTTAAAGAATATTGTTGTATTCAATATTGTTTACTTTAATATATGTGTAAAAAAGAGATGTTTATTTAACTTAATATATATTAGATAGTATACTAATATTAAGTGTTACTACTGTTAGTATAATTGGTAATATTTTTTAATATAATTTGTAATTTTAAATGTGTAATTTAACTTTCTTTAAATTTAATTGGTAATTTATAATTTAGTAGGGAGTTGTTGATTTTGTTGGGGAATCTGGTGGGAGGTTAATTGAATATTAGTCAATTTATATTAATGTTAATTATGTGTTATTGTTAATTCCATATTTAATTGATTTATAATTATGCGAGTTAAGTGACTATTTGTTATACTGTTTATTTTATTGTAAATAATAATGTATATTTTATTTTTCATAATGTTGTTAGTAATTTCTATTTTAGAAGCAAGTTGTTGGTTTTGTAGGATGTAGGGTGGGAAGATACTGAAATTATATTATTTTGAATTAATTGATAATCTTTATTGTTTGATTGCTAGTTCTGAAATGTTTTCATTGTTTATTTATTATGTAAATTATTTGTTTCAGCTGAGTTATTTATTAAATTCCTACATGCTTTCAATATTAATATTTGTGTAATTTATTATTTACGTATTACTTCTTTATTTTATTAGTAGTCGTTTAATTTAAATAGTGGTTTTTCTAAGTGTCAGTGTTTAACTGGTTGTACGGGGACGTGAATTTAATTATACTATATATATATATATATATATATATATATATATATATATATATATATATATATATATTCACTTAAAAAACCATAGGTTTCACACATGTTATAGTTAGGTGGATATTTCACTTGTAAAAAACCAATGAAATTCCCCCGTTATAGTTACTTCAGATAACTATAATTTGCGCGCCCGCAATCCTCTGCTCATGACGTCACATATTACATCACTCATGACATGGTCAGTGGCATCACTCTTGACATCACTGATGACATCATCCTTGTGATAGAGTGGCGGTCACGCAAGTTATAGTTATCTGAAGTAACTATAACGGGGGAATTTCATTGGTTTTTTACGAGTGAAATATCCACCTAACTATAAAACCTATGGTTTTTTAAGTGAATTTGCAAGGTTTGTTAAATGCTAATTCCTAACTATAACGTGTGTGAAACCTATGGTTTTTTCAGTGAATTTGTATGGTTTTTTTTAAATGCTAAGTTATGTATGTATTATTTTTTTTTAATATATTTATTTTTCAATTCATTTTTTTTAATGGTTTTTCACCGAGCGCACGGTGCGCGCACGGTGCGCGCACCCCCGCGATTAAAAAAAAAAAATGTTTTAATGTTTTTTTCTGCCTTCGGGGTCCTTCAGGGACCCCTTGACAAAGGCTAGGGGGTCAGGAACTCTCTACCCTGCCCCCTTTTCACGTTCGCCACCTTCCTTTTCCACTCTCGCACTGAAAACAAACAAAATGGCGGCCGACACTTCCTGATTTCGACCGATTCGAATGTTGAGTGACATGTAACAACCAATCAGAATTACGCTCGCGCATGTTAGGGTGCGTGCATGGTGCGCGCACGGTGCGCGCACGGTGCGCGGCTATAGATATGTATGTGCTTTTAAATGCAATTTTCTCTGGAAATACTGAACAGATTGACTCCATATATGCAAAAGGCACTTCCCTGACCTGAGGACTACCTCTCTGCCAAATTTCAAGTAATTCTGTTCAGCCGTTCGGGCTGTACCTTCGACTAAAGGTCCTATGGGAAAATACGTTTTGGGACCCCCTTTTTTCTCGGCCCCCACTTGACGAATCCCCCCGAGACTTTCAGGGTAGGAGCTGAGCGGAGCGCCCCATTAGTTTTGAAAATTTCGTGAGGATTCGTCAACCGGCGCCAAAGTTATTCAAAATAGAACTTTGAGATTTCCTATGGAAACACGGTCCGAACTATAACTATCTACTGGCGACCGCCAGTATATATATATGCAATTAAATTCTTCTTCTCCATGAAACAATTCCTGGAATAAGAGGACGGCACACCAGGAAACGGCACAAAACTTTATTGTGCGCTAGCTTATGAAGGACGACGCGTTTCGGCGTTTGCCTTTGTCAAGGCAATCAATCAATCATGAAGGATTCCAGCCTTTCTTCCGACCTCTTCCACCAGACGGGGCTGGTGCAGGTGGGCGGGCGCTGGACCCGCTATGTAAATTCAAAAATCCTCACGTCACAAGAACATCAGGAAAAGCCGCACTCAGGATGAAGGAAACAATAAGGTTTTCAATGACTATATATATTATATATATATCCAGAAGTAATCCTGTTAAAGTCAAACTTCACAAGAAGGGGGCACGGACTTCAAATGATGCGGTGCAAAAAATGTTCAATTTATTGAATATTGCTTGATATATATATATATATATATATATATATATATATATATATATATATATATATTTGAAGCAGATAACTCTCGGTAGTTCTCAAGTTTAAGTGAAAAGCAGCTCCTGTATTCTAGAGTGTCGCTTGTGTTGAGGGTGCTCTATACAGGAGCTGCTTTCCACCCAAACTTGAGAACTACCCAGAGTTCTCTACTTCTTTTTTGCATAATTTATGCGTCACTCTATGCATGAAAGGTTATTGTTTTGACTTATACTGGGTGCTCCCTTGTGTCTGGACAAAGCTATACCTCTCTGAAGAGGTCTAATGTGGGGTTGCTTTTATTAATTTCAGGTTAGCTTGGTTAGTATTTTACCAATTCAAAGCTGTGCCTGCAGTGGTAAAAGGCTTTTGTCATTTTACAGCTCGGCATGGACAGCACCGTGCTAGTCCTCTGCTTAAAGACTTTGCTGTAGAAATGGAAAAAGACTTCGTCCCTTTCTATCTCAGCATGGATGGCACTGTGCTAATCCTATGCTTAAAGACTCTGATAGAAAAGCAGATAATTGAGGTGAGCAGATCTAGAGTGTCGCTGGTGTTGAGGGTGCTCTATACAGGAGCTCCTTTCCACCTAAACTTGAGAACTTTGAGAACTACCCAAAGTTTTCTACATCTTTTTTGCATAATGTATGCGTCACTCTATGCCTGAAAGGGTATTGTTTTGATATATGTGTGTGTATATATATATATACACATACACACACACACATATATATATATATATATACTTGTTTTCATTATTTCTTTTTTCTTTATTTTTTTAGTTATTATACTGTGTATCTTTTAAACAAAATATGATTTCATAATTTTCTGTTGTTAGGTATTTAAATGTTTTGTACTAAACAATAATGAGTGGGAATGGTATATCTAATCCTTCCGAAGTCCAAAACTTTCCCTGCTGTTCCACAGATTGGAGTGGGAATAGTACTTGACTGACTGAGTGGGAATAGTAAATATAACCTCTCTGAATTCTAACACTGTCACTACTATTGCTGAGATTGAAGTGGGAATAGTAAATCTAATGCCTCCAAAGTCCAGTGCTTGCCCTACTGATGCTAAGACTGGAATGGAGCCCGTCTGAAGTCTAACGCTTTCCCTACTGGTGCTTAGACTGGAGTCAAAATAATAAATGTAACCCCTCTGAAGTCTAATGCTTTCCCTACTGTTGATAAGATTGGCGTGGGAATACAAAATGTAACTCCTCCAAAGTCCACCACTTTCCCTACTGTTGCTTAGGCTGGAGTGGGAATACTAAATATAACCTCCCCGAAGTTCAACACTATCCCTACTACTGCTTAGATTCGAGTCAGAATAGTAAATTTATTGTCTACAAAGTCCTATCCTTTCCCTACTGTTGCTTAAACTGGAGTGGGAATAATGAGTGTAACCTCTATGAAATACAACTCATTCCCCCTACTGTCGATTAGATTGGAGAGGGAATAGAGAATCTTACCCTTCCAAGGTTGGTTCAACACTTTCCCTACTGTTGCTTAAACTGGAGTGGAAATAGTAAATCCAACCCCTCCAAACTCCAACACTTACCCTCCTGTTGGTAGGACTGGATTGGGAATAGTAAATCTAACCCCTCCAAAGATTACTACATTATCTACTGCTGCTGAGACTGGAGTGGGAGTAGTAAATGTAACCCTTTGGAATCCCCACACTTACCCTTCTATTGTATTAATTGAATTGTAAATTGTAAATCTGACCCCTCCAAAGACCAACGCCTTCCTTTTCTGTTCCTTAAATTGGAGTTTTTCCAAAGTCCCTAATGTTGGGTAGATTGAATTTATATAAATAATGTCAATGCAGGGATCCTAGCATAGGTTCAGAGGGAGAGTGAAGTGGAAGATTGCAGACCAGGTGGGCAGCCATGTTCTAAACAACTTTGAGTTTGGCAAAAAGACCTTTGTTCATTACGACCATTAGGATGTTCCCATAATCCAGGTGACTCACCAGAAGTGCCTGGGTGAATACGTTCCTAGAGACTGAATTTACATGCTCTTTCATGTATACGTTTTCATCTGAAAGTACACCAAGATTTTTTATCACTTTTTTGTGATTGGAGTCTGACCCAATTCGGTCAGCCACCAATCGTTGGAACAGACGGCAATTGCCTTCCCAAAGAAAAGAATCTCCGGCTTACTGGAGTTCAGTGGAAGGCAATTTGCACACATTCAGGAAGCAATCTTGATCATGCAATCCCTGAATTTGTGTTTAGTGGACTCCGGGTTTTACCCCATAGTGATGACGAGTTGTATGTCATCTGCATACGAGATGACATCAAAGCCGCATGATCTTATAACTTTGGCCACGGAGGCCACATATATATTGAAAAAGGTGGGACTCAAAGAGGATCCCTGCGGTACCCCCTTGTCCAAGGCCATAGATCTGGAACTAAAGAGGTCAAGCTGTACCGAGTGTATGCGATCCGACAGAAGGTTTTTCAACCAGCCTAGTGCTTTGCCTCCAACACCAATCTCCCCCAATCTCTAGATTGGGGTTGCATAAGAGATGGTGTTGAAGGCTACAGATAGATCCAAGAGAACCAAAACAGCTGAGTTCCCCTGGTCTGAGGCAAGTCTGATTGTATCTGTGACCTCCACTAAGGCTGTTTCTGTGCTATAGGATGCGGGAAACCTGAGTGGGAGGGTTCAATGCCATAAATACATAGCTACTGTATGTATATATGTATATTGGCAGGTTCTCGCCAACTTGCTCACTCTTTCATGATCAGCAACTTTCCTATGTAACTAACAGAACCACTGGCGAGAATCTGCCAATCGCTCTTTGGTGGCTGCTTACTTAAGGCACTTCCTATATATACACTTTTTTTTCTTGCATTTATTTTATTTATTTATTTATTTCACTTATAAGGCGCACAAATCACCCCATAAGAGTATCTCAGCGCTAGCACAGCAGAAGTGATCCAAGAAGACCGGATTAGACGAACAAAGTCTTCAACAATTTCCTAAAGGCCAGGTAGTCTGTACATTTTCGCAGGCAAATGGGAAGATCGTTCCATAGGCGTGGGCCAAGGTGATAGAAGGCCTTACCACCGTGATGAGACTTTTTAAAGCGTGGGACTAAAATCAGGGCTTTGTCTCCTGACCTGAGGGGTGTAAAGGGCACATAGTTAACAAATTTGTCATTGAGATAACTAGGTCCTAATCTATATACTACTTTGTAGGCCATACAGCATATTCTGAAATTAATCCTTTTGCGTATGGGTAGCCAATGTAATTTCTTCAGCAAAGGGAGTGAGGCTGTTCTTGGGGGGGCATTGGTCACCAAGCGAGCCGCGGTGTTTTGGACAACCTGTAATCTATTTATGTCTTTTACGTTGGCTGAAATCAACAGCGCTTTACAGTAGTCTAAACGGCTTAAAATTAATGCCTGAATCAGGGTTTTCCTCGAAGACAGTGGAAGGAAAGGGAAGACTCTTCTGAGCATGCTAAGAGTGTGGAAGCAGGCTCCGATGGTCGCCGAGACATGGTCTCTCAGGGTAAGTTTTTGGTCCAGTCAGACACCAAGGTTTTTCACCACTAGTTTAGGGCAAGGGGTGGGGCCTAGTTCCTCTGGCCACCACCTAGGCGACCACCTAACATTGGCATCACCAAATAGCATTATCTCAGACTTGGTGGCGTTCAATTGGAGAAAATTTGTTTTCATCCATTCCGCTATAGATTTCATTCCTTCACAGAAGAGTTCTTGGGTGTTAGGGTTGGATTTATCAAGTGGAAGGAGTAACTGGGTGTCATCAGCGTATGATATAGGGATAAAGCCCAGTTTTCTCAACAGACTCGCCAGGGGAGCAACGTAAAGGTTGAACAAGGTGGGGCTTAAGCAGGATCCCTGAGGTACTCCTTTGGTGACTTTGGTGGTTTTGGAGTGGTATGAGCCTAGGTTAGCGGTCTGTGTTCGGTCGGATAGGAAGTTGGTTAACCATTTCAGTGCTTTCCCTGTGATGCCTATTTCACCCAGTCTTCTGAGTAAAATTTGGTGGGATATGGTGTCGAATGCTGCGGAAAGGTCAAGCAGCACCAAAAGCACCACTTGACCCTTATCCAACAGCATCCTGATGTTGTCCATCACTGCCACTGGGGTAGATTCAGTGCTGTATCTGGGGCGAAATCCAGATTGTGAGTAATCTAGGCTGTTCGTGGATTCAATGAATTTGGAGAGATGTGTGTTGATGTGCTTTTCTAAACTTTTTGTGTGGAGGCGAAGGAGCGAGATAGGTCGGTAATTTGTAACGTCTTCCGGTGAGATTTTGAGATTCTTTTTAATCGGAAGTATATGTGCAGCTTTCCAATCGGGAGGGAGAGCTCCTTCCTTCAGAAAGCTATTGAGAATATTACAGATGGGGTCTGAAAGTTGTTTGGTCAAGGTGGCAGTTAGTTTAGCAGGTATCAGGTCCAACGGGTACCCTGATTTAACGCTTTTTAAGAGAGCTTCTGTATCTTCTATAGTAAGTAGTGGAAAGTTTCCTAATGAGTTGGTAGCTGGTGGGATGTGTAGGGGATCGGTTCCCGATTTAGATTGGGGGTTTATAGTGGAAGTGATTTTGTTATAGATTGTGTCTATTTCCTGTGTGAAATGATTAGCAATGTTATCGCATAGCGTTTGGGATGGAACAGGTGCTGAGTCACAGGCCAAAGGATTGGTGAAGGTTTTTAGAATCTGGTAAAGGCATTTTTTAGAGCTCACTGCTTGTTCGAGAGAGGCTGTGATATGGGTTTTCCTCGCATTTTTTAGATTGCGGTGGTAGTGGTTCAAAGCCACTTTAAATTTTGCTTTATCTGAGGGGTTTTGAGAGCGGCGCCAATGGCGTTCGAGTCTCCTGCAAGAGCCTTTTTCTAGCCGCAGGGGATTCGAGTACCACTGGGCCTGGCATCGTTTAATGATTGAGGAGCATTGTTTCAGAGGTGCTAAACTATCTAAAGTAGCAAGTAGGCTAGCGTTAAAGGAGGCTAGGTGCATGTAGTATTCACCGTGAGGCATGGGACCTTGCTTTTAGTAAATACACACAATGGGGTGGTCCATAGAACCTTTTTTCCAACAAGAGAAGTGGAAGCCTGAAAGTACATATCGGATGTGTGACAAGGGCTATTTATTGTGTTGCTAGTTGTTAGCTACCAAGAGATGAGCATGGGGCCAATTTACTGAGACCTTTATTTGACCCTATAACGTGTTGGTGGCCTTATTACTAGTGGTAAGTGCATACTTACCCCTATCAAAAACCCACTTTCCAATATTTCCCTAGTTGCCAGCTGCGCTAGAGCCCAAAATCCAAAGCTATCCACTTTGCAAAAAAGGGTTAGTTTTGAATGGAAAAAATGTGATCCATGTTACGCTTTGGGGTATTTGCTGTTGCGGACACTGGGTCTACCCACACAAGTAAGGTGCTATTTTTATTGAAGTTTAAAGAATAAAGCAGCAGGGTTTTAAGTGAGTGCACAACCTGGACTTGTCACTTTGTCAGTAATGATAGTATTGCCCACCTCAAATGGTCAGCTGCTTAAATGACCACAAATATAACAATTATCCACAAGTATGAGAGGCAACACCAAAACAAAAGTGTTAACTGGTTTTTAAACAAACAACTAAATGTCGAGTCCACACAGTAGTTGAGTATTTGCTTGTATTCCTTTATTCCAAGATTCAGTGTAACCAGATCCGCAGCCAACGTGTTTCGCCCAAGCATGGGCTTTTTCAAGGCGAGTTTCAACAATAAAAAAGTACACGTCAAATGAGGGTAGTATGACGAAAGCGGCTGGACCCAGAGTTCAATCTAACTAGGTAAAAAGCCGATAACTGTCGAGCGTCCGTTTAGGTGTATACCATACAGTAATCTGTGTAATCAATTTCTCCTAACTGGTCAGTGTAAACACAGAAAGTGAGAAGAGATCAGCCGAGGTCCGAGGTCCGAGGCACGATGAAAAACCGTTGTGTTGAAACGGATATCCGTTAACACTTTTGTTTTGGTGTTGCCTCTCATACTTGTGGATAATTGCTATTTTTATTGGAAGACTTAGGGGAATGCTGGGTGGAAGGAGGTGTGTGGCTCCCTGCAGATTCCAGAACTTTCCATCACAGACATGTGAGGAAAATATGTTTTTTTTAGTCAAGGTTTGAGGTCTGCAAGGGATTCTGGGGAAATACACCTGGTAAGGGTCAACCCCCCCAGTTCCCCTAGGTGTCTAGTTCTAAAATATTTACAGGTTTGCTAGGTTTCGCTAGGTGTTGAGTTTGCTAGGGCCCAAAATCTGCAGCTACCTACTTTGCAAAAAAAAGTGTCAGTTTTGAGTGGAAAAATGTATTGGATCCAAGTTGCGTTTTGGGCTGACTCCTGTCGCCGGGACTAGGCCTACCCATACAAGTGAGGTACCATTTTTATCAGAAGGCTTAGGTAAATGTTGGGTTGAAGGAAGTTTGTGGCTCCCCTCAGATTCCAGAACTTTCCATCTCAGAAATGTGGGGAAAATTTGTTTTTTTAAGTCAAACGTTGAGGTTTGCAAGGGTTTCTGGGTAACAAAACCTAGTGAGAGCCACGCAAGTCATCGCATCATGGATTTCTCCAGGTGCCTAGTTTTAAAAAATGTAAAGGTTTGCTAGGTTTTCTTAAGTGGTGGCTGAGCTAGGGCCCAAAATTCACGGCTACCCACTTTGCAAAAAAAGGGCCAGTTTTGAGTGGGAAAATGTGATGTTTCCATATGGTGTTTTAGGGCATTTCCATTTTGCGGCACTAGGCCTGCCCAGACAAGTGAGGTACCATTTTCACTGAAAGGATTAGGGGAATGTTGGGTGGAAAGAAGTTTGTGGCTACCCTCAGATTCCAGAACTTTCCATCACAGAAAGGTGAGGAAAATGTGTTGTTTATAGTCAAAGTTTGAGGTTTGTAAGGGTTTCTGGGTAAAAATACCTGGTGAGATCCACGCAAGGCACCCCACCCGAGGTGTCTAGCTTTAAAAAAATTACAGGTTTACTAGGTTTCCCTAGGTTATGGCTGAGCTGGGGCCCAAAATCCACAGCTATCTACTTTGCAAAAAAATGCCAGTTTTGAGTGGAAAAATGTGATTCATCCATGTTGTGTTTTGAGCAGAGCCTTTCATCTTTGCAAGATGGATAAAATGAACCCCAATGAGTTGGGCAGTGATAATATTACTATACCAAGCATGTTATGCACACTAATCCTCAACGACTATGAGATACTTCTGTATACTGTCAGTTGTGGTCGAAAGAGAGGTGTTTACAACATTAACGTGACGTCAGTGGGTGTGCGTTGGCATGAGCAGCAGATTATAGGGTACAGGCCGATGCGGGTCAGTGCAAGACTTAACTCCATGACAGCTTGAGAGGTTGTGACCAATTTCTATAGATAGTTCTCGAGGTGATGCTCAGCTAAGCGGTGCGCTATTCCGTACCTTCCTGCTGACATGATGCGTGGCCCCTTGCTTCTATGCGGGAAGGGTTAACAGGCACAACCACTACTGTTCATGCCAGTCCTCAAATGTGGCATTTTAGGAGTTAAAGTTTTGCAGCTGTGGCAGGCAGGCGGCCAGCAGCCTCCAGGCAGCCCCGAGCCAGACCCCTCTGCTGGTAATCACTCTCCGTGGGAAAGTTGGTCCCATGTGAGCTTCTCTGTGTGTGTACCCCTCACCCCGCTCTGCTGGAGGGTTGGGCATCAAAGAGAGGGCACTCACTCACCTTCCTCTCGCTCTTTCTCATTCTTGGGCAGTTCTAGTTCAGGGGAGAGCTGCCAGCTGAGCTCGTACCCACAAGCCTGCTCTGCCTCGTGAATGAGGATTCCCCAAGTTAGACAGGTAAATATTTGGTGAAGTCTGCAGATCAAACAGGCTTCCTGCCTGGGATGGAATTACTCAAAGGCTGCAAAACTTCTGCTAATTCTGCTTTCGAGTTTCTATGCCAACTGTAAACATCAAGGGATTGCCAGTCTCTGTTCTTCCTTTTCTTGCAAGAGGTCCCCCGAACTATGTGAACTCTCTGGGTGGAAGTCCTGGCGGCAGATCTCAGATGGGTTGTGAGGACTGAGCATGAAGGTAAGCACTGCAGCCTACTCTAGCAGCCAAGATGTGCCCGAAACCAGGAAACTGAATGTTGCGGCCACGCCATGCCTGAAACTGGGAAACGTAATGTTGTGGCCAGCGGGGTTGAGTTGGTCTTTGGGGTGATAACTGAGAGCCTTCGGGGACCTACAGTGGTACGTTGATGAGGATGGAGAGTGAGACTAGTGCAGAGCGGAATTCCGCGGAATCCCACACACTTTAGATACAACTCCGCGGATTTCCATGTAGTTCAACTCTGTGAACTCCGCCCACCCTTAGTTATTATCAGGAGGCTTAGGGGAATGCTGGTGGATGGAAGTTTGTGGTTTCCCACAGATTCCAGAACTTTCCATCACAGAAATGTGAGGAAAATGTGTTTTTAGTCAAAGTTTGAGGTTTGCAAGGTATTCTGGGTAAGTAAACCCCTGGTGAGAGTCATGCAAGTCACCCCACCCCTGGGTGTCTAGTTTAAAAAAAAGTTACAGGTTTGCTATATTTCTCTAACTGCCGGTTTTGCTAGGGTCCAAAATCCACAGCTACCCACATTGGAAAAAAGGGTCAGAGATGTGATGCATCGATGTTGTGTTTTGGCCTTTTTCCTGTTGCGGGCACGAGGCCTACCCACACAAGTAAGGTACCATTTGTACTGGAAGACAGGTGGGAGCATAGTATAGTAGAAAATGTGTTATTACCAATTGGAATTTGCTGCATTTGTGCCTTCCGAATGTCAGACAGTGTGTAAGAAAGAGTACGATTCGAAAAATACCCTCTAAATGATATAATTGTACGGGTACCTACAAATTCAGCGATGTACAAATACCCACTACTCATAAAATCCATATCTTGCGCCCATTTCAGAAATACATAGGTTTCCTTTATACCCATTTTACACTCTACACATTTCATCATGTGTATTGGTCTATACTTGGTACACCATGAAAAAACACTGTACAGTAGAGATCCTTGGGTTCTTGGAGAACCTACAAACCACATATAACCCGACAACCAAAAGGGTCTAGAGGATCTAATGGTATATTGCTATTGTAAATCGGCCATCATGATAAAAAGATACAGATGAAAATGTTGTCACAAGTGGTTGTTTTTTCTTCCTACTCATTTTCAATATTTTTTTTTTTCAATAGGTAATTTCTTTATGAAAACCTTGAGGGATCTACATATATGAACCCCTGCTGAATCTGGAAATGTGTCTACTCTTTAGAAGTCTATAGCTTTCCTGGATCACCTGTGAGTTTCACACTGGTTTCCATCACAAACTGGAAGTAGGTTGAGAGCACAAAAAATAGAAATAATGGGCTACTCTTTGAAAAATGGCAAGACTGTGGTAAAAAAATAGTTTTTTTTATTCAGTTCTGCATGTTCCTAAAAGCTGGCAAGATGGTGACTTTAGCTCAGCCAGTGTTTCTTTATGCCATTTTTATTTGGAAAGAAAGACACTTTTATTCAGACATTTTTTTCCTATTTTTCCCCCAAAACTCAAAATGTAGCAATATTTTTTCCCATTTTCTTGATCCCCTCCAGGGAAATCCACAACCCTGAATATCTTTAGAATACACAGGAGTTTGGAGAACAAAGACACAAGATTGACAAGGATAACTTATGTTTAAAAAAAGTTATGGAGCTTTAAGTTTAAGCGCAAACTACCCCAAATAGCCAAATAAAAGGGGCTAAGCAATGGGGGCAAAAAGGCCTAGCAGTTAAAGGTTTACGAGTAGTAGGCATATTGTGGAGAACTCTGCTACAATTTTTTGTGGGACAAACTGGGTATATATATTGAACCTCAGATACCAACTCTTCAGTACACTTCAGGACCTATGGATACTCTGCCAGGAAGAAAGACTGCTTGCTGCTGAAAGGACTGCCACTCTGCTGGACTGCTGCTCTCTGAAGGAACTGCTGCCCTGTTGTTCTACCCTGCTGCTTTCTTGCCTGGTGAGAAGGACTGGACCTGCACCTCTTGAACCCAGAACCCCTGAGTGACTCCAAGGGCTAGTCGGCTGGCCTCCTGATCCAACAGGCTTCCAACAACCTTGCACCTGCACCTGGACTCTTATCATCTGTGAGTCTACCCTGCCAAGTGGTGCCACCCCAGTCCTGGGCTCTTGGAAGTGTCCCTAAGGTGCTCTGCCAGCCTATGTGGATCCAGAATAACTGGCGCCTCTCCTCTGCTGCGCGGCACAACCCTGAGCAGAACCGCTGCATTGCTGTTGCTGTGTGTATTGGACCTGTCCCAAATACCCGCATTTCCTTTGCAGCCCGCAACTGCCTCAAACCTGCCACTGTGCGATGCATCCCAGGCACAGGCCCTGATATCACGCATCGACTGCAGCCTTGATAATGAAGGCTGGACTCTGCAGGGCAGCCTCCCAGCTCCTCAGAACCAAGGTATTGTCTGGACTGCATGGCGCATTCTCGACACCGTGCTTTGCATCACCAGCCCAGGACAGCAGGATCCTTGACAATGATGAAGGACCTCGCAATGCAGCCTCACCGCATCTCAGAACAGATACATCACTTCGGCTGTGCGACGCATCTTTGACGTGGATCCTCGCAACGCTACCCAAACTAGGATGTAAGGCCCTGTGTTCAGAGTACCTAACTAGGGGGCATATTATCTACAAACGGCGTTAAAATTATAGCCGCTTTAGCGGCAGAAAACTGCCGCTAAAGCGGCGATAATGGGCTTGATAATATGCCCTGGAGAATTCCCATAGAAGTCCATGTTCTGGTGTCAACATGGCTTCTATGGGAATTCTCTGCGGCATATTATCAAGCCTATTATTGCCGGTTTAGCGGCAGTTTTCTGCCGCTAAAGCGGCGATAATTTTAATGCAGTGCTTGATAATATGCCCCTAGGTTCCTGTAGCCATCCCGTGATTCATCGCAGTTGGCCTGAACTTGTGAGTTATATGTATTCTCCCCAACCTATGCCCTTAAGGCATCCTGCTGGAGTGATGCAAGATTTTGCCAGGAAGGTTTGTGCAACCTGTGTGGCCTAAGCTTAAATTGCTTGGTACTGCTTTTCTCAGTATACATTTTTTCATTCTTAATTGCTATGGGATCTAACCACGTCGTTGAGAATGGAAAAGTGCATGATTTAGTTTAAGATAAAGTTATCTTAGTCCATAAGCTCTTCATAATTAGCAACATCCTTATGACAAGCTCCCGGCTGCCAGTCAAAATAAACACGAATCTGTCCTGGAGAAAGTTCTAGCTCCATCATCATGTATAAAATAAATTCATTAAAAAATGCACACATACAATCACGCATACTCTCTCTCTCCCCCTCCCTCCGGCCCCCTCCTTCACTCCCTCTCCCCTGCAAAAATATATACTGAGTTGGACTTGGTCAGTTCTCTTCATGCATTAAACTGTTCCGCTATCGTTCCCATTTCGCTTCTGCACATTACAGCCTTGTGAGATGGGCAAGTCCGTTTCAGCATTCAGATCAATTGCACTTCGGCAGTATTTCACGGAACCACACATTACATTTGCCTAAACAGAATTGCACGTCAGTGCCACGGCTACTGGTCCAATACTTTACTTCTCCAGTACTTGTTCTTTTCCATTTTGAATCCATCCTTTATATTTTTGCAAATACTTATTTTTCCTTCTTTTTATTTTTGTGGCACAGGCTTGGAATAACAAATAATAATGAAAAATTAACCAAATCACCAACTTGCACAGGTCAGACCAACGGGCTGTGCCAATGCTTGTTGAGAATAGAAGGAACTGGTGACGACGTGCCCCCGTGCAGGATACGGCTTGCTGCTCATGACGCATGCGTACACATTACCAGCTGGCAAAACTCTGTTTACTTTAAACATCTACAAACCAGTGCCCTGTCCTAACCTCTCAGCAGCATGTTACCCACAGGGGACAGTGGAACCGATCCTACGGCTAAGAGGGAAGAAGAGACGATAACATTCAATTAAACACTATGCTATTTACTTCTTGTGTGCAAAGCAAGAGTCGTGGTTTGCAAAATACCGTGATCATATCACAGTAAAAAAGAAATGGAATCAAACCCGTTAGGTTAGCAGTTTTAGCATCATGAATTGCTCTGGAGCTGTCCAGGGTGCTGAAATAATATAACGTGTGAGTAAATGGAGGATGACCCCAGCGATACATTCGCTTTGTAAATTCCCCGGGCGAATATGCATTTCCAGAGTTATAAATCTGAGGCAATCAGATTGGGGCTAGATTTTCCACACGTGTGTTGAGTAGATGCTGTTGCTGGTCAGAGATCGGAAAACTTACCAAGATCCCAGAAAGCACTGCACGACCCGATGACTAGCAGCCACCACACACGGCACTCCAGGAGAGTTGCTCTTCCGGGAAACTCTCTGTCCCACCTTCACAGTCCCTGGATAGGAGTGGAGCAATGCAAGGCTGCCCGGGGGGGATTGCGCAGCAGCCCCCCCTAAAAGGGCACAAAAAACTGTCACAGTGGAAACACATTTAGAAATGTAAAAAAGCCATACATCTGTTAGCAATACAAACAAATTTTACGACAACACCTGTTACTTGCATGTATGCTCATTATTTAATGTCCAGTTTCTCAGTCCAACAAAAGGATCAGTAATTCAACACAGCGCCAAAAGCATCACAATATCAACATTTTCAAAAGTATCTTGGTGTAAGGTACGTGATAAGTGCAGGATTTTAGGGATTAGTGCAGGGCGTAGTGAGGGAGGGAGGTTGTGAAAGATTTAGGAACATCCACAATTCAATTGAAGAACCTGACCTGCCAGTTAAATGGCCACAAAACTTAAATTAGATAACACAGACTAAGACAGCAGTTGTACATTCACTGACAATCTCCTGTGTTGATTGAGGAAATGAAAAAGTCGACGTTTCGACCCCTGTTAGAGCCAGCAAATTGGTTTGCTTGGGGTTGGGGTCTTCATCAGGACCGGGGGAAGGGCTTACACCAGCATCAGCAGCAAATGTCACGCTGGAAAAATTGGGAAGGGGCCAGTCAGTGCTCCCAAGGTGTAGTATTCCAATGCTCGAAAAATGAGACAAGGGAAGGCTGAATGTATCAGCATAAACACTCATCCAATGGTGTTAGAAGCTCGAGGGCCGCGCCGTACGGCGCGGCCCTCGAGCTTCTAACACCATTGGATGAGTGTTTATGCTGATACATTCAGCCTTCCCTTGTCTCATTTTTCGAGCATTGGAATTCTACACCTTGGGAGCACTGACTGGCCCCTTCCCAATTTTTCCAGCGTGACATTTGCTGCTGATGCTGGTGTAAGCCCTTCCCCCGGTCCTGATGAAGACCCCAACCCCAAGCAAACCAATTTGCTGGCTCTAACAGGGGTCGAAACGTCGACTTTTTCATTTCCTCAATCAACACAGGAGATTGTCAGTGAATGTACAACTGCTGTCTTAGTCTGTGTTATCTAATTTAAGTTTTGTGGCCATTTAACTGGCAGGTCAGGTTCTTCAATTGAATTGTGGATGTTCCTAAATCTTTCACAACCTCCCTCCCTCACTACGCCCTGCACTAATCCCTAAAATCCTGCACTTATCACGTACCTTACACCAAGATACTTTTGAAAATGTTGATATTGTGATGCTTTTGGCGCTGTGTTGAATTACTGATCCTTTTGTTGGACTGAGAAACTGGACATTAAATAATGTGCATACATGCAAGTAACAGGTGTTGTCGTAAAATTTGTTTGTATTGCTAACAGATGTATGGCTTTTTTACATTTCTAAATGTGTTTCCACTGTGACAGTTTTTTGTGTACCTAGTTATACCCGAGTCCAGTGGTCTACCGGGTTACCCCATTAATATATAACCCCCCCCCCCCCCCCCCCCTAAAAGGGCGGCTGCCTTAGTGCCACAGGAAGGCACTGGAGGCACCAGTCTAGTCCCTGGGCCACGGCCAGGGAGGATGTCCGGCGGACCCACTTCCGGGGAAGGGGGAGGGGACAAGGGTATTTAGGCTGTCCCCGCGCGATGTTCGCCCTCTTGTCCCTCGACGTCTCGCCTTGGAGGTCGCAGCTCGTCCGTCCGCGCGCTTCGTCGTTCGCGCGCCCAGCAGCCTCGGAGCCTCGTCGTTCGCGGTGAGTCCGCCTGCCTCCTCTCCCCGCACTGGCCCCGTACCTGGGCAGCACCAGGTGACGGGGCCCTGTGGTCGGAATACCACGGGCGGGGGAGGTTGCGGGCGCAAAGCCAGGCCCAAGTCGCCGGCCAGTGAGGTTGCGCGGGCGGCGTGGGGTGGGGGCGCGGGTGCGGTTGATTATCGGTCGGGCTTCGGCAGTGCCATCAGAGTTACTGTGGACTAAGGGTTCAGGCCTGAGACTTCCACGTACAAAGTTACAGGTTCAAAGCAATGGTCTCTGTTCCGGTCGATCCCTTTTGCTAGTGCCTCCTCCGGGACCCCCGGGCCCGCGTCCCCCCCCCCACCTTCCCAGCCCTGGTTGTGGCAGCCTTGGGTCGTGGCTCGGTGGCCAAGTGGTAAGGCTTCGATCTCGAGAGACGATGTGGCCTTATGGGTAGAGCTGCGGACTGTGGCGCTGGAGCACATCGTTCGAGCGGCTTCGGCGCAGTATGGTGTGATTTTGGGCAAATCACTTGATTGCAATCTGGGGAGGAGATGGGGTCCGTCGGCTGCGCTGCCGACCTTGGTGCAGGCTACCAGGGTTCGTGCCTCGTGGTCGCGTCCACTTTCTGGGCTATTCACGTCATTCCCCGTACCTGAATGGGTATGTAATTACGGTGCCCGTGTTCAGCGCTCCAATACCTTAATTAATTATGGGTTATTGGACGCTTCCTTGATGAAATGTAATCCTACAATTTATAAGCGGTGCGATTCGCTGCTGCACGGAGTACGGGTGGGTCGGCGTCCTTCGCGCAGGCTCAGCTGGGTGCCGCAGGCATTGCTACCAGCGGTAGCTCAGTGGTAAAGCGCATGCTTTGCATGCATGAGGCCTCGGGTTCAACCGCCGGCGTCTACAGTGCACTTTTCTTTTAGGGGAAGCAAAAAACTATGTGCGCACAGGTTTTTTCGTAGATCTCGGGTTCGGACCCGTCGAGCCTCCATGTTGGTTTGTGGATTTGACAATTGGGATACTGGCACCACTCACGCGCCTTGGCCGACGCATGCCTGGGGATGCGAGACGCTTGTCGGGGAGCTGTAGGGATTAGGTACGAAAGGGGAGCAGTGAGGGCAGCGAGTCCACACGGCCCCTTCACCCGCTCACCTCTTCGAGGCAGTGGCTTGGGTCCTGGGAGGGTGTGTGGTCCGCCTGATGCGACCCTGCTGTCGGGTGCAGGAACCTGTAAGATCGTGGAGCTTCTAGGGGACAGGAGTTGGTTTAACGGATAGGGCGCTCGCGCGCAGACCTGGGTTCGAGTTCGGCATTGGCGCTGATCCTCCGTGATTCTGGGCAAATCACAATCTCCTCGTGCCCAACATATTAATAATGTGCGTCCCCTATGTAACGCAACTGGTGCTATGTAAGGCGCTCTGATATCGGATTGGACCCGGCAGGTCAGCGCTATATATAACTGCTACATTAATTAAACGGTATAGTGGTGTGGCGCTGTGGCCGGGCGACTGACTCCGGAATCTGGGGATCATGGTTCGATCCCCGGCGCCGACGGCATATTATCCCAGCACCAGGTGACTCTTGGCAATCGCTTGCTTAATCTTAAAAAAAAAAAGACCGGAGCTTGAGGGTCGTGTGTGCCAGTTTGTGTTGTGGGGGTGGCGCGGCCGAGCCTCAGTCATCCATGCACACGGGACTTTCTCTTGGGTGGGGTGCCCCATGCCTTGCCAGGCCCGTCTGCGGGCTGCGCACTGGGGTGGGGGCGGGCTAGCACCAAGCCAAGGTCGGAGCAGGTGACGGTTACTTTAATTTTTATCACAGTAACCATAAATCTTTGCAGCATCCTTTTAAAAAAAAAAAAAAAAAACACTGCTCAGGCTGAAGATGTCTATATTGTTGACGCCCCCCTTTTCTTGCATGATGTAATATGGGTAGGACATTCAAGTTCCTTGTATGTTGGATTGATTTTCGCTTGGTTGAGCGATTCGTTCGGTGCTTATCTTTCTTAGATATGTTTTTGCCGATGTCAAAAGTTGACTCAGTGGTTTTGGGAGGGCTCCTACGTTTTGGGTCCAGCCGGGTCTTGCAAGCCACTCTGGGACTGGGTGTAAGGGGTGCCGTAGGGGTTGCTTCTGCGGCGCGGATGTTGGAGGTGCCCTTTCGCATAAAGGCAGAGTGAATTACAGCAGGGCAAACGGGTGCGCGTTAGGTGTTTTCTGCCAGCAATAACTGGGGTAAAGGGCAGATTTGGCACTAGTGGTGATTATATTGGCTACATTGCCAGGCGTTGTGATCCGGGCCTCAGTGTGTCCCACGTCGCTCCAGCTTGTCGGGGGTATGATGTACCTCCAGCAGCGGCACTGTTACAGGCTGAATAGATTACCCAAGGCGACTTCTTCTGAGGTACTACGCCATGGCAGGCATTCGTCCTCCAGAGAATCCAGGGGTAGGTGGTCAGTCTGGTTGGTTTTATACTGCATTTTAGGTAAAGGGGGTTGTTGTTCCCCCTCTTTGGCTTAAAGTGTCAGGCCACTAGGTGGCACGGCTCCACTGTTTTTCTCACCCGGCCTGAATGTTACCTGGTTTTCATGCCCACAATGCTTGTGGGACAGCTTTTCAGTGCAGCTGCTCCAAGGAGGAGGGGGAGTGTAGCAGCAGAAGGCGTGGTGGCTGTAGCTTGGGTGTCGACCGTGGCTCGCGTTTTGGGTGCGCGATCTGGAATAACGCAGCGAATACGGTAGTTTGGAAGACCGTTTTGCTGGTGAAGTATCTTCAATAGTGACCGCAATAGTGTCTGAGCGGGAGCTTGCACAGCCTTGTCATTTCGTAACTGTAGCAGGTTCTAGGAGCTTGCACAGCCTTCGCATTTCAAAGCTACAGCAGGGTCATGTCCAAGAGTCACTCAAATTGCTGGGATTAATGCAGCATGATAAGATTGGGGACAGAGCACTGCAGAGTAACCTGCACACTAGTCTTCCCTGCGAGGAAGAGTTGACTTAGGGGCAGCTATTAGTATCGGCCATCCCACCACAGAGTGCGCCGTCCACCCAGCATTTCGTCCTCCAAGGGTTGCTAATTTCCGTAAATTAGGGGTAGCAAGCAACTTCTATGAGGCAGTGGCAGGATATCCCTCGGGTTGTAGGGGCACAAGACAGTGGCAAGTGATCAGGATATCCCTCGGAGTGAAGGGGCGTGTGACAGGGGCAAGTGATCACGCTTCAGCAGTAGTGGCCAGGTGATCTTTGTATGCCTGGCGGATGCCCCGGGCACCAAGCTGCCTGGTCGTGCCTTTGGTCAGGGTTTACCGTTCGTATGAGCTTGGAGCCCCGGATCCGCGCTACTGAATCGATCAGGCATAATCAAGTTGCTGTTGCATCGCCCTGGTTCCTTTTGCCCATTTCCAGCCTTTTCCGGTTTCCTGCTTTAAGATATGGAAGACTGCAGGGGGAGGGGCTGTTAACCGTTGAACTTTGTCAACGAAGCCGCTGTGTTGCGCGCTGTATGGCGGTGCAGTAACGGCCAGCGCCCCAAGACCGTAAGGGTGTAAGGAAGGTCTGTGCTTCAGGGTCTCGTAGGCAATGAGGGGGGCCCCGAGCGGCAGCCGGCTAGAAGGTGGTCGGCTTCACCGCCAGCGCAAGGAGTGTACATCACCAGTCAGGCGTCGTAATGGCTGTTGCTTTCCAGTGGGCCCACGGCACGTGTGACCCTGTTTTAATCCGCTTCAGTTAGTTCAGCTGGTTAGCCAATAGATGGGCTTGTTGTAGGGAGTGCTTATTTTGTAGTTAAGATAGGGATACATGACATGTGCGCAGTATCCCACGTAAAGGGGGCTCTTGTTTTACGTTTCAACACCTGCGTCACATCATTTACATGTGTATTTTGAGATGTATTCTCAATGCGCGTGAGATTAACGCCATGAATAGTGATCAGTCAGGATGGTCAGTGCACAGAACACCAGTAAAGGCGCGGTGTGCTGGTGGCCGGTCTGCTTGCCATGGTGATCGCCTGAGAAAGCTGTGTAGCCCTGCAGATTAGTTAACTGTTAAACGATCCTTGAACCCTACGCAGGGCTCCCTCTGCTCCGTTGGTGTCTTTATGTTAGCCGTTCACTTTGGGTGCCCGGTAATTTAATGAGTGAGGCAGTGGAACCTATGCCACTAGGGCTATCATGACGGTCTTTTGTTGGATCCTGTTGAAGGTAGGATACCCATTTTTCGCAGCAACTGTGTGCTCCCCAGTGGTAGGATTTGGCTCGTCGGTTACATTCAGCTTTCCTCTTGCCCAAGCTATCCTTCTAGCCTTGGGGGGGAGGGGGGGGGGCGGGTTTTCCTCTTTTGGCCTCTTGGAGTTCAAGGGAAATAGACGCGTGTCAGCTCCCCAAGCTTGATTGCCACGCTGCTGCGCTTCATGACAGATGTTTTATGTCTCCAGACAAGTGCTGCTTGCAATTTTAGTTTTCATTGGTTTGGTGAACACATTATCCTTTCACTTGCGGTCGGAGAACGTAGATTATGTGGTGGATTTAGCATTTCATGTCCTGGGACCATTAGGACTAATGCTCCGTTAGTAAGGGAACCCCCTGGGTTAGGCGTGCATGGCTAGGATCTGAGGGTAACCAGCAAAGGCTTGCTTCCAAGGTTTGTGAAGTGGATCAGATGGGCCAAGCTGTGCTGCATAGCACCACGCATATTCTATAGGTCACAGTTTAAATACTAGGTCCTATGCACGGTCACTGGTAGGTTCTGATTCCTATACGCCTGCACACCTTCGCGTATATTGTGCATTCGGGACGCATGTCATACGTTCCACCGACCCTCCCCCACGGGAGGTGATCACACAATTGCAGCGTTTAATTTCCAACGGGCCAAGAGGGGCGAGTTGTGGGGCAGCAAGATTCCTGCAGCAGGGAGCGCCGCCAGGCGGCAAGGTCTTGGAGAGTATCTGGGATTTGAAGGTCCCGCGGGGTGCCTGTCACCTGGCCACTGCATGTGGTTGATGGTGATCTCCAAGGGCTTAGGGGGGTCATGTCAAAAAATCACCGGGGCTGATTCACAGGCGAGTGCGGTGGTTCCGACCTCATTTCGTATGATGCTCCCTGTCGGGTCTGGCTAATGTTCATCTAAAAGGGTTTTAATTCCTCTCTTCTCAGCCATACTGTGAGCAGTATGAAAGCAGTCTGTGGATCAGTAGGTTGGGGGGAGCACGTCCGTTCCGGGGGTTGTGACTGTGAGTCCTGGTGTGACGCTTTGAGTCCTAGTCCTGCTTGCTGCAGGGCCAGATGAGGGTTGATTCACAATAGGTTGCAATGAATGAGGAGGCAGAACCCTGCAGCACACTCTGCTAAGCTGTTACTGGCGAATTGTTGACCTAAGGCCGAAGCGGGCGCGTATAGAGCAGGGCCAGAATGATTTGGCCGGGCAGCATGACAAAGGTCTTTTCGGCACTGGCAGACTGGTGCAGGCTGCTAGTAGTGCCATTGCAGAACATAGATTTCTCATAGATTATATCTATTATATCTATTATCTATTGATATCTATTAGGGACATCGATTGAACCATGGTGATCAATTGGTTGTGGGTTCGTGCCCAACAGGAGTAAGGGAATTGCATTCTGTTCCATCAGGCGACGTGTACCGTCGATAGCACCAGCAGCTGTAAAGCTTCTATTTTCACCCGGGACTGGGGCTGGCAATATCATCTAACTTTGCAGCGAGACACCGAATGGGCAAAGACATACTTGCGATGGTGCAACGGGCACTCAGCAGTAGAGTCAGCTGGGTCTCATCATACCCTGGTATCTGTCAGTGATAAAACGTAAGGTTGTGGCTACACACGAACAGGCACTCTAGGGCAGCTGGGGCGGGAGTGTGCCAGTGCCAAGAGGGGGCGGGTTGCCTGGTTAGGGCTGCCTGTTGGGAGGGAGCACTAATACGGATAGCCACGAAAGCGCGTTTGCATTCATAGAAGGCTAAATTGATACTTTTATGGCAGGGTGCCAGTTGCTTCAGTTATGCGCGTGTTCCTTGGCAGTGTCAGGAACATTCAGAAGGCAATGTTGGTGGTTAGCCTGTTGTCATGCTTTTCAGAGGTGTTTTAGCTCAGGCATGGCCAAGCATGGGTTAGAGGCCGGTGGTCTGCCCTGGGATTCGTGTTAACAGGCAGGTGAAGCAGCAGAACTTAGAGGGGCTTGGGTCTGACCTCTGGTTACAAGGGCAGAGCCTGGTCGGCTCACTTAGTAGCCCGTCCTTTAGTTCGACAAAACATGTACCATTGATGTGAGTAACGGTAACGGGTAACTTCTCCCGCCCTCTAGCACTGGCTGGCAGCTATGCAGGTTGTGGAAGTGGCCTTCCAACGGGGGCGATTGGGTCCATATGATTGGGGGAAACTCCTGGGAAGCATATTTGGGCTGTAAAGTAGCAGGAGAACCATTGGCATTCCCAGTATTCAACATAGAGAGGTATTTATGCTTTGGTCCCCCCCCCGGGTCACGCTGTCCTGTCTGCTCCCTGGTATGCTAGCAGAAGTTTGGGAGGGCAAGGCTTCACATAGGGTGGTAACTGTCGAAAGGTGATGGTCATACTCCGACTAGTGCTAGACTCAGATAACTGAGGTAAGAGGAAGTAGAGTGGGTTTGTCAACTCTTACCTCCACCCTCGGGCACTTCCTGGCAGGAGTGGCTTGTCATAGGTATTGTTCTTCAGCCATGCAAAGGTAACACTGGACCAACACCTATTTATAGGTTTCAGGTCCTATCAGTCAAAATCCACGGGGAGTTTTGAAAGAATGGGGGCACTTGTTCTGAGGGGGCATGCTGGCTCCGGTCCTGCATGGGCTAAAACTTGTTTGGATGGACCTGGGGCAGCCCGGTTATCAGCATGTTGTAAGTTAAAAGGCAAAGAGGTTTTGGCTTCATCAGGCAAGGTCTTGTACACGCCGAGTCCACAGGGTGCCTGGAGGGAGATGGGGTGCACCTCTCTAGTTTAGGCATGGATCTTTTCCTACTGGATCGAGGGGAAGCTTTGGGCTGCAGCAGGTTGTAAGTAAATAGGTCTACCTTGGTGGGGGGCCATGGTAGTGACGGTGGCCCCTCCCAAGGCTGTGGAGGAGTTACAGGGCGATCTAGAGTCTGCAGATACCAAGGGGTACTTCATGCAGCAGCACAGCGTGGTGCTAAGCCAGGATACCCAGGGATGTCTTAGGTTGTCCCCTGGAAGAACTACGGCGCCCTGTTAGTCCTACGGGCGGTTGTGGGTCTGAGCAACCGGGGGCTGCCATAATACGCTCCGCCCACCTCTTTCGGGAGGGGGGGCGTGAGTAAGCAAGTGGACTGGTGGTCCACGGATGGGAGGGGGTGGCCCCTCCCAAGATTTGGTATGCACCATTTGGCGACTGCCACGGTGTAATTTAGGCTTATCAGACGGGCAGGCGGCATAGGGGTTGGCCTGCCCTGGGATCGGATCGCCCGTAAGATAACCCAACATGTTTGCATATTGGTTATGCTAATAAACCTGCAGCAATATTTCTCCACTTACAAAAGTGTTGTGTGGTTTATTGATGTATTATGTGTGTCATGTGACTACAGTTGCCGATATTGGCACTATGCGTGGGGGTGGCGTGACCGGTTGGGGCGCATCCATTCTCCATTTTAAGCTCATGTTTCACACAAAGTAAAGTTTGATGGTCCGGGGATAACCATATAAAGGCACTCACTCCAAGAGTGAATGTGATCCCTTCTTGGCTGCAGTCACTCCTGTTAGGAAGCAGCGCTTTGCTGAGTATCATTCTTATATGTGCAATCACCTTTCAAAAAACGAACTAAGTGGTTTTGTTGCCATAGGTCACTCTGACTTTAACTTTCAAGTTTGAGTAAAAACACTCCCCCTGCCCTCCAACAACTGTCATGATACAGCGGCCAGCCAAGATCTGTATACAGTAGATTGAAGGGTACTTCTCTTGTAAAACATAGTTGGTGGGGTACAAGTTCAGCCCCCGCTTTTTGAATGAGACAGTCATATTACAGGCCCCCAACCAGAGTTAAAACTTTTAAAAGATGCAAGGGAGCCTCTGGGGGCAAAGAGTAAATGCACAAGGTACAACTGTGAACTTTCAACCTTAAAGGTCTATTTTCTACAATAATAATAATCCACATTTGTAAAGCGCAAACAATCACCCATAAGGGTCTCTAGGCGCTGGGGGCCGTCGGGAAGATTAAGCAAGCTAATGCCCAGATTCACATGGTGCTGGGCTAATCTGCCGTCGGCGCCGGGGTTCGAACCGTGATCCCCAGATTCCAGAGTCAGTCGTCCTGGCCGCGGTGCCACACCTCTTCCTCTACAATGCCTCAGCCTCTCTAATGTCATACTGCTTCAATGGACTTGGTTGCTAACAGGCTCAGCATGGAAGCCGTAGCAGAGTTTCACAGCAGTGCCTTTGTTCCCAATTTTCCTCCTGACCTGCAACCCCACCTGTTCACTGTCCTTTCTTGAGACATGAAATAACTTCTTAAAAAGTCACTCTGCTGGAGCCAATGAACGGCAACAATCTCCTCTCGCTTACTGCATGACTTCATGTCTTCATCACACGCATTCCGCATTGTAATGTACATCTTACAGTGTAGTAGTGCATCCTATGGCAGGTTTGAGCATGCTGAACTTCACTTCCGGTTAGGGAGTTCAGATACAGCCATGTTTCAGTTTGTTAATGTATTTTAGAAATGATTCTGTGGGTCACGTTTACAAATCTTTGGGAGTATAAACATCGTGTAAAAGGCATGGAAAATGGATTTCGGTCTATTCATAACAACTTTTCCATTTGGAGATTGGAGTGGTAATGCTGCATCAATAAATAGATAATACTACTGCACAGGAAGTATGTGGCTGTTGTACCTTCAAATGCGGAAAACATGCGGAAACATTGACTTTGCACGTTCTTCCCTTATTTAAATGTATATTATTGGTAATGTCACGGTTCCCTTTTGCGATAGAGCACTTACCGTAACCATCGCGTATCACTCTTGGCATTACAGTCTATAAATGGTCCCACGTGTGAGCCTGGGCAGATGGCACAACCATTGCTACATCTTCCCAATTACAGAAGGCACCAGAGTGTGTTAAACAAAATACACCACCATAGAGAGCAATTTCCAGCGAGAACATTCTACAGAACACAGGGAACATAATATCTAAAGAACCCACAGACGCATTAAAGATGTTTGCAGCATTTTTCTCGCAATCCTCTCACCTGCTGAGAATACATAATGGTGCCCGTGGGGTTAAAAAGCATTGGCCGCCATTATTCAAATTACTCCCTTTACTTGTTTCTTCTGAACATCTGTCTAATGAGACTTGGTTTTCTTCGAAAATACCCAGTGGCGTGTAAAGAGCCTTCAACCCAAGACACAAATTAACACTAGATGGAGAACTGACCCGGCTGATTAACTCTGAACACAAGCGCTCGCCGTCCCGCCTCGGGCGCAAGCAGACCCGCGCCCATGAAACTCCGCATTAAAGCGGCTCCTTCCAGGGCCACCGGGGCCGGGAGCACACGGCAGAACTGCTGCCATCAATCTGCAGGCTCCTTAGACCCCCTGCAGGCCTCAGATTACACACTGAGAAACTTACTTGACAAACTATAATGTTGGCCTGTGTGCCTGTGCAGGTGTTATATCGCATGCACCCGGCTAGGAGGAAAAAGGTACTTATATATTTCTGTTAATGGGCGCCGATGAACCAAAAGGCCAGAGGTAGCGGAAGTGACATCATACACCCTTTGACCTTAATTACGTCACAGTACGTGACGTCACATGACCATAACCCTCACATCACAATAACTGCACTCACTTATCTTGAGTCAGTCATTCTCACTCACTCACTTTCACACATACTATCCAAAATACTAACATACGTACTCTCTCACGCACACAAACTCACAGGCTTTCTCAGCAAAACTCTCACCCACATGCACGCACACAACATTCATTGAAAATCATTTTATTTTGCTTGCCTAAGATGCCAGTGAAGGCCTAGTTCCAGATCTTGCTGCTCCACTTTGTATTACATTATTAGTGGACGGTAAATTATTATCCACTATTAGTGTAATATAAAAATGAGCAGAAAAGTAGGTTGGAGTCTGCTCTGGTAATACGAGCCACTCCTGTGATCTCAAAAAGGAAGTGTCAGGGGTCCCAAGGGGCAAGCCATGGGTCACAGCTGCGACCCCTGGCAACCCCTAAATGACGTCCAAGATTCTGTTACTTCAGAGCACTAAAAGTCTAGCATTAAAATATCAGGTTTGGGTACGGTTCCATTTCTCCAACATCCCATTAGTGTGGTAGAGCTTTAATGCACAGGAACTTCAGTTACAGGCAGCTTTGAGGCCTTCTGTTTTCAGCTAATCTCTGACCTACCTAGGCTTCAATTTCCCTCTTGGATTTGGCTTCAAAACTTGCCATAGCTTAGTGTTAGTGGTTGGTGTAACTCCAATATTTTGTAGTAGTGTAATTATGTGAAATTACAGCAAAATTATGTACAATTAAGCAGAATTACTGAAAGAGCGTTACCCAGCATTTAGTACTATTTTATTATTGCAAAATGCACCATCGTGTCAAACATGGACCTTGCATTTTGCACTCAGAAAATAGTACTAAATGCAACATACACATTCAGCAATAACAAGCAGCCGCTTGCGCTCCCTAAATTTGTTGTTTCTCTGCTCCTGCTGTGGGATTTTTCAGCTAAATTACCCATAATTATGTGAATGGGCATAATCACATATATTTCGGTAATTTTACATCAAACGAGTAATGCAAATTACTCTGATTACTCCATCGTAACTCAGATTGTGCCCAGGCCTAACTGACTCCCAGGGATCAAGCAGAAATGTAGGACATTGCCAATAGTTGCATGGGCAAACCCGACACTCTCAGGGCGAGGAAGCAAAAGACACACAATTGACCTCATCATCCAGGCTAGCTTGAATCCAGTGGCACAGTGAGCCCGGGACCCACGTCTGGGCAAACCCGACACTCTCAGGGCGAGGAAGCAAAAGACACACAATTGACCTCATCATCCAGGCTAGCTTGAATCCAGTGGCACAGTGAGCCCGGGACCCACGTCTGGGCAAACCCGACACTCTCAGGGCGAGGAAGCAAAAGACACACAATTGAACTCAGTGCCTTCTTAATTATTTTATCAGAGCAAAGAAAGGTTGGGGATAGATCTTACTGTCAAAGCTGGTGAGATCCAGTATTGGTCTTCACGGAAGGGTGAGGATTTGACCTGTTTTGAGTGACATCTGGGCAGATTCTTTGTGCATGTGGTGTTTTGACTATGTTAGAGAAGGTGGTGGGAGCAGCTGCAGTCATGGCCTGCCTCAGTAAAACCCTTCTTTTGCTCCCTTGTTCCAAACGTGGCCTGATGTAATCCAGGAAATCCTTTCATATGTAACCTCTTTCCAGTTAATTCTTCCCTGACTTCAGTTGATGCAATTAGAATTTGGCCCAATTTGTAGGTTCATGCAATTTAAATAACACACTTGCAAAATCAACACCTGATGAGTTGATATTGCTGATTTTACAAACTGAAAAATAAGTGCGTGGTGCATTTGAGAAATTGGAGCAGCCAGCTAAAGAAATGAATGCAAATTCAGACAGAAGGAGAATTCCTACATTTTATGCGCTACCAGCTCCTTCATATGGAATGCAAATAATACAAGCTGAGTTGTGAAAGGAAACAATAATGAAACAGGGACATTACTTTGAAAAATGTCCGGCAAAAATTAGAGCCGGTGAAGATGTTGAAAAACATAAGAGTTGCTGGATTTAAGGGCAAAGCCTTTGGAAAGAAATTATAGTGGTGGTGCAAATGATATATCATGTTGTCCTGAGGCAACTACATTTCCTTTGAGAGTTCTTGGTCCTGCATCAAGTGGGCCAACAAACATTCATATACCTTGGACACGTCATGATTTATGGGCTTTTACAAAATAATGTTCAAAATTGAGAGAAGAACCAGAGAAATGTATTCAGAATTTTGATTGTGAGCATGTCAAACGTTTCAACAGTTCATGCGCGTTATGACAGACTGAGTAGGTGTACAGACAATATAGTAGGTTGGACGATCCTACTAAGAGAAGGTGCATCAGGTTTTGTGTCATCTTTTGCTTTGGGATTGAAACCAGAATTAAGCATGCAGATATAACAAAGTGTAATGTGCTGGCAACCAAAGTCAATTAATGAAATTGTGACTTACAAAAAATATCCTAGTGACTATTGTGAGTATGAGATGATGTAGACTGGAGTGTGCCACAGCTGTGGTCAATGTTGATACTGGAGGAGAATATGTAGAGTAAATATACAGGTGCAACCTGTCAATGAGGTAGCTGTGAAGATTTCGATGTCCCAGAATGAGACAAGACTATCAGTGATTAGTGATCAATTTCCACAATTTGCAGCTACCCTAGCGGTACCACAAGGACATAGACACAATGATGGTGCTTGTGCGGAGTGAAGACTGCATGCCTGGTGCAGTTCTTGAGGTAGACCAGATTACCATATGTGGAGGGCACAGTTAATGGTTACCCCATGTCCTTCCTAGTTGATATTGGTGTTACCCGTTCCACAGTTAGACCAGTGGGAGTTCATAACCTAGCCCTCATGGAAACAGAAGCACAAGCTGTAGGCATTACAAATAAACATGTTGTTCTTAAAATATTTGCTTTTGTTCAAGCGAATATAGGTTCTGTTACAGATAACCATGAGATATAATTAGTGAAACTAGTCCTGTTAACCTGCTAGGTGGGGATTTACGTTGTAAACTGAATTGTGAAATTTATTTTACACCGGATGGTGTCTACATTGAGACAAATAGCACAGATATTGGTTTCAATTAAAATTAAAGTCAGAGATAGTAAATGTTTTTCCAGTTTTCACAGAAAAGGACATCGCTTCAGATTTAAGACAGACTGTAAAAGGGGAGGTTTGGGATTTGACAGATAAAGACATTGGGCTAATAAAAAATGCTTAGCCAGTGTAGGTTACATTAAAACAAAGAGGTATCTATCCACAAATCCTGCTAAAGCAAAAGAGGCTTGTATATTAGACACTATTGCACTGTTAAATCATTTAGCTGAACATGGAAACAAGCTCTGACCAACACAATTACAGTACTGTCAGACAATAGTTAAATATTTGGGACAACACGTTCAGAAAGGAGTAAGAGATGTGTCCAAAGACCGCATCTCCGCAATTCTAAGAATGATCCCGCCTCATGCACAGATAGATGTAAAAGTGTCCTTGAGCACTGTAGACAACTGTCGCCAGTGGAGATGCCCAATTTTTCATTAACTGCTTAGCATTAGAGAGACACATAGTGACATAAGTGATCTAGTGCCTTGGGATAATGAATGTATGAAAGCCTTTGTTGGGTCTAAAAACAAAACAAGGTGATGAATGGAATGCTTGAATTAACCTCAGCCACTGGCAATCGCTCGGGCCACATCTCAATCCATCTTGTTTGCTCACCAGGCCACCTCACTTTGGACCCAGCCAAATGCAAATCAGTCTTGAACCTGGTCCTCATGAGAACAGTCCAGCCCATACTGCCAGGAACACTGAACCGGAACACAAGCGACCCAGGACCGGTTTCTCCCTTCTTATGGACCAGGTGTAGCTTGGTTCCAGTGGCACAGTGAGCCCCGACCCATGTCTGGGCATACCCAGCAAACTTAGGACATCAAATGCAATAAACAAAACAAGGTTATGGATGGAATGCTTGAATTAATCTGAACCACTGGCTGGTCCTGGGCTGCTTGTGTTCTGGGTGAGAGAGGAACTGGCTTGGCAGATGGGCTGGACTGTTCCCATTGGAGCAGGGTCAAGACTGATTTGCATATAGCTGCATTCAAACTGAGGTGACATGGTGTGCAAAATAATAATGGATTGGGATGCGGTCTGAGTGGCTGAGATTAATTCAAGCATTCCTTCCATCACTGTTTTGTATACTTATTGTGTTGCCCTAAGTGGGACGGGTATGCCTAGGCGTGGGTCCTGTGCACTGTTTCACTGGAACCGATCTGTACCAGCTGATGGTCACACAACTAGGGCAAACCCGGTCCTGGTTGCTTATGTGCAGTTCAGGGAGGAGCTGGTTTAGCAGTTCAGGCTGTACTGTTTCCATTGGAGCAGGGGCAAGACTGATTTGCATATAGCTGGGTCCAAACTGAGTTGGCAAGGTGTGCAAAATAAAGATGGTGTGGAATGCGGCCCGAGGGATTACCAGTGACTGAGATTAATTCAAGCATTCCACTCCTCACTGTTTTGTATTCATTGGAAGTAAGACACACTTTGTGCACAACACCGGTTTTAGAAATGTTGAATAATGAAAAATATTTTTTTGTGTTGTCATTAAAAAGATAGGTGCTCTCTTTCTGTTCTCTCTCAACAGCACAGCAGTGGGAAAAGACGTGTTGCTTATTTTTCTGGAACTCTTGATCCTTTTGTTGTTGCTCTACCTGGATGTTTGAAATCCAATGCAACTACAGCTGTAGTCATCACCCAAAGTAATTCATGGGTTTTGGATCATACATTAATTGTGTTTGTGCCACACTCAGTGGAGACGCAATTGACCCGAAGCAGAATCCAATATATGACTAATGCAAGATTGATTAAAATGAGTTAATAACTCTTGTAGCCCCAAATATGTCAATCAGAAGATGTGGTACATTAAATTCTACTACCTTTTGTGACACTTCTAGAAGTGGAAAATGAAAATATAATGATATTGACAATGCTGAAGCATTATATTTGTGAGATGTGTTTTCTGCCCAGGTTCCTGAGCTGATAGCTTTCACTAGTGCCTGTTGTTCTGCTTGCACACGGTGTTACAATTTATACCAATAGCCAGTGTTCATGATTTTGGACTGTTGTGGTCACAGCCTGGATTCATGACTTTTGCTGGGACACCAATTTGAGATGGACTGCAAATTCTTGATTTGTTCTATTCTTTGAGTTCCCCATCGAAATTGCAGTTGTAAAATGTGCAGCACATGGATGTGGCAGTGATAATGTCACTAAAGGAAATAATAATGCAGCTGCATTTGCAAGTTACTAAGCAGCACTGTCTACTGCATTGTCGATGCGGGTTGGTAATCACCCAGCACCTGCTCTTACTTTTTTGTCAATACAAACATTGCATGAGTTGAAGGAAGAACAGGATTAAATGTCCGATGTGGAAAAGAAAGAGTGGGAAAGGGTTGAATGTACCCAATGAAACCACTTCTTTTGGGCAAGCAATGATGACAGATTTGTGTTGTCAAATTCACTTGGACCTACAAATGTGGGAAGAGATGGGATGATTAATACATGTTAATCACTACTGGGTCCTTCCTCACTTTAGGAACATTGCAGGAAGTCATTGTCAGAGGTATACAGTATGGTAGCAAAATATTAGTAGAAAGAAAACTCAAACTTGAGTAGTCATGAGTCATCCGGAAAAGGTGCATGGTCTGTTTACTAGATTGCAGGTCAATGTTGTGGAAATTGCACCATGTAATAATCTAGTGTACATATTAATAGTGGTGTGCATGTTTTCAGAATGTGTTGCGGAATACCAAACAAGGAGACATGATACACTGACAGTTGCAAAAATGTCATGAAGGTGATCTGTGACACATTAGACATTAATTAAAAGTTTCATTGCAGGTTACCATTTGTAAACATCGGATGTAGTTGACAGACAATGGTGTGATCAAAAGCATGTTGGCGAAAATGTGTGCAACGGCTTCTCTGAAATGGCCAGATGTGCTCCCTGTGGTGTTACTGAGTATGAAGTATACTCCAAATGAAATATTGGTCTACGCTCACATAAAATATCGAGGAGCAGGCCAAGGACTATCTCTGGTATCCCATATGCATCTTTTCTCAGTATTACTCATGACTTGATCCTGGATTAGTGCAAATATTTGGCTGATACACTGTGTTCTATCTCTTATCAGGTACAGCTTGCCCCCTCGGTGCCCTAAGCTGCATATCTACAACCTGGAGAGTGGATACCTGCAAAAATCACATAAGAAAATACTGTTTGCAGAAACGATGGTGAAGAACTTATCCGGTTATCCTGGTAACAAACATTCCTGTGAAGTGAACCGGACTACCATTTTATATACATGCATCACACACTCTGGGACTGTAGGCCCCTGAAACGCTGTCACATGAGTTATTAAGTCAGAAAGCCTGACTCAAAACTTAGTAAGGGTGACAGAAAGGCAAGCGATAACAGTGAAAACTAAAGTGAAAAGCAAATTTGAAAAGCAAACAAATGAGAGTGGAAGCTCAGTTGCTCAAAATTGAATTCAAGGAAAACAAGTTCAAACTGAGGGTGAGAGTTCGTAAAGAAGTGTTGTGCAGAGTAATTCTGTTCTTGGTGTTTCACAAGTAGCTGAAGAAACCAGTAAAAATGCTATTGGAGAGCCTGAAGTGAGTGGCTGTATTTATGAAGAATTGAACCAGAAGAAGCATTACCTGGAAAGATCTTTGATTTATTTTTGTTTGGAGATCTAGACAAACTACCATAAGTTAAAAAAAGAGACAGAGAAATCTCTGATGCTGAATACGTTTTCCTGAAATACAGAGAACGGTTGACTGTTGCAGAATTTGTAACCGATTTTTGAAAAACGTTATTTTTGAAATTTTTGAAAGACTTCATTTTTTGAAAGACAGACAAGAAGAGAAAAAGTTCATGAAAAGAGAGAAGATTTGTATGGGTTTCAAAGTAGTTTTAGAAGTTTTAATGTCAGCTATTGTTATTGGACTGCTAGTATACGTATTTCCTCCTGTGGGTGAATCTCTCAAACACTGTTAATGACAATAGTACGAAACATGATGAATTAGATGTTACAAATAATTCTAAGAATAATTATTTAGAAAATAGTTACATGGTGCTGTTAAAGAATTAAAGAGATCATGAATGTTACTCATTTTGGTTTCTGAAGGTGTAACTTACATGCAATCACCTATCTCTTATGCTTATTCCTGGTCAATATATTATTAAATAATAAGGCATTACAGGGTTTTAGAGGAATTTAATACAGATCACAATGTCCCAATAGGTGAGTTGCCTGCTTTTGCAAATCTTGGGGGAGTTGAGTTCATGCCACTTCCTATAAAGCTTCACAGTGCCAATATAAAAAGTAATAATGTGAAGAATGTCTCTTTTCCAGAGGTAAACTAACTGAAGCAGAGCATAACTTTAATAGAGAATATAATAATCAAAAACAAAATGCTAAACCTGCAGGTTCTGGAGTAATGAGAATCAGTTTAAAAAAAGATGCTGTAATTAAGAAATCACAAATACATCGAACTTTTTGTAGTTTAGTGATGTACATATACCTATGATGCAAACAGGTGTTCCCTTTTATGTGCTAATCCTATGTTTAGAAGTATTTATCACACATGTAACAAAACTGTTTAATTGACACTTCTAATGATCTGGACAGGTACCTGTCATTTTGCATTAGTGTTTCCTAAAATCTATTATGTGAATAGTTTAAATAGTACTATATAGTAGAATGAGGCATGATAGGGTAGGGCAAAAGAATCAGGATGTTTTCTCTGCCTTGATTTCTTCTATAAGACTTGCTGTAAATGTTGCGAAGATTAGAAAGCTCTTAATAGAGCATTTAGTGGATAACACAGCATGTGTTGTAGTTGGTATTAATGAAGAGATGCTTGCCATTTGAAGCATAGTAATTCAGAATAAAATGTCTTTGGGCACACTTTTAGCAAAAGAAGGAGGTGCTTGTACGATAATGAAGACTCTATGCTGTACATATGTATCAGATAGGTCTCAGACTATTAATAGATATATTAATAATTTGACTAATATTGCACAAGGAGTTCATCCATTACAGTACCTGGAGTCTGGGATCAGATTTGGTCATAAATTAGTGGTTGGGAAAAAATGGGTGCTAGAAGTAGTTGATATCTGATTTAGTGTAGTATTGTTAGTTGTGTTAGGTGTTTATCCAACCCTTACATTGGAATTTCTCTATTTCTTCCCAAAACTTTAACCATGCTGTATTAATTTTGCTGTATTATTGGGATTTGTATTTTGAAATGCATGTCTTCAGGACAATTAACAAATTATTCTGTAGTGACTGTTAGTAAGATTCTGTAATAAATACTTTTAAAAGCGTTCTCTTGGACTGGAATTCAATTATTAAATAGTGTTTGTTATTTTTTACTTTATTAATGTTCTTTTGTGGACCTCGATGTTGAGAGAGGGGACAACTTTTAATTTTAATGTTAGCTCAAGGGTGCCGGAGTGGAACTCATGAGGTAAGGTAGGTGCTCGTGGAAGCCTTAGGTTCTTCGATAATAGAGAAAACTCTACCACAACCTATAGATTATGAATTCAGGGCCCCAAGGAAAACAAAAGAGAAAACACCATATCGACAAATAATGGTTACCAGCACAAGTGTTTCCCAACTGCCTGCAAATTTAGAGTCCAGGGGGGCTCAAGACTTCAGCAACCAAGGATAGAACCCCAGTGGTCACAAGTGGTCAGCTACAGAGTCACAAGGAGACAACAAGGAAGTATCAAGGACTCGTCAGGGTGGAGGCCTTTTTGTTAGACTTTTTTATTTTTTTAGATATTTTTATTGTTTTCCAAATTAAACATAAACATAACAATCAATGACATCAAATATATCAGCACTAATGCCGTATTGCAATCAGGATATCACATTACCAGCCCTCCCTTTCCAACTTTCCCCCCCTCCCCCTCCCTCCTTGTCTACCGGTGCGCCGTGAGGACTTTACAATACAATCAGTTGCGAGAGTCTCCTATGCAGCTTTGTTACAGTGTCTACTTAGAACAGTGTTGTACTGGGGGTAGCAATACCCTATCCCTTAATTGGCAAACTTGGCACAGCGCCAGATCGTCAAGCCATTCCGTCCCGTGGTCCGGGGCTTCCCATCTCCTCCCCATGGATATCCTCCTCTGAATCTGAATCCGGTGATCGACTTCCACTAAAGCCTCCCATGCCCTCACCGCCTCGTACTCTCTGTCGCTGCTCCCGCGTGATGCCTTTTATAGTCTGAGTGTGCTCTCACTGCCTGCCCATTTAAGTAGTTCTGCCTTCCATCTCCCCATCTCAGGACCCTGGCTCGATTTCCAATGGATAGTTAGCTCCCGTTTAGCCAATACTAGCCCTAAGTCTATAAATTTACTAGTAACTTTAGTTCTGGGAATGTGCGGGAACCAATGGAGTAGGCAAGTACCCGGATCCAGTTCCGGCGTCCTATCCGTAGTAGAATTCAATGTATCCATCACCTCCCCCCAATACGTCCCTAACTTCGTACACCCCCACATCATATGAAGGAAGTCTGCTCCCTCCAGAGCACAGTGTGGACACCGAGCCGCCACCGCCGCCCCAAAGTATCGATTGAGCTTCTCAGGTGTTAGATATGCTCTGTGTAGGACATAGAACTGTATCAATTGAAACCGGGCATTTATTATACTTTTCCACGCTCTTTTAACCAGTTGTGCCCGCGTCTTCTCCGGGATCTCCCTGCCAAGCTCCATTTCCCACTTCCCCTGCAGTGTACGCAATGGTTCTAAATTCTCCGTTAGCATTCGACGGTATAAACACGTTATAGCCTTATAGGTCCCAGCTGCCATCACTACATATTGGCCCGCCTTTGAGGTGCTGGGTTCTGACAGAACTGTCCTCCAATAGCGTTGAATTGCGGCAACTAGTGATGAATGCAACAGGTAATCCCCATTTGGAAGGTCATACTTATGTTGCAAATTCTGGAAGTACAACAAGGTCCCGTTCTCGTATAAATCGCCCATCACCTGTAGTCCCAGGGCCTCCCAATGTGCCAATGCTGTCCAATCCCCTCCATGAGGGAGTGCCGTGCACATCCCCAGCGGTATCTCCGGGGCATACAGACGGGCTATACCTGCCTTACATTGACTCCAGTTCCAGCACAGCCGCAGTGTCCGTCCTTCAGTCGTAAGTAACTCAAGCCGCATCTTTTGTTGCAAAACTATAAAGGATAAAATGTACCGTGGAATCCAGCGACCCACAGGGCCATCCGGACCTCGGAACTCCCTCACCACTGCTTGCGTGAGCCATTGCAGCTGCGCCGCTAAGTAATACCACTCAAAATCTGGGGCTGCCATGCCCCCGTCTGCACTTGGTCTTATCATTGTGGATAATGCTTCTCTTCTCCTGCCAGACCCCCACAGGAACCTTCAAATCATGGATCGAAGCTGCCGGAACACGGATCCCGGGAACAAGATCGGCAATGTCCGAAAGTAGTACAGCAACCGTGGCAGTGCTACCATCTTCAGGAGCGCCACCCACTCGGTACCGATAGGGGCAGTGCACTCCAGAATACCATACTACTCCAGAGGCCGCGTATAGCTCTGCCCAGGTTGCCCTCTAATAGATCGTCAGGGGCATGATAAATGTTAGTGCCAAGATAAGGTGACCATCTAGGCTCCCATCTCACTCCCAGCGTCTGGGGAGGGTCCCTCGATGTCAGGGCCACCGGGAATAAGCAAGTCTTTGCCCAATTCACCTTCAACCCCGAATAAGTTCCAAACACCTGAAGCAAGTGTCTCGCCCCATATAACTCCGTCGCTATATCCCCTAGGAACATCAATAGGTCGTCAGTGTATAAAGAAATAAACTGAGCCTCTCCCCGCAGATACAAGCCGGCATAATAGTTCCCCAGTCGGGCATGAGATGCCAGAGGCTCAATGGCCAGGGCAAACAACAATGGAGAGAGTGGGCATCCCTGCCGCGTGCCTCGTCCAATCGGACAAATAGAGGAGATCGTCGTGCCCGTGCGTACTCGCGCCGTCGCTGACCTATAGAGCAGCTCCGTCCACTCTATGAAGGATTTCCCAAGACCAAAGGCATACAGAACTCGGGACAAGTATGGCCATTCTAGACTGTCGAACGCCTTCTCTACATCCACCGAGAGAACCGCCGCGTCCGGCTTGTCAACATGATGTTCTCCTAGGATTCGCATAAGGTGCCTCACATTGGTAGCAGTAGTTCTCCTTGGTATAAAACCCGCTTTGTCGTCATGAACCAAGTGTGACATATGGGGCAGTAGCCGGGATGCCAGGATCCTACTTAAAATCTTATAGTCCGCTGTCAACATTGACAACGGGCTATACGCCGCCAGTGATTCCGAGTCTTTCCCTGGCTTTAACAACGGAATAATAATGGCCTCTCGGGTAGAGCTCGGCAAGCATCTCACCTCCTTGGCCTCCTGATATACCATCCGGAGCTTGGGGGTCAGCACGTCCACATACGCCGAATAAAATTCTATAGAGAGTCCGTCTACCCTCGGAGTTTTTTTGCGTGCCATATGTTTTATTGCACAATGTATTTCTCCTTCTGTGATTTCCTGCCCCAACAGCTCCCCCTGAGCTTCCTCGAGTCGTGGCAACCGCACCTCAGCCAAAAACTCTGTCAATTCTTCAGGCTCGCCCTGCAGCTTACTCTCATAAAGCGTCTTGTAATATGTTAGGAACAACTCATTAATCCCATTCTGGGTGTACTCTGGTGCTCCCAGCGGGGTAGTTAATGCCAGAATAGGCGTACCTCGCGGTGCCGGATTCCCTAGCCATGCCAAGAGGGACCCGTCTTGTCCCTCTCCGCATGTGTACGAATCAGGTATTCCTTGTGGTCAAAGCAGCGCAAGCGCTCTACCTGCGCTGCCATCTCCTCCTTCGCTGCCAAAACCTCAACTCGCAATTAAGGATCCTCCGGACAGGCTATCTCTGCGTGCCGCAGCCGCTGTTCCACCTTTTCTATATCTTGCAATAACGTTTTCCGCACACCCGTCTGTTTAGCTATACAGTCACCCCATAAGACTACTTTAAACGCGTCCCACTCTAGGCCTCGAGTCGACGCTGTACCCTTGTTCTCATGAAAATAACGCTCTATCCTTTCTCCGAGTTCCGTTCGGAAAACCAGGTCTTCCAAGATTAACGGGCACAGCCGCCAGGTGGGGATGCGCGGCCGTTCACGGGTCCATCTTACCATTAGTAACAATGGATTATGGTCTGATAGCATTTTCCCAAGATATTCACTACAACGCACCCGGGCATGCACATCCGAAGTGTACAACACCGCATCCAATCTCACATACAAGTCATGCAGGGGTGAATAACAAGAGTAATTGCGCTCCCCTATATGCTGGGCTCGCCAAGAGTCCACCAATCCCCACTTAGTCTGCCAGTCCTTCCTAATTTTCGAGATCTGATGGGCGGGAGCATGAGGTAATGGTGGGTGTGACCTGTCATGTTCAGGGTCCAACACGGAGTTAAAATCACCCCCCAGTAGTACAGATCTCATCAAGAAAGATGCTAGTTTTCCCGTTAACATGGCAAAAAAGGATTTCTGGTCCACATTAGGGGCATACACACTGCACAATGTCACATCCCTCCCATCCAATCTACCCATGACCACTACATATCTACCTTCTAGGTCCACCACTTGCTGTGTTGGCTGAAAGGGAACCCCCGCTCTCACCCAAATTAGAGTTCCCCTGGCATAAGCAGAATACGTGGTGCAGAAAAGTTGCCCTCTCCAACGGCGCTGTAACGCCCGGCTTTCACTTTGGTCTATATGGGTTTTCTGGAGGAAAGCTATCTGTGTCCCTCTTCGTACCAGATAAGCATGGATCCTGTGGCGTTTCACCATTGTATGCATCCCCCGCACATTCCAAGTAATACATTTTAGTTCAGGTATTGACCCCATTATATAGTTCGCTCATACATCATAACTGCTCACCCCATCGAGGCGCACCAGTCATACAAATTTCCCCCAACAACCCCTTAACAAAACCCACAAACCCCTCAACTCCCCATCCTAGAACAGGCTCCAAACTGCTAGTTCCCATCCAAACAGTCTCCTAATAGTCTCTCTGGTAACTACCAGAGAATCGCTCTAATAGCAAACTAAGGGGGGGAGAAGTGACCGACACCAAGAAGACCGGCCCGTCGCCTCGTCGCACTCCCATGCCAGCCCCGATTATAAAAGACACTCCACCCCCCAGCAAGGGCCCCCCCCCCCAACAGACGAGGACCAGCGTGCCCCAGGCAGGTCCTCAAACTCCATCATCTGCTGAGGCATACTCCCCACGTATCCCCTCAAACAACCAGCACTCATCACACCATGCCCCTCTTACTAGTGACCTCATCAGTTCAAGCGTCCACAAGTTCATCCGCCGTCCCCGGAGTAACATGCTGCATCGTGACACTCCCCCGTCAGTTTCATTTGAATCAGTGCCCTCCGAACCCTCTCAGAGTGTGTCAGTCCCAGTAATGCAGTATCACTCTTCTGCGATACTGCCGACACCGCCTGTAGCACCGCCAGCCTCTCCTGCTCTGTCTGAGTAGCGGTGGGCCTCCGCGCCTCAGTTTGTCGTCTCCTAGTACGCTGCTCCCGGCGCGGTCGGGGTATATGCACCCTCTGTTCATCTGTGCGCCCCGTCCCAGGCCCTCCCGCCCGGTGAGCCTCCAACCAACTCCATGCTTTGTCTGGGGTATTATGAAAGATCGTGTTGCCATCCAAAGATATTCGCAGCCGCGCCGGGAACATCAGAGAGTATTTAATGCCTTCCTCTCGAAGGGCCTTCTTGACCGCCAGAAATGAAGCTCGATGGCGCTGCACCTCAAGAGTGTAATCTGGAAACAGTGTCACACTGCCATTGCCCACCATATAGGGACCAGACGTACGTGCCTTGTGCAACAAGAGGTCCCTATCTTTGTAATGTAGCAGTCGGGCTACCACCGGCCGGGGCTGCCTCCCAGGCGCCAGTGGGTGAGCAGGGACCCTGTGTGCACGTTCCAGAGTGTAAAATGAAGTCAGACCTTCCGGGGCCACCTCCGTGCGCAGCCAGTGTTCCAGATAGTCAATCATATTATTCCCTTCAATCCCCTCCGGCAGACCCACTACTTCGGCATCCTCAGCTCTTTTCTCCAGCACCTGGACCCTACGAAGCACATCCGCCATTTGAACATCCAGTACCTTCTGTGACGGCTCCAGGACCTCCAGAATCGTTTGCTTCACCCGGTCCACCAATTTTGCATGGTCAGCTCGGAGAAGCCCCAGCCCCAGTGACACCTGAGTAATGTCATGCTGGAGAGCATCTTTCGTGTCCGAGATCGCCCGGAGAATCTGATCCACCTGCTGCTGCATCATCCCCTCGGAAGGTGGGTCCGCCAGTCCCCGCACTCTCTGCTCCGACTGCTCACCGTCCGGGTCCGGGTGACCCCCCAACCTGTTTTCCACATGCCTTTCCCATAATAACGGGGTTGTCGGGCGCCGGAGCCCACCGCTCTCTCCAATTCAAAATGCCGGTCTGCGGTAGCAGCAAAACTTTGGAGCCAACGCCGTATCAGGCCTCCCCGGTCACTGAGCGCGGGTCCAGTTCCGCTCCCGGGCAGCAGGAGTCCTGTCTTCTCCGCCGCTGGCCCCCAATGTCAGGAGGGCCCCCCCCACCAGGGTCGCCGGTGGAGCGGTCAGCGTTTAGACAGGATAACTAACAAGGGCGGCACGGAGCTCTCGGCTCACGCGACCGTCCCCATCGGCGTCCAAGCCACGCCCCCCGGCCTTTTTGTTTGACTTGTTTTTTGGGTAGCCTCTCTTAAAGGCCATACACATCATGATTTTCTTTGGGATCTTTATTTTTAACATCCTTTATACCACCAGATGCTGGATAAACAAAATGAATGAGTACCAGTATAGCTGTCATCATTCTATTACTCAAACCTATATTTTTATAGAGGAGACCTGAGCGCTTCAGAATTGAACCAAAATGACCAAAAGAATCACCAAAGAACAACACTGGCTAAAGGGTTCCATGCTAAACTTTTCAAATGTCAAGCAAGATGTTCCTACAATAATAATAAAAGTTGGGGTTTGTTTTCTGGCTCAGAAGGGGCTTGAGGCATCTTGGCTTCTTTGGTGAACCTATTCATACTAATTTACGCACCCACAATAAACCAATTTTATTTTCTAAAGTTAAAATTGTCTGGATATTCAAATTATTAAATGCTGTCTTTAGTGGTGCATTGTCTCTAATTCTACAAGAACCCGTAGAGTTAGCCCTACTTGTTCAACCCCACTGAGAAAGTCAAGTGCAAAAATGGTGTTTGATCATCCAGTCCGAGTGCAATGGCATTTCGGCCCCATGATACCAGAGATAAACGCCAATCACCCTAGCAATTCTTAACCAATAGCCTCCAATTGCCCTGGACCCACACGAAGAGTTCTTACACTTAACACTTCATTTTAAAAGAAAACCAGTGCAGACCCGGGCACTTCCAACACCAGCAACACCACTTCCTTCAATGCTAAGCAGAAAGTGATCCAATGGCAATTGACCAAGCTAGAGGAAGCTGATGATTATTTTACTTAGTATTCCAATACCTGTATCGGCACATGCAAAATGGGGAACAATATTATTGGTAAAAGAATGCAAAGTACAAACAAGCATTGGAAAAACCAATAAGTCTGGTGTTGGCTAACATACTTTTGCCTTTATTAATGAGTGTTTTGTTTATGGTTGTTGCACAACTTTATTTTGGGAAAAGCACAAATTGGAGTACTAGACCATTGCACTATAGGGAACCAATTTGTGTGTAGATGTACTCCTTATGAAAGGATGAATGCCATCAATCACAGTGATTTTAGCCAAAAGCTGAAATGGGCTGACCCATTGCCCCATGTTATATGCTGTAATGGGCTGCATGACACAAAAACAGAACAATGGATGAAGAGGGAGTCTGAAAAGTAAGCACATAACACTTATTATATCATTAAACTCTAAAGGTCTTTGCTAACACCAGCAATGGATGATCGACTAACATCTGACATGGGTAAACTTGAAAACAGTCAAAGAAGTAGTTTATTTTGAACTTGGAATCACTGAGTAAGAAATGTGTTTGTATACCAAGCCGAGCTGGTTAGGTTACTGATTTGGAGAATAAGTGTTGCACTAACATGTTAGCATAGAGAGAAAAATGTCAAAAAGCAATAAACAATACTATTGGTAATTTATTAAAACAATACAAAAACACAAGAGACAGCAGCTCTGCAATGCATAGTTTTACAGTTACTTCACACACAGAAAACTAGATCTAACAGTTGAGCATTTTCCTACATCACTCCTAAAGCGAGGATTGACCTGCCACTACACTCATGAGCTTCCTTCTCACTTATTGAATTCCACAAGAAGATCAAGAACTGGCTTCAAAAACACTCCCTCGTCGCCAGTGTAGCGTTTTGATTTATGCTAATAAGCATATCGGCGCGCTCGCGCTAAATAAACACAGGAGCCGGTGACTTTGGTTTCACACGCGGCTCCGACTGCCCGCCGAGGCCAAGCCTCTTTATTTTATACTCGCTAGCGTCTGACGTCACGCGTCAGCGCTAGCGCGCCCCGGCAGCGCGGAAGGCTAGAACGCCTCGACGCGCGCCGGACATTACAATGAGCTTCCTTCTCACTTATTGAATTCCACAAGATCAAGAACTGGCTTTTTGAGCAGCCCCACTGTGCCTTAGGCTTGGCTAGGTTCACACATGCTCAGCGCCAGGATACCATCCCTAGTGAAACTGCGCTCTACCAATGTGCATAACATAACTAGGGAACAGTAAATAGCGTTTTGATTTATGCTAATAAGCATATCGGCGCGCTCGCGCTAAATAAACACAGGAGCCGGTGACTTTGGTTTCAAACGCGGCTCCGACTGCCCGCCGAGGCCACGCCTCTTTATTTTATACTCGCTAGCGTCTGACGTCACGCGTCAGCGCTAGCGCGCCCCGGCAGCGCAGAAGGCTAGAACGCCTCGACGCGCGCCGGACATTACACTCCTTCCAACCTTTATCAAAACAACAAACAAATAATGCAAAAGGCACAAAGAACGATGGATCTGTTACCATTCTGCCAGTCCTTGCGGGTTACACCAGATAGTCAGCCAGCTGGGACGATGGCGCAGGATTCCTCCGAAGGCCATAGCGGGATTGGCCGCCTCGGGATAGGGCCACCTCGGGGGTCCTGCGCTTTGGGGTGCTGTGCTCCTCCCGGGACGGGGAGCAGCTGGGCAGGTTACCCCCAGGAGTGGCTGGCAGGGACTGGGAGTCACGATCTCTGGGATCACCATCTTCATCCGGACCTTCCTCCCCCTCCTGGTCTCCGCTCAGTTGGCTTGGGCTTCGTCCCTCCGGCTCGAGCCCGGGACGTGAAGGCGTCTCAGGATGAACTTTCTTGAAGAAGGACACATCCCGGGTAACAGTTTCAGCTCCTCTCTGGGCGGTCACCATCGTGCCTGTCCGGCGGATGACGGTCCATGGTCGTGGTTCGAAAGGGAGTCTGAATTTGCTTCCAGGGTATCGGTCCTTGACATACACCTGATCTTGCCTTTGGATCGTTGACTCCTTGGCTCCTCTCTGTCTGCTGGCTTGATCATTCGAGCGAGTCCGATTGGCCAGAGTCTTCTCGTTACTGGCCTGTACCGGAACCCAGGTCAGGTGGTGGGAAAGCGTGTCACTCACTATTCTTCCCATGGTGGCCGTTCCCGGCACTGCCTCGGTTGTGACGTGGGGGGTCATCCAGTATTCCCTCAGGAAACTATAAATCGCCCTTTCCAATGGAGATCCGTCCGCCATGGCTATGCGTATTGTCTTATTGAGGGTTCGCATAAATCTCTCCACCTCTCCGTTGGCTTGGGGCCAGCGTGGTGTCACCTTGCGATGATGGATCCCCCAACTCCTGAGGTACTCTGCAAACTCTTGCCCTTGGAAGGGGGGTCCGTTGTCAGTCTTGACCACTTCAAATATGCCATGAGTGGCGATGGTTTTCTCGAACTTCGCAATCACCTCCGTGGCTGTTTGGCTTCCCACTATTTCGACCTCTGGATATTTAGTAAAATCATCGATGATGACTAGTGCATACCGTCCATCTGGGAGGTGTCCGAAGTCAGCGCTCACACACTCCCACGGCCTCTGGGGGTTTGCTTCGGTCACCACTGGGTGAGGGCGGTCCGGCTGTCCTGCCGCTTGGCACCAATTGCAGGTTCTCACGGTCTGCTCTACCATAGCGTCCATGCCAGGGAACCATACCTTGGCTCTGAGCCTGCCCTTAGTTTTCACCATTCCTTGGTGCCCTCTGTGGGCGAGGTCTACTGCCTGCTGGGCGAGGCTGGCCGGCATGACCAGTCTGGGGCCTCGTAGAAGACATCCTTGGCCGTCGATAGACAGTTCTCCCTTTATTCTCAGGATGGATTCCAGTGTCAGTTTGGCTTGGGGTGTCCTCCGATTTAGCGATTCTTGGATGGCCTTCCAATCCCCTGACTTGACGGCATCCGCCGCGGCTCGCAAACATTCATCTCCTCTAGACGCTTCGATGATTGCAGCTAGACTCATCGGAAGGGGTCGTGACCGCTCCGTCACAAGCCGGACATATTCCTCTGTGTCCTCCGCCTCTTCCCTTTCTTCCTTGGTGGCTTTCCGCGGGTGCCTCGACAAATAATCCGCCGGGTTCGTGGCTCCCGGTTTGTACTCCACCCGGTAATCGTACCCCTGTAGTTGGAGTATCCATTTTTCGATTCTGGGTGGTGGTTTCGATGCTGACCCTTGGAAGAGAGGTATGAGGGGCTTATGATCAGTCGCCACCGTGAAGTGGTGGCCATACACGTATACGTGAAAATGTCTACAGGCCCAGTGGATGGCAATGGCCTCTCGCTCAATCTGCGAGTATCGTTGTTCTGTCTCGGTCAAAGACCGGCTAGCGTAGGCTATGGGGACCCACTCTCCATTGCTCTGACGCTGAGCCAACACCGCTCCCAGACCATAGGGGCTTGCGTCCACCGCCACGTTGGTGGGCTTTGCAGGGTCGAAGTACGATAAGGGGGTGTCTGCCAAAAGGGCCGCTTTCGTTGCTTGGAAAGCTTGCTCCTGGTCAGGGCCCCATTGCCATGTGGTCGTAGATTTTGTCAATTCCCTGAGAGGTTTGGTGAGGTTGGAGAGGTCGGGGATGAAGCGTCCGCAGAAATTTACCATGCCCAGGAAACTTCTTGCTTCTGAGATGTTGGTTGGGGCTGGGGCTTCTTGAACGTCCTTCACCTTGTCTGGGTCTGGGGCCACTCCTTGATCCGAGAATGTGTACCCGAAGAAGCTAATCTTGTTCTGCATAAATTGGCATTTCTCCCGGTGCAGGGTCAGGCCTGACTCCTGAATTCTCTTGAGGACTCCCCTCAACCTCTGGTGGTGTTCTTCTATGGTTGACGCATAGATCAGCAGATCGTCGCTTACATTCAGCACTCCAGGGAGCCCGCTGAGGACTTCTCTAATGGTATTTTGGAATACCTCGGCGGCACTCGAGATGCTGAAGTTTAGGCGCCGATACCGTCTGAGGCCCACATGTGTGGAGAAGGTGGTTATGTACCTCGAGTCTGGATGGAGTGGCAGCTGGTGGTAGCCTGATCGGAGGTCCATTTTTTAGAACCACCTGGCCCCATTCAGCTCCCCCAGGATGTCATCAATGGTGGGCGTCAGGTGTCGTTCCCTTTTTACGGCGGCGTTGGGGAGGCGCATATCCACGCATATGCGGACCTGTCCGGGCTGTTTTGGCTTCCTGGCGATGACGATCGGGGACACCCATGGGGTTGGTCCGCTGACCTTCTCTATGATGCCTTGTTTTTCCAGAGCCTCCAGCTCCTCTTCGACCTTTTGCCTCAGATGGAACGCAATTCGCCTGTGCCTCAGCGCCACCGGTTGGACAGATGGATCAATATGTAACGACACTTCCTTCCCTTTCAGGAGCCCCGATTCCTTTGAACACTTCCCCGAACTCCTCCATGATGGTATCCAGCTCCTCCTCTAGGACTGCCATGGCAAACGATATCAGTATCAGCTCTTCGGCCGACTGCCCGCTCAACAACATCCCGCTGCCTTCTTCTGTGACATAGACGGTGGTACCTGTTTTCCTCTCCCCGTGTTGCAGTTCCGTCTTAAAACACCCGATGAGAGGGATGGGCGTCTTCTGGCCGTATGCAAATACTCGGATCTTTGCTTCTCGCAGCGGGGGTTTGGTGCGTAGCTGGTGATAGACGTTGGCGGCCATCAGCTCAATGGACGCCCCTGTATCAATAGTCGCTTTTATTTCCTGTTGGTGGATCAAGATGCGACATCTTGGAAGTCTGCGCTTCTTCCTTTGTGGCTGGTTAATCGCGAACATGTAGTGGACTGGGTACTCCTCGGTGTCATCGTCCATGTCTTCGCTATCCGCCTCCTCTTGCACCGCATGTGCAGCTTCTTTCTTGACTTTGGTGGACCTGCACACCGCTGCGAAGTGGTTCATCCACCCGCATGCGCTGCATTTCTTCCCTCTTGCCGGACAGTCTTGTATGCGGTGGGGTTGGCCTCCGCAATACCCGTATTCTTTCTTTTTAGTGTCCAGTTGTCTTTTCCCTCCGGCAGGTCTCACCTTGGGCCGTACCACATTCACCTGTTCTGCCACCTGGACTTGTTCAGTCTTAACGGGGCGATGCAGGGCTGCTTCCATGTGCGAGGCCCTCGCCTGCGATAGCTCCTTTGACCGGCCCAGTGTGAGGATGTCCGCCAGGGGCTTGCCGTCTTCCTGGAGGATGGTGACTCGGAGCTTGGATGAGTAACAGCCTTGTATGATCTGCCCTCGGATCTCCTCCTGCTCGTCTCGGAACCCACACGTGCTGGCTAGCTCCTTCAATCTGCCATGGAACGCGTCTAGAGACTCTTCCGCCTCCTGCTTGGCTTGACGAAAGATAAATCTTTCATAGTCTCTGTTCGCCATGGGTTCGAAATGGGCGTTTAGAGCGTTCAGCAGTGTGAGGTAAGTCTTCGGCGTCGCCTCCACGATGGTCTTGTAAATGCGGTGGATGTCCTTGCCTCCCAGATGGAGTAGCAAAGCTCTGCGTCTTTCTCTCGATATGCCGGCCCCCTCAAAATATATTTGTAGGCGGTCTGTCCAATCCCTCCACCGCGCGGCAAGGGACGACGGGGCACCATCGACGATAAACGGCTCCAGGGCGGGAATCGACGCCATCTTGGCACGTGCTCAGCGTGCTGCGGAGACTGTCTGATTCTCTTCCCCTGGACAGACGCAAAGGGGTGACGCCCTACGCACTTCTGGTGTGGCCCACCTTCACCCCTCCACTGAGCGGGGACGCGTCACTCATGGATCCAGCTGCAGCGTCCTAGGAGCCAGGACTCTTCAACAGGGCGTGGGCCTACTCCGGGGCACTGGCCAGGCATCAGCAGGCAAGCACCAAGCTAGCTCTCAGCCACCAAAAGGTCGTGGGGCAGCGCTCCAGGGGGCTGGCCCATGGATGGGGCTCTCACCTCACGTCCCACATGCAGCACCAGCAACCTCTGCAGGGCCTCCAGGGGGGAAGATCAGCAATCACAAGCCACCAGCATGGAGCAGACACTCAGGCCTGTGGGGACATGGGCACATTTAGCAGGGTTCAAAAACACTCCCTCGTCGCCAGTGTAGCGTTTTGATTTATGCTAATAAGCATATCGGCGCGCTCGCGCTAAATAAACACAGGAGCCGGTGACTTTGGTTTCACACGCGGCTCCGACTGCCCGCCGAGGCCAAGCCTCTTTATTTTATACTCGCTAGCGTCTGACGTCACGCGTCAGCGCTAGCGCGCCCCGGCAGCGCGGAAGGCTAGAACGCCTCGACGCGCGCCGGACATTACAATGAGCTTCCTTCTCACTTATTGAATTCCACAAGATCAAGAACTGGCTTTTTGAGCAGCCTCACTGTGCCTTAGGCTTGGCTAGGTTCACACATGCTCAGCGCCAGGATACCATCCCTAGTGAAACTGCGCTCTACCAATGTGCATAACATAACTAGGGAGTAGTAAATAGCCAGATGCATTTTATATTGCATCAAACAGCAGCAAATATGAATTCTCTAAAAATACTCAAAGCTAACATTTTGCTTAGCTTGTTCAATGACATTTGAGTGTTAACACTCAGTCTGTTTACTAAGATGTTTATGGTGACTTTTGAAGTTTGGTATAATTTCAATCGCAGAACAAATTCAAAACTTTTTGACAAATGTGCTCTATCTGATTGAATTTTGCTGTGCTTGTGTAATTTACGCCCTTACCCACAAGAACCGATAATCTACCAGACACAATAAAAAACTAGCAACATTTTTGAGGTTTGCAAAAAAAAGCAAAAAAAAAGTGGTTCTTGGAGCACTTAGCGTTTTGGAAACCAGTTAGAGGTGATATATGTCTACAGATCCATCTATTTAGCAATTCCATTGTCCCTTCTATGCTTTGCATTAAATTCCTTCTGCATTTACTTGTCGCTTTCAGTATATCCCGCTTTGTCCCCCCTTTACTTTTAGACCACATATGGTTGTCGACTACAGAACAAAATTAACTACACCCTTTGAGTGCACTACTCAAAATTATTTCAGCGCAGGAAGTAGCCAGATTGCTGTGCTTCAATGAGGGTCATTCGTGTCTTGATACAGTCACTGTATTTGGCGCCAAAAAGTCCTTTCCAACTTTAAAGTGCTTGAAAGTCAACGGATGCTCATGCAGTGGATGCAGATCCAGTCCAGCCATCATTTGTAAAATGCAGTTGCTCTTATCTCAGTTAATGGACTTAAAACCAGTCCTAAGGCATCTACATCCATAAGTTAAGTTCATTAGAAAACGTACAACATAATTTACATTTTATAAAACTTTTGGTGGTGAAGAACTGTGTGTGAGGAGTGTCTGTCTGCTCTGTATGTTTTGGAAGAAATAACCACTTTTATTCACTGATGACCCTTGCTTTTCCTCATAAATGGCTTCAGCTATTCCACCTAACTTTTCATTTTTCATCTTTTATACTTCTAGGTGTAAAGTTTATCGGCCCTTTCAATGCGCAATTATTTCACCGGTAGGAACATATTTTTGCCTGTAATACTAAAAGAACTATATTGGCAGAAAAAAACAACACTGCACAAAACCCTTTCAGCTCTGTTTTTACCTACTGATATATTACCAGGGAAATATTCATGATGACCCTTCTTGACACAGATACTGACAGTGAGTAAGCACTTCTTGACCCTACAGGATTTTTAAAATAAATATATGCATTAAATTTCCTGTCTGTAGCACAACGTGTGTCAGAGCACAAGAACATGTATGGGCAGAGGCAGCCCCCCTGTTGTCCTCAGCCAAGACACTTCACGATAGGGCAGCATGTTGGACAGCTATTACCTTTTTTTTTTTAGAGTGAAAGATTATAAATGTAAAGTAGACGCTACAGGCTGCCCACTGACCTGACCCAATTTTAGCCGAGAGATGCAAGAAGAGTGGTGACGTAAGTGCATGGCAGAAGCTTACAGAATGATGGAATTAGCAGGTGGTCCGAGGTGCAAAGAAGAAGTCATCAGGCCGTGAAAAATCAAAGAGAGAATATGAGTGTTGCAGCAGCTGAAAATGGGAACCAAGGATGGATCTTACAAACATTATACAAGTGGTGCCCCCACGTGACAGCATCAGTGAAGCTACACGTTAGCTGTTCAAAGGCAAACCCAGGATAATTAAAATGTGGATGAAAGTGTGTGGAAAGAGAATAAAAGAAACAGGTAACAAGACATAAGGATCTGCGGAAATAAAAAGTTTATTGTATGCATGGGTGACTGGATCCTGACTTACTCCTTAATTAGAGACACCTACTCGAGTAAAAAAGCTTTAAGGAACATGTGCTTAATCATTTTTCCACTTTTCTAGGTTCAGCCTATAGACATCTTTAGTCGTCTGTTGGCATCGTACTTATTGTAGCCAATGCTGACATAGAGTGGCCTTTGGATTTGGCCCTAACTCATGATTCAGTGGCTTCCTTGCAAATCTCAGTTCTCCACTCCTCATTCAGTGGCTGTGTTCTCTGTCCTTGCGTTTGTCCTGCTCAAAGAGCACTTCAGTCTCACCATGTTTTGATTCGATAAGTTATTTTCTTTCACTGCTGACGTCAGGACCTTGCATTGCAACGTATGAGGGATTATTCTCTCTCTCTTTTCCCCCATGCTACTCCCTTCACTTGCCGCTCCCCACTCTCTTATGTAAATATATGTCTCTGCTTCAGTTCAAGCATGCCTATAGCGCTTTGTCCTTTTTACACCTTTCTCGTGGCTCCCCTACTCTCCCCCTTACTCAGCTCCACTCTCTTAAGTTACATATTTGGCTTTCCTCTAGTGCCCGCTCGCCACTTGCTCTCTGTCCCTTTCTCTTTGTCCTTCCCACCCCCTGGTGTTTCACAATCCCTTTCTTGATTATTTAAACAGTTGCTCCCTCACGATCCAGCCACTGCCCACTGCTCTAGCAGCGTGTGACCATTAATACACAATGCAAACACAATCAAAGTGGCCATCTTGATTTCTTTTCTTTAACCAAGAGAAAACTCATTCCAAGTTGCTCATCTTGCAAATAAGGCGCCCATATGGCAAAAAAACATTAGCAAAGACAACAGCTCTGTGCCCCAGTGTCCCCAGCAAAAGCTAATGCCTTTCCCAATGCTTGATGCTTCCAATTGGCTTCCTTTGACTTCCGAAGTAGCCCCTTCATTTGTATTTTCTCACTGACTTTGGAATAGCTAAATTCATTTCCTCCACGGTTGTGCTATGCAAACACATTTTTCCTTTTTATAAAATAGATGTTAAACTTACTTTCATTATTCCTTTTCCTATATTAAGCTGTTGTATACTTGCACCCCCCAGCACTTGCTAAGACTATACCTTGAGCTTGGCATACTGTACCTAAGTGAGAGACAAGGATACGTAAAGGGTCCAAGATTTACTTACCTGAGTGCAAAAGCATACCATAGCCCATGCCAGTGAAGGGTCTTTCTATAAATAAAACTTTTATTTTTTTGCATGCATATGTAAATTTCTTGTGGGAATTATTCCACTTACCAGTAAAGGTAATAGAAAAAGGAGAGAAGGTAAAATGCCATCTTGCACCAGGCCTCTTTTTGGCAGTAATTTAAAGTGACTGCATTCATAACTATGGGTGGGTCATATGCTAATTCGGAGCTATCCGCTGGGCAGTGGAAGTACCTGGGGGAGAATAAGCAACACAGGTCACATATTGAAGTTTTTCATTGCATTACAATGTCCACATCCAAGACTCATCTCAAAATAATTCAAACCTTCTGGGGCACAGTAAGCTGATCTGTGAATGAATGGTGATGAAATCCATGCATTGTACCCTCACTGTACTCAATGACTCATCACATACAATGAAATAAGAATATGCCATATTACATGTCCATGAATTAAGAATATACCATATTACATGTCCATGAATTAAGAATATACCATATTACATGTCCAATCCATACTTGGTAAAGCGAATAGTAAGGTTGCCTAGTTCCATGGAAATGGGGGCTATTGAACAGTTAAACAAATGATAGTGAAGACTGCCCATCATCCAAAAAAATAGCCTATTTCAATACTTCAAAATGAAACATTTTCGATCCAATAAAATCGTGGTATATGTTTTAACAATAATACAAGTACACAACATAAAGTTCTGGGGTGATATTAGTAACTACACCATTTGGTGTAAATTTAATAGTTATGAGGCTCCTTACCAACAACCATAGAAACAACATTTTTAATAAAGGATTATTTACATAAAGGTAAATAAAAAATACATCTTTAAATTAAGAACAGTGGTAGAACAGTGGTAAAAGTAAATTACACAATATATATGAATTACTATCAACAATAATCCTAAATTAAACTTTACTTTTGTCTCTACTACAACTTGATGCTCAATTTCCCTAATTTACAAAAATGGGATACTGCTAACAAAAGCAGCACTGAATAAACAGAAATAAGCACACAGTCGAAATTTTAGCAACAAGCAGAAACCTCAATTTCTGACAAAACACTGTGAGGTAAAAAGAATAAATTACCACTGGTAAAGCTCTTTATGATGGACGTTTTATTTTCCTGCAGTTTAAAGACCTTATGAATATCCTCAGGCAAAAGTGCCTAGATTTAGAGTTCTGCTGACATATTACTTAATTACAAACGTGACAGATAACCTGCCCTCAGTATTACAAGTACATTATATCCAAAGTAACTTGAAAAACGACAGACGGGAAATCTTTCACATTTGTGATGGAGTAACCCATACACCAAACCTTAAATCAGGCCCTAGATCGGAAACTATTTATCACTGCCATTTCTACCCAGAGGTGCGCGGTGGAGTTCAAGCGGACAGCCACATAACACACCATTCTGCAAATCGACATGAGATTCAGGTCCTTTTTATGCCCGTAAAAGGCACCAAAGGACAATTACTAAGACGAATGATCACAACTAAGCAGTGTACCAAACTTTCAGCTATGAACATTACAACATGGCAGACTGGAAACTTATTAACACAACTCAGAACTTACCCTGTCCCTCAAAATGGTGGTCAGTGAGGAGTCTGCTAGAAGATATGTAGGAGAGGCTATTTATCTGACTGCGGCTGGAACGACGCCTGGGCCTGATGGCGTCCCAACGGAATACTATACAGCGTACCATGACATCCTTGTACCTCACCTACATGCGCTATATAGAAAAGACAGGAGCCTTTGCCGGAGACAGATATGACATCAATTGTGGTCATACCCAAAACACAGCCCCCAATCGACCTCCTGCTCAGAGTACTGCCTGATCTCGTTAATCAACACTGAGGTTAAGATCTATGCAAAGATCCTATCCACTTGCCTTAAATCTGTCCTCAACAGCCTCATTCACCCGGACCAATGCAGATTCATGCCACGCCGCAGCACGAGGCACTGCATACGGTGCCTTCACTTGGCATTGGCCCACCGCCAACTTCTCACCCCTCACCTTGCCCTTCTATCGCTTAACTTCAAAAAAGCTTTCAATACTGTGGACTGGCGATATTTGGATGAGGTGTTAAAGGCGGTGGGCACTGGACACCACTTCTACAGTCTAGTGCGAGTATTATACTATAACCCCTCGGCACCTTAGTCCAAATAGGGACCCTTGCTTCTAAGTCAGGGAAAGGAAGGACACCTTCTCAGATAGCCCCTGCTCACCCCCTTGGTAGCTTGGCACGAGCAGCCAGGCTTATCTCCAAGGCAAATGTGTAAAGTATTTGCAACCACGCTCACAGTAACACAGTGATAGCACCACAAATGGACACCACACGAGTCTCAGAAAAATAATTATATGTTGATAAAGAAAAGATATGATGAGACCAAACGATAAAAATCTAACATATGCATATTTGTAATATTTCACCTTGCCGGTTATTAGGCCAGCAAGCACTTGTAGGTTCTTGCATTATTAATGAACCATTCGCGATGATCTAAAGCAGTCCTAATGCAATGCTATGCAGTTCATAATTCAAGAATCAGGCAATTTGTAATGCACCAATCAGGCAGTTTGTAATGCAAAAATAATGCAATTCGTAGTGCAACAATCAGGCAGTTCGTAATGCAAAAATAAGGCACTTCGTAATGCAACAATCAGGCAGTTCGAAATGCAAAAACAATGTACTTCGGCACAGATTGCGGTGCTCTGGACGGTCTCTATGCCACTCTTACTGACTCGTGGTCAGCTACTGCCAAAACATGCCTCCAACACTGTTATGATGGAAAACAAAGTGCGGTTCCACACTCTGGCAAAGTACTGCCACTCCCCGGCACGTACGAGCCGTGATACGGACTTGAGCGGACGCTCGTGCTGCAAAGATGGGAAAGGCCGAGAGCGCTTCTCTCGTAGCCCGCACCCCGCCTCAGGCGGCGACACACGCACGCTCCCTGAGCGTTACCCGGGGGGTGCGATCTCACTCTCCTCTCCTCGCGGCTTGGGCCTCAGGTGCGACCTCGTTGATCTTGGGCAGTGGAACTCGGACCCCCGACGGTGATGGTTTGAGGTCCCTCCTTGGCAAAGGCAGACTCGGACCGGCGGCGGTGACTCCTCACAGCTCCTCTGGGGATGCCGGTCTGGGCCGATGGCAATGATGATCGCAGCACTTCTGGTCACGCGGTCGATCGAAGCAGAGAACAAGCCCGCTCTGGGACACACAGTCACTGGGAAATTCTCACAAAGGTCTCAGGCTGCAACAGGGCACACGCACACAGCGTTGCTGAGACTCACTTGTGCTCCGGGTGCACACAATCACAGGGCAATCCTCACAAAGGTCTCAGGCAGCACGAAGCACACACACACAGCGTCGCTGAGACTCACTTGGACTCCGGGTGCACACGATCACGGGCAGTTCTTACAAAGTTCTCAGGCTGCACAAAGCACACAGCGTCCCTGAGACAAACTTGGAAACTTTTATGTTCCTGAGTTTCCACAACAGGGAGCCAGCTCTTCTCAGACCCTTGGAGACATGTTACTTCGGGACACAGCAAAGCCCTTTCAAGCAGGGGGACACAGCACACAGCAAAGTCGCTTAGCCTCTCTTAGTTAAATCAGCAAACTACAGGCCAGCCCCAGAACACACAGCAAGGGTCAGTCCTTCTCTTCCGTCTCTTCAGCTGTTCTTCCTTGGCAGAGGTTCCTCTTGACCGCGAAGTAGTTTCAATCCTTTTCAGTCTTGTTCAGTCTAAAGTTCAGGGGGTTCAGCTCTCACAGGTATACCCCTAAATATCTTTGAAGTCTTTGTGTTCAGGGGGCACTGATCCCTGTCCAAACCAGTTCTGGGTGTCTCCCTGCAAGTGACACCTTCTTCCTTTGATAGTGGGGGTCTGGGTCCTCAATCACTCAGCGGGAGATGGAGCCATTGTTTTATGGCAGCAGCCCAGGCCTCTTCACCTCCAGGGGCTACTCCTCTTCCCTACACTCCAGATGCAGGTCAGCCATGGCTGTCTCACCTACTCATCCCCTGGGTCAAGATATTCCCCAGATCCTATGACATTCAAATCCAGACAGTCAATCCACAACCAGGCAGAGACACACAGAATTGTTACAACAAAAAAACAGCCACTTCTAAAAGCGTGGTTTCTAAATGCACAATTCAAAAACCACCTTCACAAAAAGATGTGTTATTAAATTGTGAGTTTAGGCACACTAAACTTCAGGCACACTAAACTTCATCTCTCTCAATCTATCTTCCCATAGGCTGGAAACATATTACACAGCCTTGCCCATTCTGTCCTATGGGCAAGATGGCCTTGCAACAGTGAAAAACGAAATGGAGAGTATTTCACTGTCAGGACATGGTACACACCTCAGTACATGTCCTACCTTTCACAGACACTGCCCCTGCCCAGGGGGGTACCTTGGGCCTACTATAGGGGTGTCTGGTGTGCATGGGAAGGGAAGGGTAAGGCCTGGCAAGTGTGTGCACTTGTCAGGACAACATGGCAGATAGCAAATTGTGCGCAGGCACTGCAGTGGCAGGCCTGAGTTCTCTTTTTAGGGCTACTTATGTGGGTGGCACACTTAGCTTTTCGCCCTAAGTGGGATGGGTATTCCCAGACGTGGGACCCGTGCTCACTACGCCACTGGAGTCAAGCTATCCTGGCTGATGACGGCTGATAGCCAGAAACCGGTCCTAGGATGCTTGATTCCGGTCCAGGGAAGACATGGCTTGGCAGTTCGGGCTGGACTGTTCCCATGAGGCACAGGGTCAAGACTGATTTGCATATGGCCATGTCTGAACTGGGGTGGCGTAGTGGGCAAAAGAACGGTGGATTTAACCCAGATCTCTTGACTGGGGGAGAATGTCTGCATTGTCAGCATTCCGTCCATCATTTGTTTGTTGTAACGCAGGCCCACTAGAAGCATTTGCCAAATAGGCAAATGCTACGCAGGACTTTACTAGTAAGACAAATATAGCAATTCTGGACAAACCAATTACCATAACACTTCACACAGACAGCATAGGCACTTTAGCACTGATGAGCAGTAGTAAAGTGCCCAGAGTCCTAAAACCAATAAAACAGGTCAGAAATAATACAGGAGGACGGAAAAAGTTCAGGGATGACCCTGCAAAAGGGCCAAGTCCAACAGTTCTGAACACTAGACAGCATGGCTATGGCGTTCCTGTGGGGTATCGCAGGACCACGTATGGCCCTCACCTCCTGTCAAAAGGCCCCGTATGATGGAGGAATGGGAATGACCAACCTCTTTTTATATTATCTGGCCACTTGCCACCTGGTGATACACGACTGGTTCACCGGCGGCTGGTCTGACCCGGCATATCGGATTGAACTCGAGAGCCTTGGGTTCTCTCGGATCCAGTCCATGATCCACGGAGCCCCGATACATCACACACTCCCCGCAGTCACTAGAGTGATCTTGATCACCTGGCGCTCAGCATTGCAATACACACAGTGGGACAATAAACTGACACTTCAAACACCCTTGTGGAATGCCACCTGGCTTGGTGAAATTAGGACACTAGAGGGTTTTCACAAATGGGACTTGATTGGAATCTCACAGCTTGGGGACGTATGGAGAGGAAAACACCTGTGCACCCACCCAGTTCTATAAATACCTGCAACTCCGACACACCCTCACCCCCTACACACCCACAGACACCACATTCCCAGAAATAGGTCCCCTAGAACCCAAGTCCTAATGGGGGACCTTGGGAAAGGAGGGGTATCCAAGATCTATCGCTCATTAGTCAACAACTCGCCGACTTCCCTAGAGCCCCTCAGATGTCATTGGGAGACCTGGCTGGGATCCTTGGAGGGGGAGGATTGGAGAGATGCCCAGATGGCCCCCTGCACAACCACTTGTTTCCGGTAATCTTCGGCTAGTCCAACTCCATAACCTCCACTGTGCTTACCAGAACCCTGCCCGTTTATACTGAGCAGGGTTTCTGACCGCCCCCGATGTCCACGATGCCAGATAGAACCCGCTGATTTCTACCACATGGTGTGGCCTGTGGCACCCTCACCTGATACTGGGAGACAATAGTGTCCAAACTGAGTACTGTTCTGGGTTGGGAGGTCCCGCTAAGCCCACTAGCTCTACTCCTGGGAGTCATGGATGGCCTGGATAGGACCCAAGTGGACAAAACATTTCTCTGCATTGCTTTTAGGGTGGCCAAACGCAACATAGCAGCCGCGTGGATGGACCTTGCCCCCTCTACTATCCCTAAATGGCGCAGAGGGGTGGATTGGTGCTCTGCGCAGGAAAATCCCATCTTTGAAGCAAGAGGCTCTACCGCCAAGCATGGCCGCGTGTGGGGGAAATGTTTGGGAATATTGCTGAAACTGGAAGGGGGGGGCACTGAGGAACGAACTGGAGCCGATCATGATTGTCAAGACTTCCCTCCACTCTTGATTTGTATTGTAGGCCTTTAAAAACTAATGAAATTAGTTATTATAAATCTTTTTTTTAAGCTGCCTTACACATTATATTCCTTTACTGTGCTAGTTTTTCTCGTGGTGATATCAGTGTTTTCCCTGCTCCAAGATCCTCCCGACTCCTACCAGCTGCATCTCACACTTTTTTTCTCACTGGTACCAATCACTCATCCTCCCAGTGCCATCAAGCTACTCCCAGGCTCATTTGGTGCCAGTATAACCTCAACCGTATGTCTTCCTCAGTTCACATGCCTTAGCCTGGTACAGAACACAGCGCCCTGGCAGCACATACACTTTTGTCCATAAGGAATGGCAAAAATAAGCAACACAAGATAATCTGCTAACTCAGTGGGTACATGGGCTTTCTGCAAGCATTTTCACTCCTCAACACTGCCTAAGCTAGTTAATCCTTTCACGTCACAATATCTTCCACACACTATTCCCTATGTACTGCACACCTTCATATTGTCACTATGTTGACAATCACAACTATGTCACATGAGGGCAACTGGTCTCACACGTGTGGGGTCACAGAATAAGTGGGAAATGCTGTTGACATAAAAAAACCCTCCATAGGAAATTCTTGAAGATCAATCGAAAGATGAAGAGCCACGCAATCGTTAAAGGGAAGATACTAGGGCAAGATGGCAGCACTCAGGAAAGGCAAGATGGGAAGGTAAAATATTAGGATCTAATGGTAGATAAAACAATCTGCAGAAAAAAACATTTTGTAGGAGTGAAAATCGCAAAAGTAATGAGACTGTTTGTAATTCATGGTACTTATGATTATTACTCCAGATATAGAAGAAAGAGGAAATGAGTATAGAGTATAAAGTTAATCTGCCACGATGGATTGGGGGATTCACAGAAAACGTATTTGCAGAGGAGACCATATTGAACCGGGAGAGACGTATGGTACTTTCTGTTTTTAAAGACAGAGCAAACAGAGAATGAAGTCATATTGCATAGCATTCTGGAGCCAGATTCACCAAAAGATGTTCCTAAAACAAAGATCTGCCCCAATTGGCCTCTTGACAGAATGCAGTCAGCACAAAGACCTGGCATCACTCAAGTCCCTGCTCTTTTGCCTGAGGTGTGCTGGCACAGGAAGAGAGACAGGTATTTGAATCCCCCACTCCCAGTGCAGGCGAGACAAAGACCCGCAAATGAATAAACCCCACGTGAAGCGAACAGTCAAAGATGGATAGGTTTGAAACTTGGGGGACCCCCTGCAGCTTTGATGACCATGCGGAGTGACAATAATTTCCATCAGTGGTGCTGGAATGATTTACAGAGTGGGGGATGCTGCTATTCATTTTACGTCAATAAAGTCACAGGATTTGTGTGAAATCTAAGCGCTACATAAAGGACAAGTGTAGTAATGGAGGCACTTTCATATAGCAGGAGTTTGATTGGAGTTGTAATATGTGTTCAGTGATGCATTTTGAATAACACTGTCACACATATATGTGTAAATGATCGAGTGGTAGAGTCCTGCCATGTACACAGAGCATATTTTCCATTGAGATGCCCTCTTCAAATCTATGTTCAAAAAGAACAATGAGCTGACGACATTGCGTGGCATTTGAACTCTTTGAATGCACAGCAAATGCTGCACGATAAGAAACCAAATTGAAAGGCTTCTTTATTGATCACTCTCCTTTTGAACTCCTGCAAGGTTTTTCTTGGGGTGCTGCAGCACCCCCTGTATCCCTAATTGCAGCACCCTTGATTCCCTTCTGCTCATGAATCCCTACAGAAACATGGAAGATATAAGTACATCATTCAACTACGATTGTAGCACACAGTCAAACATTAGTGGCCAATACTAAATTCAGAGAGATTCTATTTTTAAAGTAACAGTCGGATGAGCCACCACTTAAGTGGCTATTGTCACAACATCATTAAAAGTCAAATTAGTTGCCTCGTCTGGTACTTTAGTAACTCAACAAATCTGTTAAATTGATAGATCCATCCAATAAACCGGGATCAAAATAGTGAAGACCAAGTCAGTCTCTGAAATGTTTCTTTTCTTTCTCCTAAGCAAGGCAGGAAGACATATTAGAAAATGTCTGTTATCGAGTATAAAGTGTGGAGGGTAGCAGGATTCAGACCTGTCTTTTATTAGCCACACAGAAGCCTGTTTGACACAAATATAGTACCAAAATTATCAGAGACACCCTTTAGGGTGCACAGCACACCAGATGGTAAAATAGCTCTTAGGATCTCAACATGGGTGAAAACTGGATGGAGAGAGAGGGATGGTTCTGTTAGAAATGGTAGAATTGCACTCACTCACTGCATCCCTTGAAAATGCTGCCTTTTCTCTCTTCATAAGCCATTCTGTTAGCAGATGTATCTAAGTGGACAGCAGGGGGCAATGGATTGTGGTTAAATAAGGGCAAAGCCTGCTATAAAAGACTTCTGTAAATTTGAATACAATACGGCAAGCGTCAGCAAGAAGAGGTCATCAAAGGGGGTAGACTCTGGTGGTAGTTGCAGGCGAGGATGTGGATAGGGATCAGACCAAAATAAAGGCCAGGTGGTCGGTTAGCAGACACAAAAGGGCAGGTTATTAAGAATTATTCACCAACATTATAGTCCCAGCCCAAACTACCTGGCTGGAATTATACTCAAATATTATTGGAAAAAGCCCAAACCTCTAATCTAAATATGTAACATGAGTTTGTTGATGGAGCTGATAATGTTAGACAATATAATCTAACAGTAGAATAAATGGGACAAGTGTTTGTTGATCATACGCTAATATATTCTAAGCAGATATACAAATAATTACTTGTACTTCTACTTCTAAAACTCTAAATGCACTCAGGGGAGCAAGGCATCTACCTGTTGCACTGAAAGAGGGAGTGACAAGACAGATTCTGAAACCCACCAACAGCATGTGCAAATGTCAAGCATATAGACACTGATGATGCTTAACCCAGGAATTAGGATCTTGAGTAGAGATATTGCTGTAGAGGCTGGTTGCACTTCTGGGACATGGAGATTGAGCTGAATTTGCATTCAGGGAGAAAGGAGACAAACTTAAGAAAACTCCTTAAGAATACGGATGGCACAAATGAATAAGAAAGTGAATATGCAGACATATCTTTTATGAGTGCATAGTCTGGATCCCTTGTTTGTAAATATCAGCTTGATGTGCTGAATCAGTTATACTTTGGACCCCGAATACCCAGCCAAATCTGAATCATGTAACATGAACTACCCAGTAGATAAAGTTGTGATGGGGAACACGAGAAGACAACTGAGTACCAGACAAGGATGCCATGTGTCCAAAATGGCTTGTAATACTTTATAGGGGAAAGTAAAAGCTATATTACAATAATAATGCAAACCTGTTGTATTTCGCAGAGTTGTGGAGTGCTGTAGACTTGTCTCAGGGCTTAATGTAAGCTGGGGATCAACCTGATATTTTCCCTAGATGGTCTTTGGGACCAAAAATAGCAATCAGTACCCATTTTGCTCTTATAAGACATTCAAATACAATCAAATAGCATCAATGTACAAAGAGTGCTACCTGCCATTAGATGCTTAGTACATTTTCGCTGTAGTTACCAGTTTGCGCTGCAGCAGTCCTACAATACACTTTATACTTCCTTTAGGAGCAGCCTGTTTCCTCATTTAGAACAGATTTACAAGTTAAACTGTCAGTTCTTTGAAATGCTCTCAATTGCTTATCTGATGGGTAGAAAACTGCTTGGTGATGATTTGGTGAAGGGTAGTGTGAGTCTACTGAATGGCAGGAGACCACTTCAGAATAAACTGGATAAACAAATCCATCCTGGTCATTCCTTTTGTTGTCACTTACTATCTCTCTGTAGTGAGTGCTTATCTGCTGGTCCACCATGTTGCAGCATTAATTGCTCTTTCTTTACATCCTATCTAGACTGCCTACATACATCACTTCATTCCACAAGACTGAGTGGTCTTTGCCAAACACTTCATAGACTAAAAGAGTTATCTTCCTAGTATCATCAATTATAAAAAATTTGGACTTTGTACTCACCAGTTTTCTTCTTTCACCTCCCTGTTTTTCTCTGCGACATTAACTATATATGTAGCAACTAAGATATATTATCTTAATTATTGGTACCTTAACTGTTGTTACATCTGCATTGTGTCAAATTAAGTATTTTGATAAAAATAGTTTGACATCAAATTGGTGCGATATCTTAGGCATGATATCTATTTTCAAGAATCCATGCTTTTTAAAATATTATAATTTACATTGAATACAAGTTGCAAAAATTGACTCAAAAACCCATGTGAATCTCATTGTGAATCTAAGATATTTCCCTTATCGGATATGTACTACCCTGCTTTGAATCCCCTTGAGAGTAAAGTTCCACTTACCTCCATAGGTGATAGAAAAGTAGAGGTGCGTTCAATCCCAATGTTAGCCATTCTTCTGCACATAAGAACATTATACAGAAAAGGCTGTGTATTGAATATTCAGGAAGCACCAGCTAAATGAGAAGAAACAAAGTGGAAATGAGCACACACGAGGCAACAATACACTTTCTGTGGCATATCAATACCAAGACTGGACACCGAGAAATTAGAAAACCAAGGGAAATAAAATTCTGTCACAAAATTGCAGTGGTCTCTCTAAGTGCATGTGAAGATCCGGGGCCAGGCTGTTATGTTACTGGACACAATATGGCTTTTTAATTGTTAATTTAGAATGGCCAAGGTTTGACCCTGCTATTAAGCCTACATTTGAGCAGGAAGTCTCCTTCTCTCAACTTCACAGTTACCTGAGTATAAGGATTCAGCATATGTGATTTTAGACTCTAGTCTTCATTTATCCAACCTGTGACTGGAGGTTTACTGAAGAGCCAGCAGCTCATGACAAGGCATTGCTGCTCTTGTGGGAATTTCATTTAGTACTAAGAGCTAATCTCAGCCAATGGTAAGTACATTGGCTGCATTCCATTCCATGATTGTTAACTCATCTGTTCCATTACAAACAGAAAGCAACCATATGCAAATCAGCATTGGCCACAACCCAAACGGGCAGACCAGCCTTTACCATTGGCCACTTTCCCTCTGAGTGGAACCATATGCAAACCCAGACCAGTTTGGGCCTTGTTGGGTCTCTGCAACCAATTAAAAAAACATAGAACCATTTTACAAAAAAATAAAGGGATTTGGTTAACATCAGATGGAAACAAATGGTCTTCACAAAACCACTAAAATGCCTTCTTTCTGAATTATAGAACAAAATCCACAGCGCTAAAAGTGTCTCTGATTAGGGCGACTTTCAGGCCCCTTAGTCTACCACTGCCTTCAGCAGGAGATACACCGGTACCTAATACTGCATTATCTCTGGTAGGTTAAAAGCCAGGTACTGGAAACAATATACATTTTTTTTAAGTTTTAAAAGAAAGTTTATTGAATATCAAAATACAACATAATAGCAATAGAACATAATATCTAAATATAGCAGAGTGCAAAAAATATCAAACGGGGGAAAGAAACAGAAAAAGGAGGGGGAAGGGATAGGAGGGGGAAGGGAAGAATATATCAAATGATACAACAAAACTATGCATTTAAAATGTAACAGTTGGTATATAATAAATCCTCTAATAAAAACTCATAAAATAACCAAGAGATAAAACACAATAGTTAATAAACAATCATTATTAACTTCAAGGAGGTTTGGGTACTTCTTCATTGCAAGGGGTATGTAAAGGTAAGGACTGAGCAGATATGTTCAAGAAATTAGTGATGGGTAACCATAATAAATCTCGTTTAATGGCAAGCGTAATGGGATAAACGTAAGCCCTGTCTAATCTGTGATTATAACAAACTCCGTACCACCAGGCTTGGAAAGAGACATTCGAGGCATTCTTCCATGACTTAGTGATTTTTTGGAATGCTACAGCTATAAGTAAGTCAATAATGAATGTGTTAATAATGGATGTGGACCATATCCCTGAAAGACTACCTAAAAAAATATGTGAAAAAGTAAAGGGGAACTGTGTAGAAAAAATATTATTAATTTGTTGCCACACTCTGGCCCAAAAATCATGGATCGTTGGACAAGTAAATAACATATGTTTAAAATCTGCTACCGCGGCCGAATAGGACCAACAGGTAGCGGGAATAGAGGGTTCAATTTTATGTAATTTGGCAGGAATGATCAAAAGTCTATTATATATGAAAAATAATGTTTCAGTCGTGTTTGCTCCTCTAGAGGATTTCCTTATTTTGGACCAAATTTTTTGCCAGATTAAAATAGAAAACGATTCCTTTAAGTCCGATTCCCAGTCACTTTCTACTTTAGATTTATCTCGGGTATTAGAGGTAGCTCGTAATTTTTTATAAACTTGGGATGCGAAGAATGAAGAAAGTAAAAAAGGGAGAGTGAGAGGAGAAGATTTGACATGTGTGATGGAAAATGTAAGGGTATCATAGCTGTTTTGAGCAGCTGTACTCAATAACCTATATTTGGAGTAGAAGGATAGTGGTAGAGAAAAGCGGGATTGAAGTACAGAGAAGGGGATACAAGTACCCTCCTGAAAAAGTTGGTGAATCCAATTAAGACGAGATCTTTCCATTCTCTCTGCAAAAAGCGTCTTATTTCTAATTTTAATAAGTGGATTATACCAAATAGGGGACTGTAAGAAGCGTGAGCGATCATCTAGACCATCCAGGAAAAGAGGAAGAAAGGTTTTGCGGGAATTTTTAAGAATGGGGAGAGAACATTTCTTTGGAATATGGGATAATGATACAAATTCTTCAAAGGTGAAAGGATGAAAAAAGGAGGATTCAATCTCTACCCACAATGGTTGAGAGGCGAGATCAGACATACGTTCAGATAACAAAGAAACAGAATGTGTAAGAAAAAATGAAGTGTGATATGAGGAGAAGTCTGGAAAATTGACTCCACCTAAATGTTTAGGACATTTAAGTTTAGAAAATTACATCCTAGCTTTTTTGTTTTGCCCAAAAAATGCTGATAGAATAGAGTAGATATTTTTATAGCAGGATTTAGGGATATTAACTGTGAGGTTAGAGAGGAAAAATACAATTATTGGAACTAACATCATTTTAATAGAATCCAATCTACCCCACCAGGATAAGAACAAGGGATGCCAACGAGTTGTAGAATTATTTAGAGTTGTTTGTAGATTTTTTATATTTAGTGTTACAGTATCTTTAATAGAGGATGTGAACCATAATCCTAAGTATATGATCTTAGTCAGACTCCAATGAAAAGAGGAAGCCAAGAAGTCTACATGAAAGCAAAACTTATTTAGAGGGAGAAATTCACATTTATCAACATTAAGGGGCCGATTCCGATCCTGGAGAAACCGGGTACGAATCGTCAGACGGAGCGTTTTCTCCGTCCGACTCGTACCCGGTCAAACAACATTACAAAATAGCAAGTACGATTCGTATGGAAACACCATTTCCGTACGAATCGTACAAAACACCGACCGACGAAAATATCCATACAAATGTGATCCGGGAAAGCGCCGACGTAACGTCGGGACGCATGCAGGCTGCGTTTCACGAACCAGGAAGTACGATCCGTACCAACGTCACCCCGCACGGATTATATTTTCCGACTGCCAAAAACTGCCGGGAAATCAGGACGATGCGCACAACGAGCACCTGTACGCGACGGACAGCCATGGACCCGAACCTACGTGTCATCCCGGCCCTCATAGCAGTCCACCTGCTCTACAGGAACCGACGCAGACGCCGCAGAAGGTCAGAACAACACCCAGGGGCAAAGGGGGGGGGCAGGGGCAGGACACACGACCCCCACCCAAGTTACAAATCATACATGCCCTGGACATACCTGACCGTCAGGGCCTGGTCACTTCGAGGGGGTGGGGGCGTGTCCACCAACGCATGCGTCCGCCGCAACGGAAGTGGGTGATGACGCGAACCAGCAACACAACAAGTCCGGTACGTACCGTACCCACGCCTTAAGAGCGTGGGTACGAGTCGTACCATGCCCACCCCTACATCACCCCAACAATGGCGGTACGGCCCGTACCCACGTTCTAAAGGCCTGGGTACGGTGCGTACCCCCACCCGTGTATGTACGGCGCGTACCAACACCCCACCCGTGGATGTACGGCGCGTACCCCCACCCCCATATGTACGGCGCGTACACCCACCCGTGTATGTACGGCGCGTACCCACACTCCACCAGTGTATGTACAGCGCGTACCCACACCACAGCAGTGTATGTACGGCGCGTACCCTCACCCGCGTATGAATGGAGCATACCCACACCCTACCAGTGTATGTACGGCGCGTACCAACACCCCACCCGTGTATGGACGGCGCGTACCCCCACCCCCGTATGTACGGCGCGTACCCCCACCCGCGTATGTACGGCGCGTACCCCTACCCCACCAGTGTATGTATGGCGCGTACCCCCACCCGCGTATGAATGGAGCGTACCCACACCCCACCAGTGTATGTACGGCACGTACCAACACCCCACCCGTGTATGGACGGCACGTACCCCCACCCCCATATGTACGGCGCGTACCCCCACCCGCGTATGTACGGCGCGTACCCACACCCCACCAGTGTATGTACGGCCCGTACCCACACCCCAGCAGTGTATGTACGGCGCGTACCCCCACCCGCGTATGAATGGAGCGTACCCACACCCCACCAGTGAATGTACGGCACGTACCAACACCCCACCCGTGTATGGACGGTGCGTACCCCCACCCCCATATATACGGCGCGTACCCCCACCCCCGTATGAATGGAGCGTACCCACACCCCACCAGTGTATGTACGGCACACACCCCCACCAGGGCATGTACGGAGCGTACCACCACCGGTGTATGTCCCCAGCGTACATGGCCAGACACAGGAGGGGTGGGTGCAGAGTCCTCCCAGCAGTGCCCAGACATAGGAGGGGTGGGTGCCTATCACTCCCAGCAGTGCCCAGACGCAGGAGGGGTGGGTGCCTATCACTCCCAGCAGTGCCCAGACACAGGAGGGGTGGGTGCAGAGTCCTCCCAGCAGTGCCCAGCCATAGGAGGAGTGGGTGCAGAGTCCTCCCAGCAGTGCCCAGACATAGGAGGGGTGGGTGACTATCACTCCCAGCAGTGCCCAGACATAGGAGGGGTGGGTGCCTATCACTCCCAGCAGTGCCCAGACATAGGAGGGGTGGGTGCCTATCACTCCCAGAAGTGCCCAGACATAGGAGGGGTGGGTGCAGAGTCCTCCCAGCAGTGCCCAGACATAGGAGGGGTGGGTGCAGAGTCCTCCCAGCAGTGCCCAGACATAGGAGGGGTGGGTGCCTATCACTCCCAGCAGTGCCCAGACGCAGGAGGGGTGGGTGCAGAGTCCTCCCAGCAGTGCCCAGACATAGGAGGGGTGAGTGCCTATCACTCCCAGCAGTGCCCAGACGCAGGAGGGGTGGGTGCAGAGTCCTCCCAGCAGTGCCCAGACATAGGAGGGGTGGGTGCAGAGTCCTCCCAGGAGTGCCCAGACCCAGGAGGGGTGGGTGCAGAGTCCTCCCAGCAGTGCCCATGGAAAGAAAAGTGTGCAGTACCCACAGATGCACTGCCCACAATTGTCAGTCAGGTGCTCAAAGACCCTGCAGAACATGGTACACATGTGTGCGAGGCTGGGAGTGCACACATGCATAGTGTGTAAAAGGGAACATGTCCACATGAAGTCACGTCAACATACTCGAAACTCAAGTACAGTGACCACCAAGGATGCCACTAAGGATGCAGGTGGAGACATTGCCCAGCATGCATGGGCAAAGTTGAACGGATCCATCACACACCAAGGATATGTAGACACAGCTCAGCACAACATTTAGGCAACACCCTGCAGGGAAGATGTCAGGGTCCACAGAGGAAGCAACACACCTTGGGACAATGTCACCATGCAGTAAGAGCTGAAAATGAACAAAGTTATTTTGCAAATACCTTGTGATGGCACACAGATACCAGGGTCCACCCCATGAGCAGCACACTACTACATTTCCCAGACACCTAACACATTATCCCCACCCCAAATCATGGAGCAGCACCACCAACAGCAAGTCCAGGAAAGCATAAGTGTGCAAAAGAAAAACAAAAAGCTTTAATCAGCATTTGAAATGTCATTGTTTAAATGCCCATTATTTACAAGGCCCATGGGCCAGGCCATCAGCAAAGTCCTGGGGGGTACACATGGGGACGTGTGTCCCCTAGCTTCCCTGTACAGTTCACATGTCCATTTCATCCACAGAAGGGGGGGCATCATGTGGGGGTGAGGGACCAGGCACCGCAGGGACAGGAGGGGCAAGGGTAGGTGTTGTGGGTGCAGGGACAGAGGACTCCACCACAGGGGGTGGGGCAGCGCCAAAGGTGGAGGTGAGAAGGGCGCTGCACACGTTAGCAAGGTCCTCCAGTGTCTCCCCTGCACCCGAAGGAACCACAGGCCCCAAGGAGGGGGGGGTCGGATGGATAGGTCGCAGCGCTACTGGGGGAGGGTATGGACAGGGGGGGACTCAACTACCCTGACCGGGGACTTCCTTGACCGCTTGCGGGGTGGTGTCACCTTGGGGCTCAGGGACAGGGCGGCCAGGAAGGATTCCTTGTTTGAATCTTGGCCAGGAGAGCTGAGGGGAGTGGATTTGGAGGCAGGGGGTTGTGAAGAATGTGGACTCCCACTGTGGCTGCGTGTCTTACGTTTTCCCCCCGACCAAGTGGGTGTGCCTACTTCACCCTGTGTGTGCGTGACAGGAGGTGTGCGTTTGGGCTTCCCTGGTGGTGTGGTGCCTGTGTCTGGTGGGGTGCGTGCATGGGTACGTCTGGGTGTGCTTGCGACAGGCATGGGAGTGGGAAGTGTGGATGGTGCAGGGGTAGTGGGGGGGACGTAGTGCTGCAGGAGACCCACTGCTGCAGTCAGTGTCGAGTCTATGGACCTCAGCAACTGGCGTTGGTCAGACTGCGCAGCTGAGATGCCCTCCAGGTATGCCTCCATCTGGGTGATCACTCTGGTGTGGCCATGGAGGACATTCAGCATCGCAGTCTGACCAACCTGCAACTGGCGCAGGATGTCCACAGACTCGGCATTTGAGGCAGCAGTGGAGACAGGGGCAGGGGGCGCGGTGCCAGCCAGGAAGGAGACACGTGGTGACCTAGCACGGCGTGAAGGGACCAGAGCAAGTGGGAGGCCGGTGATGGGAACAGAGGGGGCGGGTAGAGATTGTGTGCTGCTTTCAGCTGTGGGAGCAGCCTCCGCCCCCTCTGGGAGCTCAGCCTCGGACCCGTCTGCATCATAGTCGGAGGTGTAACTGGACAGGTCCTCCGCCTCACTCCCCTCGGCCTCCGTGCCACTCGATGTGCCAGACAGTATAGCACTGCTGCCACTGGTGCTTGGTCGCTCCTCACGCTCCGTGCCAGTGTCTCCCTCGGAGTCCCCCGACGATGCTGTGAGCAAGGTGAAGAGACAGGAAATAATCAGACACCTGTATACATATGTCACATGAGTCAGATCTACATAGGTCACAGTGCATAGCCTGAAAAGCAACATGAGTAACATCTACAATACAAGGTACATATGTAGGCCCTGCAACACACAGCTGGTTGACACATCATGCCACTGAGAAACAATGGAGTGCATGACACAACAGCAAATTACTTGATATCAAATTGGACAGAGGAGCCAGGCTCTGGGGACAATCGTGCACTGCATCTTTACCACACAGCGTTGCCAAAAAAGGGATGAGCAGGAACCATGTCTATTGACGTTTTGCACATGCTGCAAAGCTAACGCATTGAAACATGCCCAACATGACTGGGTCACAGCACCTTGAGTGTAAATCCAGACAAACATCACACACAGGCCAGACCTAGCAAGGAGAATAAAGATTTTGACATGTAGGCCTTGCCCGCACAAACCACCCCCTACCTGAGACAATGTGATTGAGACAGAGGAAGTACTGACACCTCTTACTCTGGGATGAAAACACATGGGCTGCACTAAATCCTGATTGTACACAAGCCACCACTGTTGCGCCTGTCCACATACATCATTGACAATCAACCATCATCAGATTGTCGTACCAAGACACACAGGCACTGCCCACCGTGAGTATGCACAAGCAAAATTGGGTCACACTGTAACGTGGACACATGTAGCACAGTTTACGCAAATACAGATGAGGCCAGGGTACAATGCCACAGAGCCCAACCTATGCCGAAGACACAGAGAATGTCCACATTGTTGGATGACACACATGATACCTAGGAAAAGGTGCCCCAGGGCACGGTAGTGGCCACACACCTCCATGGTCCGGGATGGATATGACTGCAACTGAAGCAACCGTCACAGCACTATGCATTACTCCCACTCATGCACATCATGTCAGAGGGCAGAACATTGGACATGCATGCTGTAAGGCAGTACACTTCTAAGACACACTCCTATGTCGGGACTCAGCATCAGTGCCAACTGACATGGACCCCACAATGACTGAACTGGCCAGGGCACAGGCAAGGTCCCAAAACTGCTTACACACCACCCCCACGCATGATGCTGCAAGCATTGGGCACTTGGATTAACTGCCAGACTAGATTACCTTGTGCAAGAGTGACTACCCACAGACCCAGGAACACATGGCAAGGAGGGGAAGGGATGAAGAACATCAGGTGTTCAATTTGGGGAACTGGTTATGCACTGCACATTTAAACCCTGACACTGTATCCATGCAACTGCGCACTTCCAAAAGCTGGGGACACACAACAAACACACATGTACCCACCCCCTTCCTGCTGCTGCTTCTCCTGTAAGCGCCTATCCAAGTCGGGGAAGACCACCGCCAGCACACGCTTATGGATGTGGGTCAGACGCCGGTGCCCACGGTTCTTGGTGCTCTCAGGTGAGTCCCCCAGCAGGACCCGTGCAATCCTCCTCGTCCAGCACCAGATATCCTGCCAGCGTTTCCTCACCTGGGCTAGGCGCCGCTTCCGACCCTCCGTCTTCCGCACGGCACTGACGGCTCGCCTCCATATCTCCCTCTTGGCATGGACACCTACCTGTGAGGATGCAAAAGTGAGAATACTTTAATACACCTGAGCAATGAGACAGAGACACACATATTAATAATTTGTCTGGTTTGAACAGGCCATGGTATGCAGAAAACTCATTGCACCTTTGTCATAGGGACATTATCCTCTGGGCAAGGCTAAATGCACTACGTGGCAGAGAAAGTACACAGGTGGCATGAGGGGTGCCACACAATTTAGGATCCTGGATCACACTGTGCATCACAAGCTACACCAGGATTATGTACAGCACCTCAAAGCAGTCACATGCCCCAGCCCCCTGATGCAACCTCAGCAGAGTACACAGACACACACAGGTACAGGACAATCACCTGCCATTGCCAACTGCGGGTACAAACCTCACTCTGCCCATGTGCCACTAGACTGGGGGGTGTCACAGGTGTGGGGCTGGCTCAGCACGGCAGTCACACAGCACTGCTCCCTGCACACATCACATGGCCAGGGTATATCCATCCCTCATGCAGCTGGTGTGCAACACTCCCCATATGCACTCAGCCACATGACAGGGGACCTAAACACACACACCAATGTCCAGGGGACGAACACATCATTTGGACACTCACAGCACAGGTACACTAAACAAACACACATCTATGGGTACTGTCACCTGTCACACTGGGGGGGAACACAGAATCACATCAGGACTGTAGCAACAACATTCCCAGGAGGAGTAGCCAGGCAGAATGCGGCATGCACCATGCATTGTTTTTCACAGTAAGCACTATGCAAGTGAGGAGTGCACACAGGAACTACAGCATGCGCTGCATGGGAGACATGAGGCCTTCCCCACCCTGGGACCCACTCCAAACAACATTGCATGTCTGTCACACAGGGACACAATGCCAGAAGTCACAGTCACAAAAAAGGGGGCACAGTCTAAGCTAGTGGAGTCAGCCCTCACCTGCTCCCCTGGTCGACCATACAGCATGGTGTACTGTGGGAGGATCACATCCAGCAGGGCAAGGTTCTCCTCCTGTGTGAATGGCTGGGCCCTCTCCACAGACCTGGACATGGTGCCAGAGGAATCACGAGCAGCAGCAGTGTTGTGGAATGAAAGGATGTGCAGGCAAGTGCTCTCTAATGGGACCTGGCTGCCTTATATCTGCCTTGCTGGCCGGTTTCATTTACAGGAGTACAGAGAGATTGGTCACATTAGCATCCTACGTTTCCTCCAATCCCTTTAAACCTACCCCAGTGAGGGGCTTTGCATGGTTTAAAAATTGAGCATGATGTCATGTCAACAACCACTTTGCAACAAAGTATTTGTTTCAAACCGACTTCTGCTGGCCACGTGATGCAAAAATTCAAACTTTAAACTCGGTCTCCATGACAACCAGCATGCATTTAGGCCATTATACTTGTCCCTCATGTGTCCCCTATGTTATTTCAATATTTTCACACAGGTACGGTGCGTTCCACGGCCCTAGGGCACCCCCAATACAGTAATACGGACCGTACACGCGTGTGTATGGTCCCTATCACTATGGGTGTGCTGGCGTATGCGTACGCCATAGTAATACGGACCGTACACGCGTGTGTACGGTCCGTATTACTATGGCGTACGCATACGCCAGCACACCCATAGTGATAGGGACCATACACACGCGTGTACGGTCCGTATTACTATGGCGTACGCATACGCCAGCACACCCATAGTGATAGGGACCAGACACACGCGTGTACGGTCCGTATTACTATGGCGTACGCATACGCCAGCACACCCATAGTGATAGGGACCAGACACGCGTGTACGGTCCGTATTACTATGGCGTACGCATACGCCAGCACACCCATAGTGATAGGGACCATACACGCGTGTGTACGGTCCGTATTACTATGGCGTACGCATACGCCAGCACACCCTTAGTGATAGGGACCATACACACGCGTGTACGGTCCGTATTACTATGGCGTACGCATACGCCAGCACACCTATAGTGATAGGGACCATACACACGCGTGTACGGTCCGTATTACTATGGCGTACGCATACGCCAGCACACCCATAGTGATAGGGACCATACACACGCGTGTACGGTCCGTATTACTATGGCGTACGCATACGCCAGCACACCCATAGTGATAGGGACCATACACACGCGTGTACGGTCCGTATTACTATGGCGTACGCATACGCCAGCACACCCATAGTGATAGGGACCCTACAAATGCCCTCAGAGCGTATGTACGGTGCGTTTCACACCTGACAGTGGTGACAGGCGGCACACAGAGAGGAATAGAGCTGTCATACTTGGCCAAGGATGGACATCAAGGCATTGTCTGTGCAGTACTACATGTGTCGGGCACAGGTGTGTCAGGCTGTGATGTGGCACATTACTCCTGAGGTGTGAAGCTAATTTAAGTATGATGAGCTGTGTACACATGTCATGTGTGATGGTGCACTATGTGCCACACATCCCCTTCACTCCATTGACATGTGTGCATGTAGTACAGACTTGTTGAGCTATGCGTCACTGGCATGGCACAGTCACCGACAGCCGCAACTGTCCCCTGATGCCAGGTACACGGAATATCACCCCTGAGATGTGAATTCCCGCGTTGCACACTGTGACTATGTCATGTGTGTGTCATGTGTTCCCATAGGTTTGCTGTAGGTGTTTGGTCAAATGCACCTGCAGTTGCTGCAACCAACATGTGTCTGTGTGTAGATGGGCATGGCACACTGTTACGCACACCAGCCCACATGTGTAATCCGACGTAAGGTGTGTATGTATGCATGGACGCGGAGTTTCATAACAAGGGCATATCTGCATACTCTCATTGTATGTGTGATCAGTCTTGACATGTACTCTCTCATGGCAAGGCGTGTGGTCTGTCCTTTTTCTATGACATGTGACCTGTGCATCTAGTGTTCCGCAACCTGTCTGTACAATAAACATCCTTCTTCTGCATATATGTGGATGTCTTTAACTCCTGTAATGCGTCTGCCTGTTCACTTACCCTGGCCCACAGCTAGTTTCATGGCATGGCATATTGAGGTTGAGAGTCGACGTTTGTAGCTGGCTCTTGGTAGGAGTGTCCCCTGCCTGGCATACGTGTCCAGGGCTCATTGCACAGACCTGACTCTGTATGTAGCATATGTGTATTGCCTGTTGAACATGTGCTCAGTACATTGACATTGGTGGTGTACTGTACTCACTCTTCGTTGTCCCTTCAAATTCACTGCAGGGCTCCGCCTCTCCCTCGAGCAATTCCGGACTTGGCTGACCTGAGGGAACATGACTGTATACGCCGCTACCGCTTCCCCCAACATTTGATTGAGGACTTGACGACACGGCTGGCACCACACCTCCAACCGCTACACAGGTATCCTGGTGCACTGACACCCAAGATGAAGGTGATGGCAGCCCTACATTTCTTTGCCATGGGTACCTTTCAACATACCATTGCTCACGCTGGTGGCATGTCCCAAACCATGTTCGGCCGTGTGCTGCATGATTTTTTAGAGGCCATGTTGGTTCACCTAGATGAGTTCATTAAATTCCCAACTCCTGAGCAGTTGAAAGGTGTCAAGCGTGAGTTCTATGCCCTGGGAGGGATGCCCCATGTCGTTGGGTCCATAGATGGAACACATGTGGCTTTGGTACCACCACAGGCACAGGAGGTAGCGTATAGGAACCGCAAGCATTACCACTCCATTAATGCCCTTGTGGTGTGTCTTGCCAACATGGTGATTTCACATGTCTGTGCTCGTTTTCCAGGATCAGCACACGATGCCTACATCATGAGGCGTAGCAGGGTGCCTGAAATGATGCTGCCGCTGCGCAACGAACGGGCATGTCTTGTTGGTGGGTATACTACGTCAGTCCTGTATTTAGCGTCATCTTCCTGTCTTACTGCTTCTCCTGACCCACTTTTGTCCATGATGTTTCCATGTAGGGGACGCTGGCTATCCCAACATGCCACGGCTGATCACGCCTCACCGCAACCCCAGCACGGCGGCCCAGCACCGCTACAACAACGCCCATGGGCGGACCAGGCGAGTGATAGAGAGGACCTTTGGCCTCCTGAAGAGCCGATTCCGTTGCCTCCCCAAGACCGGTGGCGCACTCCCATATGCACCGGTGAAGGTATGCAAGATCTTCGTGTGCTGCATGCTGCACAACATGGCAGTGGAGAAAGCTGTGCCACTCATCCTGGATCCGGATGAGCAGGACCATCCACCCGTGGAGGATGAAGGGCTTGGTCATGAGGCAAGTGATGTGGAGGAGGAGGAGGCGGAAGAGGACATCCGGAGTCGGCTCATACGCAACTTCTTTGCTTAGTGGTGAGTTCCAGTGTCTGAGTGTGCACGCATTGGGCCGTGTGTGGTATGTGTTGCAATGTGTGTGTCCATCTGCATGTCTGCCAGGTGAGTCAGAGGTGTGTTTGGATGTGTCACTCGGGTGATGGTGCAATAGATGAATGTTTTTCCAGAGTCATCCTTGTCACCTAGCATGTTGACAACCTTATACGTGTTGAGTACATGCACATGCATGCGGATGTGCTTCTAATGGCTGACTTCGGGTATGTCTCTCATCCACAGGTACTTGCGCATGCTGTCTGCTGGTGGCATTGTTGTGCTCCTGCTATTCCTCATGAACACGGCAACATGTGCAGAATCAGCGTTACATGCACGGACACGTTTGGAAATCGCCTTAGGGTAAGGGATGCAGCACGGCTTTTTGGGTGTGGTATTTGTTTTGATTGTGTGTGCACTGCTCCTGTTCATGTTTGGATACTTAGCATACATGTAGATTCACCATGGGGCACATGACATGGAGCTGAATTCACCTGAATTGATGGTCAGACTTGCTGACATTCATCTGTAATGGGATTGTGGATTGTGGATTGTGATGGAGCCATCAATGTGTGTGACACTGCTTCGGAAACATACGGGTTGCACCGGGTTGACATGGTGTGTGAATTCCCCATTGGAGGCACAATGGTGTATGGCAGCCTCTCCGTGAGCAGCAGGGGGTGTTTAGCTGTAACCCGTCACTTGTGTGCCAGTTCTATGGATTTCCAGCATATGTGGTGCAAAGGGGGGTGCCAGTGTCGGTCCCACATGTTCATCCACATGACCTGTGTATGTGTTGACAGAGTTGCATTAGCATTCCGACACACATGACTAATAAAGGTGTCCCTCTGCCTCCAAGGTGCCTCATCTCGGTCAATGGTGGTCTGTTGCCACTGTGCATGCGGCATGTCTGGCATAGTTATCAGAGATGGTGCATATGGGTCCATGTGTAGAGTAGCAAGATGCAAGCTGTTTGTCAGGGATTGGAATCTGTATTGTGCATGATGTCCATGGCTGTATAGGTATTGTGGCATGTCAGTCTCCACGACGGCCACTGTGCTGCATGTGCATCCATTGTGTGTGTGTGTGGCATGTTGAACTAGACATTCCTTCCTTGACATACACCTTTTGCATAGTTCCTTCCTGAGATCCTTGTCTTTGTGTGCAACTTGGGGCATTGTTTTCTTGACATGGCGCATGCTGCTGCAGGGCCTGCAGCAAGGGCACCCAGTGTCAACGGAAACGAGCTGGTGTTCATCATGGATTGATAGCTTACATGTGCTATGCTGATCAGTGGCATCTGTGCCTCATGCTGCAGCACACTCTGCATTATGCACAAGTTCCCCAGTTCCATCCACCTCAAGGCAAGAGAGACCATCCCCCAGGTCAACTACGACATCCGTGTCTAATCCTACCCTGCACTCTACAGACATGTGCGTTACAACTCCCATGATAATTGTCCACATCCAGGGTGCATCTGCACAGCTCTGCTTCTACATCCGGCGACCAGGCCACATCAACGTCAAACAGCGATGGGGGGAATGGATCACTGCCAGCTGCAGGTTCACCTTCTCAATCCGCGCACACACTCAGGATGCAGCCCACAACCACAACACAACCTTGTGGCACTGTGATCCAAGACCCCATTGTGCCATCACCAGGCATCTAACCTTGGCCGGCCCACCATTCTCCACATCCACCTGACTCAAGCATGCAGGCCATGGTTCTGCCACCTGTCTACACATACCTGGTAGTTGCACCCCAGGACAATCCACATGATCCCTGACCTCTGCGCATGACTGTTGCTCTTCTAAATAGGTCTGTGGGCACAGTTGTGCGGGCACCCCCTCAGCTGGTTGGGCCTATCATGGGTGAGTATGGTGCTCCATGTCTGTATTGGATGATACATTGTGAGCCATGTGTGTCCTGTGCCAGACTCAGACCCCAGGGTATGCATGGTTGGAGTTACTTCAAAACTCAGGCATGGTTTGACTTTACAACACACACATGTAGTGGAATAATGCAAAATGAAGGCATCATCTCGTGATTGTGAAGATATTTATTTGTGGTGGGGTACGTGTTTGGGGGGATGACAAGAGGTGCTTGGCGGGAGTGTAGAATCCAAAGTTCACTGGGGGAGTTGGTATCCTTGCCAATGGAAGTCATCAGAGTCTTTGCTACAGTCTTTGTCAACATTGGTCAGACAGTGACCAGCAAGTCCATGTGGCAGAGAATGTCATTTGCTGTAGTGCTGCTGTTGGGCCCGAGGGCCAGGTGCCAGGCCAGGTGACCTGGGAGATGGTGATGTTCCGCTGACTCTCACGGTCTTTTGCGTGGACGACCCACCCTCCTGCGGGTACCCTCAGATGCAGGCCGTGACGATGCTTGTGATGCTCCGTCAAATGAATCCTCCTCCTCCTGATCCCTCCCTGTGGGTGGTGATGTTCTTCGCCTGGTGGCACAGGGAGGGTTGCCCATGTTGTCGGCAATCCGACGGAGTACACGGGTCATTTCCGTTTGCACCGCCACGAGCTCAGCCTGTCTTGCCTTCATCCGTCCTTGGTGTCGCTGTTGACAGGCATGTTGCTCGGCCTGCAGGGTCTTGATCTCCTCGAGGGTCCCCTTGATGTCGGTGAGGGTGGACGCAATCTGGGCCATGCCCCTGGTGTCACGCCGGTATGAGTCGAGGATGTTGCTGACGTGTGACATTACCGGTTCCTGAGCCAACTGGTCAGGTTCGCGCCTCCGCCATCCTCCACTCCCACCACCCCTGCCCACTTGCACCTGGCCTGCCGTTGTGGGCACATCGGGTCTCCGGGACCCCTGAGGGATGGCATTTGCGGTGTCACCTGCCTCCTCCTGGGTGCCCAGGGAACCTTGTCCCTCCTGGACAGACTGGCTGTGTTGTTGTGTGCGGGCAGGGCTCCTGGGTGTCTCCTGGGATGTGGCAGGAATGGGGGTGGTGGTTGGCACAGTTGTACCTGAGGCAGGTGCTGCAGGTGGTTGGACACCAGAGGGGCCAGGTTGGTCTGGGTCATCCACAGAGTGTTGAGAGTCGTCGCTGCCGGTGGGGTCCTCTTCACGCAGAGCCTGGTCCTGTGAGTCTTCCCCCCAGTGTTGGGGGGAGATCGACGACGTTGACCTGTGTGTGAGAGAGACAATGTTAATTGTGTTACATGCGACATCCATGTTTCATTCATTTTTGAGTTGGCACAGTTCCTCTGGGTGGTTTGATATGGCTTGCATTCCTCTCGCAGTGCACTTGTGCATGGGTATGTCCCTTGGCCACAGCTTTCGACACTTTACCCATGTGTGACACAATCTTAGTTGATGCATCTTTTTGGAACGCAGTCAGCAGTGTAGTGAGCGGGCGTAGCAAGCCATGCAGAGCCACCTTACGTGTTGCACTGTACTTTGCCAAATGGTGTTTTCACCATGCTATTTGAGAATGCAGGTAGGTTTGTGCCTGCAGCACGGATGTACTCGTGCACAGATTGACACATGTCCCAGTGTTTATCACAGGAAAAAGGGGCCGGGGGTTCAGGCACTGCCAAACCTTGTCTACATGCACACAGTCCACCTGCTGACGAGCGGACATGGCCACACCGCCCAAGGGTGATTTGGTCTCCCTCTGTCTCCCTTTCTCCCTCCCTCTGTCAGCCTCCTCCCTCTGTCCGTCTCCCTCTGTCTCCCTTTATCCCTCCCTCTGTCAGCCTCCTCCCTCTGTCCGTCTCCCTCTGTCTCCCTTTCTCCCTCCCTCTGTCAGCCTCCTCCCTCTGTCCGTCTCCCTCTGTCTCCCTTTATCCCTCCCTCTGTCAGCCTCATCCCTCTGTCCGTCTCCCTCTGTCTCCCTTTCTCCCTCCCTCTGTCAGCCTCCTCCCTCTGTCCGTCTCCCTTTCTCCCTCCCTCTGTCAGCCTCCTCCCTCTGTCCGTCTCCCTCTGTCTCCCTTTATCCCTCCCTCTGTCAGCCTCCTCCCTCTGTCCGTCTCCCTCTGTCTCCCTTTCTCCCTCCCTCTGTCAGCCTCCTCCCTCTGTCCGTCTCCCTCTGTCTCCCTTTATCCCTCCCTCTGTCAGCCTCATCCCTCTGTCCGTCTCCCTCTGTCTCCCTTTCTCCCTCCCTCTGTCAGCCTCCTCCCTCTGTCCGTCTCCCTCTGTCTCCCTTTATCCCTCCCTCTGTCAGCCTCCTCCCTCTGTCCGTCTCCCTCTGTCTCCCTTTCTCCCTCCCTCTGTCAGCCTCCTCCCTCTGTCCGTCTCCCTTTCTCCCTCCCTCTGTCAGCCTCCTCCCTCCCTCTGTGTGTCACCCTCTGTCACCTCAGCCCAGCTTCCTGGGCACACACAGTTTGCAGGTCTTTCAAAGGCCATTGGCTTGTTCATGTGGGTTTGTTTCTGATCTCCGGGCACCCATTGGGCGGAGTGTCTGAGTCTGCGCTGCTGCTGTGGCGGTGTGTGCTGACACTCTTTCAGAGTGATGCGTCTTCATTAGCTGCTGTTATGTGCAAATTGTGCCTTCATACCTATGTCATCCGGCAACGCGGCTACCATTTGCAGGCAACACAGTACTGTGTGGGGACACACTGTTCGTATGGCTGTGCCCTAGGCCATATGGGCTGAGGGCATTGTTGTGTGCTTCTGAGTTGCTCTGTGTTAGTTATGGGGCCCACCCTCCCGGCATCAGGGACATCCTGTCTTGTGTTGGTGTTTTGTGTGGCCTGTTACTTGGCATGGCCTTGCTTGGTGCATGGGGCACGGAGGCGCTAGTGGCATGTGTGTGTTTTTGGAGTGTGGTTGTGTCCGGTGCTGGCTTTGGGGGGGGTTGCGTGCATGATTGGGATTTTGGTTGTGTATGGCGTTCCCCCCATGTGAGGTGAGTTGTTTGTGTACTCACCAGGGTCAGGGACTCCTTGTACTCCGTCTACTCCCACCGGCGGCAGCGTGGCCATCACCTTCTCCTCCCAGGGATGGTACTGTGCCAGTCTGCGGGGCGGCCCTCCTCCAGTGATGTTCCCCTGGTTGTGATCGTCCGTCATTTTGCGGCGGACCGTCCTCCGCAGATCGTACCACCTGGCTTGGCACTCATGCCTGGTCCTTCTGGTGGCCCCAACAGCATTCACAGCATCGACTATCCTCTGCCACATGGCTGATTTTTCGGATATGCTGGTCCGTCTGACCAATGTTCCAAAGAGCTGTGGCTCGACTCTGATGATTTCGTCGACAAGGACCTCCAGCTCCTCCTTTGTGAACTTTGGATTCTTGTTAGTGGGCATGGTGTGGGGTGTGGGTGTGGATGGTTGTGGGGGTGTGGGTGTGGATGGTTGTGGGTGTGTGAGTGTGGTTGTGAAGGTGTGTGTGTGTGAATGTGATGAGGGGGTGTTTGTGATGGTGGTTGTGTGAAGGAGTGCAAGTGTAAGGTGTATTGATGGCTGTAGTATGGTGCAGTGCGTTGTCTCTGTGGTCTGGCAGTGGTGGATCTGTTGCAAAGGATCATGGTTTGTGTGTGTTGGGCCTTTTTATTGGTCCATTTGTGGGTGTGGCTGTGTTTGAACTTTGGGTGGGTGTGTTATAAGGAGTTGTTGTGTTTTGGGCCTCTGTTTAGCTGTTTGCCAGTTGCAGGACAGTATATGGGGTGTATTTGGGCTTGTTGGACATGTTGTGTGGTGTTGTGTGAATCGAATTGACTTTCCTTGTGTTGTTTGGGGTTGTCCTGGTTCAGTACGTGTGTTTTTGGCGTCTGTACGGTACGTACATGCACTGGTGGGGTGTTGGTACGCGCCGTACATACACTGGTGGGGTGTTGGTACGCGCCGTACATACACGGGTGGGGGTTCGGCACGTACATGCACTGGTGGGGTGTTGGTACGCGCCGTGCATACACTGGTGGGGTGTTGGTACGCGCCGTACATACACGGGTGGGGGTTCGGCACGTACATGCACTGGTGGGGTGTTGGTACGCGCCGTACATACACTGGTGGGGTGTTGGTACGCGCCGTACATACACGGGTGGGGGTTCGGCGCATACATGCACTGGTGGGGTGTTGGTACGCGACGTACATACACGGGTGGGGTGTTGGTACGCTCCATTCATACACGGATGGGGGTATGCTCCGTACATACACGGGTGGGGGTTCGGCGCGTACATGCACTGGTGGGGTGTTGGTACGCGCCGTACATACACTGGTGGGGTGTTGGTACGCGACGTACATACACGGGTGGGGGTTCGGCACGTACATGCACTGGTGGGGTGTTGGTACGCGACGTACATACACGGGTGGGTGTTCGGCACGTACATGCACTGGTGGGGTGTTGGTACGCGACGTACATACACGGGTGGGTGTTCGGCACGTACATGCACTGGTGGGGTGTTGGTATGCGCCGTACATACACGGGTGGGGGTTCGGCGCGTACATCCGCGGCGGGGGGGGGGTTTGGCACATACATACGGGGGCTGGGGGGGTTTTTGGCGCGTATGCGGGCACATGTCTTGATGGTTGCTATGGGAGTTCGGTCCGTACGGTGTATTTTCCATACAGTTGTAAAATTGGGAGGACGAGACGGATCGTACTTGCGCGGTCGGACTTCACTTTTCCGATTCTTAGGGTAAATCGTCCGGGGATGTGTCGGACACATTTTCCGACCCGAGGACGTGTGGGGAAATTTTCCCAATGCGATTCGTATGGACTTTTTCCCATACGAATCGTACTTGGCAGTTTGTACGCTACTTGGACGATTCGTACGGTAAAAAGACCGGATACGAATCGTACGGGGAAAATTTTTACAGGATCGGAATCGGCACCTAAGTTTGTAACCTGATACCAAAGCAAAATCTGAAACTTCTAATAGAAAGGCTGGAATAGAAGTTTGAGGGTTAGAAATGAATAAAAGAATATCGTCGGCATAAGCAGAGAGTTTCAGATGTTTATCTCCATAAGGAAAACTAGTAATATCTTTATTCATTCGAATCTTTGTTAGAAAAGGTTCTAATGCTAAAATAAAGAGAAGAGGAGAAAGAGGACATCCTTGTCTAACACCTCTGAAGAGAGGAAACGAAGAAGAAACAAGGCCATTGGCTAAGATAAAGGATCTAGGAAAGGAATACAATAATGAGATATAAGAAAGAAACTTCGGGCCAAAACCAAACCAGACAAGAGTTCAGAATATAAATTGCCAATTAACCCTGTCAAATGCTTTTTCAGCATCTAATGCAACAGCAGCTAATGAATGTTTATAAGATGGAAACAATATCCATAATGCCATGAAATTAGGTGGCCGCCTCTGCCTCAGAATATTTTCGTAGGATTACCACCTAGCTTCATGCCATCAGGACACCCTTATTGCAATCCTGGAAGTGTATTTTGTAATTCATTTTCATCAGATTTGCCAGTACTTTATATTCCTCTAATCCCATTTGGCAGAGGGACTCTTTCTTTTTCAGCTAAAATGCCTTTATTTTGACGTATGCATACTTAGAAAATCACCCACTTCAGTCTCTGGGTAAATTAGATTCCATCATTTTTCTAAATCATCTTCTCTGTTTCCAAATGTTAGCTTGAATGTAGTATATGGTGGGCAAGCAACTAGTACCATTTCCAGAATGTCAGCTGACACGTTCTTCGCCTAGTGGGCAGGTGAGCATAGGGGTTTATCAAGCTTCAAAAGAAAAGTCCATGAAGAGGTCCTGAGTTTTTTTTCCTTTCAGCAGGTAGTGAGCGTGTGGAAGCGATGAGTCAAGGATGGGCTTCTTCTAATAGGGTGCCCTGCAGTCTGGCTTTGACGTCTGTGCAGTGCTTAATTTGAGCTGGCGACTTCCCGGGGCTCCACAACGGCATTTCATTTCCAGGACCGGCACTTATAACAGTCTGCCACATGGTGGCACCGTCTGCTTAATTTAGGTATGAGCAAAACAACAGCTGTTTATTAATTCAATTTACAATGACTAATACCTGCCTCCTAAGGCATTCTGATAGCTGTGGGGGCCTGGAATAGTATGAACTGTCACACTTGTAAGAGTGTGATTGTTAGTTGTTGTATCAGCACTGTCATTGGCAGCGCTGGCAGGGGCAAAGGATGGTGCAAGCTGTAGTGTCCTCCTGATGAGGGCCCGGCACTTTTTTTTTTTACAAATTAAGCACTGCGTCTATGTTGTGAGGTCACTTTACAGAGCCAAATTGCCAAAGGCAAACATAGGACCTCTTAAGGCCTTTCCTTTTGATGTCTTGAAAACGCTCTATGTTCACCAGCCCAAGGGGCGAAACATGTGTCGGCTGAGAGCCTGATTTGGAAGAATACACATAAACATATGTAAAACTGGTCGATTGCATCATATGCAATATATTGAAATCTCTACAGGGAAGCAGTGGACAGATTATAAATGTGTGTGTGGAATGATGGCAGAAGTTTTATATCCACATTTATTATCTCATAAAAATACAGGCACTAGCCATAAACTCAGGGGCAAAGTCCACCTCAGTCTTTAATAACACTATGTATAACTGTAACACAAAGCCCTTTACCTAAACCAAGGACGACAACGGGGTTTCTTTCAGCTAAGGATTTTCACAAGACTGTTCCTCCAAGAATGTATTAGGGTGTTGGATGAATGGGCAGAACAGGAAAAATTGAAAAATTGAGTCCTTATGATATGGAGCAAGACGGTAACTGCATTTTCAGGTATGAGATAGATGTCAGAATGATATACAGCCTTGATGTAGCAGGAACGTAAGTTCCATAATATGTTGCACATAAGAAGAGCAATTCACCAAAGGCATTTGAGGTCTTGTGTATAAGGAACACAAGTTCAAGAGTACTTTGCAGGTCATACACATATTGCAAATATGCACACTTCAAAATGCCTTGTGGTGATCAAAGCAAATTATAAATCCCAAATGCTTCATAATGCAGAGGACTCTGTATTGTTTTCAGAGGACCACAATGAATAAAACAAGGGTACCCTGTAGTCACAGAACTACCACCTCTTCTCTTTCCAGTCCCACCGCTCTGGTTACCCACACTACTGCCAACATTACACGCCAAAATAACTCTTCTGCACCAGCCATGCAGAACAGTGAGCCACATGTCCTCACCATTGACAGGGAAGATGTACTACGGCAGACACCCAGAGGGCAAATCAGATTGGCAACCAATGGAAATGGTGAAAACTACTCCCACAAACAAGTGCTTTGGAAGAAAGTAGGCTCACCAACAGAAATTATTCATAAACCACTCAAAAGTAAGAGACACATTTTATCAGTAGCATCCACTGTTAGTACTTTCATATGGATATTTATATAGCTCACTCTAACACAGTTTAAGGAAGCCCAGTTAATTTCATAACCAAATTACATAATGAGTTGCGATATGGGAGTGCTTTTCTTGCTGATTCAGAAAGCAAGAACAGGCTAACCCTGTTTTTGCGACTGCCTCTGCACCAACCCCCTCAATGCATTAGAACAGACAAGTGCTTAACAGCTGTCACTTTATTTCAACAGAGGAGTCACATGTGGGCACCATGGGATGCAGCTCCTGCTGATGGAAAACATGCTGAGGGACAATTGAGATTTGTAGACCCTGATCGGGGAGAAAATCTGGGTCTACTGAGATTATGAATACTACAGGAGCAGTCCTGCATATTTTGTATTAACTTTTTTTGTATTTTAATATAGCGCGAACTAGACCTGAAGGTATCAGAGCCGTTTCATGAGCATCAGTTGCATTACAGACGGACACATTCATTTTTTTTGTTAGGCACAGGGAGATTAAGTGAATTAACCAGAATCACAGGATGTTGTGTGTCCCTGCCGAGATTTGAACCCGGTTCTGCAGATTCAAGGTCGACCGCCCTAGCCGTTAGGCCACATCCTCTCCCCTCCTCCACCTTCCCAGCAGCCATTGATTTGGCTGTGGAAAGAGCATGGGAGCCAGGGGTATTACTTATTATTTGATATTTATTTATTTTATTAAAAATGTTCAAGACATAGGGCCATAGAAATCAGAGATGAAAAGAGCAAAAGTTCATTTAAAGTTTTTATACCATTTTATTTGTCTGAGATCAGAACCTCTAAGTAAATTATAAGCACTCAAAACATTGTAAAGTGTAGTATGCCACATTATAGGGTGATGTGTTGATATACAAATATCTTTTGTCATTTTAAACCCACCACACATCGCTGAAATGAAGCTAAGCAACATAAATTATCACAATGCTAAAAGCCTTCGAAGTCTATTGACTGAGGTACAAGTATTCCAAGTACATTGCTATATAGGCAATCCACATCTCTACCTACAAAATGAGTTGCAAAGCGTAAACCGCTGTAAAATGCATTTGATCAGAGTCTGGAGCTAAAATAAACTTTCATCACTATACACCTGTCATATAATTTGCATTATGCCATGTGCAGTAGATCAGAAAATGTCTGTAACAATAGAACTTTTATAAAAATACATTAATTAAAGTTGCAATGAGACAGATCTTAACATTCAATATTACGTCTAATAATGTTCTAGATTCAAAACGTTGTTTGGGCTATTTTAATCTATTCTTCTAGAGCAATTGCAACATCAAATGATCTCAGAGAAATTACAATCAAAAGTGATTTTATTCTTGTAAAACAGTGATCCTTTCAAAATATCAAAGATAAGTATTTATTCCTCTCAATTAAAAAAGACCTCAATTTAAAGGAAATGCACAATATCATATTTTACACTTAAGTATAATGGCCTTCCTTAGCAACAATTTTAGGTCTAAAATCTTTCATTTGCCATGAGGAATCAATCCCAATGATAATTCTTAGAATTTGTTCTCTTATATGTCTGATGAGTAAGGGAAAATGTCATCCACTCCTATCCAGTGACAAAAATCTTTAATTGAACATTTGGATGGCATGTAGTCTAACACAATTCCTACTTATTTCTACAAGTTTTTCATTAGTCATTGTAATCGGTTCTCCCAGTTCTAAAATACTAATCTCAAGATAGGAATTGGAAACAGGTCTGCACTTCTTTTCTTAGTATATGCAATGCCCCTAGTACCGCCTTCCGGATAATAATTTCAAGTTTCTCTTTTGCTAAAGCACGTTCTAAGGAACCTAGGGCACACAAAGATTAAGAAATAGCTAACAATTTCCATGATGGAAAATCCAATTCCAGTCTTAACGCCTAAATAATAGTAGTGGAGGGTATCAAAAATAATCTATTCAAGCAAGTATTTTTGACACACTCCCAGTCCCCACCAAAGGTCTAAGGCAAGTTACTCAGCTACATAAAAGGGTTAAGGAATCTGTTTGCAAAGAGTAGCTTTTCTTAAAGGTTCACAAGAATAACTTCAATTATTGCTATGAAACATTTTAACCAATTGGTTGTTGCTAGAATTGAGGTTTTGAAAACCAAACATTCTTATCCCAAATTAGATTTTTACTAAAATGAAGTTCTAAATATTTATTAACCTATTCGTACTCCTGAAGGGTTTCTTAATGAGTTAATACGAATTTCTCTGATCTTCCAGAAAAATAAATCTTGGTTCTGGTTTTTTAAAGATTACCAGTTAGCCACTTAATTGAGCGATCGTCACAAAGAGCCTTGATTTTCCTTTCCATGCCGACTGGAGTGTAGTCCATCAAAATTATATAATTGGCATACCTAAGACAGGGCATGTGGGCATTACCAGTTTTAGGATAAAAGGGATTGGTGTCTGCAAGAAGTTTTGTGAAATTCACAAGAAACAAGCAAAAAGAAAGTGGGCCAAGGCACAACCCTGTCTCAAACCATTTTCTATAGGAAACTTTGACCTGAGCCCAATTCTTGGTGTGAAGCAGCAGGAGCATTATTATAAGTTCTTTTGGGCTCTTAAGTTTGCTTTATATTATCTTCCAATCGAGTAAATAAAAGGCTGCATGTAGATCCACAAAATATCAGCAAAGTTTTCCCACTGTCTCAATGGATCTTCCAAAGCCCAAAGAACATACTAGTGATCAATAACTGAGTAATTCAGTCGAAAATCACCTTATACCCTCTGACTAATACTCTGCTTTAGAGTCCAGCTTTGAAGTTCTTGCAAATATCTTGGAAATTGTATCGAAAAGGTAAATTCATCTATAATTAGCAGGATCATTTTGGTCTCCTTTTTAACCAATCACCTTTAGAATGGCTCCCTTCCAAGAGTATGGAATGACTTTGTCACCCATTTGACGAAGAGCCTTAATAGATGGGCCCATCTCAATGGATCATGTTTAAATGTAACTGCCTATTGCCTATGGAACATAATTTCTTAGCATTTCCTAGGACAATACTAATATGCATTTCTAACTAACAATAATTACAATAATTGGGTTTCTTGAAGGACAAGTGTTTGATAATTGTTTTACAATTCTTAACACTTTTATGATGAAATGTATTAAATGTTTTCCTATAATTTAAACATTCGTTATCACACCATCTACATAAAGGTCTACTTTTTCCAGGACCCCACTTATTTCCTTGAGTCATTTTTACATTAAGACAATTGATGATTTCCTTTATCAAAGAAGTACACTAATTTAGATAATTAGTCACAGAATTCAGGTTTCTTCAAATCTTATATTTTCTTTTTAGTTTATGATGGTTTTCATTTGTAATTTTGTACTCGTTTATTATGTGGGCAAATGGTTTGAAAAAACTAGAGTAGATTTAACAAGTTTTAGCAGTTTTGTCTTCAGCTAGATCTCTAAAGCTAGATAGCCACTAGACCCAAGATCCAACACATAACATTTTTTTAAACCAAATTGAGCTGTTTCCCTGATACGAAAGGATAATCAATCAGGGCAGTTGTATTTCCAAACCTAAAATTTGATCTGGCTGGACTATCGTTATGAAAACAGTCATTGAAATTCATCAAATTATATTATGCAAGTAATAATAATAACTATTCTTCTCTAGAAGAGCAGCTGCCTAAGCCCATGCAAGAATCAGCGATCTTGAATGTGGAGATCAAGTCAGATAACACATTCGTTGTAGTGGTCAGTGGATGTCTAGGCTTGAATTTCCTGCAATAAGGAAAAGTGAAGCAAGACAAGTACATCTTAGGGTGTTCAAATCTCTGTCCGTAGGTATTAGTTATTCTTCAACGTGAAGAAAAGTAAGAGGCATATATACATTTATTAGCACCATTGAGAGGCTTGAGGACCAGGGCAAGTAAACATTACAAGATTTGCCAACACCCAGTTACACTCTGTTTTCAGTAATGTCCCATTATTGATAATCATTACTTATGCAAAGGTTTCCCAGCCGCCAAAAGGGCAAACTGACATTTGAAATTTGCCTTTCTTATTAGATGTGAGATATCCATTGAGTGATTGGTATGCCTCAATCCAGGTCTCAACTTGGCATCATATGTATCATCACTCACTACAAAGGACAGAATTCAGCACTGTATTAAATCCATGTGCATTCCAAACAAGGAGACCTATGCCTTTGAGCAGTCCGTCTACCTAATTATGTGCTCAACTGTTGCTAGTCACGAACACTATGAGGAAGCAGTGTCCTGGTCACAGAGTGTATGAGTGGAGAAATCTGAAATATATTCATACGTGTCATTTTTTACTGATACAGCGATATTAGTTTCCTGCTGATCTGCATAACCAAAGGGCTCCTTTCCCTTCACGCCGGGCTGATGTCAGGGAGCTTCAAACGACTCTACTTGTGTGAAAGTAAAGGTCCCATGCCTTTTTAGAAATGGTTGCTCTAGATAACAATTAATACATTTAAAATTATCTGCTGACCCATCACATAAATCAATTCCTATTTCATGTAACTCTCCCTGGGTTCCTTGTACTAATGAGGCTACTTAAATTGGATGATAGTGTAATTTGGTTACTTTAGGTACTTTATACACACAGAAAATAACCAAATCCAATAACCAAATTCAAAAGATTCCTTTAAGAGATTTAATATCTTGAAATACTACCGGCAATATACTTCTGTTTAAAGGATGGCATTTGGACTTGGATTTGAATTTTTATTTGTGTTTTCCCTTTTACAGAGTTTAAAAAAAATAAAAGATCCATTGGAATATGATCACCATGATGCTTCTCTAACTGGGTTTTAGAGCCTCTATAGCTGTACTTTGTAGCATCTGATATTTTATTTAGTGTTCTCGCCAGTAAAGCTCTTGGATGTTCTAGTCCATCATTCGAATATCAAAAATCTTTCACTTAATGGAACCCTTGTGTTTGTGTGTTCTCTAGTCATACCGGAGTAGGGATCATTGGTTCTTTCATCAAAGGCCAAGTTTCCATTTCTTCTTTCAGTGCAGTCACTAGATTTTTGCTGGAACTAAATAGTTTATATGCTTTTTTTAACAAACAATCAAGCTTTTCTGTTTTAGGCTTCTTGTTCTCTGCCAACCATGGAACATAGTAAACAATGATAGTACCACGGTACCTTACCATATCGTTCATCAATTCTATAAATCTGCGTAGGCTATAAAGAGCCATAAACATGAAGTAAATATGAGCAGTGGATATATTGAGGTTGTATTACCTTTGAATTTGGTCCAGATAAAAAAATGTAATCCTCTTTGTGCCTCCAATGAGCCCAGATGTATTAATGTGTCCTATATGTATTTGTTTGGCTAGTTGTATATTGAGTAAAACTAAAGGCTTTAGCATGCCCTCAAAAGTAATTTGCATTAAAGGCATAATTTTTAGCATTGAAAATTCTGGCATTCTTTGATTTATGGAACTAACAAAGGACAACTCCTCATAAAAACTTTTCATATTAATTGAATCCATCACTGTTTCAGGAATATTTAAATTGTTAGCGTCATTAGAGGCAATTCTCTCACAGTATTTGCTATCAGGGGCATGGCTCCAGAGGGGTGTTAGGGGTGTTACACCCCTCATATAAATGTATTATTTTAATAAATAGTTGGGTACAGAAGCTTTCAGTGTGGTATGATAAGCTGATTGTCGTTTTACACCTGGGATTTTTAAATACTCACTGAGACAAAAACACACTCCCATACACTCTCATCTCTGTTTTGAAGGTCTTAAAACATGGGTATTTTACAAAATATTGTGTTTTATGTACAGCTCACAATGCGCACTCCATTCCCTTTCCACTGACCCTTAAGCCCCGCGCGTTGCTTCTTATATAATGATTAACATAATATGCCAGCGTGATTGTTGGAAAATCTGAAGCTCAGTCCTCCTGTCTTACTGTCCAAACTACACCCCTGCTTGCTATGCTAGAATCAAACAAGTCAGGTCATGAGGGGAGGCACTATAGTCTCCCTGATAGGGTGTCAAGAGTAACATCTAATCCCCAAAAATATTTAATATTTTCTCTCTCTGGGAGTTGAAGGTTGACGCTAAATAAGTGGATGAAATTTTACACTCAGGTTGTGCAGATTCCTTTGGCGAGGCTCTTTCAGAGAATGAACAGGCTATGTCAAGTAAAAAAAAAAATCACTATGGATACTGCCAATGGAGGAATCTTTTGACTTGATGACTTACTTGAATTAAATAATTGAGCACCAAACTGGTCAGCACAATTGCTGTTACCATGTTTTTTGAGAAATTCGAGTTCCGCTTAGGGCATATTGTGCGGGAAATAGATCGAGGTATATTTCGATAGGAAGTATAGCTCGAAAGGATTTTCTACCACTCCAGCCTACAATCACTGGGTTTCAAACTTCGAACACCGAGCTCTAAATAGGAGCTTCCACGATGAGCATTTATTAGTGCAACTGATAACTGGAGCTTAGCAGCACAGTTTTTCAATGGGGGAACCAATGACCAGTCCAGTAAAATTAAGGCCTGGTGAGCGGCCACTGACAGAGTAACACATTCGCAGCCTTTGAATTTAATAAAAAGGGCCACAAATACAGGCAGAATCGGTCAACTAAGATGAAAGTGAGTTCATTCCACTTTTGTCACTATGTCAAATACCACCACGCACCACACTCCTCCAAATAAATCCATACTCAACAGACAACCAGGAAATAATGCTGAGCCCATGTCCTGTTGACAAATGCAAAAGGATTCTCCTTGCCCAACCTTCTCTTCTAAACCATGGCAATAGCAAAGACATTTCTGTCATAGGTTTTGGAGAGAAGATTTTGGAGACATGCTAGGCTAAGCATGTACTCTAGCGTACATGTTCCATATGTGCCCTTGCTCTGGTTGCTCTTGTCTCTGCACCTGCTTAAACATTAATGTCTTGAAAATAATTTCATTTGTGCCTTGACTACTTATACTGTATTGCCCAAAATAGGCCAGAAATTAACACTGTGAAGTCTGGGTCAGCATCCTGCTAGAATGGGAACCAGCTTGTCATGCAAACCCACAATATGTTATGAATTATCACCATAATGAAGGGGCAAACTTTTTAGCAGGTGTGCATGCCATGGATGCCCTCAACATGTCAAGATTTATGCAAGGAGTGCATGCAAACACAAAAAGGGCAACGGACTATGTAGAAGCCCGCAACTATTTACTCCTATTTTATCCACAAAACACAGAGCACTCGTAGTTTGCAACACAAGGTGGCAGAGTGGTGCCAACCTGAAGATTAATTCTATATCTTTGTAGCTCTAAATGCAGCTGTCTGTTTAGGACTGTTGCAGCAGGATTTGCGCCTTACAGATCTCTGGTGCAAACCAAGGGTGGATTCTCCATCAGGGCTCTGGGGCTGCACCCCCCTGAAACTATTTCCTTGACACCCATGTGCAAATATTAAATTGATTGATGTATTTAGAGATTTGATTGTATCTCTAAAGAAATCAATGTATTTAAGTCTGGGCTGTCTGTCTCAGGCTGCCTGCCCTGCCTCGCTCTGAAGCAGGAGACAGAAGCCAGGCAGTAAATCAACTTTCTGAACTGTGATGCACAACCCAAGGCTTACTCTTTTAAAGCCCTTCATAAAGAATCAATGCCACAATGGCAGTATCCACTATAGGCCAGTGACGCTTTCAGTATCATAGTTTCAGGCACTTGAATCTCCATCCTGTGAGAGAGCAACCGTCCATCATTCACAGGCATAGATCCCACCCTTTCACATTCTTCACACATAGGAGTGGATGCAAGCATGTGTGTTTTGTTGCCTTGTTCTTGGTAATGGTAAGCATTAGAATGCTAATCTGTTATACATATTGTGCTGAGACCCCTTGCCATGCTAACCTTCCCCACTGTGACACCCCAGGCCCTGGCTGCACGTCGCTGGCTCTGTTAAAAGTGAGCTGCTGCATTTGTTCTCCAGTGAAATGGATCAAAAAGCCGAGCAGGCCAGGGTTCTTGTTCCCTTGTGAAGTTGAACCAAATATCTGAGTCAAGCACAAAGCGAAAGATATGTGCTTACAGTAGACGTTTATCTGCTGTATGACATTAAAACTGGCCCTATTTTCATGCCCTTAACAACATTAATGAAAAAACATGGATTGATTTACGAACAATGAGTGTTAAAAACGTTAAGGCACTCAATGCATGTCAGCAATTTAGTTCCTCTCTTATTTCAAGTTTTTCTCAATCTTGCCCTCCTCAAGAGTTAGCTATATAATCATGTTGTGTTTCTTTCTGTATTTTTTTCCGCGCATACTTTGAGTTGTGCAAGTGTTTATAAGGGGCTTTGATTGAGAGCTCTGATCCTGATGCTGACGCTGAAGCCAAAGCAAAGTGCCTGTCAGTGGGTTGGCCTCTCTGCAGAGCACCCAGAACAGTGGTCATGTATTCCAGTTATAATTGCAATTCTGTGAAAATGTGTGTGAGGGGGTGCATGGACAGCAAAATATGTACTCTGGCAAAAAATCTAAAGTAAATAAATTGCTTAAATGAGTGTGCGTGTAGTGTATGTTTGTAAGTGGTGAAGTGGGGGAGATGCAAGGAAGAACATTCGTGGAAGAGTGAAAAGAGGGTGCTGAAGAGGAAAGAGAGGTGGTTGAAGATGTGCAGATCTTTTTTTCTCTGGAGGAGGATCCAGCCTGGACCCCACATTTGTCCATTAAGCTTGCCCACGTCGCTCACTACATAAAAGTCATACCAAACTTTTAAGCCTCACCACTTTCAAATGTCACCAGCCGCCACTGGTGCAAACTCAAGTACACCTGCATGCACTAGCGGATAGATCTTTAGTCCTGGACTGAAGTGTGACACAACCATTCAGATACAATAAAATAGAGTGGAACACTTTTTGCCCCACAAGAATGATTGAGAGCAATCTATTTGCAAACCATGAAAGTTTAATATCAAATTAGCAAAGTTATAACTCAAATCACGGAAATTAGGTGAGTCAGTAATCAGTACATAAATGCATTATTTCATTATAATTCAAATATAGCAAATACAAAGATAGGCCTTTTAAAGTTGTCATAAAAAGAATCAAAACAGGCACTACTTACCATGAAGGAAAATTCCCTAATTTGCTAAGCTAGAAAAATAGAGGACAATTTACAAAAATTCAAGCAAAAGGTGTCAGCAAAATAAAAGCCTCTAAAGGCAGAATCAGATAATGTTTCAGGGCCTTATTATGACTACGGTGGTTGATTTGGCCACCGTAGCTGTAGTGGCGCTTCGTAGACTGCCAGACTGGCAGTCCAACACCATATTCTGATTATGGCGGTCGGACCATCACTGGACCACTGCTAATGCCGGGGATCCAGATTCCTCGGCGGTGGTGCAGCGGTCTGAGGCCGCAATATGCTGGTGGTACCACTGCGGCATCACCAGGCATATCGCGAATTTCCTCACCGCCACAGTTTTCATGGCAGAGAGCCCACCATGGAAAGTATGGCAGTAAGGAAACTAAGGGGGCCCTATAGGGGCCTCTGTTGCCTCTGCAATGGGGATGCAGTCAGCATACACCCCCACTACCAGCACGGCATGGACTTTGCAGCCCACGCCGTGCAGGAACGTGCAATTGGGTTCCCATTGCTGTGCCTTCCTAAGGCTCATATATGACGCAAGACTGCCCGACCTGAATTCCTGTCGGAATACGTTAGGCGGTCTCATTATGGGCTTGGTGGTCTTGGAGCGGGGCGCTGGCATGGTGGCCCGCTCCAAGACTGCCAAACTCATAATAAGGCTCTTAGTCGAGTAAGTGGAAGGTGATTTGCCTCGGACTCTAACTCTTGCAGGCAAGCAAAAAGAAATGATGTTCCTCTAAGGAAGAGGGAAAGGACATTTAAAACTAAGCAATGGACAATTAAACTGTACAACTCTTCGCAGTGAAAGGCAACTCCCTACAGTTTCCATGAAGAGAACCAATCAAGATCAAACATTTCATGATAACTCCATGTCAGCCCTCTTCCCAGCCACTGTACAATGGAGTCTCTGCTGAATGACCTTCATTGGATATCTTGTAGTAGGAGGGTGCAGCTCAGTCAGTGTCCTTTGTGCAGGTGCAGAGGTTTATTATTCAGCTCTCCAAGGAACACATACAAATAAACATTCACACAGAAACTAAAAACATTATGCTACATTTTAATGCATGATTACTGTTATACCTTAGGTTCTGAAATGAGAGAAAGTGAAAACAATATGCACAGCAGACGAGAGCATTTCATCTTAGCGTGTGTCACGTAAACTGAGGCCTATACTAACTATTTCCAACTTTCATGTGAAATCACACTGTGTGTATATATATATATATATATATATATATATATATATATATATATATATATATGTATATATTATCTACTGGCGGTCGCCAGTAGATAGTTATAGTTAGGACCGTGTTTCCATAGGAAATCCGCAACATTCTATTTGGAATAACTTTGGCGCTGATTGACGAATCCTCGCGAAATTTTCAAAATAGGTGGGGCGCTCCGCTCCGCTCCTTCTCTGAAAGTCTCGGGGGGATTCGTCAAGTGGGCGCTGAGAAAAAGGGGGGGTCCCAAAACGCGTTTTCCCCATGCATTTTCCCATAGGACCTTTAGTCCAAGCTACAGCCCGAACGGCTGAACAGAATTACTTGAAATTTGGCAGAGAGGTTGTCCTCAGGTCAGGGATGTGCCTTTTGCAGGTCTGGTGTAAATCTGTTCAGTATTTCCTGAGAAAATAGCATTTAAAAGCATATATATATCTATAGGCGCGCACCGTGCGCGTACGGTAAAACATACCGTACGCGCACGCTGCCGTGCGCGAGCGCGCTTCTGATTGGTTGTTAGATCTTAGTAAACATTCGAATCGGTCGAAACCAGGAAGTGTCGGCCGCCATTTTGTCTCTCGCAGTCTGAGGGGGTGAAAAACAAAGGTGGAGAACTTGAAAAGGGGGCAGGGTGGACAGTTCCTGACCCCCTAGCCTTTGTCAGGGGGTCCCAGAAGGACCCCCAAGGGCCAAAAAAAGATTTTATTTTTTTTTCGAAAAAATCGCGGAGTGCGCGCAGCGTGCGCGTACGGTAGAAACGGAAAAATTCCGCGAACTGCGCAACGTGGGCGCGCGGTGCGCGCACGGTGAAGAACCATAAAAAATAAATAAATACATAACTTAGCATTTAAAAAAACATACAAATTCACTGAAAAAACCATAGGTTTCACACACGTTATAGTTAGGAATTAGCATTTAAAAAACCTTGCAAATTCACTTAAAAAACCATAGGTTTCACACATGTTATAGTTAGCTGGACATTTCACTCGTGAAAAACCATTGAAATTCCCCCGTTATAGTTAGTGCAGGCAATTATATAACACACGCGACCGCAATCCTCTGCTGATGACGTCAGATATTACATCACTGATGACATATGTGTCTTTCTGAAAAATAAATATTTGTAATATATGTATAGCTAAAGATTAATGGAAGAAGACATGGGTAAATAAGTGTCTAAATACAGTGATGTAATATCTGACGTCATCAGCAGAGGATTGCGGTCGCGTGAGTTATAGTTGCCTGCACTAACTATAACGGGGGAATTTCAATGGTTTTTCACGAGTGAAATGTCCAGCTAACTATAACATGTGTGAAACCTATGGTTTTTTAAGTGAATTTGCAAGGTTTTTTAAATGCTAATTCCTAACTATAACGTGTGTGAAACCTACGGTTTTTTCAGTGAATATATATATATATATATATGTATATATATATATATATATTCACTGAAAAAACCATAGGTTTCAGGGGTGTTATAGTTAGCTGGACATTTACCTCGTACAAAACCCTAGAAATTCCCCTGTTATAGTTAGTTCAGCTAACTATAACTTGCGCCCCCGCAATGCACTGCTGATGACGTCACATATTACATCACTCATGACATGGTCAGTGACATCACTGATGACATCTCAAATGACATCACTGCTGACGTCATCCAGTGACTGTGTGTTTCTGTAAAGTTTAAATATGTTTTATATATTTATAGTGAAAGAACCTGTGGAAGAATGAGTGGGTGTACAAGTGTGTGAATGGATGATTTTCTAGGTGTGTAACTGACTCTATAAGTGAGTCATTAAATGTATCTTACTGCAGACTAGTGACTAAACTGTGTGAATGTCTGTATGTGTCTGTGTGTAGGTGTATAAGTGGCTGCATGGTTTTGTGAATACCTATATGAGTGTCTATATGGGTTATTGATTGGTTGTCTGACTATCTGTATGGGTGCCTGAGTGTTTGTGTGGGTAGGGTGTGTGTGACTCTATGCATAGATGTGTGAGTGGGTGATTCAATGGGTGCATGGTTTTAAGAGTGCATCTGTGATGAACTGTATGGTTGGGTGAGTGTATGTATGGGTGTGTTAGGGATTGAATGTATATCTTAGTGGTACATGTGTGACTAACTACATATGTGAAAGGCAGTATATATGTGTGTAAGAGTATATAAGTGGGTATATGTGAGAGTGTGTGATTGTGAGAGTGGCTGTATGGATGAGTGTGTGCTTGTATCAATGATTGTATAAGAGTGTAAGAATGTGGTACTAATTTTATGAGTAAGTGAACTTGAGTGTGTTTAACTGTATAGGTGAGTAAATTCAACTGTGTTTAATTACTTGCACGACTGACTAGGTGTGTCAGTTCCTCAATGGTGTGTGAGTGTCTATATAGGTGTATAAATGCATATGATAGTCTTGTACGGAGTGACTGTAAGTAAGAGTGACTGTACAGGTGAGTGAGTGGAGGTGCATGTAGACCCAAGAGTTAATGAGTGGGTATGTAGTTATTGGTATTGGAGTATCTATGGGTTTCAAAATGGCCGTCTGAAATTTTGAGTCGGTGTATCAAAGGGTGTGAGAAGATGCACTAATTTATCACATGGATGATGTCATCAGTGATGTCTTCAGTGATAGTCATTTGGGATTTCATCAGTGATGTCATCAGTGATGTCACTGACCATGTCATGAGTGATGTAATATGTGACGTCATCAGCAGTGCATTGCGGGGGCGCAAGTTATAGTTAGCTGAACTAACTATAACAGGGGAATTTCTAGGGTTTTGTATGAGGGAAATGTCCAGCTAACTATAACACCCCTGAAACCTATGGTTTTATCAGTGAATTTCTAAGGTTTTTTAAATGCCAATTCCTAACTATAACGCCCCTAAAACCTTTGGTTTTTTTCAGTGAATTTCAAAGGTTTTTTAATTGCCAATTCCTAACTATAACGTGCATGAAACCTAGGTTTTTTTCAGTGAATTTCAAAGGTTTTTTAAATGCTAATTCCTATCTTTAACTTATCTCTGAAGATATCATGTTTAATGATTTTGAGTGGATTTGTATATTTTTCAAATTCAGTGTGTCAATTTCATTAATTATGTTTTTTTTAAATACTTTTTTATCACCATTTTTTAAACTTATTTTTTCAATTAATTATTTTAAAAATTAAAAAATATTATTTGAATTTAATGGGTTTTTCAAACATTTTTTTTATATTTTTCAAAATATTTTTTTAACTATATGTTCAAAACTTTATTTTATATATATTTTTTCAATGTTTTTGGATCCGTGCACCCTAAGCGCACCGTTCTCGATCCCTACGCGATAGCATCCGCGCATGGTATGCATCGGGTACGTGTTTAGTGCGCGATTCCAATGCGACTGGTACGCGACTCCCAGCCTATACGCGACATGTTCGTTGTACATAACTCGACGTTTACGCGCTTCCGCGATGCATCATCTGCGTCTATGACGCGGTAGGTGCGTGGATCCCGTGAAATATTTAACATTTAAAAAAACATATATATGTATTTCATGTGAATTTTAATTGAAGACAAACTCTAAACTAGTCTTAAAACTAATATATTTTTACATCTAATCCTATAATTTTTTTTATTAAATTTCGCGGATGTGCGCTGGGTGCGTGCTGCGTAAGCGCAGGGTGCGTGGATCCCATGTGACCTGCAAAAAAAGAGATTTGATTGGTTCATTACACTTCCTGTTCTAAATATTGAAAGACCCCACCCAATTCAATCATTCTTCTTTGACCTTCTTTGGAGGAGCATCTCTTTGCAGAGAAGAAGATTTTTTAGACTAAGCTAACACTTAGCTCTAACTTTTTTCAACTAAAAATGGCTTCAGGGCAGCAGGCATCACCTGCATCTCCTCATACATCTGAGGATGAATTTTTGGAGGAGGCACCACCCAAAGAACGTTTTTGTTCAGTGGTGTGGAAATTTTGTACTTTTCCCGAGGGGCAGAATAAGACCAATGCCACCTTGGTCACGTGCAAGATTTGCAAAAGAGTGCTGTCGCGAGGGGATCCTAACAAGAATACTCGTGCCTCACGGCAAGTATGATGAAGCACCTGAGGACCCTTCATCCGAACAATCTTGCACGAGAAGAGTGCTGACGGATGAGAAACACTCCTGCTCCTGCGCCTTCCACCTCATCGCAGCCGAGCACTTCAACAGTGCATCCATCAGCCCAAAACTTGGACATCCGTCCTCAATTTCAATATTTAAAAGTGCTCTGCACTAAGTGCAATGCGACTTTGTGCTACGGTGAGCAGTCGATCGATCTTATCTTCCGCCGGCAAGAAAGTCACATTTGTTAGTTTTTTCTTTTTAGTTTTTTTGTTCCCTGAAGTTCATTGTTTGGTTCCTCCTGTTTTCTTTTTTTTTTTCCAGAAAAACCAAAAAAAAAATCACAAAATTGTTAGAAAAACCACAAAAAAAAGAAGAAAGAAGAAAAAAAAAAGTTCTTGTAAGAACTAACTTTCCTGGTTTAAAAAAAGAGCTAAATTTCTTTGTAGTGTGTGAAAGTTTAGATGAATGTATGTGTAGTACGTAATTGAGTGAATTAATGCATTAGTAGCGTATGGTGAATGTATAAGTGCAGAACTATGGGGAAGTGCTCCAGCATCACACAGTAACCTCTTTAACTACAGTGTGATGTAGTACTTCCGAAGCACAGGGATGCAACATATGTACATAAATATGTTGCAAATCTATGCTTCTCTCTGCACGGCTGCTTAAACTGCAGCCATGTGGTGACATTAGGCACCCTTGCACCATAGTGCAAGGATATCTGTGTCATGTGCTGTTTGTTTTTCTGCAGGAAGACACACCTTCCTGCACAAAAACAATGAGAAAATGCATTTTTCTCCTTCAATGTATGCTGAACATTTTAGCATGCATTGAAGATATAAAAATGTGGAGAAATAAAAATAATTTTCCTTATTGTACTTTCCTACACCAATTTTAGAATGGTGCAGCATTCACATACATATCGAGATTTATGATTTCTGATAAATCCAGACATGTGTCTTGTTCTATGAGTATTTAGTGCAATCATGCACAACAACACTTATAGAACACCCTTTCAACGCAAAGTGTTGTGCATAATGAGGTTGTATTTACATGGAGTAGAAAAAGTACAGAGTGCCTTTTCCTCTCTTTGTAAATATAAAAGACTGTCTTGCACAATAACTATGTTACAAAAAGAGACATATTTCCGGTTTTAAAATTCCTTGCGAATGATAGAAGGTAAGCACAGAGTTTTGTCTGCAAAGATGCTCAAAGAAGAATGATTGAAATGATTGCGGTCCTTCAATAGGTACAATGGGAAGTATTATGAACCCCTCATATCTCTTTTTTTGCAGGTCACATGATATCTGATTATGGTCAGATTTCAAAACTACATAGGTATAAACAGAGTGTTTTTAGGAACGTGTTTCAACTTTGTAGCTTCTTGCAGACCTCGTCATTCTGCATATTGAGACTTAGTTAAACTTGCCTTCACAATAATAGGAATAAAAAATGGTATACATTTTTTTCATATTTTCATTGCAATCTAAATTCATATACATTACTTGTTTTAAAATTGGGAGCTGTGAAAGAAAAGAAAAAAAAAATTATAACATGTAATAATACATTTTTTACAACACAGCATAATTTCGACAAAGTAATTTGTTTGCCTTTTTTGCTGTTCTCAGAATATATTGAATTTCACTAGAAGTAGTGATTTCAATCGTACTCATCACTTAACAGCGGGCAAAAAAAAAACCTATCAGAAAGATTGTTAAAAAAAAAACAACATACTATTCTCAGTAAAATATCAGAAAATACAAATCACACATATATGAAATGCTTACAGATTACAAAATGTTATAACTTTAACTTATAAAAACTGCAAATGTTGCCGCATTAAAATAATCACCGAATGAATGACCACCAAAAAGTCCATAATTCAAAAATATGCCTGTCCTTGAGGCCAAATGGTATTTTTGCACTCCTTCTTTATGTAGATTGTCCAATGGTAGTCCTATTAAATTATAATAATAAATTCCTCAGAGAGTGAATTATCTTCCTAAAACTTTGGCTTTAAAAATATTAGGTAGGAATTTGGTAATTCACTAGGCAAACGTTGTTTGAAAACCAACTGGGCATCATTACAAAGTGTCCAGCCTTTGTCACATTTTAGATAGGTAGTGTAATGTCCAGATGTGGTGGAAGGACCATCATGGAAAATTATTGCAATTGCTACAAAAGTCCTTCCTGATACTGATACTTGTGCTGCTACAAATTGCTTTATTAAAGTATCCAATTTTCTTCCGTCAGCTGTACAACGTTGCATCATTAAAATTATGTATTTTCCATACTTTGTTAAGAATAATGTGGATAATATTTCTGATTTACATTGGCTACACTCCATGTTTTGAATTGCACCTTTAACTAATTTATTGAAAGACACTGATTTATAGTCTGGTAATGTTAAATAGAGAAATCTCTCAGTGTCTACATTGGTGCTACATGTATACATGCAATTTTCACAATAATGTTCCCATTTGTAAGAAAGGCCAAAAATATTTTCTATTTCTACACCTTCATTTCAAAAATGGTAAGCATATACATTAAAAATTCCTGAGCATCTTGTTGAATATTTTGTGTAAATTGTGTAGAACCAGAACACACATCCAAAAGACTACGAACATCTGAAACAGATTGTATTTTACACAGGTGGGGGTCCGCACCGTACATACACGGGTGGGGGTCCGCACCGTACATACACGGGTGGGGGTCCGCTCCGTACATACACGGGTGGGGGTACGCACCGTACATACATGGGTGGGGGTACGCACCGTACATACACGGGTGGGGGTACGCACCGTACATACACGGGTGGGGGTACGCACCGTACATACATGGGTGGGGGTGCGCTCCGTACATACACGGGTGGGGGTATGCTCCATACATACACGGGTAGGGGTACGCTCCGTACATACACGGGTAGGGGTACGCTCCGTACATACACGGGTGGGGGTACGGCGCGTACATACGGGGGCTGGGGGGGGTTGGCGCGTACATACGGGGGCTGGGGGGGTTCGGCGGGTACATACGGGGGCTGGGGGGTTCGGCGCGTACATACGGGGGCTGGGGGGGTTCGGCGCGTACTTACGGGGGCTGGGGGGGTTCGGCACGTATGCGGGCACATGTCTCCATGCTTGCTATAGAGGTTCGCTCCGTACGGTGTTTTTTCCATACGGTTGTACTATCGGATGCACTGGACGGATCGTACTTGCGCGCTCGGACATCAGTTTTCCGATTCGTACGGAAAATCGTCCGGGGACGTGTCGGACACTTTTTCCGACCCCAGGACGTGTTGGGGAATTTTCCCAATGCGATTCGTATGGACTTTTTCCCATACGAATCGTACTTGGCAGTTTGTACGGTACTTGTACGATTCGTACGGAAAAAAATCCGGATACGATTCGTACGGGGAAAATATTTCCAGGATCGGAATCGGCCCCAAAGTGTCTTTTCTAAACCAGCAGTTTTAGATATTTTTTTTTCTAAACAATCCAGTTTTGATCTCAACTTTCCCGTCAAAATAATAGTGATTCCTTCATGCAGTATTTTATCGATGGCTTCCATTTTTACAATTTCTTCATTTTCCAGTTTCAATAGTTCTTTGTTGAATATTGAACACTCATGCAGTGTTAGCATTAAGCAAATCACTGACTTATTTTTAGCAATTTCCACATACACTTTTGCAGGAACTGCATTTTCATTTGGAAAGACATTCCAAAGTAATCGACTCTCCAAAGCTTCTTTTCCTCATTTTGAAAGAATTCCGATTCTTATATCTTGAAGAATACTTCCATATTCAGCATCATTTGCCTGTCGCATATTTGTTGTCAGTTCTTTGTATTCAAAATTACTCCAAATGTTCACATTACCAACACTGCCAAGAGACTTTCTGGTATCTTCATGGGCAAGTGCTTTAAATACCGGTTGTCCTTTTACCGGAGTCAGTTGCAGTAGATCTCCAAAAACTATGACGTGTTTTCCTCCAAATAACACGTCATACTCTGTTTTAAGAATTTGCTGCATTCTTAAATGCACAAAGGCAAGCATCAAGTTTGAAACCATGCTCACCTCATCAATAATGAGAAGTTTCATTTTCTTCAGGACTCTTGAAACTTCACAACAAGCTTCTCCAGATAGCTTGTGGTATTCCAATTTGTTCTCATGCTCTACTGGTAGCATTAGTAAACGATGTAAAGTAATTCCTTTAATGTTATGTGCTGCCAACCCAGTTGGAGCAGTGACAACACGAGACAAATGCGACTCAGTTGTTTTCTGCAGATAACTTGTAATTACTTTAATTAAGAAACTTTTTCCTGTTCCAGCTTGACCACTCACATACATTCGGATAGGTTGAAATGATGTACATGAGCACCCTTTCTTTTCATGAAGTAATCCATGGTCAATCTGCTCTTTCACTTGCTGATATATTTGTTTCTGTTCAACATTTAGTTGCTCTTCCAAGTTTCCTAACTGTATTGCATCTTCTTGTGCTTGATACATTGCTGTTTCCACCTCATTCATTGCAATCACTGCTTCATTTTCAACAATTGGTTGTCCTAGTGGATCTTGACTCAGTGCAGCAGAACTTTGACTGTCTTGAGAACTGTCTCTAGCAATCTCAGCTGCAATTATAGCTTCTTGATCAATTTCATCATTCAACATTTTGACATAATTTGCAAAAGCACTGCATTGTATGCTATCTTTACAAGCATTAAATGAATCTTCATAGCTGGGAAAATCTCCAAGTAATTCCAGTTCTGAACGCCATGGTTTGAACATTTGCAAAAGGGCTAAATAGTAAAATTCCTTTTTGTCAGCAGTGTCGCAGTTTTCTGTGATTAATTAAATCTCCTTTCCTTTGTTTCACCAGACATCCTTTGGAACCAATCACTCCATATTTTCCATCGTTGATGTTCTCTGTAGTATTCCGTTTCAAAGTGTAGTTTTGAAGCACTTCATAGAGACACATGTTCTCAAGATGATGACTTCTATTTAGATAGTATGTGTCCAACATATTGGTTTTCAAATTATCTGTACTTTCAGGGTCATTTTCTGCTAAATATTCAATTTCTTGAACCGATCTCAGTACCCAATTTCGCATTCCTGCAAGACCTAGACTCACCCAAATGATTCTTCTACTTTTGGAATATAGACTTGCAGATGATAACGGATCTGAACATTCATATGCTCCAATTTCACGATGCGATAATATCTTCAAAATGAAACTGTATAATTTCTTACTTACAGTCTTCTCGTGAGAAATCTCCTCCCACATTTCTTTCAATTCAGTCTTTTCTGATTTAGTAATATAAGACGTTATATATCGAGCAACAGCAATGGAATTGTCCGCAACATACTGAATATCCATGTTAGCGTTCTACATGGATAAAATAACTGGATTGTAGTCATTTATGTACTTTGATTCTTCGCTTCTTCTTAAGTTGTAGGTGTTTTTCTGAGACTTTCTTGTGATGGTATGTCGTATAGCTGACATAAAACTGTTCACTCTTCCTTTGGATAATACAGGACGTGGAAATCCAAAACAACATTTGGTATAGAACTTATCCTTTGACTTGTACTTTTGTCGAGAGTATTTTCCACACCTGTGGCTTTGAAATCGTAAGACTTGTTGTTTTAAGTTTTTGTCTTCTCTGCTATTGGGAAGAGCACATTTAGCATAATCTTCAATGAAAGACAAAACAGTTTCATCTGAATCTGTTCCAAATTTGGGGGCGTCCTTGACCCATAACAACATTTGTATGTGAGGAGCACCTCTTGCTTGATTCTCCTTTCTCAAAAAGAAATCCACAACTTCTCCAAGAGGAGGATTCTTTTTATTGCAGGTGAAAGACATCATAGCTTCAAATCTATGATTGAAATATCTGCATACATTGACAGGATCCAAAGAGCACAATTCTCCAGGTGTCTTGTATTCAATATTTTTTATATTGGAATTTTCCTCTCGAAGAAATTCAAGTAAATCATCTCAAGCATACTCAGGACAGCTTAGTGTAACGAACCATGTAGGAGTTCCCAAGTTCCGTAGCATGCATTTCAGTTCTCCATGTCGACGGTACCAATATTCATTAGTCCCACGCTGACATGCCATCAGATTAATCAACTGAGATTCTAAATGATCATCTCTCTGATGCACTTTATCCATAAAATCCTTTGCAGTTACATTTTGAAGATGCATTCCAGTTTTTAAAATGTGATTTACTGCATATGAAAGTCCAGACAAGTCACTTTCAAACAGAAGATGAAACATATAAGGGATACATTGACGAAATCTTGGATCTTCTGCATATAATCTTGTTGTCCGATATTCAGATGCAGGAATCTGCACAGGACGTTCATCATATCGTCCACCTTTTCCTGTTGGAAACAACTGCGGGAAACAACGAGCTTCCAAGGTCTCTTCCCATACACTCATGGGACTGTTGCTTTTTTCATTTGAAACAACTCAATCGTATTCTCCATCACCTCTTTGGAATGAAGTGGATGTACACTGTAATGTTTATAGATCTCTTCACATCTGGACATGTCCACTTTTTCAATTTGTCCACTTAATGTTTCAGTATCTTCTGCTAAATCTATTTCTTTTTCTCCAACAAACACATTTCTATAGTACTCATTATTTTTTAACTGATACAATGACGCCTTTTGCACTTTTCTAACATCCACTAACTCTTGCCAGATTTTCTTATTCTTAGTAGGAACACCATTAACTAGAATGACGAGTGGCTCATTTTCTGCATGGTCTATACCAATAGTTTCAATATTTTTCCTTAAATCTAATGGTAAATACACAACTCTTCCTTTCAATCCTCTTTGCAACTCTGATGGAGGTAATTTACTTGTTTTGGGCTCCATACGAACAATAGCCTGAAAAGGGTCAACACATTGTATGAGAATAGACTCATACGTGTTTAAATCTATCAGCTCTGGAGAAATAGCAACCAACTCTAGATTATTATGAACAGCTCTAGCAGGCATTTTATTCTCATCTAATTTGTTATAACAATATTTGCAAATACGCTGTTCACATCCCAAATCAAAACAATCCTCTACCAACAAATAAGTTGCAAATTCCATCCACTTATCATTATCTTCTATTTCACTTTTTAAATACAGATTGACACCCCTAGTCTGATTTTTATAGTGACTTCGCCGACAACAAATACAAGAAACATTTGGTCTTTCACCTGAAATTACCTTAAACTTTGTGATTTCATCCTCAACTTTTTCTGTAATTATGGGTTCTACATTGTCTTCAACATTTTGTTATACTAATGTGTCAGTTTCTTCACTCTCTTGCTGAGGCCCAAAGTAATAAAACTAAATATCATCACAGACCTGCTTCACATCTGATACTTACCCACGCAAAAGAGCACTGTTCAACTCACTTAACTTTAGTGCTGGACTTTTTGCATAATACAACCTTCTCACTAACTTCCGCATTTGAGTATGATGTACTGCCAGCATTCTGAAATGGTGAAAAACACTTTGACAAACTTTCCTAGAAAGACAAGCCAGAGAATGACCTTGCAAACCAGTATGTTTTCTCACTTTGCAAGGGTCTAGTCCTTGCAGCAGCTTAATCTTTTGTTTTACACTTTTTTTAGTATTGGCTCGTAAAAAACTACATAATTTTTCAATAGATTCCTGTCCTACACTGCAAACACTACTGCAATCCCAAGTGTACACTGGGTTTTTAGCACGTCTCCCTAAAACTTCATCAGCTATCACTTCTTCTGAATTTCTTTCAACCATTTTCTCTTTCTCCATTGGACAACCGTCACTAACCTCATAACCTCTACCACTGGTGTCAACTGCATACAATAATTTTTTGCTCAGTGAGTAACTCTCTTCATTAAAAAAAGGCTCTGAACTAGAACTGTGTTTCCATTCTCTCAAAAAATATCACAATTTATTTTTAATTAATAACTCTTTTCCTCCTACTTTTGGCCTTCATTACATGTATTGGTTTATCTAGTGATCGAATTCTGTTTAACACTAAAATAAACAGTTTCCTTTTTACTTCAAAAGCCTTTTCCACAATGTTTTCAATATACCTCTTCTTTTTATGAAATAAAGCTCTCTTTTTATATTTCTTCACATCTTTCAGCAAATTATGCACTACTCTCTTGTAAAAACATTTTTGCGTAATTCCTTATACTGATTTTGCCTTCTTTTACCATACTTTATCTCCTTTAACTGACCATTTGCTTTTTTACTTTTCCTCTTATTTTGAATTTTTTTCTTACTTGAAGAATTCTCAGTAGTTCCAGCATTATCTACATTCTGTTTGCTCCTACAAACATTTTTAATAAATTGCTTTGTGATCTTACCAGAAGATTTTTTCCTTTTAGCCACATTATCTTGCACATTCAATACTTGTGGTTGATGTTTCTTCAAATAATCCTCCTGTCTCTGTTCTTTTCTTTTTCTTTTTTTTTCTGGCATGATTTCTCTATTTTAACGTTGAAAAACAGTATCTGTAAAAAAAGAATCACAAATAAAAGTATATTAATACATTTCAAATTTATACTATTCCATTACTGTACAAACACATTTTATATAAAAACTGACTAAGAAACTATAGCCCTGAACCACAAGTGTGACGATGGTTAAAACACTACATGCATAGTGCATACTACTTTGAAGCAGTTCATGCCCTAAACCCTACCTCACTAAAACACTACATGCTGACTAAATGATTACAGTACTATAAGGAGACACACTGGGTGAGTAACAGGGTGTTTGCTAGAAGTGTATGAATACTAACTGGGGAATTGAAGGTGTGAAAGACAACTGTGTAGGTGATTAGAGGACTGAATGCATACTGGATAGGCATTTAAAGCAGTCCATGTGCTAAGGCCTGGCTCACTGCATGAGTACTTGGGTACTGACTGAATGATTAGAGTACTGCAAAGAGAGTGTCTTGGTGAATTTATAAGTGTGTGGGTTTTGGCACAGTGAATGGATTAGTACATGGTGCTGAATGGGTCACTAGAGGACTGCAAAGGGAGTGACAAAGTGTTTCCTGGAAGTGTATGGATACTGACTAGGGAATTGAAGGTGTGAAAAACAACTGTAGGTGGTTAGAGGACTACATGCATAGTGAATAGGCGTTTGAAGCAGTCTATGTCATAAGGCCTGGCTCACTGCATGAGTACTTGGGTACTGACTGAATGATTAAAGTACAGCAAGAAGAGTGCCTGGGTGAATTTTTAAGTGGTAGTCTTTTGGTGCAGGGAATGGATTAGTACTTGGTACTGAATGGGTCACTAGAAGAGTGCAAAGGGAGTGACAGGATGTTTTCTGGACTGTATGGATACTGACTAGGGAATTGAAAGTGTGAAAGATAAGTGTCTAGGTGGTTAGAAGACTGCATGCATAGTGGATAGTGGTTTGAAGAAGCCCATGTGCTAAGGCCTAGCTCAGTGCATGAATACTTAGGCAGTGACTGAATGATTAGAGTACTGGAAAGAGAGTGTCTTGGTGAATTTATAAGTGTTTGGGTTTTGGCACAGTGAATGGATTAGTACATGGTGCTGAATGGGTCACTAGAGGACTGCAAAGGGAGTGACATGGTGTTTCCTGGAAGTGTATGGATACTGACTAGGGAATTGAAGGTGTAAAAGACAAGTGTATAGTATGTTAGAAGACTACATGCATACTGCATAGACATTTGGAGCAGTCTATTTGGTAATGAATGGTTCACAACATAAGTACTTAGAAACTGACTAAATCATCAGACTACTTCTAGGACAGTGCCTGGGTAAAACTTTTACATTTTCAGTTCTGGCACAGTGAAGAGAATAGTACATGGTACTGCACCTTAGTGTCAAACCCTGACTCATTTTATCAATGCATAAGCAAAGACTAGCTTCTAATACTACTAAAACTTGACAACATGACCGGTTTTAAAAGAGTTATCTGTCAGAAAATACACGATGTTACCCAATGCTTCTCTCACAGTGGTTTCCAAATGCACACACACTCACAGTGTGATTCTAGACAAGCACCACTATCCCTAGGAGTTTACCAAAACTCATTCACTACAGTGGAAGTGGTAAGGGAACTGCACACAATCTACATATTTCAGGACTGCACTTTAGTGTCAATGCCTGACTCATTTAATCAAAGCATAAGCCATAACTGCCTTCTAATGCTACTAAAACTTGACAACATGACATGTTTTAAAACAGTTATCTGTCAGCAAATACACGATGTTACCAAACGCTTCTCTCACAGTGGTTCCCAAATGCACCCAGACTCACAGTGTGATTCTAGACAAATAACACTATCCCTAGCAGCTTACCAAAACTCATTCACTACTGTGCAAGGGATAAGGGGACTACACACAATCTACATATTTAAGTACTGCACTAGTGTCAAAGCATGACTCATTTTATCAATGCATAAGCAAACACTGGCTTCTAATGCTACTAAAACTTGACAACATGACAGGTTTTAAAACAGTTATCTGTCACCAAATACATGATGTTACCAAATGCTTCTCTCACAGTGGTTCCCAAATGAACACATACTCACTGTGTGATTCTAGACAACAACCACTATCCCTAGAAGTTTACCAAAACTCATTCACTACTGTGGAAGTGGTAAGGGAACTGCACACAATCTACATATTTCAGGGCTGCACTTTTGTGTCAAAGCCTGACTCATTTAATCAAAGCATAAGCAAAGACTGGCTTCTAATGGTACTTAAACTTGAAAACATGACCGGTTTTAAAAGAGTTATCTGTCAGAAAATACACGATGTTACCCAATCCTTCTCTCACAGTGGTTCCCAAATGCACACACACTCACAGTGTGATTCTAGACAAGCACCACTATCCCTAGGAGTTTACCAAAACTCATTCACTACAGTGGAAGTGGTAAGGGAACTGCACACAATCTACATATTTCAGGACTGCACTTTAGTGTCAATGCCTGACTCATTTAATCAAAGCATAAGCCATAACTGTCTTCTAATGCTACTAAAACTTGACAATATGACATGTTTTTAAACAGTTACCTGTCAGCAAATACACGATGTTACCAAACGCTTCTCTCACAGTGGTTCCCAAATGCCCAAAGACTCACAGTGTGATTCTAGACAAACAACACTATCCCTAGCAGCTTACAAAAACTCATTCACTACTGTGCAAGGGATAAGGAGACTACACACAATCTACATATTTAAGTACTGCACTTTAGTGTCAAAGCATGACTCATTTTATCAATGCATAAGCAAACACTGGCTTCTAATGCTACTAAAACTTAACAACATGACAGGTTTTAAAACAGTTATCTGTCACCAAAGACATGATGTTACCAAATGCTTCTCTCACAGTGGTTTCCAAATGCACACAGACTCACAGTATGATTCTAGACAAGCACCACTATCCCTAGGAGTTTACCAAAACTCATTCACTACAGTAGAAGTGGTAAGGGAACTGCACACAATCTACATATTTCAGGACTGCACTTTTGTGTCAAAGCCTGACTCATTTAATCAACGCATAAGCAAAGACTGGCTTCTAATGCTACTAAAACTTGACAACATGACAGGTTTTAAAAGAGTTATCTGTCAGAAAATACACAATGTTACCAAATGCTTCTCTCACAGTGGTTCCCAAATGCACACAGACTCAGTGTGATTCTAGACAAGCACCACTATCCCTAGGAGTTTACCAAAACTCATTCACTACAGTAGAAGTGGTAAGGTAACTGCACACAATCTACATATTTCAGGACTGCTCTTTTGTGTCAAAGCCTGGCTCACTTAATGAAAGCATAAGCAAAGACTGGCTTCTAATGCTACTAAAACTTGACAACATGACAGGTTTTAAAAGAGTTATCTGTCAGCAAATACACGATGTTACCAAATGCTTCTCTCACAGTGGTTCCCAAATGCACACAGACTCACTGTGTGGTTCTAGACAAACAACACTATCCCTTGCACTATACCAAAACACATTTCTTCATCTACAAGGAGTACTACATTTTAGTGCAGAAACATAACTAATTTCACAAATTCATAAACAATGACTGGTTTCTAATTCTACCAAAATATAAAAACTGCACAGTTATCTGTCTACAAACACATGAAAAACACAAATGCTTATCACAGAATGGTTTCTACATGCACACACACTGTCAATAAGATTGTAGAGAAAAAAAGTACTCCCTACACTTTAGCAGGAGAAATACATTAGTCTGATTAAAATCAAAATAGTCTACATACATCCCCTCACAATTAAATGACTCACCTTTCAAGTTGCTATGTAGATTAAGAAGTATATCAGTCACACACCAGATTTTCTTATACAGAATCTCTGCACTGTGCACCTGTCACCAGCACCAAAGAATGGAAAAGTTTCCCTCTCATTTTCCCCACATATACGTGTAAACATCAAATCACATTCCTTCCTACATAAATTCAAAAGCAAACACACATTTCTATTGGTTAAACATTTCAACCCTTTCCAAATGACATAAATTTCAACCCTTCCCCCAATCTGCCTTCTGCCCGTTACCATAGAAACAGGTCATGGAACACTGTACTGAGAACACAGGTCACAAATTCAGCACACACAATGTTGCTAATCAAGACAGCAAGTGTGCTTGACTTTTCAACATATCAGCTTATCATATATAATGTTCCGTACAATCGGTTTTTGTTAACCAATAAGAATCATGCGTTTAAAAAACAAAGATATACACCCTACCTTTCAGTGTAGAAGGTTGTCAAACAACCAATGATTTCTTGTCTTTTTTCAAAATTGCATCTTAGCCACCATTTTAGAAACATCTTACTTTCCAAACTGCCATTTCATTTACAGAGACCATCTGAGTACATCCAGACCTCCTTACAAGATGCTTAGAGTGTGGATTGTGGGACACAGCTACATTTTCTGGAGCCAAATGTATGCAGAAAACAAAGGCAATCACAAAGACCTAGGTTTGCCAAATGTAGACATTAAATGGATTGGACAGAGAGGGTTAAAGTGGCACCAATTGATGCCATTGGTGAAATCCTTCATGCAAATCCAACACCCTGACCTCATAATAGTGCACCGTGGTGGCAATGACCTAGGCACTTTGACTGGGGTAGGTCTGGAAATGCTTATGAAGGACACCTTTGTGAATAAATCTGTTTCTGCTTTTCTCCGAGACTACAGAATGGGGTCCATTTACAATAACAATCTGCGCTTTCATATGCAAGAGATGTATAGGAGAGATGGAGTACACTTTACTGATGAAGGAAACAGAGTCTTCCTCAACAACTTTAGACTCTGTATAGGTACTTACTCATAAGTACCAAAAACTCTGAATGAACACAATGACTCAAGAAGAAAACACTTAACCTTGATCTTTATCTCCCAACAATTTCATTTTTTATTTCCTTGGATCCGCGAACCCAACACGAGAGAATCCGTGCATTCAACGCGATAGGATGCGCGCATCGTGCGCGCATTTCGAAGTTTTTTTGTTTTTTTTTAAAGGAGGCCCCAGGGGATCCTTCTGGGACCACCTAAGCACCTCTAGAGGGTCAGAGTATTTCCACTCTGCCCCCTTTATATATTTTACACACTTATTCCCCTTGCTTCTTCAGCCTCGCTTCTACCGAGGCAGAAAATGGCCGCCAACAGTTCCTGGTTTCGAATGTAGACAGACACTCGACATCCAATTAGAATTCAGTGCGTGATCGGGAGGGTGCACGCTTGGTTCGGGGAGGGTGCGCTTACGGTGCGGGTAGGGTCCGCGGATCCTCCCCGGCCATAGATATTTATGTACTTTTAACTCTAATTTTCTCAGGAACTACTGAACGGATTCACACCATTTATGCAAAAGGCACGAGTCTGAACTGAGGACTACCTCTTTGCCAAATTTGGTGTCATTCCGTTCAGCGGTTCGGTCTGTAGCTGCGACAACAGATCCTATGGGAAATTGCATGGGGAAACGTGTTTTTTACTCGGCCCCCGCTTGACGAATCACCACAAAACTTTCAGGGTAGGAGCGGAGCGGAGCTGGCCAAAAGTTTGGAAAATTTCGCGAGGATTCATCAACCAGCGGCAGACTTATTGGGAATTGAATGTTGCGGATTTCCTAACTATAACTATCTACTGGCCACAGCCAGTAGATAATATGTATATATATACATATATACATATACATATACATATACATATACATATACATATACATATATATATATATATATATATATATAATCTACTGGCGGTCGCCAGTAGATAGTTCTAGTTAGGACCGTGTTTCCATAGGAAATCTGCAACATTCTATTTGGAATAACTTTGGCGCCGATAGACGAATCCTTGCAAATTTTTCAAAATAGGTGGGGCGCTCTGCTCCGCTCCTACCCTGAAAGTCTCGGGGGGATTCGTCAAGCGGGGGCTGAGAAAAAGGGGGGGTCCCAAAACACATTTTCCCCATGCATTTTTCCATAGGGACCTTTAGTCCAAGGTACAGCCCGAACGGCTGAACAGAATTACTTGAAATTTGGCATAGAGGTAGTCCTCAGGTCAGGGATGTGCCTTTTGGATATCTGGAGTCAATCTGTTCAGTAGTTCCTAAGAAAATTGCAGTTAAAAGTACATATATATCTATAAGCGCGCACCGTGCGCGTACGGTAAGCATACCGTACGCACACGGTGCCGTGCGCGAGCGCAATTCTGATTGGTTGTTAGATGTCAGTAAACATTCGAATCGGTCGAAATCAGGAAGTTTCGGCCGCCATTTTGTCTCTCGCAGTCTGAGGCAGTGAAAAACAAAGGTGGAAAACGTGAAAAGGGGGCAGGATGGACAGTTCCTGACCCCCTAGCCTTTGTCAGGGGGTCACTGAAGGACTCCCAAGGGTAAAAAAACCAATATTTTTTTTTCCAAAAAATCGCGGAGAGCGCACACCGTACGCGCACGGCACGCACAACTCACCGTGCGCGTACGGTACGCACACGGTGAAAAACCTGAAAAAAAATATTAATAAATACATAACTTAGCATTTAAAAAACCGTACAAATTCACTTAAAAAACCATAGGTTTCACACACGTTATAGTTAGGAATTAGCATTTAAAAAACCTTGCAAATTCACTTAAAAAACCATAGGTTTCACACATGTTATAGTTAGCTGGAGATTTCCCTCGTAAAAAACCATTGAAATTCCCCCGTTATAGTTAGTGCAGACAACTATAACTCACGGGACCGCAATCCTCTGCTGATGACGTCAGATATTACATCACTGATTACATATGTGTCTTTCAGAAAAATAAATATTTGTAATATATGTATAGCTAAAGATTAATGGAAGAAGACATGGGTAAATAAGTGTCTAAATACAGTGATGTAATATCTGACGTCATCAGCAGAGGATTGCGGTCGCGTGAGTTATAGTTGCCTGCACTAACTATAACGGGGGAATTTCAATGGTTTTTTACGAGGGAAATCTCCAGCTAACTATAACATGTGTGAAACCTATGGTTTTTAAGTGATTATATATATATATATATATATATATATATATATATATATATATATATATATATATATATATATATATATATATATATATATATATATATATATATACATCATCACTGAGATTAACATCAATAAAATTGGATTATAGACATGCAAAGATGGCGGTGCTGGGAACTGAAGGTACTACAATGGAATCCTAGTCCTTCTTTGTTGGCTACACTGAATGGGGAGAGAAGAGGACTAAATAAACACCGGCATAACATGGACTTTCACATTCAGCATTTGAGAATGGCTAGATCGCCAAAACGCGTCATGCTGTGAGAAAGCAATGCATTTTTAAAAGGGGCACTGAGCAGAATAAATGCATTTGGAAACCCACCTGAGTGCTCCATGTTCGTTCCTTGGTGGAGGGACATTGGTGAGGAATTCATAATGTGCAAGCCACATGCACGCCGGAGGCACCTGTCGAGAAGGAGTTCGGCAGTTTATGTGGCAATTTGTGGATCATATATATACATATATATATATGCACATATATATATGTGTGTCTTGTGCAGGTTAATGTAAGTGTCTGTGCAAAGAGTAAAATGGTGAAAGGGCATCACCCACACTTAGGTGGCATACTTCATCACAGGGTGTAGGATGGGTTTAGCCACGCCCTATTTACAACACTAAGTTAGCATAACCGAGATAATTGTTAGCAAGCCAGCTTGTCATGTCTGCTACGCTGCACACGACACTGTTGTTATGTGTTATTCATTTTAGAAATGCTGACTCGACTTTGCCTTACAATATAACAAACTCTTGTTTCACATTCTTAACAGTGAAATGTGCCCTTGGTCTGTACATCATGTAAAGAACGAGTCTGGGTCACTAGACGGTACAGAGTGTTGTGATTAGATTGATCATACCACTTTTTAGACATATCATACATACAGCTGCCAATATCTGAAGGACAAGCGTCTTTAATATTGCAGAACAGTTTGTGTTTGCATTCATTCGAACAGAAGAGCTGATGCATGAGAGAGCTAGCTGATCCTTTGATGTGATTCTACTAAGCTGATCTATACGGTATGGGGTCCCCCCTGTTAACCTAAGAGACCTTCTAATAGTCTAATAATAATGTATTAGATTCTAGAGAAAGGAGTGTGGCTGTATACCACTGTCATTATTAGTATGATTGCTCCTTTCATTTTATATGGTATTGTAACAATGCTTATGGTTTTGATCTGTACTGTTAGTCTGCTAGTCTTAGCCAAAGTACTGCATCTTAGGACGCGAGGTTTATAAAATAAACTCTTTAAACTTTACCGTGTCTGTATTATTCTGTTGTGGACTAACAAATAGATACGAACAGGTATTTCGGATTCCCACCACTCCTGAGAAATATCTAAGTCGCTTGTTCTGGTTTGTCTATACATTGGGACCGCCTAGCTAGATCTAGGCTAACGAATGGGATACTAAGCTAGTCGGACAAGGGGTTCTTGGTTCTGAGGGGAATTTCTGGTGCACCACAATTCTCTGAGGTCCTGGTCTCCTGAGCATAGTTCTGTGCATAAGCAGAATCCCTGCAACATGGCGCACCTCACGTTTGGTCTTATGATCTGAGACGCTTTAGTAGTACTTGTGTCAGTCCACAACTACCCTCACTCTTGTTTCCGGATAACAGGAGTGATGGTTTAACCTACCTAGGTTTTGACTAAAGGTTCATTCAAGCTTGATAATTAAAAAGGTTGTGATTTTTGAGCCCACGTGCTACGGTAGATATCGTTGTTGCTCTTTAGAGTGTCCTTATGGCGGTTAATATTCCCGCTCATAGTAGGGTTCCTCTGCGCACTCATTTGAGGGCGTATGGGGTACCTGATGACGGGATGGCCGTGGTCTTTGTGGTCAGTGCTGATGCCACCTACCCTTATGAGTTGTTTTACTCATGGGTGACCTTTGCGGAGGTGGATACGGATGATAATTTGTTCCACGAATATACAGCCACGCCTGTGCCTGCGGTTTATGCCCCATATAGGACACTAGAGATACCTATTTCTGCTTGGCAGCATACTATTTGGTTTAATGGCGCCCTCCCCCATGAGGTCGTGCCGGCAAGAATGGGCCCGTTGTCAATTGCAGGGGCCACTTGGCCGGTACTGGCCGGATATACTCCACACCCACGCTACCTGACGGTGGGAGTGAGTGATTTACGAACGCTACACACAGCCCTGATTGCGGTCCATAGGGCTTTAGTGCAGTATGTGTCACGCACGGTTTGGGTGGGAACACCTGCGGTTGCTGGGCACGGGTCGGATCACCATCACGCGGTGGTGATAAGCCCTGTTATGGTTAATGCGGTTGTCGGCAAGCGCCCCCTCAGTAAGGATGAATTTCCTTACTGGCTTGCAGAAAAATTTGATCAATTGGAAGCCGTGTTTCCAAACACTACACCTGTGGATAAACACAGGATACTCACCATTACTTTGCCGAAGGACCTAGTCCCTGATATTATTGATTGTGACAATTGGGGCAAAGTCTTTGCTGCAACCTATTCGAAGTGCTACGGCACTCCGTCTATGTCTGTACTACCCTCCGTAATCAAGAAAGTCCAGGACAGTCATGGTGCGGAGGCAGCTATTGAGTTAGGATTACGGCTTGTCGACAGTTTTGATGTGGTTTGTTCCATGGTTATGGGCAACCTCAAAGGAGATGCCATGCAGTTCCAAGTTGGTAATATGCTGGAACTTGTGGATGATGCCGATAAACCCAGGGAGTTCGCAAAAATTATTGCGAAAGCCTACAGGATGGTTGGGCGTAGTGCCTTAGGCGTGAAACCCACCATCAAAATTCCTGATGTAGTACAGCAAACGAAGGTGAGTTCGTCTGCAAAAGACGAAAAGCCCAACTTTCCTAAACAAAGTTGGCGAGCCAAAAAACAAGAAAAACAGCAACAGAAACAGGTTTCTCGTTCTGCCTCACCCGTACAGTCGTATAGTGAGCGCACTTATGATTTGCGCGATCGTACTCGTATTAAGTCACCTGATAGGTTTCAGGTTTCTGAACAACGCTCTCCTCGTTCTTCACAGGAAACATCGACTTCGCACACTGGTGGTGGCGAGCGAGGGAGAGGACGGGGTGCTCAAGGTCGAAACCAGCCCCGCCGGACTGACAGTAAAGGCAAGCATTAAGACACTGCCAGACAACGTCCACCGTTTCAGAAAAAGAAAGTTGCTGCTATCTCAGCGAGATATGCCTCAGATGGTGCGGACACAGCTTCGGAACCTGACATGGGCACTAACGCTGCTAGACAGCGCAGCGGAAGTTACAGTAGTGCGGGAAGCATTGCGTCCATTTCTGGAGGCGACAGCAACTGACATTTATGTGACAGTTGAAACTGCTGATACTCGCGTAGCTCCCCCAGAAAGATTATTTGAAATAGTCCTTAATATTGAGGGTGACATACAACACAAAATAAAGGTGGTTTTTTGGGACAATCTTACGACCACCTATGATATTCTTTTGGCGGAGAAAGATTGGCCTCCGGCTTTCATTTTAGACGCTCCAAGGGGTGAGGAAGTAATTCTTCCTTCCTTTGGGCACGCAGTGCCCACGGATGAGTCTAATAGGTTGGCCGGGGAGTGGGCACAGGTGCTTGAACCTGCGTTGTATCGTAATCAGGTTGACTGGGATAAATGTTCTCCCAATCATGAGATTCCGTTGCGGTCCGATCCCCAGCCTCAACCCCAATACCCCATGCGTCGCGAGGCTAGATCTCACGTCGCGTCCATCCTTGAACAATTGGAATATCAAGGAGTGATTGAGACATGTGTGTCACCCATGAATAATCCTTTATTCACTGAGACGAAGCCTGACGGGTCGTACCGCCTAGTTTTGGATTACCGGCATTTAAACTCGCATTGCCGGACGTGTGCGGTACAAAATACTCACAGTTCGGCTCTCGTTGATAGTCTTGTGAGAAAACGGTTCAAAACCACGCTCGACTTTATTTGCCATAACATAGCCCCTCATAGTTATGAGTGGACGGCATTTACCTCGGGTGGAAAACAAAAATTGTTTAAGAGGCTCCCGATGGGCTATAAAAACAGCCCTGGAGTTTTTTCTGCTTGCGTGGTTTCTCTCTTGGAAATGGTAGACCCGGAGGCATACTCGTATGTTGATGACATCTATCTGACAGATGACGTGTTGCTTCCACACCTTGCTCGTGTGGATAACATAGTGACTATGTTTGCAGACTTCGGTTACAAGTTTAACTTTAAGAAGTCCCACATTGCTGAGTTCGCAGTGTTGTTCTTGGGGTACGAACTCAATAATGAAGGTCGAGGCTTGGCACCGCACTTCCTTGAGAAATGTGCATGCCTTCGTATCCCTACGACACTGAAAAAACTACAATCATTACTGGGCTTTCTGAATTTCGGTCGTTCCTACATTCCTGATTATGCCCAGCGTATCAAGACGCTTTATGCTTTGGTACAACCAACTTTTATCAGATATTGCTGGCTGCCAGAGCATTCATCTGCATTGTATTCTTTGCAGACTGATCTTCTTACTGCTACATTTTTACAAACTCGTGATAATCACACCAACCTGGTCATTAGAATTGTTCCAGGCGCGGAAGGTTTCACGTACTTAACGTTCAATGGGGGCGACACAGTCCCCATTGCTTACAAATCTCATCTGTACACTTCGGCTGAGCTGCGATTTTCCTCTGTTGAAAAAGTTGACACAGCAGTTCAGATGGCGATCCTGAAAGAACGAGCGCTATCACAAGGAAAGCGCATGCTGGTGGTAACACCGTTTCCTGCTCTCGAAGCAGTCACTAAAGCTAGTGTACCGAATTCTAAGGCTTTGCATCCAAGGTGGATACAATGGGCGACCTCCCTAGCTTCGCCTGACGTCGAATACATCTTTGACGCGGCGTTGCAGACTCAGGAGAGTTTGGAGTATGAATTTGTTCATCCTGCTCCTCTGTCATTGCGCCATATCGAGGAATACCATTGTGTCATATACACTGACGGGTCGGCGCAACCCGCAACTGGATCAAGGCACGCTTATTCAGCGGCTTGCGCAATTGTAGTCGGTACTTTCGTAAATGGAGAGTTTCAATCTGATGCAGTGCATACGCAGTCATTGAGTGATTGTACCGCGCAGTTGGCGGAGCTTCGTGCTCTAGTGCTTGCACTTGAGTTTGCTGATCACAGGGTCACTACTCTTATAGTGAGTGATTCTTACTATTGTGTACAATCTTACAACGACAATTTACTTTTTTGCGTTATGAATGGTTTTCGTGATTCAAAAGGTGGCACAGTGAAGCATAAAACGCTTTGGGCTCGAGTGGCAGAACTTAAAGGGAGTCTGCTACTTGTGAATGTAATTCACACTCTTGGTCACCAACGAGTTGGTGTCCATGCTGTCGGTAACAGTTTGGCTGACGAGGCAGCTAAAACCGCAGTGGCGACATATTTAGTAGCAGCAGTTACAAGATCTAAATCTAAGATTGATGCAGACATCATGGCAGCTATTGCTGCTTCTGAGGCAGGGACAGGCTTCCCGAGAGGTTTCCCTTCTCGATACCATTATCATTTAAGTCCTGATAACGTCCCGTTAGTGAGGATTAACGATGTTGGTGATAAATTGATTCCCAACGCGGACTGCAGACCGCATTTGATATCAGCTGCCCACGAAGGTGTTGCGTCTGCGCATGCTGGAGTGTCAGCAACTGTGTCTCTTTTGCAGCAACGTTACTGGTGGTACGGTTTGTATAAACAAGCGCGGGCTAATGTACTTGGTTGTGACATTTGCCAGCAGATTAAACCTTCTTCTGTTGCGCGTCCACCTCCAACGCAGCTGCATATATCTAATCAACCACTTGCGTGTGTTTCTTTAGATCACTGCGGTCCTTTTACCTCTGATACTGCGTACAAGTACATCTTGGTTGCAGTGGATTCGTGCACACGTTTTCTGTGGGTGTGGCCACAAAGGAGTGCTGATGCCAGGACTGTCATCAAAGTATTGCGTGTCTTTATAGGGAGTTTTGCATGTGGTACCCTTCACTCTGATCAGGGCCCGGCGTTCGCCTCTAAGGCGTACAAAGAAGCAATGAGAAGTTTGGGGGTCCAAGTCAAATTTTCGTCTCCATACCGGCCTGAGGGCAATAGTGTTGTGGAACGGATGAACCGTGACCTAAGCAATCGTTGACAGCCAAGGTATTAGGTACAGGCCGGAACTGGCTTGCCCACTTGTATGACTTCCAGCGTGCACTTAATAACCTCCCTAGAAGGTCTCTGGGTGGGAGGACCCCTTACATGATGCTCTTTGGAGTGAGAATTTTTGTTCCGGACCTTGACGGTCTAGACATGGCGGCGGCTGCCGCGCCTTTTGACCTAGATGACCACTGTGCTGTATTGCAGAATCTACAAGAAGCAAGAGACACTCTGGCTAAGGAACACGTGCGCTCTACATCTGAAGAAGCGCTCCTGATTCCGGTAGTCGGCTGGCTACCTCGAGTTGGTGACCTGGTCCGTGAGAAGGTGGAGAACAAGAAGGAGTTTGGCCCCTCTTATCGTGCACCAGTCCCGGTGCTTGGAGTATTGGGTACACGTACAGTTGTTTTACCCCCACTTCCTGGTCGCAAGGGTAACAGGTACATTTCAATTGAGAAGAATGTCAAGCTACACAGGGTGGCCTATTCTCCATAGTATGACACCTTCGGTTTCCTGCCCTTCGATGCTGAGAAACTCTGCTGTGATGCCACCCTCTATCATCGTGCCTGAGGTTTCCATTGAGATGCTTACAGTTACTGATCCGTCTGTGCCACCTACTGCTGGTGGTTTGCCTGATGATCCTGAGTATGCTTATCCTGCAGAAGTCCCATTGCCCCTATTACATACAACAGCAATTACCCAGTCCCTTTCTTCCTTTGAAACTGAATCATTGACTTCCACTGCCCCTTCCAAAATTTCTAAATTTTTTGCCTGGTTCAAGAGACATTTTTTGGTTGCACCTTGGACTTACATCTGGCTGGTGCTGATTTGTATTTTTTTATTCATGACAATTGGCTTTGTGGTAGTGTTTTTTAGACTTGTCAATGGACACTACCTGAATGAACGTTCTACAATTCGATTAATTGATGGAACTTTGGCCCCCCATTCCTCATCACACATCATGAAACGAGACCAGACGTTTGTGAACATCACCGCCTGGCCTGTACGTGATGGGATTGCTTGGGATGCAGTGAACTTTCAAATTCATGGTCCCACCGAAGTTATTAATGTGCCAACTGTTTTTCGTGTTTCTATGGGTGATGTAGTTAAACAAAACATCCACTCAGATGATTGGGATGTACAAGCAATAGAAGCACTGTTTTCTGATTTAAAATATTATGCTGCATTTGATACTGAAGATCTGTATTTAAATACTGCAAATTACGATGAGCAATTTTGTTTTGAACATTATGACACACATTTCCTACACAGAGCAAATACTTTTTGAAATTTTGTTAATTTCACTCAGTGGGAGCATTGTCCTATCCCTATGCCTGGCAGCTCTGCCACTTTATTGAAAAAATTCACATACTTTTCGGATTTTAGTGTGTCAGACCCTGCTTCTTTTTATTTTAAGGTGGCGGTGGAACCCACTTCTAAGGTTAGATTGACACACACAAAATTATTGTATTCCAAATCCTTTATGGATGAATTGGCTGTTGGAGGTTATGACGTATGGAAAGCTACTATCGATCTTAAATCGGTTTGGGGAACTACACCGTGGCAGGTACAAGGAACAGAGGCTTTGCATCCTGCCTGTCTTATCCCAAACCATATATTATTTTTGAATTCGTCTATTTTTCAGACCACTTGTTTTGGATTGGCTGTATCTAAAAAATTAATTTCCCCCTCGATCCCGGATCTGGGTGCTTATCCTGGTTGGGAGAATCACTCAGATCTGTCCCTTACTATGTTGCAGTCCCTTGTTTCCAACGGCACCTTCAATATTTCAGCATTGAATCCAGAGGGCTGGTTGGTTTGGCAAACAAGCTCAGATTCCTGTCAACGTCGGTTTCTGGATTTGGCTCCAGGATATACACAACTTAGGGTTGACCCTCGTTTTACATCTTCACACACGGTGACTACCTACTCTGTGGGTAAGTTATGTCAGTCGTGGCTGCAACATTCCACGTTAACTTCAGTTAAGCTTCATTTATCACGATTAAATGACAAAATAGATTTGAATGATTTTATTAAGGGTCCTGCAAATGGCAGGTCTAAACGATGGGCTTATGCTATTTACAATGAAATTTGGAAATTGTCACAAATTGAAGCTGCTTCTAGACTACGTGCAATTGACCAGGCCAATATGGATAAAGTATTGGCTGTGATAGATAATAGTATTAATACTTTGTCTTCTAGAATTTATACATTAGATAATATTGTTTCTTCTGTCGTAGACATTGTGCAAGATGATGTATCTGTGTTGTATCATGGTCAAAATCAGTTGCGTTCAATTATGCAGTTTGCATGGACATTACAAACGTTAAAAGCAGGGAAAGTCCCTTGGGATTACATGAATATTTCATCGTTGTTTCTTCCTTTTAATTTGACAGCAAAACAGCAGTTCATGTCCATGAAAGACGCAACTTACGCATTGCTGCACATTGAAAAATTAGAACCTTTACCTTTTTCTGTTGCTGAGTTGAATTCAGCCGTGTGGCTTATACACGGATTGGTCACTTTACCTTTTAATCTGTTTAAATTTAGTTTGTGCATGCAACATTATGCCATTGGTAGATATGAACAACTGGGTGATGCGTTCCTGCACGAAGTTTGGTCACTTCCGTTCACTTACAGATGTGCAAGGGATGGCAAGGAGGTTTACTTAAAAGGTGAAGAATGCACTTCCGCTCCTGATCATTCTGTGGTTTGTAGACATATACAATTACATGGTGCTTGCAATATACACGCTCCTAATTTGGCTTGTGTCCTAAAGGGGATTCCAATGCCAGTTATAACGTCTTCTTTTAAGCTGCTTGCCAACGGTAGTTATTTGCTTTTAAATAGTGAAGCTTACTGTGGGATGCTAGTGGGTATTTCTTACATAGTCACTGTTTCGCAAAAAGTGGTTTGCTGTAATAACGTCCTTTTCCCACCCCCGCAAGGCCGACTCGATATTTCTATCTGGCCGGCGATTCCAACCTTGAATGCAGAGTTCAATAGGATGAGCAGAATAAAGGCTCTTTTGTCTAAGAGGGAAGTTTCGTTGACTTCGTCCCGTGAAACATTTCTTCTAAATGTGGCGAACACACGCACTGAGGTACAAGCCCTTTTAAATACTGACCTCCCCCTCCATTTTGGAACCTTGATTCAAACTATCTTTAATGCCTCGTCTACGACTGGCCTTGTTCATTTTTTTAAAATTGTGGGCTCGGGCCTCGTGACATCTTTCCAGACTGTTTTTGGTGTGATCTCCGCATTTTTACACTCTATTTTTTCGAGTGTCTTCGGAGGGTTCCCCTTGCTCCTCGCTTTGGTGGCTGGGATCCTCTTGTTGATTTGCGCACTTCGATATGGATGCACACCAGGAGTTGCAAGACAGCATGCTCCGCCTGCTCCATCTTCGTAGCCGGATGCTTGATTATTACGGCGCCTTCCCTCTGGCGGTCTTAAGCGTCAAGTATGGATTGTCTTTCCGGTTTCCCTTTTTTACTTGTGTGCAACCTGTCTTTCAATGCCTAGATTGTCCCTTCCAGTGGGCTCTGGACTTGTGCTTGTCAAACTTTGCGTCACCTGACCCGGATTTTGATGAACTAATGGGTCTCTTAGTGGCTCATGATTTTGATTGTTCTGGTGTTGGGTTTATGGCTTTGGGTGCTGCACAAGGAGTCCTTGGTAACTGGGATATCGGAGAGGCGGCTATTGACTTCCTTGAAAGGAGTTATATCGAGGAGGCGGACAGTTGTCCTATTATGGTACTGGATGCTCCGATAATTGATGAACACGTATGTTCCTTTCCCTTGCTGAATTGGATGGCAGATACTTTTGCGGAACACTCCAGTGATTTCCTCTTGGAAGCTGTTGCAACTTACGGTGCATATACCTTTATGGATTGACTGATTGACATTGTCGCTCCAGGCTGTTCATATTTCATCGAAGAAATTTTTTTTTCACTATTTTTTTTAATTCTCGGACTCTACACTTACATTATATGGACTTATAGTTCATGCCCTTGGTTCCGTTCTATGTCACTTGAACTCTGCGTTCTTGATAAGTGTGTCCCTATTGGTTAGTGCTCCGATCATGGGGGGGTGTAGGATGGGTTTAGCCACGCCCTATTTACAACACTAAGTTAGCATAACCGAGATAATTGTTAGCAAGCCAGCTTGTCGTTTCTGCTACGCTGCACACGACACTGTTGTTATGTGTTATTCATTTTAGAAATGCTGACTCGACTTTGCCTCACAATATAACAAACTCTTGTTTCACATTCTTAACAGTGAAATGCACCCTTGGTCTGTACATCATGTAAAGAACGAGTCTGGGTCACTAGAAGGTACAGAGTGTTGTGATTAGATTGATCGTACCACTTTTTAGACATATCATACATACAGCTGCCAATATCTGAAGGACAAGCGTCTTTAATATTGCAGAACAGTTTGTGTTTGCATTCATTCGAACAGAAGAGCTGAAGCATGAGAGAGCTAGCTGATCCTTTGATGTGATTCTACTAAGCTGATCTATACGGTATGGGGTCCCCCCTGTTAACCTAAGAGACCTTCTAATAGTCTAATAATAATGTATTAGATTCTAGAGAAAGGAGTGTGGCTGTATACCACTGTCATTATTAGTATGATTGCTCCTTTCATTTTATATGGTATTGTAACAATGCTTATGGTTTTGATCTGTACTGTTAGTCTGCTAGTCTTAGCCAAAGTACTGCATCTTAGGACGCGAGGTTTATAAAATAAACTCTTTAAACTTTACCGTGTCTGTATTATTCTGTTGTGGACTAACAAATAGATACGAACAGGTATTTCGGATTCCCACCACTCCTGAGAAATATCTAAGTCGCTTGTTCTGGTTTGTCTATACATTGGGACCGCCTAGCTAGATCTAGGCTAACGAATGGGATACTAAGCTAGTCGGACAAGGGGTTCTTGGTTCTGAGGGGAATTTCTGGTACACCACAATTCTCTGAGGTCCTGGTCTCCTGAGCATAGTTCTGTGCATAAGCAGAATCCCTGCAAGAAGGGCTCCTCCTCACACCATGAACAACAGTCGTGGTGTGGGCTACAACTCTCCTGAAGGTCCCTAGGTGGGCTTGACGTGTGGGTGATAGTGCAGAGAGCAAAAGTAAGGGAATGTGCATTAAAACTACCTCTAGGTGGAACTAAATCTACTTTATTGTGTCCCTAAGAGATAGGATTAAAATTGAAGGGGAAGATCTTTTAATAAATATCGACTTTTATGTAATGTATGTAAATTAGTTTATTATTTAAAAGTAATATATTGGCTATTTAATATTTTTATATATTTTCGGTATATTTAAATAAATTAAACATATGTATTTTTAATATAAACATACATTATTCTAAACAATAAACTATTTTGAAATAGTGTACATTTAAATATTAACAGCAAAACAAAATCACCTTTAAAAAAAGATATAAAATCAATACAAATATTTAACCTTATTAAAATATTGAAATAAACATATCAAATGTAGTTTTGTTTATTTCTTTGTTTATTTATTCTATAAACTAAATTTTAAAATATTTAACATATATTAATAATACTTTAATACATTTAGAATGTTCAAAATGAATAATAATAGTAAAAAATTTATGAAAACACTATATAGAAAATCATCAACTGAACTAATGTAGTAACAATAAAATAATACTACTATAAAAACAAACATTTCTAAACCTATAAAAATAAACATAGGTATTAAAAGTCCACTCTAAGCGACAGTAGGAAAAGCAACAGAATGTGGAGGGGTTAGATTTACTACTCCCACTCCAGTCTATACAACAATGGCAACTGTTTTGGACTTGGAAGGGTTAGATTTATTATTCCTACCCAAATCTAAGCAACAGTAGGGAAAATATTGGAATCTGGAGGGGTTAGATTTACGTTTCCCATTCCATTGTAAGCAGCAGTATGGTAAGCATTGGACTTCGAAGAGGTTAGGTTTATTATTTCCACTCTGGTCTAAGAAACAATAGCGAAAGAATTGGACTTCAGGGGGTTGAATTTACTATTTCCAGTACTATCTAAGCAACACTAGGTAAAGTGTTTGACTTCGGAGGGGTTAGATTCACTATTCCCACTCCAGTCAAGCAACAGTAGGGAAAGCGTTGGACTTCAGAAGGATTATATTTACTATTCGTACTCCAATCTAAGCAACAGTAGGGAAAGTATTGGACTTCAAAAAGGTTACAAATAATAAAAAAGTTGTAATAAGGGGGTGTGGCCAAACGGACGTAACCCGTGTTGGCTCCGCTCCACACTGCCCGAGAAATCACTTCCAGGCTGGCCAGAGACTGCAAACCACCCGGGGATCAGCCGGACCAGACGGCGGATCTGCAAGGCCAGGATGGCTCCCCCGGCAGGATCATCTAAAAGACCCAAGAGCGAAGGATGACACGGCGCCCGAGGTGTCATGGCACATGGATGAGTAGTGGTTCTGGTACTGGCATGCGATCAGGGAATCGAGGAACGCCAGACAGAGGATTCGGACCACGCTACCCAGTTTTAATGTACTAGCAGATAAGTATTTTGAATGTTGAGGAATTGAGGCTCACAAGTTTGTTATTCCTTATTTATTTTTTCTTATCAACTTTCAAGGATTGCACAGGGCTGAAGTGGGAGAAAGGGGTCGGGCAGGAGGAGTGGATCTGGGGTGGCTGAGGCCTATAGAGGGGACGTCGCCAGTTTGGGGTTTGACTAAGGTACCCTGGGATGATCTGATTCCCCACTGCTCTAATGGTGGTGACTATTGGTACATGGAATCTCAAAGGCCTCAACTCACCACACAAAAGGTGTAAATTCTAGGAATACATCAGGGGCCATGGGTTGAGTATACTAGCCATGCAAGAGACTTACCTAAAAAGATTCAAGGAACATAGACCTTGATATACCAATCCTCTGCAACCTCTGCACGTAATGGAGTGCCTCTACTGTTTCACTCATCCCTTAAATTTCAAACCAGCAAGATCAAAAGAGACAAAGAAGGGAGGACGCTCATGGTCGAGGGATTGCTTCACAGTTGCAAATGCACAAGTGTCTATGCTCCAAATTCAAACCAGAAACAGTTCCAGCAATCATTCCTTCACCTATTGGGGAGCTTTGCAGAAGGTGAGATTGTCCTCATTGGTGACTTTAACCTTATTTGGGATTCGAGGCTGGGTAGCACACATCCTCAGTGGGTGAATGCAGGGGTCTTTTCCGAACAGGTGAAGCATGACATTACTCAACTGGTCTGGAAGATGCGTGGAGCTCATTCAATTCTACTACTAAAGATCACACCTTTTTTACCTATACTCATGGAACCTACTCTCGCATAGATTACAACTTTGTGAGTCAATCCTTACAGCTGGCTGTTTTGGCCACAAACATTCATCCAATCTCTGTCTCGGATCATGGTCTGTTGGAACTCACACTTGACTGGCCCGGTCTATAGCCCACCTATCGCAGATGGTTCTTTCTAAACTCCCTCACCCTAAGGGATGAACTTAGATTGACGATCAGAGAATATTTCCTCACCAATCACCCCCAAGACACATCATTTGAGAACATTGGGATGCCTTTAAGGCAGTAATACGAGGGAAATGCATGGCCCTGATGACCTCTCTCACAAGGCAGAGGACAGCAGAACGATTAACTCTTGAATCCCAACTGCTACAGGCAGAAAATTAACACAAAGATTCAACCTCCCTTACACTGCAACATAGAGTGACCGTACTCATGGGTAAACTCATTGCTATATGTTCCGATAAACCGTAATTAACACTTTTACGGCTTAAACAAACGGTTTATAAAAAAGGCAACAAGATAGGCTTACATTTAGCAAGGCAGTTAAGGGCAAAACAGGAGAGGAAATACATAGGTTCGATGCAGGACTCTGAGGGGACTCTGAGTCACAAAGATGGAGGCAAGGCATATATATTTAAGAGGTTTTATGAATCCCTATATTCTAAAGATTCAGCCCCCGCCTCTCTATCACTAAACTACCTGAAGGAGACCACACTCCCCCGGGTTTCAGAAGCTCAACGGGCAGAGCTGGAAGAGCCTATAAGGACGGAGGAAATCCAAATGGCAATTGACTCACTAAAACAGCACAAGTCCCCCGGCCCGGATGGGCTTACGGCCCAATTTTACAAAACCTTTAACACGGATCTGACCCCCCCATTTGACCTCCCTCTATAATTCTTTAAGGGAAACACACACAGTCACGCCCTCTATGGAAGAAGCACTTATTACTGTTCTCCCTAAATCCGGGAAGGCCCCTAGCTTATGTGGCTCATACCAGCCGACTGCTTTGTTAAAATTAGATCCAAAGCTCTGTACAAACATTCTAGCTATCAGACTGGAAGGTGTTCTGCAAGATATGATACATCCTGACTAATCAGGATTCATAAAGGGGAGACAAACACACGATAACCTAAGACAAGTGGTCCACTTGATTGATAAAGTAGAGGAAAAGAAAATACCTGCTGTGCTACTGGCACTAGATGTCAAAAAGGTATTTGACAGGGTTGATGGCACCTTTTTCTTCTCTACTCTCCGCCTCTTTGGATTGGGGGATAACTAGGTCTCCATGATTCAGGCTAACTATGCTAAACCCCGCTCGAGGGTTATGGTCAATGCGACAGTCGCTGAATCTTTCTCCCTAGTGAGGGGTACACAGTCGGAGTGCCCTCTCTCTCCCTTGCATTTTGCCTTAAGCATCGAACCCTTAGCAGCTGAAATAAGGGCCTCCCCACACATACAGGGCATCCCCTTTGGTTCGATTGCACAAAAAATCTTTGTTTGCGGACAACATACTTCTGAAACTTACTTCTCCACAGAACTCACTTGTAGCTTTGAAAACAAAACTCCAGGAGTATGAACCAGTGGCTGTCTTTAAGGTGAACCTCACCAAGTCATTTTTACTTAATCTGACGGTCCCGGAGGGCGATATGAGAACTCTAACTTCCTGTACGCCCTTTTATGTAGCACAAAATAAATCACATATCTAGGCATAAAGATTACACCCCAGGTTAAGGATCTGTATAAAGCTAATTTCCCACCCCTTCTTCGCCAATTGCAACAAGACTTGAAAAGATGGACTCCAATGTATTTAACATGGATCACGATGAATAATGTGATTAAGATGATCCTACCACGGGTTTTTTACCACTTTCAGGGCTTCCCAGTGGAAGTAGACAATCCATTTTTAATCTCCTTGCGATCCCAAATAACCAAATTTATCTAGCAGAATCGTAGGGCCCGCTTATCCAATGGACTATTAAGGCTTCCTAAACAAGGAGGGCTCACACTTCAGAACTTCGTAGCATACTACAGAGCAGCACAAATCTGATGATCTCTGAATGGTTCTTGAGGGAGTCGGAGAAGCATTGGCTCCATATGGACAGGGTGGTTACAGGTAGACCATAACGGGATCTTATTTGGAAAGCTAGAGACTCCAGAACCATGAATGTATATTCAAGCAGTCCTACCAGAACCACTTTAAAAGTATGAGATGTGGTTACAGTTGGAATGGTTTAACAATCTTCCCTTCCTCGTATACTCCCATCCACTTCAACAAGGCATTCCCACCATCTCTTACACAAGGACCCTTTGATCTATGGAGGGAGAGAGGTTGTCTCACTATTTTGGACTTCATCCATGGGTGGGATATACCTTTATTTGCCAACTGCTGTAGGGACTTTAATAGTCCCAACACAGAGAGATTTCACTAAAATCAATTGGTCCACTAGGTAGCGCAGCCTGTGAGTACAGACAAGCAGCCACTAGGGAGCTACTCCTGATTGAGCAATTTGTGCACCAGGCTGGGGGATCTAAAGGGACCATTTCATTTCTATACTCTCTTCTCAAAGCATTAAACACCACTCCTAGCCCAACATATAGGACCTTCTGGGAAAAGGTTTTGGGCGACTCTATCTCTACAAAACAATGGATCACACTATTTAAAGATATATCTAAGCACAACAGGTTGTTAGGGCTATGGGAGGCCCACTATAAACTTCTCTATGACTGGTACCTCCACCCAGCAAAGCTTCACAAATTCTACCCAGCTAACTCAGACCGCTGTTGGAGGGGGTGCAGTCCCTTGGGGGACTTCAGACATATTTGGTGGGCTGCCCTTTGATCAAGCCATATTGGAACGAGAACCTGGCCCAGATGAAGGAGATCCTTGGATTCCTCATGATCCAGATGACAAAGTGTGTCCTGCTGGGACTTCAGGACCTCTCCTTAAAACATCAAACGATGGAGGACAGATCCATAATGTGGCTGTGTTTGAGGGCAGCCAATATGGCATTAGCAGCAGCATGGAAAAAAACATTGGCCCCCTCCTTGTCACAATGGCATGTATGTTTGTGGCAAGGCCTAACCATGGAGCGGTTAACAAATAAACGTACGGATGAGCGGAAGGTGTTTGATTACATATGGGGACCTTTTGTGGAACATCTGTCAAGAGGTCTACCACAACTTTCCTGCCACCCTTGCACTCATGCACTTCACTTATTTCAGGTATAGGCCGTTAAGGCGATTTGTTACCAATCCTTTTCCAAGCAGAGTCGACCCTGACAGATGTAACATGAACCCCAATCTATATTTCATAGCTATGTATACTCATTTGTTATTCTGATGCTCTGTGTATCCATATTCTACCTTCTTTATCTTGTATATTTTTTTACTTAATTGTTAGTAGTTTCTGTATTATGGCTCAGTGCCTGTAAAACAACTGGCTGCATCTAGAGGGACAATCCCTTTGGAATTATATGAGAACCATGTTGTGGGATTTTGTTCAAATAGTGGCATGATTTTGTCAATTGGTTCACCTGCTGCACGTTTCTTTGCTGTAAATGTGCCGATAAAATCAAATAAATACAATTTGAGAAAAAAAGTTGTAATAATTAAATAAAATATGTCAACAAACAATAAAAAATCAATGATAGGACATACAAAAAAGCATAATATATTATGCAATAGAAATATGAAAAATGTATAAAACATAAAATTAAAAAAAATTGAATAACGTTAATTTACCTAACTACAAACAAATTACAGTATTTATAAACAAATACCAAATTATTTAATTTAAAAGAATAAAATAAAATTTAAAAATCATTCCACACACAAAGTTTCTACAATTCAATTAATTATCCCCCCCAAAACATAAAAAGTACAAAAACATGGATTGAAAGGATTGACATGTAGGCCAGTGCTTGCTTACATTTAGCACTTACATTACTCTTTTTTACACAGTGTGAGCACTACGTACACATTTTGTTAAAACTTTCAAATGGTAGAAGTTTTGAGGTTATGGTTTGCTGTAGAAGTAGAGATATTCAAAACAGCATATATATATATATATATATATTTTTAAATGGTTTTAACCAACATTATTACTCCTGTCTTAAATCGCATCCTATGTGTCTTGGGCAAATTAATTTCTCGCGAATCATGCACCCGGAGGGAGCTCTTAACCTGGAGTTTATACAGTTGTCTCACCCGCACAAGTTTTTAAAAACTCACTTATGGGTGTCAGGCGACGGGTACCTGAAAGGAAAATATTGACTTTTGGAGTGAGGCGTTGTGCATTTGCTTTTTTTACGGTTAAGTCTCATGCAATCCCCCTTCCTTCTTCTGCGTGGCTCGCTCGTCACCAGCAACAAGTTATTTTAGGCAACCTAAAGCCAGGAAGCGTGTGCGTGTACCAGCTGGGTAGTTCACTTCAGTCCCAGTCTAACTGCAAACTGAGGGGCATATTTACAATGTCTGGCGCATCTCTGCAAATCAGCAGGGATGTGCCAGACCAGATGCGACACGCAAGTCTCCCCTTGCGCCACCACGGATGCATTGCATTTACAATGCGGCGCGGATGTATGACGTTACAACGCACACTTTTACAACGCATGCACTTACAACGCATTTTTTACAACGCATAATCCATTACAACGCATGACATTACAACGCATGACACTACAACGCATTTTTAAAAAATACCTTTACAACGCATTTCCATTACAACGCATACTACCTTTACAACGCATACCATTACAACGCATAATATTAAATTACATTTAAGGTAAGTATTAGATAGTATAGGGGTAAAAGTTACTTTTCTAACTCCAGGGGGTGCAACAGTAGGGTAAGTGTTGGATAGTATAGGGGTAAAAATTACTATTCTAACTCCAGGGGGTGCAACAGTAGGGTAAGTGTTGGATAGTATAGGGGTAAAAATTACTATTCTAACTCCAGGGGGTGCAACAGTAGGGTAAGTGTTGGATAGTATAGGGGTAAAAATTACTATTCTAACTCCAGGGGGTGCAACAGTAAGGTAAGTGTTGGATAGTATAGGGGTAAAAATTACTATTCTAACTCCAGGGGGTGCAACAGTAGGGTAAGTGTTGGATAGTATAGGGGTAAAAATTACTATTCTAACTCCAGGGGGTGCATCAGTAGGGTAAGTGTTGGATAGTATAGGGGTAAAAATTACTATTCTAACTCCAGGGGGTGCAACAGTAGGGTAAGTGTTGGATAGTGTAGTGTAATATTATGCGTTGTAATGGTATGCGTTGTAATGGTAGTATGCGTTGTAATGGAATGCGTTGTAAAGGTAGTTTTTAAAAATGCGTTGTAGTGTCATGCGTTGTAATGTCATGCGTTGTAATGGATTATGCGTTGTAAAAAATGCGTTGTAAAGGTAGTGCGTTGTAAAAGTTGCGTTGTAAAGGTTGTTCCCCATGCGGCGCACCATGGCGCAAGGATAGGCAGATGCATATCGCAGCTTGTAGTGTAAGGGCGGCACATTGCTGGAGTCGTGTCGCAAGCGCGATGCAACTCTAGCAATGGACAGGGGCCGCCCATACCTAACGTGGTGCGCCACTCCTTACGCCTGCTTCAAGCAGGCGTAAGGTTTTGCTGCAGCGGCCTCGGAATTGTGACAACTTCGTCACTTTTACGATGCGTTCCTGCGACAGAACGCCCACCCTGCGACGGAACGCCCACATGAAACCTAACGCAGGTTTCATGTGACGCAGGGCTTTACAACGTGACGCATCTCCCTAGATGCGTCACGTTGTAAATAAGGCGCAACGTGGCGCATGATTTACGCCACCGCTGCGTCACAGAAGTGACGCAGCGGTGGCATAAATGTGTCGCAAGGGGCGTGTAAATCTGCCCCTGAATGTTCTGAGTCCTTTTTATTTGTGCTTTATTCGGGAGATGGATACCGTTAATTTGGTCAGTGCTGGCGATGTGAAGGCTAACTTTCCACAGTTCTTGTTAATTTCTTGTACATTGCAGTTGGCATGCTGCCCAACACGCCGGTCATGGATGTACTGCAGAATGTGGTTGTTTACTTGTCCTTCTGGTCAAAGCAAGGAGGGTAGTAGGCTGCGGACATCACTTGCCTGCTTTAGATCTAGCCCCTCCTTCCCCCGCGGGTTCTCGAGGCGATTGGGCTGGATGCAGTTGGATTCAAAGGGGCAGATTTACAAGCCCCTTGCGTCAGATTTACGACCCCATTGCATCATTTCTGGGTGGGCGTTCCTTCGCAAGGAAGCCCCGTAAAAGTGACGCAGTGAAATCTACAAGATTTCACTGAGTTTAGATTTCACTGAGTCACTTTTACGTCTATGCTGCGTCAAAACCTTACGCCTGTTGTAGCAGGCGTAAGGAGTGATGCAGCATTGCAAGTATAGGATGCCCCTGAGCAAGGCTGGAGTTGCGTCGCGCTTGCGACATGACTCCAGCACTGCGTCACCTATACGCTGACAGATGGGTCACGCATCTGTCACTCCTTGCGCCACAGTGCTCCTAAGTCATGCACAATAACTGGCGCATCCCTGCTGATCTGCAGGGATGTGCCAGTTATTGTAAATCTGGCCCAAAGACTTTTTCTCATCTAAAAGATTTATTCTCCACTTTTACTGCGCAGTATCTCATGACCAGGGGCGTAACACAAGCCCCCGCAGCCCCTGCGTTGCGGGGGCCCCCACTCTCCAGGGGCCCCCTCCCTTTATTTATAATGATATGATTGATATTTAAACACCCGGCCTCAATAAATTTAAGGGTGAACACGGCAGGGGCTAACACAGAGTTGAGGGGGGGGACGGGCCCACGCTCCAGGGGCCCCCTCAATCACTTTATTTTTATTATGATTTTAATGGTGCGGACGGCACACCCGGCCTCAATAAATTAAATGATGCACAGCAGTACACGGCCGGCCCGCCCTGGGCTTCAGAGGCTTACTCTTTTATTAATTTAATGGTGCAGCCCAACTGCTGTGCAGTGCGCACACGCGGGCCCCGACCGGGCCTCTAAGCCTCTTTATTAATTAATGGTGCGCCTAGCCTGCCTCTGGCTCCGCCCCTAGTTCCGCCTCACACTCCACCCCCAGTCCATCGCTCCTTTTGGAGAGTACCTGCACTTATTTTTTTCCATTTAAAGCACTGCTTGCACTGACCCCTCCCTCCCCCCACCGAGTCCCTTTGAGGCAAGGAGAAGCATGTTAACCCATGAACGACAGCACAAAGGGTGAACCCTCTGATGTCACAGGTGGTCAAAGGGTGCATGACGTCACTTTCATTGCTCCTGAGATTTTGGTGAATCAACCTCCACGTGAAAACCTCTTTTAAATAACTGTATCCACCTTCAGACAGAGATCACAGTAACACTGGTCTAAGGTATAAAAACCCTATATTTTTCGCAACAGCTTTCAAAATGTGGAATTAAAGGTCTGTAAATTGCCTTGACAAATCGGTTTTGCACAACAGAGGAGTCTGGCTTATGTCTCTTCTAATATCCTGTTTATGAAACCTCAGTTTTTTAAATATTTCTTTTCGAATATCCCCACATCCCTGATAGCTGGGGTGCATTTTTATAAGATTCCAGGGTTTACATTACTTTGCTGTTCGCAGATAACTAAAATAATGCAAGATATACAAGGAATATGAGAAAGCAAAATCGAATAAGGCAGATAAATATACACATACATTTTTAATGAGGTCTAGAAAAAGTGTAAAACTTAGTAAATGTACATTTATATTATGGTAGTTAACACCAGTGGAATTCTGCAGTGCACTCTATAGCCATTATGCCAACATGTTGGGTTTGTGAGATGCATTTTCAGATTTCACAGTCCACCTCCCATCCCTTTAAATATATATGTATTGCTGTAATGGTAAAGCAGCAATATTAGGAACTTTAATATGAGGAGCCTGATGTTCTCAGATTATGGCTCAACTAGTTTTTTTTTATTCATCAATACCTTGAAATTGTTAGTGTTTAAAAATTGTAGAAATGTGGTGTGAAGCTGAAGCACTATATCATAAATAAGGCTCCTATTTTTCCACTTTTACTGATTTTTACAGATAAATACAGACCGAAACCGATGTGTTTCCTGTCTGTATTTATTTCTAAAAGCGGAAAAATACTGAAAATTGTGGTTCTTGTGAGAATCTCCATGTGGTCTGTCATGAACTCCAGGCAAAACCTGAGCAGGTAGACAGCATGGGGAGTTAAAAATACACACAGAATGAGATTTCCTTAAACATAGGTGTATGTTAACATGTATTTGTAGTATAATGCTAATATGCAGCAGTGGGTGTAATGTTTAATTTGCTAAAATGCGACAGGCATCCACATGAGTGCACGTCTAAGAGTTAAATAAATGTGGAAATATGCCAATTTACAACTCCATTTATCTCAAAACACAAAATAAATATGGATAATTACCAATAAGATGTCCCAAAAATAAATATGATCAAATGCAGATGGAAATGTTAAAAAAATAAATGCCATAAAACCGGGAGCCCCAATCCTAAACAAGGTATTGTATGGGTTCAGTTAGTATTTTGCAGCCTGTTGGCATGAGGTCTGTCTGAACCTGTGTGGGCAGCACCTCTGATGCGATCCACTTTCAGATTGTTATGGCACAAGAAGGGGTGAGAGGTAAAACAAGAAGTGGGGTATTTGCCCATCGACTCTTGTTGTTGCAATACCCGCTCTCCTACTCCTGCTCAACGCTGACTCCTGCTTTGACTAACCAAATGCATTATTGAATGGGACTAAGAGAAAGGTGCACATGGGACATGGCAGTGATGGATCTGAGTCTTAAAAAGATGGATTTATATTTGATGCTTAGTCATTGAAACAGTTAATACCTCCTCCTTTTTCAACTGGAAGTTCAAGGTCCACACTTGTTGGTAAAGGAGAGGAACCCAAGCACTTCATGCAAGTGCTCCCTTTCTCTGTTAGGTTGTTTTTTGTACATAAAGCATTAAAGACATCTACCACCAGGATGTAGTAAATATCTGGCGATGTCTGAGGGCTGAAGCACTGTGTATTCGGCATGTGTAGAATTGTAGGTGGTGGTCGTTATGCCTGCGAGGATGTTTAATCAACCGTGAAGATATTTCATTAGGTGAGAGGTAAGTAACATAGATTATTCTGGCAGTATTAGGATAATTGTAACAGATCGATTTTTGTGGCCAGTGCAAACCCAAATGGAGCATGCCCAGCACACAATTGCACCTGGTGTTATAAGATTATATAAACAAAGTTGGCCGTGTGTGTGTGCATGCATGCGTGTGTGTGTGTGTGTGTGTCACCTCCTTATGGCACGGAGTAACTGATCCTGAGGAAGGCTGGCGAGACCCCATCATTCTGGGCCAGAGTCTGAACTCGTATTTGCTATTTTGTCTGCTAGAAATTACGGCAAACCTAACCACACGACACAGAATGGTTTACTCCCATCCAAGATGAACATGAATAGGATTGCACCGAACCCCCTTATTGTGACCCCTTCCAATTTGCAATTATGAGAATAGCAGAGGAGCGCCCGATGCCTCTGACCTTTCCCTCCCCACAGACCTTCTCAGATCCTCACAAGCAGGAGCGCTCTCCCGCCCCCAGGCCCAGCACTTTCCATATTATTATTTGGATTGATACTATTTATCTGACATGGGGTGTGACTTCCTTTCGCCTTGCACCAGAGAATCTGGCAAACCAAACAGACCGAATCAGCAGCAACCCCGTCTACACTGCATATGCAGCACCTTCTGCTTGAGTGGCTCCCCTCCCCGGATTGTGACACTGCCTGGGCCCAGCACTCGCCAGAGGTGCAACTGTAGGGCAGGAAGGCCCCACACTCGAAATCGGTGAAACTGCGTCGTCAGAGGAAAGCTGTGTGAGGCTGTTCATGTTTTAAAGCGGAAAGCATGGACGCCACTGCCCAAAAATGCCAGGGATAGTGAAAGAGACATCAGATGCCCTTTGACCTTGTGGTATCAGTGTTGACCTGCATTCCTAGACACTGTGGCTGACCCTCAACAGCCCCTATTTGCTGCTGGTGAGCGCAGATAGGCTGTCTGTGGCAACAGTACCCTGCGGCCAGCCTATATGGCGTTTGCCTCGTCACTCTCCCCATTGGCTACGTCACAGTAAGTGTTACTGTCAAGAGGTGAAAGGCGTCCAATGTGCCACACAGGCCACCCATCTCAATGCACACAAGAACGCACGGAGAGCGCTAAGCGCAGAATGCACAGGATGCAATATTTATCTTATGCACAGCACCGACTTCTCATTATGTAATGCACCACTGCATACCTTTTGTAAACTGGTTACAGAGGTTTAGGTTTTTCTGGTTCCAGGCAGTACCCCCTGGGCCTATTCCTTACATTTGAAATGTACTTTTACTGCTGTAGTGTGAGAAGGTATTTTATGAAAAGGAATATAAAATAGGGTTCCCAAAGGAAAAATGCCAGCCATTTGTTGTATAAAGACACTGAAAGACCTCGTCTTGACACTAAATAGGGTTATAAATAAAATGTATGTATTCATTTGTAATGTGACTTTTCTGTCTTTGTTCCCTTTAATTATCAGTTATGGACCATTCAGGCAGCTCCAAAACACAATTAAAAGTGTTTCTATTTATATTTGCTGTTCGAAGTATGCAGAGATAAGTGCTGAAAATACGGTTTTAGGTGACTGCTTATTTTTGTTGTGTATGGGGCATCAAAAAGAGCTGCCAACCCTAATCATAAGACTGGAAGTTTGTTGCAGGATCAGCACATTATTTCCTACACCCTCGATCCCTATTACTGCCAGAATAACAACAGTTTAACTTATACCTGAAACACTCTGCCGCTGTCAGTAACATGCTGAGTTACTTCAAGTGTCTGGGAATGCACCCTGCATTCAGACAACTCACTCCTCATTCTCGCCCTTCACTTTTACGCTCACCTGCACTCACAGCAATCACTATGCACTCACACTGACCACCATGCACTCACACCATTCACCCACTCACTCTGCACTTGTGACTTGCGTTGTTCACCCTGTACCTCGCCCTGCTGTCACACAAGCACTCTACTCACCCTGCACTCATGTCAATGATTTTTGTATATTGCTGGACTGGTGATTGCTTCATTTTGCACTTTGAAAGTATTTGCACTTTTTATTTTGCTTTACCAACTACAGTTTGTATAGATTGTCATTAGGTACTTGCTGATATGGTTTGTTTTTATTCTGCATGCAGTAGTTGGTGTTGCTTGCATTCGTCTGTAATACGTGTACCTTAAATCTTGTATTTAGCATTGTTTCCACTACAGAAATGATAAATTAAAACAGACAAACATCTGCATCAATGTTCTGAAGCATCCAAACAGTTTTCTTCCTCAGTCTTGTTTGCCTGCCTGTTTTGCAGTGCTTACTAATAAAGACATTATGATTGAAATTGCTTCCTCAGTTCACGTTATTATCATGCACAACCCTTTACAGTCGCTAGTGTGTGGCATGCAGATAATTAACCAGTCTATTTCTCTTGACTTTGCAGGATACTGAGTTATATCTTGTGTACTTCTCATATATTTTGTCAGTCAAGTTTTTATGGCATGGAAGGTTTGGGTTTGTCTTTCAAACTTTCAAGTTATTGTCCATTAATGTCAATTCGATTTCAGACCCTTCATAGTTGTTCTTTGTTCTTCAGCCATAGGCAGTTCCTGAGACAATAGGATCGCTCCTTGGTATTGTTCTGGATGGCGCATCTGCTTTTGACAGTATTGTTACAAATGGCGTAGCTTGTAAGTTAAGAGTGTTTCCCACTTTGTCATTAGGACTCAGAGAAATACAAAATAGAGGCATTTCATTTAAATGTTGGAGGTTTCAAATCAAAATATACTAGATTTCTGGGTGGTAGGGCAAAGTGGTAGGTGGTGGGCCGGGCCGCAGGGGGGGCCCTCCATGTGCTTTGCAGGGGGGCCCCCTCAAGTATGGTTACGCCACTTCTCATGACTTGTCCTTACGCTCTTGGTGTTTGTGTTATTTGTCCTTGATCTTTATTGTTTCATGCTTGTAGTTTGAGACTTGCAACTGTAGGTGGGTGTTATTCGAATATACTGTCCAGAATGAAATGTATGTATTGACACAGGCTGCCCATCCTTTTACAATTTAGAGGGAGGTGACCATCAGAAGCGGTGTGACAGTGTTGCTACTTGGCGGGATCACGTTAGCTTGTGGAACGGCATAAGCTGTCAAAGGTGAAAAGGTAACTTGCAGTGGATGTTGGATTAGTTTAGGGCGGTTTACATAACAAACACGTGTGGGTGGAACCAGTATATTGTGTGCTGGATAAAGCAGGCTGTCTTCCCTGGACTCGTCAAGTAGCGAGCAATGCCACTGTAAATCCTTGAGTACACGACGGCAGGTAAATAGACCATCTCGTTTCAATCTATTGATATCCTGACTTCAGGACTCCAAGCTGTTGGCATGGTTAAATTTGATAAAATATGTATTGGCTCTCATTTTGTTTTGACAGATTAGGTTTCCTGAATTGTCTTTTATTTTTCGTACTCTTTATTCCGTGTACCTAGTTATCTTTTGCTTGGGGGCCTTGTTTGTTGAACCCCGGTCCTTAGCAGCAAGAAATCCAAGTGTAATGCATAAGAAGACGACTGTAAACTACCCTCTCCGACCTTTCGTCTGTCCAGGATGTGCAATTATAAAATGTAGTCCCTTTCTTTACATTATTTGAAGTCCCTTTCAGTTTTTCAACTGTGGTGCAACTGAATTGCAAGTTAGTTGAATCTTGTGTTTTGAGCTGGTTCTCGGGTGTTGTATTGTGTGAGAAGGGTGGGGACTTGTATTATGATATGTCTGAAGATGGTGAGATCTGTGTTCTGGCAATAGGAGGCAAAGTCTAAACTGGCATAGTGCCAGTTTGTAGGGATTTTAGTATCACCACCCAACTTGCCACTGTTACTGGAATGAAGAGGCTCGTTTTGTGCACGTGCTGGAGGCCCCTTTGTTACTCAAGTGTCAGGGAATCTCAACCTCCTAGCAGGTGCAGCAGTGGCTTCTAAGCAGTGCTAAGAAATTAGCTTCCAGAACAGATGTGGAGTTAAGATTGCCCTTGCAAACTGCCAGGAGCTTTTTTCTCTCTCCCTCTCTCACTTTGCAGGACCTTTTTTTCCTCTCTTTCTCTCTTTTTGTTTCTCTTTCCTTAAGCTGTGCCGTAGTTTAGGACACAGGTAACACTCCATTGCAAAGCCAGTTTTCTATGACATTGTTCCACTTTGAGACAAGCATACTATCTTAATTAGTTATTTATTTATATGTTTGAGACTTCTTCGATATTCTACCGGTGGTCGCTATTGATTGATGGTTGTATTGCCTCAAGTCTATTTTGTTTGCCCACTCACAGGTGGTTAGAGGGAATTGATAATAAAACAGCCCTTATATTGGTATGCATACATGATGCATAGAAAACAACATATACTCGGCCAGTATCAGTAATTACTGACTTGGCTAACTCATAGATGAACTCAGTAATGCTCTTGGTGTCGCTGTGCAATTTCCTTGGTCTGAAGGGCCAAAGATGGTGACGAGCATGGCTGGTCCAATTTTCAAGACACAATAAATGAGTTTACAAAACCTCTTTCGACTCTTAATGTATTTATATTCCTCTGTTGTACAGCCTGATACTAAGGTCACTCAAGGGTGGCTTGTGGGTTTTTGTTGTCTTTTGTTTCTAGACTTTGTTAGTTCCTGCTTGCACAGCTTCTGCTGGACCTGTAATTTGCGATCAGAAAAGTTGGCAATGGACCTCACAGATGTAGAAAAACATGTATAATATTTGTTGGATGAGTTCAGGTGCAATTGTGCTACCGATTTATCAATCTCTCCTGAGACATAAAAATCTCTATTGCTGCAATGCTGTTAGCTTCTAGATATCCTCGCAGTGCATCATATTTCCCTACATTAATTCACCACTAGTTCTCGTTGGATTCCAGAGTAGCGTCCTTCTCGCCAAAGTACTACAACACCTCATCAGGGGAGCAAGCGCTAGATAAATGCAAACCCTTACCTCTTCCATCCCTTCACTATCCTTTTCAATCAAAATAGCAGACTAACATTTTCACCGCTCAAATTATTTTCATATTCCCCTAGACTGATTAACCAGTAATCCTTTTTCTGGTTCCAGAGTAGCGTGCTACTCCCAGAAAAGCACTTCAACACCTCATCAGGGGTAGCAAGCGCTACATAAATGGAAACCTTTTCCTCTTCTATCTCTCCACTATCCTTCTCACTCCAAATAACATACTAACATATTCATTGCTCAAAATAATTTCGTATTTCACTATACTAATTCACCTAATTTTGTGTTGCGGAGTAGCATGCTACTCGCCAAATAAGTGTTTTGACGCCTCGTCTGGGGTAGTAAGTGCAGTATAAATACAATTACAATACAATACAATAAATTTAACACTGGCGCCCGTGGAGCACAGTAAGTTATGTGGCAAGAAAAGGCAAATAATTCTGCACATTTTATGATACTATTTATTACTTTATTATTTTGTGATTTTCAAATTTGTTAACATTGTCTCAAATCCCGTCATCACCATCCCTTAATGGCACTGCGCCCGCTTTTACTTTCACAATGGCAGCGCATCACACTTTAACATTAGCGATCACGCGCCTGGTTTATTAAGGTCTGGCGAGTTCATCAGAGGAGGCTGGCTCTGGCTCCCAGGGCATCTGTTTGAAGGATGGCTCTTTGGGGAGATGCAGAATCCGGCCAGCGAGGAGGCGGTGCTACGCAGAGGTCTACTGCAGGCGAGAGGATGGATGCAAGGGCACGCGAGCAGACAGCGCTCATTAGAGCCTGCTACCCAACACTCAGAGCAGGGAGGGGTCTCTGGTCCGACTCTAAATACGAGCAATGGCGAAAGGGAGGGAGTAAGTCACGTGCATGTGTGCTCAGTGTTATGTATGCGCCTCGAACGGGTATAAGGTGCTATATCAATGCAACTGAAACATTACAAACTCCTTAGCGCTGCCACAAGACTATGTGCTCTCGGTTGTATTGTAGCCCTTGTGCACCACATTTCTTAATACATTACAAGAGTCCCGTTTTACAAACAGTTCAACACCAGCCACAGCCAAACAGAGCCAATAGGCATGCAACATTATAGCCTACCGATGATAGCCATCAACCCTTCTTTCTCCATCCTCCGATTCCATGCTGTCTCAAAGCCCCCAGTCCCTCTACCTCCCCAACCCCCTGCATGAAATCTAACTTCGAATAATAAGAACTGTTCTCTTCTCTTCAGCCTGTCCTTACCCTCCTCCTCCGCATGCCTTAGAGTCCCAGCATAGCCTGCTGTATCACATGCCTGTCCACCTGACTCTCCACTATATTTCTGCACACTGACCACACATCTCAAATCACAAACTCACCTGTGTGACCATTCACTGCAATCTAACAATATATACTCTCTGCTAGCCGACCCACCCATCTCTGGGGGCAGAAAACTGACCCCAATAATCAACTAAAAGTAATAATCACTGAAAATAAATCACCAAACTTGGGGTTCTAGAGTGGTATGCTACCCGCCATAAAGCACTTCAACAACTTAGCAGGTGTAGTAAGCGCTATATAGATGCAATTACAGAAGGACACAGTGGCACTCAATATAACACACACTCAGTGATTCCAAGCATTTCTATCACAAGTGTGGAAACATTACACAATACCATCTGCCACCCTAAATACACAAAGCCTCTTAAGTCTGCAATAAAAAGCATTCAGAGGACAGAAAAGAAATAATGAATACGACAATAAAATGAAAGATGCCTAAAATGTTTGACACTCAAATGTGTCCAAGCGCAATCCCCAATGTAGCATGCAAAACATCTGGGGGGGGGGGTGGGAGAGAACAGGCAGGACAGGTAAGGAAACAAACATAGTAAATCCAGATGCAGGAAGAACCTCACGCAAGGAAAATGAAGTATGCTGAAGTGAAAACAAAGAGGTGAGAAAGAAGGTAACACGGGGTCGATTACAAGAAACTGGAGACAGAAACACGCGCTGAGAATGATACTATCGGACGTGTTCCTTTCAGTCACGATACACATGTAACAACGCCATTGGCTCGGTCACCTCTGGACACACCGCCGGGCTGATGTTCTGTGGTGCTTTCATAGTGTACACATCAGTGCAGCCTGCTTCAGATGTTTATACATGCGGTGCGAGTGACAAAAACACTGCATTGAAAAAAAAGAAGTCCTAAATTGAATAATTTTGCCATCTTCGTCTCCTTTCTACTAAACAACAGGGTCATTGAATGGGCGCTGGAGGGCGCACGTGCTCATCACAATAGAACCATGTAAAATCCACTGAATTCACTGCAGTGAGTTATTCAGTGAGTTCCATTCGAGGCTGACAGCATTTCCGTGTTTGCAGCGCTCTTTGCATCTTTCCTGACATGCGGCTTGTAAATTAAATAAAATATATTTTGAACAAATAGTTCATTCTTAGGGTCTGTTGCAAATTAGCCTCAAGAAAACAAGAGAGGTGATAAAAGAGTCAAGTGCAAAAAGAGGAACAAGGATGAGAGCAGCGAAGTGGAAGGGTGTGTGGGGGGGGGGGGGGGGGAGGGAGACAGACAAGCAATGAAGGGGGGGGGGGAGAAGCAACAATGAAGGGGAAATAAAAAAAGAAGTACAAAGCACCCCGCAGAGATACGGAAACATCTACCTCTCAGTCTATACACCTCATCTGGGCAACAATGGGTGAGGAAGCAAGAACAGTTCGAGGGAGGGGGGCAAGCAGCAAAGAGGGAGGAGGTCGGAGAACAGGCAAGCAAGATGAGGCAGCGCAAGGACACTAATCAAACAACATCACTACCTACTGGGTCCACGCACCAGGGTGATACAAGGAAGAGAAGAAAGCACAACACTGTGTGGATGTGTCCCCCTGGGCGCTAAGTAGGTCTCCTGGTGGAGGTCTTTAGATCAATTTTTGAATAGGTTTAGCTGGTTCTTCAAAAAAAGAGAGGTAGTCAGGAGAATGTTTCTTCTGAGAGTAAGTTTTATTCACTTATCTTTGAAGATTTAAGCATTCATTTGGTTTTTGTCCTGTCCAATGCATTTCTGGTTGGAATAACCCTTCGTCAGGGACACATCTGTAATTCTGTATTTCTAATGATTAATTTTTATAAAGACATTATTGTTTACTCATTATACTGTTGCATTACAGATTTGTCCCTAAGGAAATATCATTAAATATAATTTATTTACATGTTAATTAGCTTGACACCCTATTTGTCTACAAATGTAACAACCCGCCACTATAGTATAAATAATTACATTTAAAAATGGGTGATTACAACACTTAAAATTGAAAATTGTATATAGAAAGAATTGTAACAATTATACTAACAATACTAATACCTAAAATTAATATGTTAACTAAAACACATAAAATTAATAAAAAAACAATATATTGTACAGATATATTAAAACGATAATGAAAACCTTGACAACAATATTTTTTACGAAAAAAACAATATTCTTGTCAATGATAATCTGTACCATCATATTTTTGCACTAACTATATTTTTAGATGACATTTATGTACCACGATAGTTAAAACTCGATATCTTGTCCAAATACCCATGTTTCAGCCTATATGTTACCCTTTCCTAGGTGTGGAGGCATTCATCATGACCTCGACCCTTCAAGAAAATATTTGCAAAACACTGGAGGAAGAAGCCACCGCCCTGATCTTCTCTGTCAGGGAGCCTCGAGTTGAGGAACTAAAACCGACCACAGGTGGTTTCGACAAGGGCAGACCTGTATCCGACTACTTGGCCACCTGGTAGTACTTTATTTCTCTTTTTTATTTATCTTCCCCGCTTCTACTTACGTGATATGATTATAGATCCTGACATACGCCTCCACATCTACTAAGGAGTAACAGATTGAGTAACTGAAATGCTGTGACAGACTTTGAATACTCTGTGTGTTGTGTTTTGCCATTGGTTTGTGTAATATGTCAAGAATAACCATCATTCTGTCAAGACCAGCATTGACCCAGAGATAGGAACCATCATAACATAAATGACCACAATAAGCCAGAAATTACCACCGTCATGCCATGGGCAGCTTTCTACAAAGGTGGGCTATGCGCATCTTACCCAGCTATGCACCAGTCGACATGATGCAATGGTGAACATTTTTCCATGGGTGGGTAATGGCCCACAAGTTGGCAAAAATTAACCACCATTAAGCGAAAGCCAGCCTGCCCATTCTAAGGGTGGGAATTGGCAACATTCCTTGCCTGGGCATAGGATGTCATGAAATACCACAGTAATGACAAGATGTGTAATTTACATGTGTAAGAAATGGGTGTTATCCCATATATACCCACAAGCTGCTAAGTACTACCACCATTATTCCAGGGCCTTCATTTAATGAATTGTGGCCAATGACCATCTTCTCTTGGATGCCCACATATTGCCAAGATTTACCAACATTGTGCCAGGTTCAGCATGTTACCAGAATGAGCTGTGAGCACATACATACATGCGCATATGCACCCACGTTTGTGCATATGCACATTCACATGCACACACACAAACACATACATCAATAATTTGTCCTACTTCCCTTTCACTGACTGGAATGTATAAAAGAACAGCCTGAACTAGTCAAGTAGAAGAACCTAACCTAGGGGGATGGGAGGTGTCAGAAAACAATCTTGATTCTGAAATACACCAAATGTAGAAAAAGGAAAAAATGTTCTTTTTCTTGAGTCCCCTCACTCACCAGGGTTTCCCCACGGTGACATGCTTCATCATTGGGGTCCTCCCAGTCCTCTACGGACTGAGGCGTGCTGCGACTTGCGAATTACGTAGGAGCACTAAAATCAGACTATGTGTAGTGCAAGTGAAAAGGTGGAGTGGAATTTAAAATTAATCAGCTAGTGGGCCAAATAAACTTTATTGATGCTCTAAGCTGAAAAAATTAAAAATGGGGTGATATGCTAAAGTCCCTAATTGTAATGAATAGGTGTACCTAGCATATTGTCAGGTCAACTAGTTTCGAGCTTCCCCAGCTCTTCGTCAGGACAACACCGGGACCAGCCCAGTGAGATTGTGCCACTCCTAGTCAACCTTAGTAAGGTGCAAAATGTGAGACGCTGCAATTGTAAGGCATGCGTAATTTATGATACATACGTAATGTACGTCAGACGATATCTGTAGGATATAATGAGATACAAATTATTTGGAAAAAGGTAATTCATAAGTACTGTTATCCTTTAAAATTGTGAGCACACTACACCCAAGTGATCAATCACTTCAGTCTGTGATGTGCCTCGTTGTGGGTTCTTTATAAAAAAGAAGGAAACAAATGAATGTTAATTCGTTCTCTCCATGCCGGCGTTTGTGCTGAAAAAGTGATTGTGATTCAATAAAAATACCATGTCTGACACAACACGAAACACACATACACAAACATATAGATGACATAAATACGCATTTTACATACTTTTTACAAGACATTAATATGCCTCATGGTCAGCGGAGGGGCAGTGGCGGTCTTGTACATCTAAAGAAACAATGTAAGGGTTGCCGTTAAAGCTGTGGTGTGCTTCGTGGTCAATGCGCGCCCTTTTTGGAAACAGAAACGGAAAGAATCGATGTTCTCCGTAAGGCGGGTAGGATGAAATGAAGAAACTATCCCAGAGCGTTCACTTACTTGTACACGGACAGCCACGCTTCTGAACACCTACTTGGGCCAACACCTACCGGATCGCATTCTGGCGTGTCTCCGGTGTGGTGTTGTTTATGTAGATTGATGCAGTGGAAAGTGAAGGAGGGACTCGTACTCAGAGTAACGTCCGGGTGCGGCCATCTTGGATTGGGACATGACGGTTAAAACAAACAATATTCGTGGTTAAATGAAAAATTACCAGGGGAAATGAGGAATTGTAGGGAAATATAATGGGCGAAAAAAGGAACATCCATTGGATCTGGACAGCAGAATATGCTGAAGAGAGAGAGCGCGCCGCCATAGTGAGAGGGATGTGAGAGTACTGTGTTAAGCTTACATCCATTATTAGGCTGCTCAAAAAATCCAAATTTGTTGTTAAATAATTACAAAATTGTTGTTAAGACAAGACCTGTAGGGGTATGATGTTTGAGAAAATTAGAATTAATCGGATCTCAAATGGAAACAGGAAATGGAAAAAAGGCAATGGAAAAAAGCCATGACGGTGCCAATGGTACAGTTTAAGACTATCATAGTGGGTATCAATTATTATGTGAATTGTCCCCAGGGTATATCGTCATTCAAACCGTGGCTATCAGAACGTAGCTTAAAAACCCATCGCTGTTCCTTCTCGTGTAGTTTTTTCTCAATATTTGGCTGATTGTTTACGTGTTCCAAAATGACCCAATTAAGGTCATTAGGTGTGTGCTGTTTTTCCAAAAAATGGGTGGTCATTTTGGTGTTGTTGCGTTTACATCTGAAATTGCTCCGATGTTCGATTATCCTGGTATTTACCTTCCTTGTGGTCATCCCCACATAGTGAAGGTTGCAGACACAGGTGATCAGGTATACCACCCCTGTCGTGTTGCAGTTGGTAAAGGATCGGAGGTCCCATGTCTTACTGTTGTTGTAGGTTATTGTTTTTGTCACTTTGGTTAAATGACATACACTGCAGTTGCTGCATGGGTAGTGGCCCTGAGGCAGTGGATGTAACAAACGTAAAGGGCCCATGGTACTTGTGGGGTTGGGGCGAGTGTGGACTAAAAAGTCCCTCAAGTTCTTAGCTTTCCGATGGCTGAACATGGGTTTTTGTAAGTCTAAACCTCCACTGTTCAGGGTCCGCCAATGTTTGTTTATTATTTTAGTTACTTGATTTGATGCAATATTGAAGGTGGTAATACAAATTTGTCGTTTGCGATCTGGTTGTCTGTTCTCTGGTTTTTCTTCCAGTAGTGCCTCTCTGTTGTTGTTTAAAGCTCTTTTTTGTGCTCTGGATACAAGATATTGTGGATATTGCCTTCGTAACAATTTTTTAGACAAGTCATTAGCTTCAATGTTATAGTCCTGACGTGTAGTACAGTTGCGTCGCAGGCGCAAAAATTGTCCGAAAGGAAGGTTGTCTTTCAGACTTCTGGGATGAAAGCTGTCATAGCCTAGTAAGCAATTCCTTGCTGTAGGTTTGAAATGTGTGGTAGTGATTACTCGTCCTTCATGTGCTATTATGTTTAGATCAAGAAAGACCAGACTGGATTTACTCATAGTGACAGTGAATTTCAAAAAGGGATCTTGTTGGTTTAGCCAGATCATGAAGAACTCTGCTTCTTCTTCGTTCCCCTCCCAAATCAGAAGCACATCATCTATATACCTTTTCCATAATTTTATATGGTTGATGTGTGGGTTGTGCTGATGGAGAATCTTTTGTTTCTCAAGGTGGTATACGTAGAGTCCTGCTAAGCTCGGCGCAAATGTACTTCCCATGCTGGTACCGTGGGTTTGTTTTTACAAAGTGTCATTGAATTGGAAAAAGTTTTCAGTTAAAGCCAGGCGACAACATTCAAGAACCACATGTCTGGGTGTATGGTAGTCCCAGTTGCTTAGAAAAAGTACTTCCTCCAGGATGTCCAAGGTGTCTTGGTGTGGGAGACTGGTGTAGAGGCTCTCCACATCCAAACTGATCAGTATACTGATTTTAGGATTGAACTCAAGGTCCTTGATTAAACTAAGGACTGCCTTCGTGTCCTGTCGGTAAGTTTCGGTGGCTTGGACCAAGGGTCTAAGGAATGCATCTGCAAACTTAGATAAAGGTTCCAAAATTGAGCCTATGCCTGATACTATTGGTCTACCAGGTGGCGCCTCCATTGACTTGTGTATTTTGGGAATTGTGTAAAAATATGGGATTATGGGTTTTCTGTTTTCCAGAAAATCTGCTTCTTTTTTACTGATCCACTCGTTTGCCAAGGATTCCTCCACCAGGCTGGCAATCTCAATCCGTAGACGTTCTGTGGGGTCTTGGTGTATTACCAGATAATTACGTTCATCTGCCAACAGCCGTAGGCATTCTTTTTGGTAGTCAGGGGTATTTTGTAGAACTATTGCCCCACCCTTGTCAGCTGGTTTTATAGTTAGGTCTTTATTGTTCGAGAGTTGGTTTATAGCCTCTTGTTCGGCTTTGCTAGTATTATGAAATACTTTGATCGTTTTTGGGTCTAATTCCGTTACCTCCTTCAACACCGCTTTTTCGAATGCTAGTAATTCGATAGGAAGGTTGTGTGCTGGGGGAGTGAAATTGGATTTTTTGTGTAGTCCTGTATCCGTAGGGATACTGGTATTCGGTTCCTTGTCTCTGAAGTAGATTTCCAGTTTGATCTTACGAATAAACTCTTTTAATTCGCAGACAAGTTTGAATTTATCCAGTGAGGCTGTAGGTACAAAACCCAATCCTTTTTCCAAAACATTTGTCTGAATAGTGGTAAGAGTTATTTTTGACAAGTTCACTACTAGACTGGGTTGTTGCTCGTCGAGGGCATGTTCGGTGGTCCCATGCTCCGTGTGTGGCTCCTCTCTGTCTCCAGAGGCTGGGCCCATTGTACTTGCTGGCCTCGTCTGTTTTTTCCTCTTAGAGGAGTCTTGCCTCTCCCTAAAAAAGACTGACTCTGGTCTTGGTTCTGTGGGCCATCCCAATACGGGTAGGGTTGTTGTGGGTAAGATTGGTGAAATGGGGGAGGTCCATAGAAGAAATGTGGTGGTGGAGGGGCGTATGGTGGCATGTTTTGGTATGAGGGCCAACCAAATCTTGGTCCGCCTCTATTTCTTGGTCCGCCTCTATTTCTTTGACGTCCTCCTCCGTGTATGTGTGTTTCGTGTTGTGTCAGACATGGTATTTTTATTGAATCACAATCACTTTTTCAGCACAAACGCCGGCATGGAGAGAACGAATTAACATTCATTTGTTTCCTTCTTTTTTATAAAGAACCCACAACGAGGCACATCACAGACTGAAGTGATTGATCACTTGGGTGTAGTGTGCTCACAATTTTAAAGGATAACAGTACTTATGAATTACCTTTTTCCAAATAATTTGTATCTCATTATATCCTACAGATATCGTCTGACGTACATTACGTATGTATCATAAATTACGCATGCCTTACAATTGCAGCGTCTCACATTTTGCACCTTACTAAGGTTGACTAGGAGTGGCACAATCTCACTGGGCTGGTCCCGGTGTTGTCCTGACGAAGAGCTGGGGAAGCTCGAAACGAGTTGACCTGACAATATGCTAGGTACACCTATTCATTACAATTAGGGACTTTAGCATATCACCCCATTTTTAATTTTTTCAGCTTAGAGCATCAATAAAGTTTATTTGGCCCACTAGCTGATTAATTTTAAATTCCACTCCACCTTTTCACTTGCACTACACATAGTCTGATTTTAGTGCTCCTACGTAATTCGCAAGTCGCAGCACGCCTCAGTCCGTAGAGGACTGGGAGGACCCCAATGATGAAGCATGTCACCGTGGGGAAACCCTGGTGAGTGACGGGACTCAAGAAAAAGAACATTTTTTCCTTTTTCTACATTTGGTGTATTTCAGAATCAAGATTGTTTTCTGACACCTCCCATCCCCCTAGGTTAGGTTCTTCTACTTGACTAGTTCAGGCTGTTCTTTTATACATATACTGCTGGAGGGTGAACCTAACCATCAGCCTCTATTTCCCCCCTTTTTTTGAAAACTGACTGGAATGTCACTGGTGCTCCGGACTGCCTCTTCTCTCCCTCACATGATTAGGCTGCTGCTCGTGATTGGCTTACCCAAGAGCAGAAAGGGGCGGATGAGAGTGGCTCAGTCAGGCTGGGAGAGGGAGGGTGAATGCATGAGGGAAGAAGTACACAACTGGGAATGCTTGGGAAGAGGGAGAGGGTATGCATACTTGCTTTGGGAGGAAAAAGAGGAATCAATCAATCAATCAATCAATCACTGCATTTGTAAAGTGCGCTACATACCCGAGAGGGTCTCAAGTCGCTGGGGAGGGGGGGTGTACTGGTCAAAGAGCCAGGTCTTGAGGAGTCTTCTGAAGGCCAGCAGGTCCTGGGTCTGTCGTAGGGTGGTGGGGAGAGTGTTACAGGTCTTGGCGGCGAGGTAGGAGAAGGATCTGCCACCGGCGGTGGTTTTTTAGATGCGAGGGACTGTGGCGAGGGCAAGGTTGGCTGAGCGGAGGCTTCGGGTGGGGGTGTGGAAGCTGAGTCGGTTGTTGAAGTAGGTGGGTCCGGTGTTGTGCAGTGCTTTGTGTGCGTGGATCAGGAGCTTGAAAGTGATCCTTTTGTTGACGGGGAGCCAGTGCAGGCCTCTCAGGTGGAGTGTGATGTGGCTGCGGCGGGGGACATCGAGGATGAGTCGGGCCGAGGCGTTCTGGATGCGTTGGAGTCGTCTCAGGAGCTTGTTTGTAGTTCCTGAGTAGAGGGCGTTCCCGTAGTCGAGGGCCTGGGTAACGGTTTTTCTCGTGTCGAGGGGGATCCATTTGAAGATCCTGCAGAGCATACGGAGGGTGTTGAAGCAGGACGCTGAGACGGCGTTAACTTGCCTGGTCATGGAGAGAGTGGAGTGGAGGATGACCCCCAGGTTGTGTGCGTGGTCCGTGGGTTCCGCGGTTGTGCCTAGTGACGTGGGCCACCAAGAGTCGTCCCAGGCTGATGGGGTGGGTCTGAGAATGAAGACCTCTGTCTTGTCTGAGTTCAGCTTCAGTCTGCTGTCCTTCATCCAGTCGGCTATGGCCTTCATTCCTCTGTGGAGGTTAGCTTTGGCGGTGTGGGGATCTTCGGTGAGGGATATGATCAGCTGGGTGTCGTCGGCGTAGGAGATGATGTTGAGGTTGTGTTGTCGTGCGACGTGGGCGAGGGGGGCCATGTAGATATTGAACAGCGTTGGGCTGAGGGAGGATCCCTGTGGGACGCCGCAGATGATCTCGGTGGTTTTGGAGCGGAAGGGTGGGAGGCGGACGCTCTGGGTTCTGACGGAGAGGAAGGATGTGGTCCAGGCCAGGGCCTTCTCTTGGAAACCGGCGTCATGGAGGCTGCTGATAGGTCCAGGAGGATGAGGGCGGCTGTTTCTCCTTTGTCCATCAGGGTCCGGATGTCGTCAGTGGCGACGATGAGGGCGGTCTCGGTGCTGTGGTTGCTGCGAAAACCGGATTGGGAAGGGTCCAGGATGTTGTTAACTTCGAGGTAGCGGGTCAGCTGTTTGTTGGCAATCTTCTCGGTCACTTTTGCCGGGAAAGGGAGCAGGGAGATGGGCCGGAAGTTCTTGAGGTCCTTGGGGTCTGCCTTGGGCTTCTTCAGAAGGGCGTTGATCTCGGCGTGCTTCCAGCTTTCTGGGAAGGTTGCATTCTCGAAGGAACAATTGATTGTTTTCTGGAGGTGGGGTGCAATGGTTGCGCTGGCTTTGTTGAATACGTGGTGAGGGCAGGGGTCCGATGGGGATCCGGAGTGGATGGAGTTCATGGTTTTGATGGTGTCTTCGTCGCTGACGCTGGACCAGATGGTCAAGCGACTGGTGCGAGTGGTTGTCGCAGGGGTGGTGGACTCGGTGGTGGGTGCGGGGGGGGTCGGAGTTGAAGCTGTCGTGGATGTCGGTGATCTTGCGGTGGAAGAAGGTGGCCAGGGAGTCGTACAGGTCTTGAGATGGCGGGATGTCGTTGGTGTTGGAGCTGGGGTTGGAGAGTTCTTTCACGATGCTGAAGAGCTCTTTGGTGTTGTGTGCGTTGTTGTCTAGGCGGTCCTTGAAGGTGGTCTTCTTGGCGATCCTGATGAGTTGGTGGTGTCTGCGGGTGGCGCTCTTGAGGGCTGTGTGGTTGTCTGGTGTTCGGTCGTGGAGCCCTTTCTTCTCCAGCTTCCGACAGGTGTGCTTGGAGATCCGGAGGTCCTTGGTGAACCAGGCGGCTTTCTTGTTGGTGTGGTTGGTTGTAGAGGTCTTGAGAGGGGCAAGGGTATTGGCGAAGTCGTTGATTCACTGTGTGAGGTTGGTCGCGGCGGTGTCTGGGTCGGTGGGGTCGGTGGGTGGTCTCAGGGCGAGGGCGGTAGTCAGTTGGTCCTCGGTGACCTTGCCCCAGCAGCGGCGTGGTAGCTGTTGGGTGCGGTGGTGTGTGGTGGGTTTTCTGAAAGTGAAGTGGACGCATCTGTGGTCGGTCCAGTGTGGTTCGGTGGTGTGGTTGAAGGAGACGTGGGGGCTTGCGGAGAAGATGGGGTCGAGCGTGTGTCCAGCGGCGTGAGTAGGTGTGGTTACGAGCTGTTTGAGTCCGAGGTTGGCGAGGTTGTCGATCAGGGCGGTGGAGTTGGCGTCGTTGTTGTTCTCGAGGTGGAAGTTCAGGTCCCCGAGGAGGATGTAGTCCGTGGAAGCCAGGGCGTGGGTGCTGATGAGGTCGGCGATGGTGTCACTGAACTGTGGGCGGGGTCTGGGAGGTCTGTAGATGAGAGTTCCTCTGAGGGTGGTGTTGGGGTCGGTGTGGATCTGGAAGTGCATGTGCTCGGCGGTGGTGAGGGTGTCATCGGTGTTCGTTGAGATTTTGATAGAGTCTTTGTGAATGATGGCGATTCCTCCTCCCACTCTGTTGGTGCGGTCTATGCGGGAGATCTTGTAGCCCTGTGGGATGGCTATGGCGATGTCTGGTGCTGAGGTGGCGTTCAGCCAGGTCTCCGTCAGGAAGGCGACGTCGGGGGCGGTGGAGTCTAGGAGGTCCCAGAGTTTGATGGCAGGGTTGCGAGCGGAGCGGGTGTTGAGGAGGATGCAGCGGAGGTGGTTGGGTTCTTTGGCTGGTGGTGTGGAGGGTTGGATGCTGGTGAATCTGCAGTTCCGGCAGGTGAAAGGCACCTGGGTGCGTTTCGGGGTGGCCCGGTAGCAGGGGTGGTCTCGTCTGGTGTTGAGTGCGTGGAGGGTGCTTGCGTCGTAGTGCAGTCTGGCGTTGCGGGGGGTGCGGGGTCCAGGGGTTCTGGCGCTGGGTGCGGTCCAGGCACGGACGGGCGCAGACGGGCTTGCGCGCCCGCTTCTCGGCCTCCCTATGAGGGCAGAGGGAGGAAGGAGCAGCTGGGACGTGGGAGCGGGGCGGCCAATGGGAGTGAAGGGGGCGGGGCAGCAGGGGCTCAGCGGCAGGGGAAAACCCGGGGAAAACCCGGGGAAAAAACGGCAGGAGAGGGACAACAGAGCACAGGGGTACAGAAAGCAAAACACAGGGGCACAGAATGAAAAAACAAAGTGGCACAGAAAGCCAAGCGCAGGGGTACAGAATAAAAAAGGGAGCGAGCAGTCAGGCAGCAAAAGCGGCAATGGGGGTTCAACCCACAGGGGCCTGCGTGGCGGATGGGGGGAGCGACCTGCCTGGTGACAGGGTCAAAGGTCGCTCTCAACCACCGCTTCGCGGCCTCCATATGAGGGCAGAGGGAGGGAGGAGCAGCTGGGAGGTGGGAGCGGGGCGGCCAATGGGAGTGAAGGGGGCGGGGCCGCAGGGGTTCAGCAGCGGGGAAAACCCCGGGGAAAACCCAGGGAAAAAACGGCGGGAAAAGACGGCGGGAGAGGGACAACAGAGCACAAGGGTACAGAAAGCAAAGCACAGGGGCACAGAATGAAAAAACAAAGTGGCACAGAAAGCCAAGCGCAGGGGTACAGAATAAAAAAGGGAGCGAGCAGTCAGGCGGCAAAAGCAGCAACGGAGGTTCAACCCATAAGGGGCTGCGTGGCGGATGGGGGAGCGACCTGCCTGGTGACAGGGTCAAAGGTCGCTCTCTACCACCGCTTCGCGGCCTCCATATGAGGGCAGAGGGAGGGAGGAGCAGCTGGGAGGTGGGAGCGGGGCGGCCAATGGGAGTGAAGGGGGCAGGGCCGCAAGGGCTCAGCGGCGGGGGACAACCCGGGGAAAAAACGGCGGGAAAAGACGGCGGGAGAGGGACAACAGAGCACAGGGGTACAGAAAGCAAAACACAGGGGCACAGAATGAAAAAACAAAGTGGCACAGAAAGCCAAGCGCAGGGGTACAGAATAAACAAGAATTTACAATGCAATGGTCTCGGCAACATTCTAGGTAGAGCTATTGGTATTGTTCCTTATTTTTTTATTATTTTTGTATCCCTAAATAAATGGCATTGTCATTTCTATTGACATTTTTTTTTTTTTGCATATCCTATTGCATTAGCAAAGAGAGAGCGAGGTAGTGAGAGAGAGAGAGAGGTATTGAAATAGAGAGTGAGGTAGTGAGAGAGGTGAGGTAGATAGAGAGTGAGGTAGTAAAAGAGTGAGTTAGTGAGTGAGGTTTTTTCTGACGTAGTGAGATAGAAACAGTGAGTGATGTTGTGAGATAGAAAAAGATTGAGGTAGTGAAAGAGAGTGAGGTAGTGAGGGATGTTGTGAGGTATTAAGATAGAAACATAGAGTGATGTAGTGAAGTAGTGAAAGAGTGAGTGTAAGTGACTTAGTGTATTTGAGAGAGAGAGTGAGGTAGTGAGAGAGTGTCGCTAATGAGTGCTGTTTAATAGGAACACCGGCCATTTACAGCGCCTAGAAAACACTGCACAAAAGCCAAAGGCAATACACCAAACATACGGTCCTTACAACGTGACGTGTTACACAGAATTACATATCCAAATACAAACACGCATTCAAGCTTAGGGTGGCATAAGGCCGATTGTAATCTTTAGTTTTACCAGAAGGTGAATTGGCCCCTGGACGCCTTTCTTTAACACAGGGTGCACTCTGGGAGATGCAGTCCCTGTTCAGATAAACAGAAGCAAGTGTACTAACATCTATGAAAACAGCGATGTGAGGAGATACTCCGGGACTCACCGGCGTCCCTGTTCAGATAAGCGGAAGCAATTGTACTAACATCTATGAAAACAGCGATGTGAGGAGATACTCCGGGACTCACCGGCTAAGCGAAGGTGAAGGGCAGGACCAGACGGCTGGTGGCCGAGGCGCGTCCGGAGCGTAGACTGAACGTGTTGCCGCCGAGGACGGCGGTGGCGCTGCCGCCTAAGCTACAGGGTCCTGCGGCCGAGCCCGTCACCCGGGACTAGTATTCCTTGAAGTAGGTGTCGCATTCGTCGCGGGTGCAGCGCAGGTCAGCAGGGTGGTAGCACAACGTTTTTGCACTCGCACAGTGAAAAACAAGTAAAGAGGGCACCGAAAGACCCCACCGCCTTTCTCCGAGGCAGAGCAGAAATGCCTCGGAGAAAGGCAGCGTCGTTTTCGGATTCGGGGGCGTGTTTTGCTGTTGTCTCCTCCCTGAGACTTCTTGCAAAAAACACGCCCCCCGATCCGAAAAGGACTAATCTGAATGACTGACCTCTTCTCCAATGGCTGGCCAGCATTCAAGAGGCCAGCCAATGGAGAACAGGGGAGAAGAGGGGCGGGTTCAAGCCCCTCTTCTCCAAGTCATTAAATCTCGGAGCGAGACTGCGCAAGCGCAGCCTTCGCAGCCGAGACCTAAAAAGGGAGCGAGCAGTCAGGCGGCAAAAGCGGCAACGGGGGTTCAACCCACAGGGGGCTGCGTGGCGGATGGAGGGAGCGACCTGCCTGGTGACAGGGTCAAAGGTCGCGGAAGTGGGGGAGTATCAGGTAACCTGGCGAGACGGGGCAAGGAGGGAGCACATTGGATGGTTTTACGGACATGGGCAGCCTGTGGAAGGAACATGTGGGAGACCATCAGCCATCCTTCAGGTGGGAGTACAATCAAGTGGCCTATTGGTGGGGGCAAGTAAGAGAGCACTGGGAAGTATGAGGGAGGGACAAGTGGGCGGGCCTTCAGTACCTAGGGAGAGGGAGTAAGTGGGAGAGCATGAAGCAGCCTGTGGTAGGGGTAAGCGAAAGTGCCTAAGGGAGAGATGGGCACACTGGGGTACCTCTAAGAGAGGGAGTCGGCTGCTGCAGCATTCTCCTCTCCCACCACTCCTCCACGCCAAGCTTCTGCGCCATCTGTGGCCTTGTTTCCCTGGTTGGGGGCAGATAGATGGATCAAGACTCGAGACGCTAACCCCACAAGGCTGGCAGAGAGGTTTTTTGTCAACCCCCCTCCCCAGTGACATAGACGGAAGGTGTTTTACCTTAACTTGTGCTTGAGGTTTCCTTTGACAATACCAGAAGAGTCCCTTTCTGGGGCCTCTACAAGCACAATTGAGTTGGGTAACAATATACATCTGCTATGCAGCGCCAAGATGCCCCGTTGCTGGGTGAACGTGCGCTTTACAAATACACGTTACAAATATACATGTTATGTTATGTAACAAACCGTATTGCCTCACTGCCCCTGTACACGGCACTACTAAGGCAATACACAAAAATCCCAGGATGCACTTGTGTCTTAAAGCCAACCAATCAAATCCCCCCTACTATTCCAAAGCCTGTCCCAATCACTTAGCAAGGGATCTGTTCCCCAGGACTGAAATACTGCATCATCTCCAGTTCCTCAATACCAGTGTCGTGCATCCTAAAAACTGGACTTTTCAGCCCCGCTCTCACGAATTGTAAGGAAAGAAATACTCCCCTGTGCCCATGCTGTCCTTATGAAAAGAATATTAATGTTCTCTCCGAGCCAGTTATGGGAGTGAAGCGCAGCTCGCGCCGGATCAGTCCTGTGCACACTGACCTTTCGTTCACAGCACACTACAATGCTCATGCAATTATCTGGATGCTTTGCTAATTGCCGTTCCTCAGCTTAATTAGTTAAGTAATTCCTGACCTTTAAAAGAAGGCAGCCTGGCCACTTTGGCTGTTAGGATTGCTAAAGGACACGTGTACAAGAAGCCTGAAAATCGGAGTCCCTAATTGTGATAAACTGTTAAACACTAAAGGAAAAGTTATTTCATTTTTTCTGGAATTCACAAGAGAAAGCGTAAAAGGCACGCGCTAAAAATGATTTGCTAATTAGTCAGCCGCTGCAGTCTGTTTTTCTGTCCCGCTCTGCTCTCTGAAAGGAAGGCGTCGTGCAATCGTCGACTATTATCTGAAAGTATTTCTACCTTTGGCACCCGAAGAGCGGCTCTGCGACCTTCCCTCCCTCTGAAGAGTCCCTGAGAGCACAGGTGAACACAAGGGACTTCCACAAGGCAAGGCTCTTCCCAGCAAACAATCACACACCGGCTGGCACAAAGCACAGAGAGCAGACAGCACTTCTACAGATCAAGAGCTCTCACCTTGGCACAGGTGTCCAGAAAGCACTTCTGCAATCATGCATCTTTCCAGCAACCAATCACACAGCGCCACTCCACTACCAGGGCAGAGCAGACATAAGATTAACAGCAGTCGAGGCCACAGTGCTTTTCTACACAAATGCTTTCACCAGGTGTCCAGAAAGTACGTCTGCACATCAAGGCGCTTTCTAACAAGCAATCGCAAATTGCCACCTCGTTTATTTTGTCTGGGACGGAAGAGTTCTCAAGTTCCTGACAGAATACATGAGGTGGCACTGCTATGCCTGGGGTTAATTTTTTTCGAAATGCAGTCAACTAGAGGCATAATCGAAAGCAGGAAGAAAAATATAGAACTGTGTGTTCTATTCACAACTGGGATGGGACCTCTTCAGGTCTGGCCTGGCAGCTCAGCTGTCAGACCTTGTGTGATCAACAGAAAAAGAGCTTTTAGAAGAATTTCTGGGACACATAAGCTTTGGGCACATTTTGGTTCCTTTAGGAGCAGCATTTGATTGGGCAGACGTTGTGTGCTTCCACTGAAAAAGCTCTCTTGCATTACACTGTTTGTGTCTTGGGAAAACCTATGCTCTATACATCAGGATTGAGTTGGTTTGATTTGTTTATTATGAAAAGTTATGCTAAAGCTGTGTAGGTAACACACTTATTATCAATAGCATATGTTAAAGCTAATATGCACTTAAGGGTGGATTCTATCACTCTGCATTAAAGCCTGCAGATAGCTATTTTGTTACATGGAATCCTACAGATTATCACTGTAGACAAGGGTTTTGATGTTGGGTACCTCTGACAGTGAGGTAAAAGATTTGTACATTTATAATCTTAAGGCCTTGGTATGGTGACTCATTTGAGCAAACCCTGCAGATAGAAAATGTGCACGTAGATAATCCTTAAAATTATTATTATTCCCAAACCCTTTTCTTTTAAAAGAGGAGCGGGACGCGTAGCGCCCCCTCCCTGAGCCTTATGAGGCCACGGGGACCCCATCCCCAAATCCTTTTTTTTATGAAAGGGGAGGGGGGCCGTGTGGCCCCCCGGAGCCTTAATAGGTCCTGGGGACCCCATCCCCAGATCCTTTTTTGTCCTAAAGGGGGAGGTGCATCTTGGCCCCCCTCCACGAGCCTTATTAGGCCCTGGGGGCCCATCCCCAGGCATGTTTTGTTTCTAATTAAAGGGGAGGGAGGGCACCTTTCAAAGGCAGGTGCCCTGGTACCCACCCAGGTCACCCACAATATACTTGCTGGGGACCATGGGTGGGTCCCAATGCTTCAGCGGCCCCAGCCAGCTTTCCACAAGCATCGGGAGCCAGCATTATTCCCACCTGCAGGGAGCAGCTACTGATGCTGCTGCATCCAGGCCGGAGCAATATTTTGATCTGTTTTGCTGCCAGCATCACTGCGGGCAGATCAAAAAACTGCTGCCAGATGGCGCGAGCCTTTTCAAAGCCTCTGCCCGCAGGGGGCAGACTGAGTTTTCTCCCGCTTTGGCAGATTAAAAATGCTCCAGCCAAGCGGCATCAAACACAGGTTTCATTGCCTTCACTGGTGTGGACAGGGAAACTGCTATGTTCCAGGGATGGGCTTCCCGGGACATAGCATGTGAGCCAGCCCTCAGGGAAGGGGGTCGTCCATTGGGGTGCTTTGTGGCACAGGAATGGGGGCCGTGTGGAGGGCTCCCGATCACATGTGATGGCTGGGGGAGGGGGTGCCCTGGGGCCTGTCTTTACTCGGATAGGGGGTGCTACACACCCCCTTCACTTTAGTATTGAAGTTTAGTCCCGGGTGATGGGGTCCCTGGGGCCTTTGGAAGCTCAGGGAGGGGACCGTGCAGCCCCTCTTCCATACTATGGAAATTTCGGCCCCCGGGGTAGGTTTCCTGGGGCCATTGATGGCTTGGGGAGGAGGGCCATGTGGCCCCATCTCCCCTTATTGAATATTTTCCCTGGGTGGGCTCCCCAGGCCCTATAATTAATGAATGTCAGCCATTTTTTTCCCAATCCCTCAGGAGTCCCGCAGGATTGCAGCAATTTTTGGCAATATTTTATCCGTTTGTTGCCCCAGGGCAGTCCCTCTGGGTTCCCCCCATAGGGCCTAGAAAGGTGGGGTATCCCAAACCTGTCCCCTTATTCCTTTTTTTTTTTACAAGTTCAGGACAGGAGATCAAGTTCCCGAGTTCTGTAATGGCTGCCAGCAACACTTTTCTGATGTTGCTGGCAGCCAATCAGAGTGCTCGCTCCCGCAGGAGTGAATTGCCCCAAGCGAATTGGCCCAAGGGAAAAAAGGTCCGTGGGCCAATCGGAACACTCCATTGTTAGATTTCCACTCCTGCGAGAGTCTCTCGAGCTGACCGTCCAGATATCTATTTTCTTTTTCTTACTTTAATTTCTCAATAACTACTGAACGTATTCACACCAAACCACAAAAAGCACAATCTGAATACCAATATCTAGCTTCCTGTCAAATTTGGTGTAATTCTGTTCACCAGTTTTTGTAGTAGCCTTGTCAAAAGAAGTTTGTGGAAAATGCATGGGAATTTTGCACTTCGGGGCCCCATGTTTTTCGAGATATTGTGGGTCAAAAATAATTGTATATTTTGCTATTTGAGCTCGCGCGAGTCTCCGAGACTCTTGTGGAAGCGGCAATTTAAAAATAGAGCGTTCTGATTGGCCTAAGGAGCTTTATTTCTCATGAGCCAACTCGCTTAGTCCCATGTCTTGAAACTGTTATCAAAAAAGTATATGTGGGCAAGGTAAGGATACCCTGACCCCCTAGGCCCCATGGGGGGACCTGGGGAGACCCTATAGTTCCCCCGCCCCCAAAAAAGGGCAAAAAATGCAGCGATCCCGGAAGATTCTCACACGATCAGGAAAAAAAAGAAAAACAAAATAGCGGCCAGGCAGCATTTACTCATTACTAGCATTAGGAAGCCTACCCCCGGTGCCAAAACCTATTTTTATGGGGAGAGGGGATGCACGGCCCCACTCCTTGAGCCATTAGGCCCTTGGGCCGATCTTAATATTTATGGAGAGGGTAGCCGCACGTGCCCCTCTCCCAGTGCCTCCAGAGGCCCGGGGAGCCCACCCACAGGGCAGCCATGGCCCTCCTCCTCGAGAGGCCCCTGGGAGCCCACCCCTGGTGCTAACATAGATTTGTATGGGGAGAGGGCTATATGGCCTCCATCCGAGCCTGAAAGGTCCTGGGAGCCCACCTCTGGGACCAATTTATTTAAAGGAGGGGGGGCCACATGGCCCCCTTCCCTGATCCATAAATGGCCCTTGGATCCCAGCCACCAGTCCCGGATTGGCAGCTGTGTCCCTGCCCGCAGCAGTGTGGGCAGGGAAACATGTGTTGCTTAGCAGGAATTTTTTAATCTTCTGTCAAGTGGGAGCAAACTCCAAGTGCAATATTGTTCCCGCCCACAGGGAGCAGCATTAGAAGCTGCTCCCCCGCAGGCTGGAGCAATACTGGCTCCTTTGGTTGTGGGAAGCTGGCTGGGGCCATGGGGGCCTTGAGGTTCCCCAGTGGCCTCCAATGATACTATGATGGGTGCCCTGGGTGGGGACCATGGCACCCACCAGAGCTTGCTATAGGGCATCTGGGGCTCAAATCGACCAGGGAAGGTGGGCCCTCCCCCTATTTACGATACTGAGCCCCAGGGGGATGGGTTCCCTGGGCCAAAGTTGCACCCAAGCCCCAAAAATTAATGCGGGGCTCTGGGGAATAGGGTTCCTGGGCCTGTAATGGTCCAGGGAAGAGAGCTGCATGCCCCCTCCCCCTTCAGTATGGTGCCAGGCCCCGGAGGATGGGTCCTCAGGGGCCAAAAACAGCATGGGGCAGGAGGCTGCATGCCCCCTTCCCCTTTAATATGTTGCCAGGTCCTGGGAGATGGGGTCCCTGGGGCCGAAATTGGCCCGGGGAGGGGGGGGGGGGGGTTACGAGCCCCCCTCCACAAACATGGTGCCGGGCCTCAGGGGATGGAGTCCCCAGGGCAGAGAATTGGCCCCATGCCTATCACCCCCATGAAAATGGTGCTGAGCCCCTAGGGATGGGTCCCTGGGGCCCAACTGGCCCCAGGGCCCAGGGAGGCAAATGCAACCTTCCCCTACAATTAGCATAGATCACCCTGAGGAGAGGGACCATGTGTCCCGCTCCTCATAACAATTGCAGCTGGCACAAGGGGATTGGGTCCCAGGCCAAAATCAGGTCGAGGAGAGGAACCACGTGCCCCCCTCTCCATAAAATTTGCATCTGTTCCCGGGGTTTGGGGTCCCTGGGGCCGTAATTAGCACAAGGAGGGGGGCCAGTGCCCACCTGTGCATAAAAAGTCCACCCGTCCTGAGGGATAGGGTCTATGGGGCCGAAATCAGTCTGGGTAGGGGGGCTGTGTGCTCCCCTCCTTCCATTAATGTTTTTTAAAAGTCACTCGGGATGAGGTCCCCAGGGCCAGGCCCTATGGCCAACCTCATACTGCACACAGCTGTGGGGTTGGCTGCGGTCCTGACCTCAAGTTGTAACTATAATTTTAGCATTACTAATGTATGTGTAGTTTTAGTGTGGCTTGTATGGAAAGAATAATGTTTTCCTAACCATAACGTATCTCTAACCTTTGATTTTTTTCATGGAATTGTATTGGTTTTCATGTTTTCAAAGAAAATGTGCTTCAGATAATAGTATTGAATGTTATTTATTAAGGTCTTATTAATTTGAGTGTCGTACAGTAAAATGAATGAGAGTATCGTACAGTTCAGGTTATTAAAGTATTCTATAGTGGAATTGAGTGCAGTGTAGTACAATATAGTGGGAAACAGTGTCATAGAGTGTTGTAGAGTGGAGTTGTGTAGCGTACACCAGTGGATCTGCGCAGAGTGGATGATTGGACAGTGGCATAGAGCAAGGTAAAGTCTGAGACAGTGGAGTAAAGAGGGGTAGAGTTCAATGGAGTTGCGTAATATGAAGTTAAGTTAAATACAGTGTATTAGCATGGCGTAAAATTGAGTGGTGTGAAGTTGATTATAGTCTAGTTGTGTAGTGTATAGTCAAGTAAACTCTTATAAATTGGAGTGGCGTCGAGTAGAGTGGAGTGATGTTTGGTAGAGTATTGAAAAGTGTTGTTTAGTGGAATACAGTGTTGTACAATGTAGTGTACAGCATAGATTGGACTGTAGAGTTAGACAGTGGAGAGTACATGAATAGAGTGAAGTAGAGTCTCAGAGAGTGCCATAAAGTGCATTATAGTTTTATAGTGTGCAGTTTTAGAGAGTATTGTACAGTGGAGTCGCGTACAGTGTAATGAAGTGCAGTGTAGCAACGTACATTGAATTAGAGTACAGTGGAGTAGGGTATAGTGGAGTGGCATACAGTGGATTGGCATAGACGGGAGTGGCTTACGTGCAGTGTCATAAAATGGAATACCATATAGTGGGGTTGCGTGCAAAAGGTTGGCAATCATTAGAATGGCATAGAAGGGAGTTTCATAAAGTGGTCTGCGGTACAATGGAGTGCCATACATTGGAATAGTGTAGAGTGCCGTGACGTACAGTGGATTGGCATACAGTGAAATAGCGTATAATCGAAGTACAGAGGAGTTGTGTACAGTGAAGTTGCAAATACAGCAGTGGCGTACAACGGACCGGGGTAGAGTGGAATAGCATATAGTGGAGTGTCAGAGAGTGGTGTGGCATCCAAGGGAATAGCATAGAATGGAATGGCGTACAGTGGAGTGGTGTAGAGTGGAGCAGTGTTAAGTGGAGTAGCGTGGATTGGAGTGCCATACAGTGAAATAGAGGGTGGAGTGTCGTGGAGTGGAGTGAGGTATAGAGGAATAGCATAGTGTAGAGTGGCATGGTGTGGAATAGTGTGCAGTGGAGTTGGGTTCAGTGGAGTGGTATAAACAACAGTGCCACACATAGAAGTAGGGTAGAGTTGAGTGGTGTATGGTGTAGTACTGTACAGTGTAGTGTGGCATTTATGTATTAGAAATTCTTGAAGACTGTAGATTATGGTGTGCAGAGTAACACAAGTCAACAACTTGCTCTGCATTGTGTTTCTGTACATGCACCATGCAAAGCCGAGCGACGCATGTGGGTTTGTGTAGTTTAGTAAATGCTACATAAGTATTGCTTTGCCCTTGCAACACTATGCGTAATGCAAGAGTAATGCAATAGAATCCCAAATGTGTCCCGTAGTGGTATACTGTTCCACGGTATACCACGGTAAGATTACGGCATACCGTGGTACATATCAGTAACAAGGCAGTGTAAAATTGGTTATTGTCTACCTTTATAAATTTAAAAGGTAGCCATAATCCTTTTAGTAGACTTTTGGATTGTCGTGGCTTAGGGCCTAAACATAGGTAAGTAGTATGTTTTATAGTTGTTCCAAATATAGGAGCATTTTTAAAAGTACAACTAGGTATGAGAATTTTTTGTATAATTTTCTATATATTAATTTAACTAGTTGACAGAGTACTGCGGTAATACCTAGCACGTCCTTTGTTTTTTATAAAATGTACCTTTTTGTATTTTTTTTAAGTAGTGCGGTAATATGTAAATTTTACTGTAATACTGCGTAGACTTTTTTTGACGCAATAAAACATGTGAAAAAATTGTAAAGACTCAGAAGTACACAATATTTTTGAAATATTGTGTATTACTGTTTTTTTCCCATTTTTTTCCATATCGGTTTTTCTACAGTACCGTGGTACTAACTTTGTAATAACTAGGTAGTACCTCGGTACTCTGTAATCTTTTTTTTAAATGTATACAGACTTATAATTATATTTCTCGACCCATTACCACTTAAAGTAAGTGGTAATAGTTGGGGAAAACATATGAAACCCAATACTTACCTATATTTAAAGCCCAAGGTACAACAGCGGCAAAGTGGCCTTAAAACAACATTGATTCCTGTAATTTTCGTAAAGATCGCTATGTACTGCAATACTACTTAGCAACTACTTCACTGACAGTTATCTCCAGATTTAAAATGCTAATAACTCTAGAAATACTTATCTTTTTGAGTAGCCACTATAAAAAGAATCATATGCACACCATAATCATCAATCATGCCATATTTAATCAAAATCTGACTGACTGTTTCTGCGCTATGTGAAATACAAACGTCCATGTAAAAGGCATTGGAGTCCTAGTGTGTTTTGGTGTTGCCCAATTTCTTGCATCCCATCAACCAAACGCCACCAAACTCTCCAATCATTCACCAATGTAACGGGTGCAATAGGTCTCCAAAGTTTTGCAAAGATTCATCGAACGAGTGCGAATGTTATCAAGGGACAACAATCAGAGGAATTTGCATCTCTGGGTAACCATAACTATGACTACAGATTAGCTACTGCTACTCTGCTTTATATATGGATTTTTGGCCCTTAATAACATTGCCAGATCTATATATATTCTCATTTATATCCTACCCACTGGCCAGTAGATAGTTATAGCTAGATCTGCTTTTTCATAGGAAGATCGTTTTTTGATTTACTAATGACTTTTGGCACGGTTTGATCATTCTTCACGAAACTTTCTAAAAAAATTCATCCACCTCAGCTCCTTCCTGTAAAGTTTTGGGGTGATCTGTTAAGTGGGGTATGAGAAAAAGACAGTGTCCCAAAATCAAAACCACATTCATTTTCCATAGACTTTTTTTAAGAAGCACTACTGCAAAAACAGCTGAATGGAGTTCCCAGTGCCACTACTGGCCACATGCACCCCCTCCCCTTAAAAAGAAAGACGCCCCCGGGGAATAAGGTCCCTTGGGGCTTGGAAAAGGCTCGGGCAGGAGGGCCGCAGACCCTCTTCTTCTTATAAAAATAAAATATGGGTGTCCCAGAACACCCACAGTAACTTAAAAAAAGAAGATTAAATGGGCAGCTGGCAGGGTAGAATTGGCAAGGCTTGATGTGGGCCGTTTGTTTCCCCATCAGTTTTCGGGCCGGCTCTGCTGATCTGAACTCGAGAAGCTGCTGCAGCCCCTGCCCAACCCTACACAGATTATTGTGACCCATGGTCATCTATAGAATGACAATGGGCCAAACCCAGCAGGCACAGTATGTGGTGGGAGCTCCCGCCCTGACCTTAGGGTATGACAGTGAGGCCTTGCCACTGGAGGGGCTGCTACTGAGGGGCAGAGTTTTCTCTCCCCTTGGAAGGGAAAGTGATGAGGGCAATCAAGGGGGTTCTGCTCCATCCCTACCCACAGTGGATGGCCACACCCCCATCCAAGCTGGCAAGACAAGGCATCCTCGCTGCTCTACCAACCTTATCTCAAACCCAGAATTTAACCGGGAAGCAACCTCCTGCCTTACCTGTCTCTTTGGTATTTGGCACTTAAATGAGAAACTTTGTCAGTAGATACCCTTGGCAGCGAGTTTCCTGGGCCTCAGTGCCACCGCAGTGCAGCTTTAAAATAGCCTTAGTCAAAGGAGGGCCCCACAGAAAGTGTTATTGTTTTTCTGAGAGACCAAATGTTGATCATGTACTCCTTCCTTGGAAAAACACCATAAAGCCCTTTGAAACATAACCAGTGAAACTGAAAATGTTTACACCTGTAGTTTAATGGTTGAGACAGCACAGTCATTAACGTGCAGTCTGGTGGGGGTTATTGATATAACCGGGCAACTGGAAATATGCGGCATTGAAGTGTGGTAAATAAAAATACCGGACTGAATTTCATACGGAATCTTAAAATAAAGTAAATAGCTCAAAATAACAAGAGGCAGAATCCGTGGTATAAGAGGTTTTCTAATGGGCTTTATTCCATTCAAAATGGCCGACTCGAGTCGCGGCCTTCAGGTTCCGTCACCACGAGGGTTCAGGAAGTGAAGTACAATAATTTATTAACGGACATGTATTTTTATAATAAGTACATTACAATGAAACGAATGTAGAAGGCGTAACATTTGATAAGAAAAGTGACAAAACAGTGACATAATCGAAACTAGGCGTAATAAGGAATAAAAGAAACATGATTGGTTAGAATTATCAGACATAGGTGGATCTATAAGATAATACTTGGCATAGATGCGCGCGCGGCAGCATGACGTGTAATTGACGTGCAACTAGGGGGTGAAGGGGACTTGACATTAACTCTACATATGGAGACGAAAAGTCTGAGGGGTCAAGTCAACCTAATCCCAAATCATATCTAACATCCTATGTTTAGAGAACTATGTTATCCACAAGGAAGAGACTCTCGGACAGAATCTATTCTATACTAACTGTGTGTGCGTGTACAAGCGTCTAAGTGTCTATATGAGATGCGAGGGATAGAAAACTTTCCATGGCAACAGGGCTATGAATCACTTGCAGGAGGACGGAAAGGCTGAGTCCTTTGCTTGTGAGCTAAAGGAAATGTTTACCTAAATCACTGGACAGGAATGCATCGGCTGGAGAGCAAAATAGATAATTCGAAGGTGAAATACAGCTTCTTGGCAGACAGGCGAAAACTGGCCGAGGCAGGCACCGTTAGCTGCACAGGGAGTAGGACAAAGTTCATGGATACAGATGCGAGCTCAAGCTGAAGCTGTCAGAGACAGAGAGCAGGGAAAGGCTTTGAGGACAGAATCGGGCCTACTCGCCTGAACTGTAAAAATGGAGTAACTTAGCCATATAAAGTCGGTGGCCTGTCATACCTAGGAATCGAATATCCAGCCCATTGATGGCGGATCTGACAGAGAACATGTTGACGGTAGACACACATATGTTTGCGTCTTAGAAACTGGAACTGGAGGGAACATACATGTACTTGTAACATGTATATAGAACCGTTGGGGTCCAAGATAGGGGACATAACTGATCAGGAAAATCCACATTTCCACATTCCCTCCTTGTCCCCTTCTTGCCCTTCACGAGACATCAATCTTCATCATTCCATTGATTTGCTCATGGAGCATCATTTCTTCTTCCTTCCGGCATTCTGAACGGGACCTGTGATGTGGAATGCATGATGTGGCACACAGACCACAAATCGCTGGTCCACATTGTAGGCATAAACAACAACTGAAGAGCATAAGAAGGCCAATACCTAGGAAGGATAGAACTCTCCATCCCCAGGCTGATATCACACTCCAAAACCACCCGGACCACGTCCAAGTGCCTGGATTCTCGTGTATCTGGCTTACAATCTTATGAAGGCGTGTTATAGCTTTATATACAGATGGCGAATTTTCTGGTATGAATATGCAGCAGCTGGATCCGATGACCCTGCAAGCTCCGCCCCTATCGGCCAGGATGACGTCAAGGACAAGACGATTCTGGAGAACAACAATTCTCATCACTGATTGTTCCTCTGTCAGATTGCCTAGGGCGGCTATAGTCTCGTTTACTACAGCTTCAAGAGTCTTGGTGAGTCTGCGTATCAGCTTACTATTTGATATAGTACCTATATAGGGAAAGATACCTTTATTGAAATCTACATACTTGTCCCATGCTGTCTCAGTATAATCGACAACTGGGAGATCTCTTTGCTCTCTATTGTGTACTAAATGAACATTTCGATAATAATCAGGAGGAGCTAGGAAAACAGGTGGCAAAAGGAATGCTATGTAACAGGTACCATCCCAATCTAGAGGCAGACGCATATATGCCGTCTGACCACATATGAAGTAAGAATGGCGAGAAGCTCTAAATGAAGATTTACCTTGATCACTATATTCTACTGTAGTAACGCATTGGCTATGGCCCATATGTATGGAACCAACTTTTCTTACACATAATTCACCCTTTACTGGGAATACTGACATAGTGGGCAGAATTAGTTCAACTTCGGATTTGACATTCAGAATCATAAGATTAGGCGTAAAATTACCTAATTTATACACTTCATTTTCTAAATCAGTTCCTGTTCTACTGGGGTGACCCTCCTTATTAGGGTGACAGACTTTGAATAAAACTAGATTCAGATTTCCCCATATCCAATGTTGTTGATAAACTGCTGTGTCTGGGTCTATGGAATTTAATAAACTAAACCATGCTCCACAGGAGCCATTGTGTGTGAATGGATGTGGAAAGAAAGGCAGAACTCCTTTGTTATTCTGATAGGGAGGAAGTCGGCCACACACCCAACAATTGGTCGCATTACTAGTCTGATGGGAATGATGTAACATACTAATGAAGGTGTTATTGCGCAGCGCAAGTCTATAAGATAATTCATGTGGCGGTAGGTCACTAAAAGAATGTTCTGCAGCAACATTATAAACATGTCTAGAGATAGGATGATATATGTGCAAAATCACACTCGTAATAATTACTAAAATACTCAATAAAAACAAAATTAATAATGTCCTCATACAGTAGCTACGCAGTGATTTACAATACGCCTGTCGTTTCAACATTTCTCGGGTATTTTCTCTACTCAGGTCCAAGGGATACATGTCGGAGACAATTCAACCGCTTCACCTTGGAGAGGACTTAAACAATCAAATTGCTCGACTGTTTGGGCCTAAGCTTTAATTTATAGCACTGAGAGTCATTCTGTTCAACAAAAGGAAGTTTTGAATCAGTCTGTGAGGGAGTGCAGGGCACAGTGTCTATATCTGAAGGTAGTCCATGAAATTTTTTGACGTGACTTGAATGAATCCACCCTTTACGTCCCTCGATCTTCACGGCTGTTCTTGTGGTCAACAGGACCAACTTGGGTGCTTTCCACCTGGGCTCCAGTTGACTTTTCCTGTCGAAATTTCTCACAAAGACAAGATTACCCGGAACAACGTCATGGGGTTTCGCCTCAGTGTTGTCGGGAAAGGCTGCAGCTACCTGTGAACGAGAAGATTGTAGTGCAGACATCAAGGAAGCCAAGTAATCTGTCAGCATGTTACAGTCAATGTCAGTTATTTTGCGTGGTATAGGCGTCCCCCACATATTCGGTGGTCTACCAAAGATCACCTCATACGGGGATAGCCCTGTTCTAGAGTGTGCTACCATTCTCATGTAAAAGAGTGCAACTGGTAATGCTACTATCCAGTCGACACCTTTCTCTCTACATATTTTGGACAGTCTGATTTTCAGTGTCTGGTTATGTCTTTCTACGAGACCTGCTGCCTCGGGGTGTCGGACACAGTGGAATTTCCACTGATATCCCAACAAGAGTGAGACATGTTTCATTAATTCGGATGAGAAAGGCTGACCGTTATCTGAATATACAACACGTGGTAAACCGTACCGTGGGAAGAATTCTCGAACTAACTGTTTGGCAGTAGTCGGGGCAGTGTAATCTGATACGGGATACGCCTCTGTCCAACGGGAGAGAGCGCAGACAACTACGAGGACATATTTGAATCCTCGACAACGTTCCATCTGAATATAATCCATCTGGAGGACTTCAAAAGGATGGTCAGGAGGCTGAAATCCACCCTGCTCTACGGGAACACTCTTTCCTGGATTAAACTGACAACATATCATACAGGTACGAACTTTTTGTTTAGCTGCTGCTCGTAAATGTTTGTTGAACCAAATGTGCTGAATGCTGTCTAGCATAGCCTTCTCTCCTAAATGTGCTGGACTGTGAACTGTAGCTATAATGGCTTGAACCATGGAATCAGGGAGAAACCATACAGATTTCTCCTTCGTCATCCATCCTTGATCTGTCTGGATCCCTCCTAGTTCAGTCCACTTCTTTATTTCTTCTGCTGTGGCATGTGTCTGTATGTCAATTACGTCAAGTGCGGGATCTTTAATTGTCATACACTGTGTTGGTGTCTGAACTATTGGCTTTGTCATGTCTAAGGTGCGATTCTGAGCAGTCTGTTTAGCTGTTCTGTCAGCTAAATCATTGCCTTGAGAAATGGTATCAGTAACCTTCGTGTGTGCTTTACATTTCATAATCGATATAGCAGTGGGTAGATGTATTGCATCTAACAAAGCATGAATGAGGGGCCCGTGCTGAATGTGGGCACCATGGGACGTTAGATAACCTCTCTCTCGCCACAGCACGCCGAAGTCGTGTACAACTCCGAATGCATAACGTGAGTCAGTGTATACATTAACTTTCTTATTTGTGGCTTGAATACAGGCTTGCGTTAGAGCAATAAGTTCTGCTGCTTGGGCTGACAGAGTATCTATACAATGTGTCTCAATAACTTCAGTGTCTGTTGTGACTGCATACGCGGCCACTAAATCTCCTGTACTTGCTCTCATGCATGATCCGTCTACATACAACGTCAGGTCTGGATCTAACAATGGAACGTCTGTCAAGTCTTGTCTAAGTTTCGTCTTTATTTCAATGATTTCAACACAATCATGAGCTAGTGGGTCTGTTCCAATTACAGGTAATAGTGTAGCAGGATTCAATGTATTACACCGTCGGATCTCTATGTGTGGTTGAAACAATGTCAGTTCATAACCGGTAAGTCTTGCTATGGTCAAGTGTTGTGTTTGTGTTCGGTTCACAAGAACCTCTACTGCATGTGGTACTTGAACTATCAATGGGTGTCCTAATACTATGGCATCGCTTTGTCTGATTGCTAAAGCTGTCGCTGCCACTGATTTCAGGCATGCAGGCAAAGCCTGAGCTACGGGATCTAATGTACTGGAAAAATAAGCACATGGCTTGCATGATCCTGCTTGATCCTGAGTGAGTACTGACAAGGCAGTACCTTCGCGTTCTGTAACAAAGAGTGTAAAAGGTTTGCTATAACATGGTGTTGCTAAAACAGGTGCTTGACATAAAGCTTCCTTTAGGCTTTCAAAAGCTTGTGTATGTTCCTGAGTCCAAGGGAGAACAGTCGATGTGGCTGCCTCCTGTGTGGTTAACTGAATGAGTGGTTTTGCTAGAAATGCGTACTGAGGGATCCACTGCCTACAATATGAAGTGAGGCCTATGAAAGCCCGCACCTCCTTTTGTGTCCGGGGTATTGACATGTTAGCAATTAACTGGATGCGATCTGGTGTAAGCTGCCTTCCCTCCTTGGACAGCGAGTGACCAAGATAAATAACTCGCTGAACACAGAATTGCAGCTTAGAAGGGGACACCTTGTGCCCCTTGTCGGCTAGGAAATGTAAAACTGTCAGAGAAGCTTTTTCACATTCTGGCTCGCTTCTCGCGGTGATCAGCAGATCATCGACATATTGAAGCAGTGCAGTATTGACTGGCATGTGGATACTGTCAAGTTCTCGTTTCAGTGCTTGGCTGTAGATGCTGGGGCTTTCTGTAAATCCTTGAGGAGCGCGTGAGAATTTAAAGCTGCGCCCATTTAAACTGAATCCGAACAAGTATTGGCTTTCCGGATCTATTGGGACGCTGAAAAAGGCATTCTTGAGATCAATTACAGTAAAAAATGTTGCTTCGGAATCAATTGCTGTCAACAATGATGATATATCAGGGACCACAGGGAATTGTGGTACAATACACTTGTTTAGTTCACGCAAATCAATAACCAATCGGTATACTGGCGGAGCAGTAGGATCAGTTCGTTTAAGAATCGGAATTATCGGTGAATTACATACATTGGAGTCTGTTTCTACAACTACTCCCTGGGCAATTAGCTCATCAATGATTTTCAGCAAAGCCACTACAGCATCATGCGGTAACTTGTATTGTCGCATTCGTGGTAGTACCACTCCTGCTTTCAATGTAACTCGATAGGGTGTAATGTTCATGCAGCCAACATCCGTAGGGCCTTGTGCCCATAGATGTACTGGTAAAGTCTGTAGTCGGGGATCCATGTCTCTGGACACATAGTGACCTTTAAAATCACGTAAAAACAACCTTACTCCTTCCGGAGAACAACATATTATGGCTCCTAGTGCTTTCAGAGTCTTAATTCCTAACAGATTTTCTGGGCATGATTTAGTAAGCAATAAATCTGTAGTTCGTGTCAAAGGTCCTATCGTAAGTGGTAGAGGCTGTGATACTTCATTAACAATAGGTTTTCCCGAAAAACCAAAGGAAACATTTTGAGAGCCTGAGAGGGGTGCCCCTGGAACTTCACTACGTTTTATGGTTGTTCGACTTGCCCCTGTATCGAGTAAGAATTTTCTATCTTGACCTAATAATTCACTATGTACATAAGGTCCTTCTTGATCTACCGGAATCTCGATAAGCGGTAAGTCAACTTCCCTCTCTAGGCTGGTTCATGCGTAACGCTGATACTCAGGGTATTCATACTGTGCAGTCTGATACATTTGTCGTGTTGTGGTTTGTGTGGCAGTAGCAGGCAACGGTGGTGCAGCTGGCACAAACTGTATGGGTTGCTGTGAGGCTGGCATAGACTGTTGCTGAACTGGCATGGACTGTCCATGCTGCATAGCTCCTTGTTCATTCTGATCTTGTCTAACTAATCGTGGTCTCTCTTTTGCAATACCTGTAGCTATATTTCGTTTCAGGACTTGACAATCATGTACATAATGGCCTAGTTGTTTACAGTAATTGCAGGTTCCTTTTACAGGAACTGCAGAATCACCAGAATGTGTCACACCCTTTTTGTGACCATCTGCTGGTACTGTCTGAGAAACTAGCATTTTCATTTTTGTATCCTTCATGCGTCTATGCTCGTGTTCTTGTTCATCCCTAATTCTATTGTGATGATACTGTAACATTTGTAGCATTTGCGACGGAGTGTTACTTTGCCAGGTACTCTCGAATTTCAATATTCTATTCTTCACTGGAGGCAATGCATTTTCCACTAATTTTGTCACAAATAAATGCGGATATGAGTCACTACTTGCTTTTATACCACTATTTATACCAAAACATTTTTCAAATCGAGCATAATAATCGCTTGTGTCTTCATCTTGCTTTTGTTTACAGGCTGTGATTGCACCCCAATCTTCCTTTTTTGTAGTTAATAAACGTGGCAGTACCTGTACTAGTAAACCTGGTAATAGTTTAACTTTATCCCCGAGCCCTGAACCTGCAGCTCGGCCCCTTTCTTCCTCTGCTAATGCTGTCCAGTCTATCTTTTGGTCTCCCACTTCCCACTCTTTTTCTTTCAGTTTTTCATATATGCCAGCAGGCAAAAGCACCTTTAATATCGTCATAATATCAGGAAAGGTGTACTCTCCCATCAGTAACATGTCTTTAATTTCTCGGTGGAAACCCGCTGGGTCTTTGTCATGACTAGGTACTACTTTTTTCATTTCTAATAATTCCATTTTTGATATGGGTGTGTAAACAAATACACGGTGAAACTCATTGTCTTCGCCTTTTATTGGGTGCACTTCTCGTAGGGGATTTTGTCTATCCATATAGTACGGCGCTCTTTCTCTGTGGGGCAGCGAGAGAGAATCCGGACTTACAAAAAGGACATACTGCTTACGTGACACTAATATCTCTTTAATTAGCTTGTTACTAGAACCTCTCCATCTGTTCGTGAGTAGTTCCGTTAATATATCAGGTAAAGGACCAGGGTCAGCATGTTGGCTCTTATATAATATGAGGAGTTGCTGAATCATATATATTCCAGCTAAACGTTGTTCATCTGTACTGAGGTTAAAAAACGTGTGTGCTACGGTCTCATCACCGTATTTTTCAGGACTGTCAATCCAGTGAACGGCTGATCTGGCTAATTCTTGCTCATCCATGGAATCGAGGAGGTGATAACCTCTTCGTTCTCGTAGTATTTTATCTGCGGCTTGAAACAAATGTTCAGGAGACTTCAGATTCATTACAGGCGTCGGATACGTTCTGCTATTATTTGGACATACAGAGTGTATTGGATCAGAAAAACATCTAGTATTTTCACAAGATCTTCCTCTGCCTACATAGGCTATGGTCTCTGACTGTCTTGCAGAGTTCCCTGATTCGGACACTTCATCTTGCTCAAACTCGTCTGTTCCCAATCTTTCTTCATGAATACGCTCTATTTCTTTACGGATTTTTCGGCACATGGCTATTATACAATTTTGCTTATCGTGTCTCCCTTCTGATATATTCTGACTCCATCTTGTAAGAATAAGCATTGCATTCGGGTCTACCCCCGGACGATCTTGATTTCTGATTACACAGTTTATGAGGAAACGTAACAGTTCCCCCTGTATCTCTACTTTCTGGAATTCCATAGCTCTGTTAATACATCCTGGATCTCGTCCTGTTTGAACAAAATGATATATGTTATCTAGATGCGTAGTCATTCCTGGTAACCTTGCTAAATACTCTGCGGCTCGTCTGATACGTAATGATGCCAGGACCATTTCGTCCTCTTTACCGACCACGGGGTCATATCTACAATTTACAAGGAGTTCCTTAAGCGTACGTTCATTTACGAATTTTGGTGTACGTGAATGTGTTGACTCTTGAAAGACAAGTTTATTTATTCTGGGTGGTGTAAAGGTACTGCTAGCACCTCCCGTGGCCCCATCTGGGGCGTCGGGTGTGAATGGATTCGTTGAACGTGACACAGCAACTATGGGTGTCGATACCCCTATAGGATCGACTGCGGAGACAGATGCGGAAACAGATGTGCTTGCCGAAGCTTGTATCGGGACTTGCTGTTGCACGGGGACAGATACCTGATCCTGACGTTGAACCCCTCCGCCAGACGGTCTATGTGGTGTGGCGTTAGCATACTCGGGAGCTGCATCGTCTAGATATGAGGAAAGAAAAACATCTTCTGCGGTTCTGGGATGCCCCTTTGGATGTACCTTAATTGGAAATAATGGGGGTGGCAAGTCTTTTGGCATCTCTGTAACAGCCTTAGGTAGTCCTTCGGCTAGAAGGGGATACATACCATTCATAAGAGCATTTCTTTGTCTATTCACTTGTTCTGATTTCACTCGGATACCTTCCTCAATTAATAGATTTTCTTGAACTTTATTTGAACTTTCTTTACTCCTCTCTTCTTGTCTACGTGCTTTTTCTGTTCGTCTATGAGATTCTTTACGCCATAACTCAACAGCGTCTTTCTGTGACTGTCTGACCTTTCTTTTCCATAACTCTTCCTCCACTTTCATGATGCACTCTGCATCCCAGGTTCCCGCTATGGGCCACCTTTGACTTTCCGGTAATCCTTTGGTATAATCTACCCATAGATCAAGAAACAATATGGCATCTAAGCCATGTTTATGGTACATAAAATGCCCTGGGGTGTCCCTAGGAGGAATAGGAACTGCTTCTTCAAGCACCCCTTTTCTGGTAGTAATCTGTCTTAACTTCGAGAAGAGCGGCATATTGACAACTGATCTGATACTTACTCTTGAATTTTCTTAATACGAAAAACACCATAAATGAACAGTGAACAATGAACAGTCATTCATACCACAATATGCAAGACATTTCTGAATACTTTAAACATTAAACATTAAACATTATAACAATGATCGACAATGATGACAGTCTGCCTAACTAATCACCACGCTGAATTCTTGACAATAACTGAATACTTCGGAATACTTGATATACTGCTAAACAGTACATATACACTGCTAAACAGTGCAGACCGGATTTGTGTACCCAAATCCGTCTTGACCGGCACAACCTATGTGCGCGTCAACACGCCTCCCCGGCGATGGTACTCACCGAGTAGCTCCTTGAAACGGAAGGCCTCAGAGAATGGACAGGACTCGATAACTGCGGACATCGGACCCTCTGGACGTCGGGATTTCGGAAAACCTGGTGGGCCTCTGTATACCTCGGATCTTGCTCTCTCAGCTAGGCTCTGGTCGAGATACTTCGCACTTCTCACCGCCTCGTCTGGGTTGATCGCAGCCTCAGTCGCCCCCGCTTGACCGGAGGGAGCTTACAGGAAATCCTGCTGGTACGCGTTTATGGTCCGTCCAGCTGTGGCAGGAGACCGGGCCTGCAACGCACCGCCGGCGCGTGAGATGAGAAAGTGTCCCTGTTCGGGCGCCATTATGTGGTAAATAAAAATACCGGACTGAATTTCATACGGAATCTTAAAATAAAGTAAATAGCTCAAAATAACAAGAGGCAGAATCCGTGGTATAAGAGGTTTTCTAATGGGCTTTATTCCATTCAAAATGGCCGACTCGAGTCGCGGCCTTCAGGTTCCGTCACCACGAGGGTTCAGGAAGTGAAGTACAATAATTTATTAACAGACATGTATTTTTATAATAAGTACATTACAATGAAACGAATGTAGAAGGCGTAACATTTGATAAGAAAAGTGACAAAACAGTGACATAATCGAAACTAGGCGTAATAAGGAATAAAAGAAACATGATTGGTTAGAATTATCAGACATAGGTGGATCTATAAGATAATACTTGGCATAGATGCGCGCGCGGCAGCATGACGTGTAATTGACGTGCAACTAGGGGGTGAAGGGGACTTGACATTAACTCTACATATGGAGACGAAAAGTCTGAGGGGTCAAGTCAACCTAATCCCAAATCATATCTAACATCCTATGTTTAGAGAACTATGTTATCCACAAGGAAGAGACTCTCGGACAGAATCTATTCTATACTAACTGTGTGTGCGTGTACAAGCGTCTAAGTGTCTATATGAGATGCGAGGGATAGAAAACTTTCCATGGCAACAGGGCTATGAATCACTTGCAGGAGGACGGAAAGGCTGAGTCCTTTGCTTGTGAGCTAAAGGAAATGTTTACCTAAATCACTGGACAGGAATGCATCGGCTGGAGAGCAAAATAGATAATTCGAAGGTGAAATACAGCTTCTTGGCAGACAGGCGAAAACTGGCCGAGGCAGGCACCGTTAGCTGCACAGGGAGTAGGACAAAGTTCATGGATACAGATGCGAGCTCAAGCTGAAGCTGTCAGAGACAGAGAGCAGGGAAAGGCTTTGAGGACAGAATCGGGCCTACTCGCCTGAACTGTAAAAATGGAGTAACTTAGCCATATAAAGTCGGTGGCCTGTCATACCTAGGAATCGAATATCCAGCCCATTGATGGCGGATCTGACAGAGAACATGTTGACGGTAGACACACATATGTTTGCGTCTTAGAAACTGGAACTGGAGGGAACATACATGTACTTGTAACATGTATATAGAACCGTTGGGGTCCAAGATAGGGGACATAACTGATCAGGAAAATCCACATTTCCACAGAAGAACCAAATTATGTAGCAGGGTTGCATAAATTATACTGCAAGAAATGGAAAATTATGTAATGTTGCAAATTTTATAATAGTATTACTTCAATATTTTCTCAATTTTACACTTAACAATGTCTGGGCATTGGTTGCACCTCGTTAGTACCAGATCAACACTCAAATTTAAAACAAAGCAACAGAAAGGTGAGGTCAAGCATTGCAAAGGGCCTTCTACTGTACAGTCACTTGTCTCGCTGCGGTTTAGGTAACTTTTGAACCGTTTGAGTTGGGAACAACATTTTTTTGTTAAAACTGTGGATTATGCGGCTGATGATAGATTATGTGGCAAATGTGGCAAATCTATATGCGAAAAATGCTGCGGCCGCACAATCGTATGTTTCCAGTGGCCATGGATATAACCTGCAGCCTTCATTCGTGATAGTTCCAATCCGACAATTCCTTTTTTTTTTTTTTTTAAACATATTTTATTAAGTTTCTGCTTCATACAATTGCTGTTGTACAGGCGCACATACATACACTTCCGAGGTGAAGTCGATACTATTATCTCTTCATAGTCCGTATCTTCTACCAACATGTTTATGCATTAGTATATGGTTACACATATCCACAGTACATCTCCGAATATTACACTGCTATCCATGCCCATTTCTGTTGTGCAAAACTCTTGGTTCAACTTCACTGTATGGTACATTGGTCTATTCTATTTGAAATCTAACAGCACAATAAACATAGCTCTCCCCTCCCACTCCCTTGCGTACTCAGACTCATTATGAGACAGTTGTTCTAACACCCTATCCTTGTGTCATCCCTCTATCTGGTTTAATATACAATATTCACATTGCCCACAATAAGTGTCGACTGCCTTACATGTCTTACACATCCTTTGGCATTGCAGATCTTGCTCACTACATCGCCAGGTCTAGAATTAGATTCTTCCCATTCTTTAACCAATAGGTATCTCAGTTGCTATAAGCTCCTCTAACATCACATTCCATTGAAATAGGTTTATTGCGCAGTCCCCTGTTTTCCTCTCTTTGCACCTAACAATTCCTCTTTCTGAGAAAAATGGATCATGGTATTAAAAACACCTGGTGCATGCACCACAATGGCAGAAAATAAGTGGAAATCACTTTGTAACAAATAAAATTGTATGCACCTTTCCTTTCCTGACTCTTTCAGCAACGCTCTGCCTATGACTCCGTTCCACCAATGTCTGTAGCTCACTTTATTTGTCTTCACTGAACACATCACCGTCCTTTAATCACAACATCATAACAGTGCTTAATTTGTGCAGATCTGTACTGATTGGCAGAAGCACTCATTTTTGGACACCAAGGCTTATTTTTTAACATGAGATTTTGACCAGTGCAAGAGAGAGAAAGGCAGAAAATGAGGGGAACACAGTCACAGGAAACCAATGACACAGAAAGAGGAAAATGAATTTGCAAGAGTGAAATATAGAGACAGGAAGTGTAGGATGGTGGAAGAAAGCATGATAAGGTGAAATCAATTTTTGGTCGGTTGCCTCAGTGCTGAGCAGCCCTGCATTCAACAACTCTGACCAAGAGCTCCTTAAAGAAAATCTGAGCCCCTGCAACCATCTAAAGTGTGTTTGTGTGTGTGTGCATAAATCAAGAAAATACAACAATGTATCTGTGGGTCTCAGAAATCACCTGGCGCCTAAGCATGCTATATACGAGCCTGAATAATAAAGTATATGTTCACAACCGTGACCTCTCAGTGGGAAGCCCTATTTAAAGGACAGAATCCCATCACTCACCCAAGGGTGACATGCTTCATCATCTGGGATCTCCTCTCGGCTGTAAACCTAGTACAGTCAAGGGCTACAACCCCCTCAGCTATGAGGGAGGAGCTCTGGGATGTTTTAATGAATACCACTGGATACACTAAGATCCGTCAGATGAAGAGCTAGCTATCATACAGAGTGATGGGTGCAGTGCTTGGTGGAAAACTGTGAAGTGTATTAAAACTGACTACCATGAGAAAACTACTTTAATATCTTTCTCATGGTGTCAGAGATTAAAAACAGTGCTTGTGCAGTTTGAAAAAATAACTGCTACTATCAAGTTTGTGAGGGTTTTGACTCATCATTTGTTGCCTTCATCAGGATATATATTGACAACGGCCCTCAGAGACATGAAGGGGAGCATTGGAGAAGGGTGATCCATGGACCTCAAGATGAACGTCAGAAGAAGAATGAGTGAGCTTGTGCATAGGGAGGAGAAGATGGCGGCTGGCTAATGTGCTCAGTCGGGAGCTCCGAGCCCTTCAACTCACAATTAAGTCACAATAAGGTGAAAACTGAAGCCCTGCGAAGATGTGACATATTTAGGGATCAATGTGGAAAGACCACGCACACCAATTTATGAAATAGGATTACTCCAGTTAGGGCGTGCTTTAGAGGAAAACGCCTCCTAAACCAGGGCGCAAATATAAACTAAAGAATGCACTAATCCAAATGGGTAGTGTCCCTCTACGCACAGCCGAAAGGCAACAAAGTTGCAAAATTTCAAGGAAAGTTCCAATATGCTGTTTTATTATCAAAAAGCTTAATCAATATTCCATTCCACGTTGTATTCACGGGTTTGTAACATAAACATTGTAATTCAGCGCAGGACTTTTTAATGCACTCAATGCATTTCGGGTCACGCACGACCCTTCATCAGGAGAAGTCCTAAAAGAATTCAAAGGGAGAGTTTTAGCGGCCCACTCAAATGTAGAAATATCGGTAAATTGAGCAAAAATCCACCGGTTTAAATGAAAACTCCGAAATGCCGTGATGTTAAACGAGAAGAGAACGTGGCTGATAATAGAAGGAAAACCCAGTTAAAAAATGTCCAAAAAGAAGTGATGTTAAACGTGAGAAAAACATGGTTGGTCGTTGGGGGAGAAGAGACCCTTCATGGAATCCCAAAAAGTAAAAGGTGTTCAAAAAACGAGCTAGAAGTGATCAGTTGATTTTATGACAAGAGTAAATGGAGACACGCTTTTTACCAATGATAGAGAACACCAAGTCAATCCATTATCAAAACCGCTTGTGCAAAGAAAAGAGTTAGGTGAAACATTATGACAGACCCAATAAATTACATTTAAAGAAGCATACCTGAAAGATAAGGAATCAAAGGTTTCGAACGTCCGAAAGACGGACGGCAAATACTCGTGTGGTTCAAACACCAACACCTGTGGTATGTAGTCGAGAGTGAAAAAGGAAGACGCTGATATATGTGACGTGAAGAATAGAAAGAGAAGAAGGGTTGGAAACATCCTGAAGGCAGCCATATTGGAATGGAGTCATAGTATAACAATGTTGATACAGGATAATCACAATATGTAACAAAAGAAGGAGGAGGTTAAAGAAATTCTCAAAATATAGAAAGTAAGATATGCAGAGTAAGAATATGAGGGTTCAAGACAGAAAAAAGTGAGGAGAAAAAACGAAAGTTTATTAATAATAGACACGAATGAAAAAAGTGGGTGAATAAAGTTATTCAACATACAAAAAATACGAATCAAAGACAAATTAGTAAATCAGTGGAGATTGCAATGGAGATTACAGAAATTCAAGGAATGTAAAGACGGAAAAAAAGGGGGAACAGAAACGAGGGTTAGCTGATGATATGATTGAATACAGAAGGCAAGTGGATAGAGTTGAAAGAAAACACACCTTAAGAACCATTTGATGATCAAGAGTGAGAAGATATGAAAAGAAACTAAACAACATCAAAAACAAGTAAATAGTACCTAAAGAGTACATGAGACAATGAAATTGGCAATTACTGTGCTCAAGTGAATAATACTGTGTTAACATTAAATGCAAGAAAACATAACCGATGTTTGTCATTCCATAGGATTGGGTTGCACAGAGCAAAGTTTATAGGAAACAACTGAGTTCGACGCGGTCATTAAGTCCATGTGGGACCAGGGCATTCATTCTGTAGATCCAAAACGTTTCTCTCTGGAGAAGATGTTTGCGATTGTCTCTGTGATCTTTGATCGGTACCACCTCGCATACCAAAAACCTTAAGGGTCTGTCATAATGTTTCACCTAACTCTTTTCTTTGCACAAGCGGTTTTGATAATGGATTGACTTGGTGTTCTCTATCATTGGTAAAAAGCGTGTCTCCATTTACTCTTGTCATAAAATCAACTGATCACTTCTAGCTCGTTTTTTGAACACCTTTTACTTTTTGGGATTCCATGAAGGGTCTCTTCTCCCCCAACGACCAACCATGTTTTTCTCACGTTTAACATCACTTCTTTTTGGACATTTTTTAACTGGGTTTTCCTTCTATTATCAGCCACGTTCTCTTCTCGTTTAACATCACGGCATTTCGGAGTTTTCATTTAAACCGGTGGATTTTTGCTCAATTTACCGATATTTCTACATTTGAGTGGGTCGCTAAAACTCTCCCTTTGAATTCTTTTAGGACTTCTCCTGATGAAGGGTCGTGCGTGACCCGAAATGCATTGAGTGCATTAAAAAGTCCTGCGCTGAATTACAATGTTTATGTTACAAACCCGTGAATACAACGTGGAATGGAATATTGATTAAGCTTTTTGATAATAAAACAGCATATTGGAACTTTCCTTGAAATTTTGCAACTTTGTTGCCTTTCGGCTGTGCTTAGAGGGACACTACCCATTTGGATTAGTGCATTCTTTAGTACATATTTAGGGATAGCACTCACTCCCACCAAACTGCAACACCCAAAGAGGGGAAAAAAAGGGGTATCAAAGTATCCAGTACCTGAATCAAAGCTGTGGAACCCAGCGGAGCGAGCTGTCTCTGAGATCCGAGATCGGGACAGTGGAGCCTAAGGGCGCGGTGACGAGCCGCAGTGCAGTCTAGACAGCCTGCATGTGGCCGGAAGTAGTTACAGTGTGCCACAACAGCAGGAGGGCCACCGCAAGAGTATCGTTCCGGGGAAAGCTCCAGTGCTGGCTGAGCAGGGAAAAGACTCCAGGTACCTGCCAAGCACCGAGGAAGGCGCGCTGAAGACACCGCTGGCAGGAGAACAAAGAGAAGGTCACAGAGGACTGCAAGGCTGGTACAAGCAAGGGGTAAGTGAGAGGGGGAGCGAGGCTGGACTAAAGATTGGGGGTGAGGGAGTAACCAAAGACTTAACACCACCGCTAAGCACCAGGACATTGGCAGGAGCAGAGGGCGGTAAAGGGGGAGGGAAAATAAAATCTGCCCCCCCCCTTCCCTTCTAGCCAATTCATTCCAAAGCACCCCAAGAGCTCCAAAAAGGAGCAATTCAACTTAGCCCCAAAAAGCACAAAAACAAAAAAGAAAAACATACGCGTCTGGACAATCACAGGCCCCTTTGTCAAAGGCGAGCCAGGCAAAATCAGGAGGGCGTGGTTCAAGCACTAAAAAGAGAATCACCCCCTCACTAAGGTCTTATTGCAAAGTCCAAAAAAACAAAGGGATAGTGATACTGATCAGAGGGAGAGCCAGAAAGGAAACGCAAGGGAGAAAGGGACCCCAGAAATAATGGAGAGTAACAGGTACGAGCACTAATGACAACTGAGCACCAGGAACTAAGCACAGAGAACCAGGCACATGTCGCAACCAGACCACAACCTGTAGAACAACAAGACCAACCACAGCTAAGCAATACTGAGAAGCTAATGGAAGCTGTGATGGTAGAGATGAGGACTAATTTTGCAACATCAGAAAAGAACCAAAAACAAATACAGGGAGCTTGAGAGGCTTTAGACCAGAAGATTAATACGCTAATGGAGAGAGTTTCATTAGAAGAGGATGCAGTGGATAGAAGTAGAAGCAAATCAAAAAGAAATAAAACTGCTAAAGACAAAAGAAGATGACATCAGAGATAAAAAGGAGTCGCTGGAAAATCAACCCAGAAGGAATAACCTTAGAGTTCTTAATGTCCCAGAAGGCCTAGAAGGGAAGGATATAAAACGCATTACAATCAAACTGCTTGAAGAGATAATTCCCTGGGCCAAATCGGCCAACCTCCCGGATGACATCCACAGAATACACCGCAACCCATTTGAGAAAGGGCAAAACAAAGAGGATCCCGAGAAAAATATTAAAACATTTCAAAACTTGCACCCTCAAAGAGAGAATTTTAAATGAAGCTCTAAAGGCAGGTTCTTTTACAAAAGATGGCTGGTCATTCAGAATTAGATACGATATTTCCAAAACAACCCAAAACAGGCATTGGGAACTAGGCCAGTTCATGCAGCAGTTGAAATTTTGAGGATTATGTGGGAAAACAAAATGTATAACATAAGAGACCCGAGAGAGGTTGAGTGTTTAATAGAACGCTTAAAGGCTCAACAAAAAGATCACACCTAAAAATCGAAAAAATAATAAATATGTTTACCTGAAGGGTAAGGAGCTCTAAAGGGCAGAATCCGGCCTCACAAAAGGACAAGGGAGGCTTCTCCTGAGGGCGATGGACAGGAATGACACTAAGGAAAGTTACGGAAAACAAAAATAAAATGCACAGGGTGGGGATCATGTTAGGGGAAAGAAACCCAGAAAAAGTCCAAATAAAGCAATTCTGAGGCGGAAGGGACCCCGGAAGATGCATGGAAATCCAGGGATCACACTGAAAAGGTACCGGAGGAAAAGATTTGATGGCAGTTAATATCCTCTCATGGAATATAAACGGCCTCAGAATAAAAAGACGCAGGCAGAAGATTTTGGAATACCTGAAGGCTTTTGACAGCGAAATAATAATATTGCAATTGACGCACCTCTTAAAAGAAGAATGGGCAGAAATAATCAAACACCAGAAATGGGTTGATGCATATGTATGTACAAACCAAGAATGCTACACGAAATGAGTGGCGATTCTGTTTAAGAAGTCTCTCAAAGCAAGAATCGAATCAGCAGAAGTGGACAAAAAAGGGAGATGGGCAATTGTGAAAGTTAGGATCTACAATAATTTATACACAATTGTGGGATATTATGGGTCCAACATAGATGACCCTACACCGCTCCAAAAGGTATACACTCAACTTCTGACCACTCAGTAACCCATAATAATGGGAGGGAATTTCAGTATAATATTAGATCCCAAAGAGGATCAATTCCTGGCCAGGAACAGTGCTAATTTACCTAAAATGAGAGAGTGGGTCAGTTTGTGTATTAAAGACCTAGGGATTACAGACATGTGGAAGGAGAAAGGAGATAAGGCCCACAGATTTACATTTCAGAATAAAAATCTTGGACACGCATCTTTTTCTGATAGACAGAAGCCTGACCAGTATTACCCAAAAGGTGGAACACATACCTGCCCATCTATCTGACCACTCAGCAGTCTTACTGCGTCTCTCGCCCAGAATCATCCCCCCACCTCAAGGTGGACAGTAGACCAAGGTATTTTCACAGATCCTCTCTATATAGAAGCACTAGTTAAAGAGACAGACCTATTTTTTCAACTAAATAACGAAGGGACTTCGAAACATGTAACCTGGGACACGTACAAAGCTGTTATCAGAGGGAAAATAATAAACCTTGCAGCATATAAAATTAAGAGCACAAGGACCCACATTAAGCAGTTGGAAAAAGAAATAAAAACTCTGGAAGAAGAATTAGTAAAGGGGAAACTCCTGCATGAAAAGTCCAGATTAGAAGAAGAAAAGAAAGCAAAGAAGGAGGACCTCGCAGATATACTGGAAGTAATTGTAAGGAATAGATGGGAGGCAAGTAAACTCTCACATTACAAATATGGCGAAGGATGTGGCAAGCTACTAGCATGGAAGACAAAAACAGAGTTAACTCGCAACAGGGTAGCAAGCATTTAAATAGGAAATCAACCTATATATAGTTCAGAGGACTCAAGGATCAAAGAAGGGTTTGTAAACGTTTTCGAAAATGTATACTCTGAAGAGACCCCAGTCACAACAGAACAGATAATCAGCTTACTAGATAAGATAACACTTCCTTCTGCATCCCAGGAACAAAGAGAGGATCTGAACCGAGAAATCACAAAAGAAGAAGTGGCGGTAGTGATCAAGGGCCCAAAAAAGGGAAAAGCAGCCGGCCCAATGCACTCCCGAATGAGCTATATGTAAATTTACAAGAGGTACTGGTCACTCCCCTGACAGAGCTCCTGAACGATTTTTTTTTAGCAAAAAGGAACCTCCCAGACTCCTGGAACAATGCAATCATCAGCATTTTATTAAAACAAGGGAAAGACCCAGTCAAGTGCGAGTCCTATAGGCCCATCTCACTCTTAAATGCTGACTATAAAGTTTACACACAAATATTTGCCAAAAGACTGGGAAAAGGACCCCCAAACCAAAAAGGCTTTATTAGAGGAAGACAAATACAAGATCTAACTCACAAACTGATAAGCGTAATAGACATGGCAACCCATCAATCTATCCCCATATCAATTATAACCTTTGACGAAGCTAAGGCGTTTGATAGAGTTAGCTGGCCTTTTTTAAACACAACTCTAGTAAAATACAATCTTGGGGATACTTTTCAAGACGCAATTAAATCGTTTTATAAAAAGGCCTCAGCGAAGGTCCTGGTCAATGAGAGTCTTACAGACAAGATAGCAATCAAGAGAGGTACAAGACAGAGCTGTCCCTTATCCCCGCTACTTTTTAATTTATATATTGAACCACTGGCGTGTATACTCAGAAAAACACAGGAGATAACCTCATTTAAATATCAAGGCTGGGAGAAAAAAGTAGCATTGTACGCTGATGATCTGATGGTATTTACCAGTGACCTAGCGGTCTCACTCCCACAAATAGAAGATATCATGGAACAATTTGGGAGAGTCTCAGGCTACATGATCAACCAAACAAAATCCAAAATCTTAGAGTAGAACAACGACTCTAAGAATCCAATGGTGAAAGAAAAAATAAGATATCTCGGGCTGGACCTAGTAAAAGATATTGAGAAAATAGCTTGTGTGAACTTAAACAGAATCCTTAAAGAGGTAAGGAAGCTACTCAAAGTCTGGGGAGGTCTCCCTCTGACCTTTATGGGAAATTCAAATATCATCAAAATTACAGTACTACCAAAGTTTACATATCTGTTCAGTACTATCCCACTGGAATTTAAAGTAGAGTGGATATAAAACCTGCAAGTAAAACTAAGCAGTTTCATCTGGGCCGCAAAAGGGACAAGAATTGCCTGGAAAAACTGAGAAGGAAAAAGTAAAGGGGGGGGATTGCAAGCACTGATATACTGGAATTCTGCAGAGCCTTCCATTTTAAATACACGAGAAAACTACTGGACAGATTTGAGGTATATCCCGCACACCTACAGGCATTAGTCAATGCAGAAGGAAATCATTTCCTCTAAAAATGTGGGCACCCCAAATGTTAAAAAAAAATTACGTTGAAGACCATCTAGTCGGCTGCAAAACTATGGCACCAGATAAGAAGCACCCTAAAAATTCAATATTATAGTGACTTCACTCCAATCTGGGATTCTCCTGGAACCCCAGAATGTCTCAGGGCTAAGTTAGCTACCCCTCGGAGGTATAGTTAAATGAGGCCAACTAATAAAGCAAAATTCGATCATCGACTGGTAAGTCCTTGTAGCAAAGACCAATGGCACCCTGCCGAAATTCAAATACTACCAGCTAACCAGCTGGGTAAAGAGCCTCAGAGAAGAGGAATCAGGAACCAGAGAAATCGAGAACATGTTTCAGGGAGACAGAATCATTAAAAAAGAAATCTCATGCTGGTACTGGGCCCTTATGCAGGCAGGGGAAAAAGAATACAAAATTCCGAGCAAGATTTGGGGGAAAGAACTGCCGGAGCTGGATGTGCTACATAAATGGCAAGTATCAATGGCAACATGTTGGCGAATTGCGAAATCCACCCCCCTGGGAAAAAAACACTTGTTTACCGCACACAGAGCATCCTGAACACCAAAGAGATTATCCAAGCTCAATAAACAGCAGGTGAGAAGCTGCCCAAAATGCAGGGAAGAATGAGCAGATGACCTACACATGTTTTGGCAGTGCCCCCAGTTTGAGGAATTCTGGAGAGAGGCGGGCAAGGTCTTATCCAGACTGTTGGGTCAACCAGTGGAGGTAAGCATAGATCTTGTTATTTTTGGGATAGATCACTTTAACACGAATTACCCGAAACTGAACAAAGATCAGGAAAACGTAATATTCCTGTTCGAAGGGTAAATAAATTAAATAGAAGTGGGAGCAAGAGTAAAAGATATACATTTTGGGATATCTGGGAACAAAATAATCAGAAAAATTGAAAATGTATGGTTTGTGTCAAGACTGTCCATTGATCAGGCAATACAATAAAACCAAATAAACAAAGTGGACAAGTCCTTTTAGAAGTTATCAGGTCATAGGTCCTGACCCAAACTTTCGAAAAAAGGAGCGCAAACAACTGAAAGTTGGTTTAGGAAACCCCTCACCCACCTACCTAGTAGGTGGCATGCTTCATCATCGGGGCCCAGCTGGATCACCTAGTGCAATCCAGCTGACACATGCCTGAATTACAGCAGAGCTGGTTGTTTGTGTGAGAGAAGTGAAGTGCTATGTTAAGTGCAGTTGTGTGATAAAAATGCCTCTAGGAATAGCCCTTATAAAAGTTTTAATGAAAGGGTCCTAGGACATAGGTAAAAACATAATCGGGATCAGCATGAGGTTTTAAAATGTACCTCTGTATCCCTTAAAAGATTTAGGTCTACTGGTTTCAGCCTTCAGATATGTTCAAGAGGCTTTCGTCAGGACCATTTAAGTGTGTGGCCAAAAAGAAGAAAGGCCACAGTGGTGCAAATATCAGCACACACCCTAAAGTGCCCTCAGTAGGGAGTACCTGTAAAGGTAAGAAGTATTAAGTGCAGGTACAATGCGACTGGTTGTTTTTCCATGCATGTCGTTATATATAAGCGCTCCTATATGCAAAGAATATTGAGATGATGGCATCATGCATGTGTCTGGGTGAAGGCATGCATGATGGCTATCCTAAAAATAACCATGCGTGGCTACAATGTGCCCCGGTGGTGCTTAGCTTGATTAAAGTCCAAGATTAATGGCACATTAAGACTGTTGTGTTTTTAGAGCAAAGGTAGACTGAATCTAGTCAACAAATGTATCGCGTTATGGCACATTTCGTGAAAAATTAAAAATTAAGTATTTAGTGGTTGCGCGTGAATTTTCACAAACACATACTGGTGACTAACAACATGTATGACTAACAATAGCGGCCTCACTTTGACTCTGTAGGAACATTGCCTCATGGATCCGATCGATCAATACTACTCCCCATTCTGACCCTAGAGAAGGAATAGAAATGGCCAGGACAGTGGTTGCGGTAAAGTGCTATATTGAATCGCGGCTCCTGCATTTAGCCCGCGGGCGCTGGTATTCACGTTTGTCAGGGGAAATAAATCGTTATGACTTACGTTGACGATCGGGTCCCGCCTTTTGCGGTGAGCGGATGGTCTGTCTATTTCTAGTAGGATGGAAGGCGGAAGTGCTCGTATCAAGTGGGCTTTACTGAGCAGCTTGCCTGTCCATGCATCTCGTGTGCTGACCTGGTGCTGACTATGGCCCGATGCTCATGCGTGTTAAAGCGCATGTGACTTGGGGCTATGTATCTGAAAATCGTGCCCTGGCTTAATGCTCTCTATTGCTTGTTGTGGAGGGACGTATGCCTAGGCTGGCCCTGTAAGCACAGTGTGGATAACTAAGTGCGTATATATGGATTACTTCCAATAAATGCAGCGCTGGCTACATAAATATCATGGATATATAGCTGTGCTTTCAAGGGGCATAATTAACACGCTGGTTAGATGTCGGTGGCATAAAGGTTCCTAAAGCTCCTATTGTAAATGTGTAGGTTAAATACCTATTTATTCAAACGTGAATGTGTCTGGGCTATATTTCAGACGTGTCCTAATGGGATGCATTGGTATTACATGCTTCTCACAAGGAGTTTATTAAGGATCCCTTGCAATTCGCAAAATGTAATGCCCGTTTAAAGGGTAGGTGGACGCAGTGTTATATAGAACATAGTTCTGAGAGCACGATTGAAAATTAAAACTAGATATAGTATATGGTATAAACTATGCACCAAAAAGTGTGTTATAAGATGAACCGGGGCATGAAATATAATATGCAATACATTGTGCACAATGACAGATTCATTGGAGAGCGCGAGATAGCACAGGCACTAGCACGTGCTATGCGATATGCGCCTTGGAGTGTAATATGCACAGGGCAGTGTTGTGTAACCTAACTAGTCTCTAAAGTTGTAATATAAAATATGTGCTGGGGAGTGTAACGTTCCATATGCACTGTGACAAAGATATGGATCCCAGATTGTAATATGTATGGCATAGCGCTGTGCGTTATAACATAGGCATCGAGGAAGGCACGTTAGATGGGGCAATATAACCCGTGCGAAGGCAAGTGTGGCATGACATATTCACGGGGTGGTGTTACAGTGCACATGGGCTAGAGAGTGTCATAGCATACGCACTAGCTGGTGGAATACAACACAGAGGTGTGTGGCACTCGGCGGGCACTGGTGGGTGTAACACAGCATTGGGCTCAGCCAGGAGCATGCTGTGACTCTCAAGTGAGGTTCGTCTCCTTTCCAGAGAGTAAAATAAAAAGTATTACACATCCGGCGGTGGATGTGTGTTTTATTAACCGTGAGGGAGGTTTCTTGCATAGTTTGGTCGAATTTTTGTCGAATCCCCTTTGAATGGCTTGGTGTGCGTGTGTATTAAATGTGCCTATCAACAGCTACCCATGTTTGTATAAATAAACGACAAGGGTGTCTACTTGGAGAGTACCCACAGGCGGGGGTGCCGGGATTAGGCACGGTAGGGCGTCAGACACATCAGAGCATCACTAGCGGTGTAAATACATTCCACGTGGATTCATTGTATGCATAGTCGCCTTTTAATGAATATCACGCAAATCGTCATGGTGATAGGTACATACGATTTGTCCAGCATGTCCTAGGTGTTTCTATAAATATATATATTTTTTAAATAATAAAAAACAAAGGCCGGCCCTAAGTGGCCTGAGGAGGGGGGCAACGCAGCCCCCCTCCTAAAGATTTTTTTTTTTAAAAAAGGCCATGACCCGGGGGTTGGGGTCCCCGGGGCCAATTAAGGCCATGGGAGGGCCAAATGTATATTTTTCAACAAAACAAATTAGGGTGCAGGCCCTGGGGGATGGGGTCCCCAGGGCCAATAAATTAGAAAAAGAAGGGGGGGCCACACAGCTCTCCTTCTTAAAAAAATAAAATAAATAAAAGACCGGCATCGCGCCGGAGGCCACGCCCCCTCCTTTTTACACCTCTCTGCAATGGCGCTTACTGGACGTACCTAGTGGGATATTTTGCCCCTACGGACCCTCAGGATTCAAGGGGACTTAATCTCCCAACTTAAAAAACGGCCACAGGGCGTGTTTACACAGTGGGGAAGGGAGGGGACGGGGCCTGAGGTGACGTGTGCAAACACGCCCTATGGCGCGTTTTAAGTTGGGGAAATAGCCCCCAGGGGCCCTCAGGATTGAAGGGGAATTAACTAGCCCACCAGGTGCTTCCAGTAAGCGCCACTGAGCTGCGTTGCAGAGAGGTGGTCCAGGCCGTGCCACTTTACACCTCTCTGCAACGCAGCTCTGTGGCGCTTACTGGAGGTACCTAGTGGGCTAGTTGGACCCTAGGGACCCTCAGGATTCAAATGAACTTAATCTCCCAACTAAAAACGGACACAGGGAGTGTTTACACAGTGGTGAAGGGAGGGGACGAGGCCTGAGTTAACGTGTGCAAACACGCCCTGTGGCGCATTTTAAGTTGGGGAAATAATTCCCCTTCAATCCTGAGGGACCCTGGGGACCAACTAGCCCACCTGGTGCTTCCAGTAAGCGCCACTGCGCTGCGTTGCAGAGAGGTGGTCTAGGCCGTGCCCCTTTTTTACATCTCTGCAACGCAGCTCTGTGGCGCTTACTGGAGGTACCTAGTGGTCTAGTTGGACCCTAGGGACCCTCAGGATTCAAGGGGACTTAATCTCCCAACTTAAAACGGCCACAGGGCGTGTTTACACAGTGGGGAAGGGAGGGGGCGGGGCCTGAGGTGACGTGTGCAAACACGCCCTGTGGTGCGTTTTAAGAGGTAGTTTTAATCCCCTGCCCTATTATATACTAGGGGCTTACAGAGGAGGTCATGCTAATCACAGTGGGACCCCAACGCAAAGTGTTCCCTAGTGTATGTAGGTATTTTCACTGTATTCTGAGTGTCTTTTAACATAGCACTGGCTCTAGGACTGGTTAGTCAGATTCAGTTACCACCAGTATCCGTCTGAAAAAGTTGAGGATACAGGATGATTTTGCAACAAGGCTTCTTTCTGCTCTTCTGTTTGTTCTTTCTGCACGTTATCCTTCTTCCTGCACTTTTCTTTGTCTTTGAGGACTTCTGTTGCTTCTTTCTGCATTTCTTTTTTTTCTTTCTGTGCGTTTTTTTCTTCTTTCTTCACATGTCCTATCTCTGTAGGCATAGTTAGAAATTAGCATTTAACAAACCTTTGAAATTCACTGAAAAAAAACATAGGTTTCAGGCACGTTATAGTTAGGAATTAGCATTTAAAAAACCTTAGAAATTCACTGAAAAAACCATAGCTTTCAGGGGCGTTATAGTTAGCTGGACTTTTCACTCGTACAAAACCATTGAAATTCCCCCATTATAGTTAGTTCAGCCAACTATAACTCGCGCGCCCACAATGCACTGCTGATGACATCACATATTACATCACTCATGACATGGTCAGTGGCATCACTCTTGACATCACTGATGACATCATCCTTGTGATAGAGTGGCGGTCGCGCGAGTTATAGTTATCTGAACTAACTATAAGGGGTGAATTTCATTGGTTTTTTACGAGTGAAATATCCACCTAACTATAACATGTGTGAAACCTATGGTTTTTTAAGTGAATTTGCAAGGTTTTTTAAATGCGAATTCCTAACTATAACGTGTATGAAACCTATGGTTTTTTCAGTGAATTTGTACGGTTTTTTAAATGCTAAGATATGTATGTATTATTATTTTTTATATATATTTTTTTATGGTTTTTCACCGTGTGTGCACGGTGCGCGCACCCCCGCGATTTTTAAAAAGAAATGTTTTAATGTTTTTTTCTGCCTTCTGGGTCCTTCAGGGACCCCCTGACAAAGGCTAGGGGGTCAGGAACTCTCTACCCTGCCCCCTTTTCACGTTCACCACCTTCCTTTTCCACTCTTGCATTGAAAACAAACAAAATGGCGGCCGACACTTCCTGATTTCGACCGATTCGAATGTTGACTGACATGTAACAACCAATCAGAATTACGCTCGCGCACGTTAAGGTGCGCGCACGGTGCGCGCACAGTGCGCTCACGGTGCGCGTCTATAGATATGCATGTGCTTTTAACTGCAATTTTCTCAGGAACTACTGAACAGATTGACTCCATATATGCAAAAGGCACTTCACTGACCTGAGGACTACCTCTCTGCCAAATTTCAAGTAATTCTGTTCAGCCGTTCGGGCTGTACCTTCGACTAAAGGTCCTATGGGAAAATGCATTGGGAAAACGCGTTTTGTGACCCCCCTTTTTTCTCGGCCCCCGCTTGACCAATCCCCCCAAGACTTTCAGGGTAGGAGCTGAGCGGAGCGCCCCATTAGTTTTGAAAATTTCGCGAAGATTCGTCAACCGGCGCCAAAGTTATTCAAAATAGAATTTTGAGATTTCCTATGGAAACACGGTCCTAACTATAACTATCTACTGGCGACCGCCAGTAGATAATACCAATATCTTTTCCCAACAAGGATGACAACGCCGTGTGTGAGCTGAAAGTATTTTACTGTCAAGCTACCATCGAACGCCTTTCAGCTGAAACACAGCCTTGTCCACTGATGCAGAGGTGCCATTTTTGCCCGTATTTACAAAATTACTGTATGATCTGCTACCAAAAGAAAGTGAAGACATACTTAACTTCTCGCACAGATTACGCATTTCCTTCTTATTACCACATTGACCTCAACTCACTTGTTTCATGAAATTTATGGAAATCCCCTTCCGAGAGTGCTGACCAATTTGTTTTGCGTGGAGTAGAAATTCGTTTTCGCAAGTTCACCCTTGCATGTATATATATATTCACTGAAAAAACCATAGGTTTCACACACGTTATAGTTAGGAATTAGCATTTAAAAAACCTTGCAAATTCAGTGAAAAAACCATAGGTTTCACACACGTTATAGTTAGCTGGACATTTTACTCGTAAAAAACCATTGAAATTCCCCCGTTATAGTTAGTGCAGGCAACTATAACTCACGCGACCGCAATCCACTGCTGATGCTAATACTGTATTTAGACACTTATTTGCCCATGTCTTCTTCCATTAAATTTTAGCTATACATATATTACAAATAGTTTTTTTTCATAAAGACACATATGTCATCAGCAGAGGATTGCGGTCGCGTGAGTTATAGTTGCCTGCACTAACTATAACGGGGGAATTTCAATGGTTTTTTACGAGTAAAATGTCCAGCTAACTATAAAGTGTGTGAAACCTATGGTTTTTTCACTGAATTTGCAAGGTTTTTTAAATGCTAATTCCTAACTATAACGTGTGTGAAACCTATGGTTTTTTCAGTGAATTTGTACGTTTTTTTAAATGCTAAGTTACTTTACGCCGTTCGTGGTGTGCGCGCCCACTTAACGCAGTTTGTTCTGTGCGCGCACGGTGCGCTTCGCGCACCGTGCGCGCACAGTGTGCGCTTCGCGCACCGTGCGCGCACAGTGTGCACGCGGTGCGCTTTGCGCACCGCGCGCCCACTTTACGCAGTTAGTGCCGTGCACGCACGGTGGGCACGCGGTGCGCTACGCGCACCACGTGCCTACGTTACGCTGGATGGGCCATGTACGCACGATGCGCTTCGCGCATCGTCCGCACACGGAGGACATATTATGCGCTTCGTTGAGAAACTTAATCTATTAATTGTTCAATACATTAATATGACAGGCACAAAAGGTGCCCTGCGGGCACCTTTTGCACACGGAGGAGGGGTGAGTGTGGATATTTTTTTTTTATAATTAATTTTTACCGTACGCGTACGGTAAGCGTAATCGGCGTTTTTTCGAAAAAAAATAAAATTGCTTTTTTTGCCTTGGGGGGTCTTGTGGGGCCCCTTAATCAATGCTAGGTGGTTAGGAGCTGTCTAACATGCTCCTTTACATATTTTCCACCTTTCTTTTTCCTCCCCCCCTCAGAGTGCGAGAGAGAAAATGGCGGCCGCCGCTTCCTGGTTTCGACCGATTCGAATGTTTACTAAGATCTAACAGCCAATCAGAATCGCGCTCGCGCACGTCACCGTACGCGTACGGTAAGCTTACGGTAAGCGCACCGTTAGCTGCCACAGATATATATATTGATTTAAAGGCTATTTTCTCAGGAACTACTGAACAGATTTACACCAGACTTACAAAAGGCACTTCCTTGACCTGAGGACTACCTCTCTGCCAAATTTCAAGTAACTCTGTTCAGCCGTTCGGGCTGTAGCTGTGTCTAAAGGTCCTATGGAAAAATGCATGGGAAAAACGCGTTTTGGGACCCCCCTTTTTTCTCAGCCCCCGCTTGACGAATCCCCCCGAGACTTTCAGGGTAGGAGCGTAGCGTAGCGCCCCACCTATTTTGAAAATTTCGCGAGGATTCGTCGACCGGCGCCAAAGTTATTCCAAATAGAGTGTTGCGGTTTTCCTATGGAAACAGGGTCCTAACTATAACTACCTACTGGCGACCGCCAGTAGGTAATATATATATATATATATATATATATATATATATATATATATATATATATATATATATATATATATATATATATATATATATATATATATATATATATATATATATATATATATAAGTTATTACTACCTGGCAGCACAACTCCAATGGCTCACACAGGCGGTGGCTAGGGAGTATAGAGGCCCAGAGGGCCCGCAGGGCAGGTTGATTCCTCGTCATGTGCTCGCTTTCATAGTCCTCCAGCAACAGATGGACCTCGCCCAGCTCACTCTGGAGGAACGCACCCTCAGGCTGTGCTGGAACCGGTGTCAGAAGAGGGCCGCCATAGTCCACCCTTATGCCCCAGAGATCCCCCTGGGTATGTGTACGGCGCTCCCGCACGGGGGCGATTGGTCGGGACTAGCCGTTTGGGAGGAGCTGGGCATACAAGTAGTGGGCAATTTATTTAGGGAGGGGGTGCTGTTGCCCTTCCAGGAACTGCAGGACTCTTATGGGCTCCCACGGGGAGACTATTTACTTCACGCTGCTCTCATAGCGGGCCTCCAGAGGCATTGGAATGTGGGGATCTCGGAGCTGCCGGTCGCCGCGGGTTGCCAATACGTGGTGATGGCGGCGGGGACGTCCAAGGCTATTACCTGCCTTTATCGAAGGCTGTCGACGGCATGCTTGCTGCCCCTAGACACGTTGAGGGATAGGTGGGAAGCGGACCTTGGGAAGCCCATCCCCGAGTCGACATGGTCAGCGCTGGTGCGGCGGGCCTGGAAGGGAACGCGTAATGCCCGGTTTCAGCTGGATCAGTTTTTTACATTACACAGGGTTTACCTGACGCCAGTTAAGATATTGCAATATTTTGGGGGTGCACACTCTCAGTGCCCGCGCTGTGGGGGGGGTGGGGCTGATTTTTGACATATGTTTTGGTCATGCGCGGAGTTGGGTGACTACTGGGAAGACGTCATAGACTGCCTGAATCAGGTGACAGACCGCACCATCGCTTCGGAAATGGGGGCCTGCCTGTTGCTTTGGTTCCCTCACACCCGCCGAACGAAGGTTACCAGTAAGTTCTATGACTTAGGGTTGATTATGGCTAAGAGGGAGCTAACCATGCATTGGAAATCACGGGTGGGGCCTAGCTTTCTGAGGTGGAGGACGGCGTTTGCAAAATGGGCAGGCGCAGAGGTCACACTTCGGTTGCAATTAGCGCATAGGAGGAATGACGAAAAGGCATTAGCGACAGCCCGTGCATGGGAGGCATTGGTGGTGGAACTTCAGGGGCTGGTGTCTGACACGGGAGGAGAAGGGAGCATACCTGATCGACAGGAGGAAGCGACAAGTGGGGAGTAGGAGGGGGGCCATGATGATGGGTGGACACATGAGACGCGGCTGGACATGGGGGCCCAAGTTGCCAGAGATAGGTTTGAGTACCCATACACGAATCATAGTACTGGGGGGGTCACATCAGGGGGAGGATAGGTAGATGGGGGCACACTGGCATGGGTTGAGGGAGGGAGAGGGTGGGGGGAGCCCAGGCGGGAAGGGTGACTTTTCTTATGCACAACTAGTTGCAATGTCATGTGTGACACTCTCCGGTGGTGGGCTGGGGCTGTTGTGGAATTGTATTGGGATGTTGGTACGAAAATAATAAAAAAAATGTTTCAAAAAAACAATATATATATATATAATTTATTTACAAAGCAAGCTGGTGTTTCACTTCTTTGTGGATGTAACATGCAGCCTGTGATCAAGGGCTCGAGAGAGTCTGAAAAGCCTAATGCGATGAAAGGCTGGATTCCAACTGAAATGGTTTTGTACTTACCTGCAACTTATTTCACGAGGAGTGCCGCTTTGTTTTCTGGGACAGATTTGGTGATATATATATATATATATTCACTTAAAAAACCATAGGTTTCACACATGTTATAGTTAGGTGGATATTTCACTCGTAAAAAACAATGAAATTCCCCCGTTATAGTTAGTTCAGATAACTATAACTCGCGCGCCCGCAATGCACTGCTGAAGACGTCACATATTACATCACTCATGACATCACTGATGACATCATCCTTGTGATAAAGTGGCGGTCGCGCGAGTTATAGTTATCTGAACTAACTATAACGGGGGAATTTCATTGGTTTTTTACGAGTGAAATATCCACCTAACTATAACATGTGTGAAACCTATGGTTTTTTAAGTGAATTTGCAAGGTTTTTTAAATGCTAATTCCTAACTATAACGTGTATGAAACCTATGTTTTTTTCAGTGAATTTGTACGGTTTTTTAAATGCTAAGTTATGTATGTATTATTATTTTTTTATATATTTATTTTGCAATAAACTACGTATTAAATTATTATTTTTTTGGGGGTTTTTCACCGTGCGCGCACTCCGCGATTTTTTCAACATTTAAAAAAAAAAAAAAATTCTGCCTTCGGGGTCCTTCAGGGACCCCCTGACAAAGGCTAGGGGGTCAGGAACTCTCTACCCTGCCCCCTTTTCACGTTCGCCACCTTCCTTTTTCACTCTCGCACTGAAAACAAACAAAATGGCGGCCGACACTTCCTGATTTCGACCGATTCGAACGTTGACTAACATGTAACCACCAATCAGAATTACGCTCGCGCACGTTAGGGTGCTCGCACGGTGCGCGCACGGTACGCGCTTATAGATATTTATATGATTTTAAATGCTATTTTCTCTGGAACTACTGAACAGTTTGACACCAGACCTGCAAAAGGCACTTCCCTGACCTGAGGACTACCTCTCTGCCAAATTTCAAGTAATTCTGTTCAGCCGTTCGGGCTGTACCTTCGACTAAAGGTCCTATGGGAAAATGCATGGGGAAAACGCGTTTTGGGACCCCCCTTTTTTCTCGGCCCCCACTTGACGAATCGCCCCGAGACTTTCAGGGTAGGAGCTGAGCGGAGCGCCCCGTTAGTTTAGAAAATTTCGCGAGGATTCGTCAACCGGCGCCAAAGTTATTCAAAATAGAATTTTCAGATTTCCTATGGAAACACGGTCCTAACTATAACTATCTACTGGCGACCGCCAGTAGATGATATATATATATATTTATTCATATATACATACATACATCCAAAACACCCGTAACCTCCTCCAAAAGACAGGCACAGACACCGATTCATTACTCTGTTTAATGCAGTAATGTCTGCATGATGTGTTTTGGCCGGTCCCTATATATATTATACTTACTTAAACGGACTTTAAACCAGCTGTTTTCAGCCATTGCGTCATTCACCTTTTGCTTTGCCCACTATAGCATACATACAAAGGGGTCAGCCTACATAAAGAACTGGCTAACTTCGCTTTGAGTGACTGCATTTTGCTCTTTCACAAGGAACGCATCCACACACACAAAAGATAGTTTTGTTCAATGCCATTGTTTTTGTTTTTACTTATTACCTTGATGTTGCCTTTGTATTTAGAGTCTGATGTGATAGAAGGCCGCTTTCTACCAGCTTTTCCATGTTGAGCACAGAACACATGCTACCTTTATCACTTTCTGCCTTCTGCTAATGGTGTAAATTCCTTCTGGAGTGTCCTTTGTTTATCTGACAACTGCTATTTCACAGCATGTCACATTACTCCCATTTCAAACTGTTATTCGTCAAGATTTCTTTCTTTTTAACTATGCATGCATACTACTATGCATTTATAACTGCACAGTCTTATAACATGTTGGTATGTATTTTAATTGAGGACTACATTTATATTTGACTACCCTATCTATCCATAAAACCATATCAAGCTATGCAAGTCTGTCTGTCTGTCTGTCTGTCTGTCTGTCTATCAATCTATCTATAGAACCCTATCTATCTATCTATCTATCTATCTATCTATCTATCTATCTATCTATCTATCTATCTATCTATCTATCTATCTATCTGTCTGTCTGTCTGTCTGTCTGTCTGTCTGTCTGTCTGTCTGTCTGTCTGTCTGTCTGTCTGTCTGTCTGTCTATCTGTCTATCTATCTGTCTATATGTCTGTCTGTCTGTCGATGTGTTTATCTAAACAATCCTATCTATCTATCTATCTATCTATCTATCTATCTATCTATCTATCTATCTATCTATCTATCTATCTATCTATCTATCTATCTATCTATCTATCTATCTATCTATCGTTGAAAGCCTCTCTATTTGTAAGAAAGTTTTACAAAAGCATTACAAATTAATATTAGCAAAGGCAAGAGGCTAGCAGCCAATGTCATACCAAGAACTTTTGTCTTCAATAATGCTATGAGTAGAACATAGTAATCTATAGGGGTCTTCAGCCAGACTCCATACTCTTTTGTTGTGTCATTCACATTTCTTTCCTACAGCCTTTGCAGCTTGCTTCACGTGGAAGTGGGGCAAAACACTTCAGCCCTTAGCTGACGCTACTTCGAGTTACACAGTGCTTCCCTTTCACAAGAAGCACATGAATACACAAAGTAGTCCTCTCCTGTGTTAAGGGCTACTATGGTAATGTGTGGTTTTTGAAACCAGAATTGTTTTGCCTTTAACAATATATGTTTTTTAGATTAATGAAAGCCCATTATATCCTACTGTTTTAAAATTTTAGCGGATGGGATATCTGTCACCATTGTGATGGAGTAACCAGACCGTCAAGATCTAAATCAGGCCCTATGTTTGGTATTGAGTCCATTTTAGACTCTGTCCAGTACTTTGCTAAAGCCCACCAGGCGCATTGTGGTACTTGTAGTGCTGTTCTGCCTCTCTTCTACTTGATTCAGACTCTCACAAAGCCCTGCTATTGTGCTGTGTCTGATATGCATGTCAACACTGCTGCAGTGAAGACCACAGTGCCATATCTCTATTGCGCTTGTTTGCTTCAATGCACAAACAGCCAATGGCCAGGAGGTTCAATGAAGCCAAATCCACTTCTTGGTTCCAGGTGCATGTGTAACCCTGGAAGAAGCTGCTTCAGCCTTCATTGGCACTGAAGACATACTTTATTGCAGTATAATACAACTTTTCAGAAATCACTTGGAAACATAAAGGCATTTTCTTATCCACAAATGGCAGACTGCCAACTCATTCATGATTGCCAGCAACAATTAAGTAACTATTTGCCCATCCTGTTACCACAAGGTTCTACTCATAGGCCCGCTAGGTCCCCAAATATGGCTGTTTTTGCCCTGAAAACTACAGTTAAAAAGCTGCTAAGACTTTTTTGCTATTGAGTTTTGTGAAAAGGCTACTAGGCAATGTAACCGAGTTCGAAGGATGTCTTATGGTGCATTCACTGCAGCCATGCCACTCTTCTGCTTCTCCTAAATAATGTCCTAACGCCTGCATTGGTTCTGATGTTGTGTGTCATTCTATGACAACCTTTCTTTTTTTAAGATACTAATCATGCGGATGTTGTCATAGTCAAGCCTACGGTATACCCCATTTACCTCAGAATCACTGCAGGGACTACAGTAATCTGACCACTACCTCAATTTACCACAAATATGACTTGGTACTACTGCTCAAATTGACTAGCACTGCAGTTAGAATAGTAAACCTCTGAGTCAAGGTAAGGGCAGGTTGATGTTATGATCAAGGGTGAAGGCATGGTTAAGTTGATGTAGTCATCTGTCACCGTAGTGGGGGTTCAGATCATTGGAATTATTCTGAGACTGCATTTGCCAATCTCTGGTGCTCTGCTATCTCCCCTCAAATGGCATCGGCCCAAACTTTCTTGTTTTAGTCCCCAATGCTAACAACAGACTGTCTGCTAACTATCTAGCCAACATCCCTGTTTCCGAGCCGTGACCTTGAAAGGCGGTGGAGTGCTACAAGCTGCCAATTCTAAGTCTCACCATCGGAATCCCAGTCCAGTTCGTGTTTTCGCTGCACCCGCAAAAAACGATTGGCTGTTTGAGGTCAAAGAAGTCGAAGAAGACGCGGCTCCCGCTCCCGCCTCTGTTCCCTCCGGCGGCATTGTTCCAGCATTGTTTCAGCATTGTTTTCAGCCTCTGCTTTGGCCCCCCGCTTTCATTAGCGGTCGGCGGGGGTTGGCTGTGGCGAATTGCGGTGGCAGCAGTGCGCGGTGGCCGTGGTGATTCCCGCAGTGACTCCTGCGATTCTCCTGTGGCCTGGGGGCCGCGGTGGCAGTCAGACCACCCCTTCTCTTCACCCTTTGCCCTTCACCCTTTGCCCTTCACCCTCAGACCCCAGTTGCAGCTGCAGGCGGAGCTGTGAGCAGGGCGTAGGTGGAGGTTAGGGGAGCTGCAGACGAGCTGCTCGGGCCGAGAGTCAAGTCGAGACCCGACTGAGAATCGAAGACATTGAGACTTTAGCAGCCTTGTTGTTCACCGGCTGCACGGGACACAACAAACTACTATCCGGAGGAACCCCTGGAGGGACGAGGGTCTCAGGGCCGAACTACTTACCCCACACTGCTACTTTCACTCTGGGGAGGTCTGCAACCCCCAGAGTGCACCATTTTCTGCCGCAGCTGCCGCGAGTGAGGGGGAGGCGTGGTTATCACGTTTATAGCACTGCCTCTCCCACCGCAGCCTGGGATGCACGCGGGACGTGCCCGGACGAAGCCCGGACCAAGGGCGGGCCCGTCTGAGTCCGTCTGAGACAGCACAAGACTGGGCTGGGCCACCTTATATACATCTGACTCTTTTTATTGCAAGGTACTGTTTAATTTCTCTGATCCGCTGCTATGCCTCCTGTGGGGGCTAGTCTATTGAGCAAACGTAAGGCAGGAGTGGGAGGGGGGTGGTGGGAACCCTCGATGCCTTTTTGACTAGGGCAGAATCTGCGCTGATCCACGAGATCCAACTAACAGAGCGCAGGTTATCCTTAGAACCTCAAATGCCCCTAACTTATGGTAGTTTGGCTCCCCCCACTGTTCCAACACAAATAGATACATCCTCTGTCATACCTTCCTCGTCCCTAAGTCAGTACACATCGGGTCCCAACGCTCCATTACCATCTACTCCATCTAGCCCAGATTCCAACTCAGGCATAACAATGGTTACAACCAGGGGCAAGAAAGCAACACAGGCTGCAAAAGGGGAACCACCCTCGAAGAAAAGGAAAGGCCGAGGTCCATCGAAGGCTATCCTCCAACCATCAGGGGGAGTTAAACGGAAGGTAGCCTCAAGGGGGCATGGTGGGTGCTGTCAAACCATATTGGCTTCCACTAGTGACAGCTTACCAGGCCATGCCGTTGATAGGCCACCTAGTGCAGGGAATCTCAAATCTAATTGACCCCTTGATGCAAAAATTGTGTCTGATAGAAGATAGAATATAGACTTAACAAAATGGAGCAGGGCCTATCCCATAATATCTTGAGCAATTCTAACGTACAGACGGATGGTGGGGGCATCTCTTCTCAGGGGGGAGTTGGGTTCTGCATAACAGAGGGTCTGTAACTAACGCACCGAATCTCACCGTACTAGCCTCTGCTGATAGTCATCATGTCTCCTTGCTACGGGGAGGTACTAACTTACCGGGTTCGCAGCATGCCCTGAGAGAAACTCGCACACGCTTCCCTCAACAACCACGTCCTGCAGGTGCTCGGAATGCTTTTAACTTCCTACAGCTTCCCCTGGAAGCCACTCCCGACACTGCAGTCCTAGGTAATGTCCCTGGGTTTGCATCGCAGGCATATGAGGACTGATCAACTCTGAGAAATAAGGCTTTACATTTACTGAGCTCAAGGACAGGGATCAAAAACCAACTGTTCACTGAATTTAAAATGGCTCGCAGAGTACCATGGGTAGGGAAGTCCCAAAAGTCCCTTAGGGGTGACTGTGTGGTTCCAAGTTTTAGGTCCCGCGGTTTGGTACAGCATATTCTGGAGAGGGCAGGGGACCATGATGCCAGGGATGATATCTCTGTTCTTCCCCTGGGGTATTTCTATCGACCCACAGATATCACTAGACCTGCTGAATGGAGAGGGACGGTTCTGTCGGGTAAACAGTATTGCTTCAAGAAAAATCATCATTTTTATGCATATACGAACACACATGGAGACCATAAATAATTTTTCAAAAAGGCTTTATGAATTGCATCATTCATAAATAACTAATGGCAATGGCTGTCAAATGTAAAACATAGTTGTGACAAAGTGGCATGAAGTGACATAAAGTGCTCAGTGCTCTGGTGAAAAGTGCGTAATATATACAGTGTGATTTTTGCAGGATACGAATAATTTGCAAAGGTCAGTCTGAGCGAATGATCAAAACAAACTGCAAGTCGATTGAATCAGTCTTTTATGCAGAGTATTTCAACTGATCCTTCAATAAGTGTCGACGTTTCAACCCAAGATAGCGTGATTCGCTAGTCAAAGCGGGTCTTCATCAGGACAGGGATAGACAGCCTATGAAATAGTAATAAATATGGTCAGGTGTGTTCGAAAGACTGAATGGCGTCTATAATTGCGCATGCAGGGTGAGGACTCACCAAATTAAGCAAACCAAATGTTGCTTGAGGGGCGATGTGAAATGGAGAGGCAAAAGCAGTAGTATCCTGTTCTCCCTGATTGAAAAATAAATATAAATTAGGATAAGTAGCCCTGTCGTGGCTAATTGAAAGATCAAATGAGTATGGAGATATGTAAAGACTTACTTTGAAAATGCGTGAGTTCCGTTCAAATTTGGAACGAATCCGCGTAGGGGAATGATCGTCCTTTGCGGGAGCATAAACGAGATTCTGGTATTCAGACGGATGATTTACTGTCAAAACAAATTAAATTATACTCAGTCAGGAGTTCGAGTCAAAACGGGCAGGCGGCTGACTCATGGAGGGGGAGGAGAGAGGAGATAGCGCACACTCACCATCTAGTTTCTGCAATTAATGTGTGATCAGAAGCGCGCAGGCAAGCGTCCTGTCATTCGCGATGTCTGTCAGCGAATGTGACAAGCGCTGTCAATTAAAAAAGCGAGGAAATGCACCGGATTTGGCGCGTGCGGCCGCGTCATCTGTCGGTTGCTTGGAAACGCTCGTGACTCGGATCTCAGAGTCCTGATTGGATATAGTGGCGGATCATCATTGGCTAGAATGAACGTTGTTAGGGTAACGTCAAACTTGGTTACTAGGTGCGTCGTGTGTCGATTACATGGAAACACTCGTGACTCTGATCTCTGAGTCATGATGTGGTAGCGGATCTAGATTGGCTAGAATGGACGTTGCTAAGTGATACCGTCAAACTCGGAGCCCCGGTGTGTGTAATCAGATGGGGGCGACGTCAAAGACGTGACTCGAAATAATTAAAATAATTAAAAGGAGAGGAGAGAGCGCTGTGAATTGGAGCGCGAACGGTGATGTGATGGCCCTCATAGTAAATAAAGAGGCAATCAATGGATAAATTGTGCATCAGAAATGTAAATAAAACAAAATTGAGAACAAGCAAAACATGCAGGCACAATGAGGATTTTGCTGTAAGTATTCAAAATGTATACATACATTTGGTGTTTAGGAGGCATTGGTGGAGATGATACAATAAATAGATTTTTACACACCAATGGCTATTAGGCTAACATTTGGTTCATGTGAGCGTTTGGCAATGTTGGGATTATGTACATATAAAAGGTTCAACAAAAATAAAAATACAGGTGGTTATGACACATCTGACTGGTGTTTAGGAACGGATTAAAATTAAATTAAGATTCTTGTCTAAAGGCGTGCCAACCGTCTCAAGCGATTTGGATGTGGTTCAATAAAGCTTTTAACTTAGGAATTCAAAACTTAAGAGGCTAAGCAAAGTGTAGAGACATATCTGAATGCCTTAATACAACCAGGTCTGTGTCCTGTGTGACCAAAGCGGCACATGGGGGTATGTACGGGGGATTCATGTTGCAGTGTTACCCAAAGTACTGAAGATATAGACTAAAGTTGCCCCATCTGTTTTGCCGTCTCCTCAATTTCGTTCAACCCGGTCTGAACAGAGTTGAGCAAATGGATCCACCTACATTCTTTGTAGTTTAGGGTCCCAGAAATCGCACCACCCCTAACATTGGGGCTGACTTTTTCATCAAAAAAATCGTAAAAAAGTACTGGAACCTGGTAGCGAGTGAATTGATGATCCAGCAAGACCCTATCTTTGCATTCAAGCGGGGCAAAAACATTAAAGACTCACTAGTACGAGCCTTCCTTGAACCACCCAAACAACCAGACTTGAGGAACTATTTTGGACTGCCACCAGTGTCGGGACACCACAAATGTGGGCAATGCAAAGCATGCGACCTCTGCCAGGAGGGTAACGTCTTTAGTTATGGAAATAAAACGTACAAATTGCCCCAATTCACCAACTGTAACAGTTCGCAAGTTATCTATGCCATCATCTGTCCCTGCGGCCTTATCTATGTAGGTCAAACAATTCAGAAAGCAAAAGCCAGAATCCTCCAACATACAAGCAGGATTAGGTGCAAAGTACAAGGGGCGCCTATGGTTGAGCATTTTGTGACACACAATCACCCTCCTGACAGCATCAAATGGTGGATCCTAGAAAAAGTCAGCCCCAATGTTAGGGGTGGTGCGATTTCTGGGACCCTAAACTACAAAGAATGTAGGTGGATCCATTTGCTCAACTCTGTTCAGACCGGGTTGAACGAAATTGAGGAGACGGCAAAACAGATGGGGCAACTTTAGTCTATATCTTCAGTACTTTGGGTAACACTGCAACATGAATCCCCCGTACATACCCCCATGTGACGCTTTGGTCACACAGGACACAGACCTGGTTGTATTAAGGCATTCAGATATGTCTCTACACTTTGCTTAGCCTCTTAAGTTTTGAATTCCTAAGTTAAAAGCTTTATTGAACCACATCCAAATCGCTTGAGACGGTTGGCACGCCTTTAGACAAGAATCTTAATTTAATTTTAATCCGTTCCTAAACACCAGTCAGATGTGTCATAACCACCTGTATTTTTGTTGAACCTTTTATATGTACATAATCCCAACATTGCCAAACGCTCACATGAACCAAATGTTAGCCTAATAGCCATTGGTGTGTAAAAATCTATTTATTGTATCATCTCCACCAATGCCTCCTAAACACCAAATGTATGTATACATTTTGAATACTTACAGCAAAATCCTCATTGTGCCTGCATGTTTTGCTTGTTCTCAATTTTGTTTTATTTACATTTCTGATGCACAATTTATCCATTGATTGCCTCTTTATTTACTATGAGGGCCATCACATCACCGTTCGCGCTCCAATTCACAGCGCTCTCTCCTCTCCTTTTAATTATTTTAATTATTTCGAGTCACGTCTTTGACGTCGCCCCCATCTGATTACACACACCGGGGCTCCGAGTTTGACGGTATCACTTAGCAACGTCCATTCTAGCCAATCTAGATCCGCTACCACATCATGACTCAGAGATCAGAGTCACGAGTGTTTCCATGTAATCGACACACGACGCACCTAGTAACCAAGTTTGACGTTACCCTAACAACGTTCATTCTAGCCAATGATGATCCGCCACTATATCCAATCAGGACTCTGAGATCCGAGTCACGAGCGTTTCCAAGCAACCGACAGATGACGCGGCCGCACGCGCCAAATCCGGTGCATTTCCTCGCTTTTTTAATTGACAGCGCTTGTCACATTCGCTGACAGACATCGCGAATGACAGGACGCTTGCCTGCGCGCTTCTGATCACACATTAATTGCAGAAACTAGATGGTGAGTGTGCGCTATCTCCTCTCTCCTCCCCCTCCATGAGTCAGCCGCCTGCCCGTTTTGACTCGAACTCCTGACTGAGTATAATTTAATTTGTTTTGACAGTAAATCATCCGTCTGAATACCAGAATCTCGTTTATGCTCCCGCAAAGGACGATCATTCCCCTACGCGGATTCGTTCCAAATTTGAACGGAACTCACGCATTTTCAAAGTAAGTCTTTACATATCTCCATACTCATTTGATCTTTCAATTAGCCACGACAGGGCTACTTATCCTAATTTATATTTATTTTTCAATCAGGGAGAACAGGATACTACTGCTTTTGCCTCTCCATTTCACATCGCCCCTCAAGCAACATTTGGTTTGCTTAATTTGGTGAGTCCTCACCCTGCATGCGCAATTATAGACGCCATTCAGTCTTTCGAACACACCTGACCATATTTATTACTATTTCATAGGCTGTCTATCCCTGTCCTGATGAAGACCCGCTTTGACTAGCGAATCACGCTATCTTGGGTTGAAACGTCGACACTTATTGAAGGATCAGTTGAAATACTCTGCATAAAAGACTGATTCAATCGACTTGCAGTTTGTTTTGATCATTCGCTCAGACTGACCTTTGCAAATTATTCGTATCCTGCAAAAATCACACTGTATATATTACGCACTTTTCACCAGAGCACTGAGCACTTTATGTCACTTCATGCCACTTTGTCACAACTATGTTTTACATTTGACAGCCATTGCCATTAGTTATTTATGAATGATGCAATTCATAAAGCCTTTTTGAAAAATTATTTATGGTCTCCATGTGTGTTCGTATATGCATAAAAATGATGATTTTTCTTGAAGCAATACTGTTTACCCGACAGAACCGTTTGTAATATTTTGATTACCCGCCCAGGTTCTGAGGGATACTGGGTTACCCCATTTTGATATTATCGAATGGAGAGGGACATCACAAACACTTGGCCAATTTAAATTTTCAGTCCCCCTTAACAACCGCTTCGATGTTTTTTCCTCTTTAGAAGACATCGACTGACTTGAACCACTTGACTGCACCGATTCACCTGGGACAGGTATACCTAGGGGCCACGATGACCATGGTAATGGTCCCCCTGTTTGCGATCCATCTGATTCTTTTAAAACCCGGGATATCTGAACAGAGCAGGATGCAATAGGTAATAACCCTGGCTATCTTGGGAGCGTTTATACCACCAAGGTGGAACAGAGTATGGTGGAGAGGCCGGAAGTCATGGTTGATGCTCACCCAGTAGGATCCATTCCACTAGACTGTTCCTATAGTCTGGATGCACAGGTGGCTGTGAACCTACCTCCTCCCTATCCATCGCTTGCATGTCCATCTCCAGGGCACCTAAAGTCTGTCATGACAGTGGGCTCCTGGAACATTGCAGGGCTTCTGCCCAAAACCGCATCCAGTGACTGGGCAACTTTTATCGAACAGTTTGACCTTTGGGCATTCCAGGAGACCTGGTCCATTGATCAGGTATATTATCCTGGGTTTTTAAATTTTTCTAAACCTGCCCAAGGGGGACGGAAAGGTAGACCCATTGGTGGCCTCACTTGTTGGGTGAGACAGCAAACGGGTTACAGGGTTGAGGTGGTCCCCATCGACAGTCTGGATATTATGCCCCTACGGCTTCGGACGGTTCAAGCACGAGATATTTTTATAATTAATATCTATGCAAGAGGGCAACCGGGTGGGAGGTGTTCCGAGACAGTAGCCCTCCTTCATAGTTTTCTGGATAGCCAGAGGGGTGGGTGCAACTTGTTAATCATGGGAGACTTCAATTGCACCTTTGAACCGCTTGATCTGGAAGATGGCAATTTAAGTACCGACTAGGACTCACAGTGGAATATCCCGTCCCTAGACATGAGCCAAATTAAAAAATGGACAGAAGACTGTCTGCTAACTATATAGCCAACATCCCTGTCATGTTCTTAACTCCCAACTCCCCATCTTTACTATTTAACTCGCCTTTTGATCTACTCTAGCATTACTATAATAACAATTCCAATCAAATTTGTGATTTATAATTCCAACCACACAGCATCTTTAAATAAATCAATTGCAAATTTTCAAAAACCCACTAAATTATATTCAGGTATTTAAATCCTTAAAATTCTACATTTCGTTTAAGAAAAATATATACATAAAACCATCTATGTGTTGCACCATTACCCGAATTTCTTTAGCCCTATTTGATCAGCTACTTAAAATTTACACTTTACATCAAGAAGGTAAAAGGCGATGAACAGTGATCTCTCAGAGGCAGAAATCTTAATTATGCTGCACCAACTGCAAATTCATTGTAAACGTACTCATTCTCACAGAAAATAGTGATGGGGTAGTCCTTAATTTGAACAGGAGGGTTTCTGCGTGCTTTAGGGGACAGGAGGAATACATATGGTTCTTTTATGGCAGTCTTGCGCCACCTGTGGCAGAATTATAGACTGCAACTTGGTAATTAAAAAAATAGTGCTGAAGACTAAGCAGTAACCCTTAAGAATTCATAAGGAACCTTCATATAGCGTGACCAAAATGGGACTTTGTTTGTTGGTGACCGTATTAAGTACCATGAAGTCAGCCACAGCAAATGTATGGCTTTAGTCACAAAATCTGGATGGTCTTATACAATAACAGCTTACGTCATAAGTGCAAGTGAGCTGCGACCCCCTAAGAAAATGTATGGGCACTGGCAGTTAAGTTTTTTTTTACAATTTGAGCACTTTATGGGTCACATTCACTTTACTGTAAAATAATATATACACTCATCGAATATTGAAAAAAAATTCTGAACACAAAATAATAATTATGCACTGTGTATTACACATTTGAAAGCTTACGTTTGTAAAAGTTAGTATGGAATTGCTGTACATGGAATGTATGAGTCTGACCTAAAAGCAGAGCATGATGTTCAAATAATTTATAATACTTAAGCTGGGATGCTGAAGTGGTCAGCAGCGCCATTGAACCGTGGGCAGATTAAAACACATGTGATCTCTATCTGTACCTTGCTCTTGTAACATGAAAATGAGACACATAATTACCAACAGACTTTCAATGGCTTGTCTGTCCATCAAGATGCGCAAATGAGGCTAGACCTAAAGGTGTCTCTTGCATGCCTTAAAATGGCATTTTAAATACCTTTTAAGCCTCTGGAAGTAACCACTGAAAATTCGCTTTCATTAAAGTTTCAGAATTAAAGCTGTTCATAGCTTTTATCTGCAGCCTATAAAGCAAACCCTGTCTCCTTTGAAGTTGGCTTTGGTCACAGTGTGCAGTAGAAAGGTCAATAAAATGCAAATCTAAAGCTGACTGCTCAGCAGATCACTTGTGTCAAGCGACACCCCAGATGGTGGAATATGCAAACAATGTGTCATTAGTGCACCAGGTCAGAGACAGACACCCCAGCCCGTGGAATAATCAAGCAATGTGTCACTAGTGCACCAGGTCACAGATATCCCAGTTCGAGGAATAATCAGGCAATGTGTCACTAGTGCACCAGGTCACAGATATCCCAGTTCGAGGAATAATCAGGCAATGTGTCACTAGTGCACCAGGTCAGAGACAGACACCCCAGCCCGTGGAATAATCAAGCAATGTGTCACTAGTGCACCAGGTCACAGATATCCCAGTTCGAGGAATAATCAGGCAATGTGTCACTAGTGCACCAGGTCACAGATATCCCAGTTCGAGGAATAATCAGGCAATGTGTCACTAGTGCACCAGGTCACAGATATCCCAGTTCGAGGAATAATCAGGCAATGTGTCGCTAGTGCACCAGGCCACAGACAACCCATCTTGCTTAATAATCAGGCAATATGTTGCTAGTGCACCAGGCCACAGACAACCCATTTTGCTGAATAATCAGGCAATATGTCACTAGTGCACCAGGTGACAGACAGACACCAACCCAGCTAAAGTAAAAATCAGGCTATGTGTTACTATGTACCAGGTCACAGACAGACATCGAAGATCGAGGAATATTCAGGCAATGTGCCACTAGTGCACCAGGTGACAGACAGACACCCACCCAGCTCAAGTAAAAATCAGGCAATGTCTTACTATGTACCAGGTCACAGACAGACATCGAAGCTCGAGGTATATTCAGGCAATGTGTCACTAGTGCACCAGGTCCCAGACACCCCAGCTCTTGAAATAATTAGGCAATATTTCACTAATACATCAGGTCACAAACAGACACCCCAGATGGTGGAATATTCAAACAATATGTCACTAGTTCACCAGGTCACAGACAGACATCCCAGATGGTGGACTATTCAGCCAATGTGTCGCTAGTGTACCAGGTCACAGAAAGACACCCCAGCTCGTAGAATATTCAGACAATGTTTCACTAGTGCGCCAGGTCACAGACAGACACCCCAGCTCAAGCAATAATCAGGCAATGTGCCACTAGTGCACCTGGTGATTTACAGACACCCCAGATCGAGGAAAAATCAGGCAATGTGTCACTACTAACTGGTTATAGACACCCCAGCTCGAGGAATATTAAGGTAATGTGTCACAAGTACACCAGGTGACAGACAGACAACACAGAGTGTGAAACATTCAGGAAATGTGTCAGTAGTGCACCAGGTCACAGACAGGCACCACAGATCATGGAATATGCAGGCAACGTGTCACTAGTGCACCAGGTCACAGACACCCCAGCTCAAAGAATACTCAGGCAATCCCAGATGGTGGAATATTCAGGCAATGTGTCACTAGAGCAGCAGGTCACAGACACTCCAGCTTGAGGAATAATCAGGCAACGTGTCACTAGTACACCAGGTCACAGACACCGCAATTTGTGGAATATTTAGGCAATGTGTCACTACTAGTGCACCAGGTCACACATAGACACTGCAGATGGATGAATATTCAGGCAATGTGCTGGTAGTGCACCAGGTCAAAAACAGACACTCTAGCTTGTTGAATAGTCAGGCAATGTGTCACTATTGCATCTTGTGACAGACAGACACCCCAACGTGAGGAACAATCATGCAATATGTCACTAGTGAACCTGGTGATGGACAGACACCCCAGCTTGAGCAATAATAAGGCAATGGTCTTCCAGAGAGCCACCTTAGATGCCCTAAAGGTAGGTTGCCCATTGGTTGCTACCTCTCTCACCCTTTAACACCCCTAAATTGAGTACTCAGGAGGCATCCCTGTACATTGAACTTCAATGGTCAAAAAAGAAGAAATGGTCTCACCAGGTCTCTGACAGACACCCCAGTTGGTGTAAGATTCAGGCAATGTGTCAATAGTGCACCAGGTTACATTCAGACACCACAGCTCTTGAAATAATCAGGCAATATGTTTCTGGTCCACCAGGTCTCAGACACCCTAGCTCAGGTAATCACCAGGCAATGTGTTACTAGTGCACCAGATCATTCACACCCCAGCTCATGCAATAATCAGGCAATGTGTCACTATTGCACAAGGTCACAGACAGACACCCCACCTCGAGCAATAATCAGACAATGTGTCATGGGTGCCCCAGCTCACAGACATCCCAGATGGTGTAATATTCAAGCAAGATGTCACTAGCGCATGTGGTCACAGACTGACACCCTAGATAGTGGAACATTAAGGAAAGGTGTCACTAGTTAACCAGGTCAAAGACACTCCAGCTTGAGGAATAATCAGACAATGTGTGACTAGTGCACCAGGTCACAGACAGACACCCTAGTTTCTTTAAGATTAAGCCAATGTGTCACTAGTGCACCAGGTTACATTCAAACACCACAGCTCATGGAATAATCAAGCAATGTGTTCCTAGTCCACCAGATCATCGACACCCCAGCTCATGGTGCACAAGGTCACAGACAGACACCACAGCTGATGGAATATTCAGGCAATGTATCAGTAGTGGAACAGGTCACAGACACCCCAGCTCGTGGAATATTCAGGCAACGAGTAACTAGTGCACCACGTCACAGATAGACAGCTTGTGGAATAGTCAAGCAACGTGTCACTAATGCACCTGGTGACAGAGAGACACCCCAGCAAGAGTAATATCAGGCAATATGTCACTAGTGAACCTGGTGACAGACAGAAACACTAGATTGAGGAAAAATCAGACAATGTGTCACTAGTGCACCAGGTCACACAGACACCACAGCTCAAGGAATAATACGGCAATGTGTCACAAATGCACCACATATAAGACAGACATCACAGATCATGGAATATGCAGCTAGTGTGTCACTAGTGCACCAGGTCACAGAAGCACTAGTTTGAGGAATATTAGGCAATGTGTCACTAGTGCAACAGGTCACAGACATCCCAGCTTGTGGAATATTCAGGCAATGTGTCACTAGTGCACCTCATCACAGATGGACACTCCAGTTCATGGAATATTTAGGCAATGTATCTCAAGTGCACCAGGTCACAGACGTACATCGCAGCTTGTGGAATATTCAGACAATGTGTCATTCGTGCACCAGGTCACAGACACCCCAGCACATGGAATATTCAGGCAATGAGTCACCAGTGCACCAAGTCACAGGCAGTCACCCCAGATGGTGGAATATTCAGACAATGTCTCACTAGTACACAATGTAAATGACAGACACTCCAGATCATGGAATATGCAGGTAATGTGCCACTAGGGCACCAAGTCACAGATACCCCAGCTCGAGGAATATTTAGGCAATGCGTCACTAGTGCACCAGGTCGCAGACAGACACCCCATTGTCGAGGAATAATAGGGCAATGTGTTACAAGCACAATAGTTCCCAGATAGACACCCCAGCGTGTGGAACATTCAGCCAATGTGTCACTAGTGCACCAGGTTGCCCACAGACATTCCAGATGGTGAAATATTCGGGCAATTTGTCTGTAGTGCACCAGGTCACAAACAGACACAATAACTCGTAGAATAGTCACCCAATATGTCATTAGTACACCTGGTGACAGACAGACACCCCAGAGCAAGGACAAATCAGGCAATGTGTCACAAGTGCAGCAGGCCACAGCCAGACATCCCAGATCTTGGAATATGCAAGTATTGTGTTACTAGTGCACCATCTCCCAGACCCCCAGCTGGAGAAATGTTTAGGCAATGTGTTATAAACATAACATGTGTATTTGTAAAGCGCACATTGCCTTAGGCTAGCTGGTGCCCCTCAGCAGATCTCCCATCTGCCTTCTATGAAACAACCCTGGCACAAGCTAGACGCATCTAGCTTTGTGTCCAGTCTAAAATCATCCCGCCCCATCTGGCCCAACGAATTGGAGGAAGCGGATAGAGCATATAGGGGCTGGATTAACAACTCACTAGGACACTGCATCCCTAAGAAACTGTCTTGAGCCAAGCAAACGCAATCGCATGCCTGGTTTAACGAGAACCTAATGATGGAAAAAAAACACAGTAAAACTTTGGAACGCACCTGGAGGCGTACCTATGACCCCATAGTTAAAAAGATCTATAGGCAGGCTATCAAAGCCTACCACAAACTTGTACAAAAGTTCAAAGCCGCATTCTACACCAATCTGATCACTTCGAGTCCTAATCCCTCCAAAACCATTTCTCCCTCATAAATGACATGAAAAAACCCCCGGCAGGAACTAATAATATCATATCTACCAGCCTGCACTGCAAATCTTTGGCACGCTACTTCATCAATAAAGTAGAGTGCATTTACAATACACTCGACTCCAGAAGGGCTGCCTCCATACCACGCCTTTCCAACTGCCCACTTGATCTCCCCTATTCTCTACAAGTCCTACCATCTATGTCCCTCAAAGAGATGGAAACTCTAGCAGCTAAGGTGAAATCAGGCTCCCCTGATGATCCAGTAAAACCCGACACCTTCAGGAAATTCCAGGACTGTATCGTGTTGGAGGGTAGGGAACTGATCAACAGATCGCTCCAGTCGTCAGTAATTCCCAAATCTTGCCAAGGTTGTTCCTTTACTGAAAAAGCCATCACTGGATGTTTCTCTACCAGAGAATTTCCGGCCGACTTCCCTGCTTCCTTACCTGACAAAGATCGTGCAATCCCACGTTAATATCACCCTGACCAAGTATTTGGAAGCCAATGAGATTTTGGACCGATCACAAAACGGGTTCCGGCCTAAGCATAGTACACAATCCGCCTTGTTGGAAGTCACAGAGCAGCTGCGGGCATCACTGGATGATGGCAACACCTCGGTACTGATCTTACTTGATCTGAGTGCAACCTTCGACACGGTCTCCCATGAAATTTTGCTCCAACGACTCTGGGAGATCGGGGTCAGTGGTTTGTATCTTTCCTATCCGATTGCTCTTTTCAGATCAACGCCCCTCCATACATGTTCATCACCTATGCCCTCAGCAGTGATGTCCCCCAAGGTTCTGCTCTAAGCCCCACGTTGTTTAATGTGTACGTCCGCCCTTTGGCCCTCCTGGTCAAAGCCCGGATGATCAATATGCTATCATACGCAGACTACACGCAACTGCTATTCACTTTCACCAATAACCCAGCCCAAAACCAACTGAAATTTCGCGAAGATGTTTTGGCTATCTCCGATTGGATGGCAGAAAACTACCTCAAACTTAATTCTTCAAAAACGGAGGTGCTTCTGGTTGGCAGGGATCCCCATAAATGGGACGACCAGTGGTGCCCCGCTGCACTGGGCACTCCACCCCAACCGAAAAGCGCAGTTAAGAATCTAGGGGTCCTGATGGACAACTCCCTCTCGTTCAAGCTCCATGCCATAAAAGTGACAGGTACATGCTTTGGCCACCTACGCGGTCTGAAACCCATTTTGTTTTTTTTTTACGCTTTTACCCGTCAAAGGATCATTCAATTGGTTGTTCTGTCACGACTGTAACGGACTGCTACTGGACGTAAATAAAACTGTCACATAGAGACTTCAAAGGGTGCAGAATGCGGCTGCCCGCATTCTTTGCGCCCTCCCTAAGTATTGTCATACCTCCCATCTCCTGTCCCGCTTATACTGGTTGCCTATCGAACAGAGAATTCAGTTCAAAACTCTTTGCACCACTCACAAGATCCTACATGGCCAGGGCCCCCAGATACTGCAGGGGCTCTGCACATCATATGCCCCAACGTGAGTTCTGCGCTCCGCAGATCTGCATCTGGCATGCACTCCTAGGGTGCGTAGGAGCAGAGCAGGGGGGCGTTCATTTAGGTACCTGGCCCCAGCCCTATGGAACTCTATTCCAATCATGGCGCGCAGCGCACAAGATCATTGGGCATTCCGAAAACAGATCAAAACCTGGCTGTTTTCATCTATCTAGCACTTGATATGTGGGTTTGCTGCGTTCTTGCCCCCTAGGCCTTTAGAAACAGATAATAACTGGCTGTCCTTCCATCTGGCTAGCAACACTTCACCTCGGCTATCCGTTCTTGAGCGCTGGGATGCCCCGTTGCTGGGGCAGCCATGCGCTATACAAGTACTCTTGACATAACATAACATTCACCCGAAGACATCTTGGCGCTGAATAACAGATGTTTCTTGTTATTTGCACAGACACCCCAGCTGGTGGAATATGTCAGCTAAGGTGTCACTAGTGCACCAGGTTACATTTAAATACCCCAGCTCATGGAATAATCAGGCAATGTGTTCCTGGTGTTCCTGGTCCACCAGGTCACAGACACTCCAGCTCGAGTAATCACCAGGCAATGTGTTACTAATGCAACAGGTCATAGACAACCCAGCTCATGGAATAATCAGACGATGTGTCACTAGCGCACAAGGTCACAAACAGACACCCCAGTTCGTGGAATAATAAGGCAATGTGTCACAAGCGGAACAGGTCACAGGCACCCCAGCTCGTGGAATTTTTAGGCGACTTGTCACTAGTGCACCAGGCCACAGATAGACAGCTCAGCTCATGGAATAGTCAAGCAATGTGTCACTAGTGAGGACAAATCAGGCAATGTGTCACTAGTGCACCAGATCATAGACAGACACCCCAGCTCGAGGAAAAATCAGGCAATGTGTTCCTAGTCCACCAAGTCACAGACACCCCCGCTCGAGTAATCACCAGGCAATGTGTTACTAGTGTACCGGGTCATAGATAACTCACCTCATGGAATAGTCAGGCAATGTGTCACTAGTGCACAAGGTCACACAGACACCGCAGCTCATGGAATATTCAGGCAATGTGTCACTAGTGGGACAGGTCACAGACACCCCAGCTCGTGGAATAATTAGGCAACATGTCACTAGTGCACCAGGTCACAGATAAACAGCCCAGCTTGTGGAATAGTCAAGCAATGTGTCACTAGTGCACCTGGTAACAGACAGACACCCCAGATCAAGGACAAATCAGGGAATGGACCACTAGTGTACCAGGTTAGAGGGAGACACCCCAGCTCAGGGAATAATAAGGCAATGTGTCACATGTGCACCAGGCCACAGACAGACACCCCATATTGTGGAGTATGCAGGGAATGTGTTATTAGAGCACCCGGTCCCAGACCCGCCCGCTCGAGGAATTTTCTAGGCAATGTGTCGCTAGTGCAAAAGATCACAGACTCCCCAGCTTGTGGAATATGTCTGTTAAAGTGTCACTAGTGCACCAGGTTACATTCAGACACCACAGCTCATGCAATAATCAGTCATGTGTTCCTGGTCCACCAAGTTACAGACACCCCAGCTTGAGTAATCACCAGGCAATGTATTACTAGTTCACTGGGTCATAGACACCCCACCTCATGGAAAATTCAGGCAATGTGTCACTAGTGCACAAGGTCACACACAGACACCGCAGCTCATGGACTATTTAGGCAATGTGTCACTAGTGGAACAGGTCACAGACACCCTAGCTCGTGGAATATTTAGGTGACATGTCACTAGTGCACTAGGTCACAGATAGACAGCCCAGCTCGAGGAATAATAAGGCAATGTGTCACAAGTACACCAGGTATCAGACAGACACCACAGAGTGTGCAATATTCATGCAATTTGTCAGTAGTGCACCAGGTCACAGACAGGCACCACAGATCGTGGAATATGTAGCTAATGTGTCAATAGTGCACCAGGTCAGAGACACACCAGTTCGAGGAATGTTAATGCAATATGCCACTAGTGCACCACACAGACAGACACTCCACCTTGTGGAATATTCAGTCAACGCATCCCAAGTGCACGAGGTCACAGACAGACACCCTAGCTTGTGGAATATTCAGACAATGTGTCACTAGTGCACCAGGTCTCAGACACCCCAGCTCGTGGAATATTCAGGCTATGAGTCACTAGTGCACCAAGTAACAGACAAACACCCCAGATGGTGGAATATTCAGGTAAAAAATTGTAAATTGATACTTGTATAGCGCACTACTCACCCGCAAGGGTCTCAAGGCGCTTGTACGAATACCACTGTGGAACCCATCCTGGCTTTCCCTGTGAGGCATCCACTCCTGGGCACCCCCAAGGTGGAGGCCAGGCATCCTTAGCGTTGTGGGGGCCGTTGTGGAGATTAAGCAAGCTATTGCCCAGAGTTGCAGAGTGGGACTCCATGATTGGAATAGGCACCGAGGCTAGAATTATCAGGTCCGTGGAATATTTGAGCCCAAGACCCGCCGAGGCGGGGAATTGAACCCTGGTCCCAGGCTAGACCTCTGCATCAGGGTCTGCTCGCTCCAATCATTGAGCCACACTTCTCCACATGGGTAATGTGTCACTAGTGCACAATGTAAGAGCCAGATATCCCAGATCATGGAATATGCAGGTAATGTGTTACTAGGGCACCAGGTTACAGACACCACAGCTCAAGAAATATTCAGGCAATGCGTCACTATGGCACCAGGCCACAGACAGACACCTCATCCTTGAGGAATAATAAAGCAATATGTTACAAGCACACCAGGTCAGAGACAGACACCTCAACTCGAGGAATAATCAGGCAAAGTGTCACTAGTGCACCTGGTGACAGACAGACAACCCAGATCAAGGACAAACCATGCAATGTATCACTAGTGCACCAGATCAGAGGGAGATACACCAGCTTATGGAATAATAACGCAATGTGTCACTAGTGCACCAGGCCACAGACCAACACCCAATATTGTGGAATATGCAGGGAATGCGTTATTAGTGCAGCAGGTCCCAAACCCCCCAGCTTGAGGAATTTTCTAGGCAATGTGTCACTAGTACAAAACATCACAGACTTCCCAGCTCATGGAATATGTCTGTTAAAGTGTTACTAGTGCACCAGGTTACATTCAGACACCACAGATCATGGAATAATCAGGCGTGCGTTCCTGGTCCACCAGGTCCCGGGCACCCCAGCTCAAGTAATCACCAGGCAATGTGTTACTAGTGCACCAGGTCATAGACACCCCAGCTCATGGAATAATCAGGCAATGTGTCACTAGTGCACCAGGTCATAGACACCCCAGCTGGTGGAACATCCAGGCAAGGTGTCACTAGTTCACTAGGTTGCACGAAGACATTCCAGATGGTGGAATATTTGAGAAATGTGTCTGTAGTGCAAGGTCACAAACAGACACCATAGCTCGTGGACTAGTCAGGCAATATGTCACTAGTGTACCTGGTGACAGACAGACATTCAAACTCGAGCAATATTCAGGCAGTGTGTCACTATTGCACCTGGTGACAGACAAACTCCCCAGATCGTGGAATATGCAGGTAATGTGTTACTAGTGCAACAGGTCCCAGACCCCCGGCTCGAGGAATTTTTAGCCAATGTGTCTCTAGTGCAAAAGATCATAGACTCCCCAGCTCATGAAATATGTCAGTTAAAGTGTCACTAGTGCCCTAGGTTACATTAAGACACCACAGCTCATGGAATAATCAGTCAATGTATTCCTCATCCACCAGGTCACAGACAGCCCAGCTCGAGTAATCACCAGGCAATGTGTTACTAATGCACCAGGTCACAGACACCCCAACTCATGGAATAATCAGGCAATGTGTAAATAGTGCGCCGGGTCACAGACAGACACCACAGCTCGAGCAATAATCAGGCAATGTGTCACAAATGCACTGGGCCACAGACATCCCAGATGGTGGAATATTCAAGCAGTATGCCACTAGTGCATGTGGTCACAGATTGACACCCGAGCTAGTGGAATATTCAGGCAATGTGTCCCTAGTGCACCACGTCACAGACATTTCACCTCGCGGACCATTCAGGCAATGTATCACAGGTGCAGCAGGTCACGGACAGACACCCTAGCTTGTGGAATATTAAGACAATGTGTCACTAGTGTACCAAGTCACAGAGCGACACCCAAGATGGTGGAAGAGTCAGGCAATGTGTGACTAGTGCACAATGTAGTAGACAGACACCACAGAGCATGGAATATGCAGGTACTGTGTTACTGGGCCACCAGGTCACAGACACCCCAGCTTGAGGAGTATTCAGGAAATGCGTCACTAGTGCACCAGGTCACAGACACCCCAGCTCATGGAATATTCAGGCAATGTGTCACTAGTGCAACAGGTTGCACACAGACGTTCCAGATGGTGGAATATTCGGGCAATTTGTCTGTAGTGCACCAGGTCACAATCAGACACAATAGCTTGTGGAATAGTCAGGCAATATGTCACACCAGCTCGAAGCATAATCAGGCAGTGTGTCACTTGGACACCTGATGACAGACAAACACCCCAGACCAAGGACAAATCAGACAATGTATCACTAGTGCACCAGGTCAGAGAGAGACACCCCAGCTCAAGGAATAATAAGGCAATGTGTCACAAGTGCACCAGGCCACAACCAGACACCCCAGATCGTGGAATATGCAGGTAATGTGTTACTAGTGCACCAGGTCCCAGACGTCCCAGCTCAAGAAATATTTAGGCAATGTGTCACAAGTGCAAAATATCACAGAATCCCCAGCTTGTGGAATATGTCAGTTAAAGTGTCACTAGTGAACCAGGTCACAGACAGACACCCCAGCTCATGGAATATTCAGGCAATGTGTCACAAGTGCACCAGGTCACCGACAGACACCCCAGCTCGTGGAATATTCAGGCAGTGTATCATTAGTGCACCAGGTCAAAAAAAGACACCCTAGCTCATGGAATATTTAGGCAATGTGTCACGAGTGCACCACTGCATTAACAGACACCGCAGCTTGAGTAATAATCAGGCAATGTGTCACTAGTCCACTAGGTCACAGATACCTGGTTCAAGTGATAATCAGGCAATGTATCACAGTTGCACCAGGTCACAGATACCCAGGCTCATGGAATATTTAGGCAATGTGTCACCAGTGCATCTGGTCATTTACAGACACCCCAGCTTGAGGACAAATTAGGCAATATGCCATAAGTGCACCAGGTCACAGACAGACACCCCTGCCTGAGAAATAATCAGGCAAATGTGTCACTGATGCACCAGGTCACAGACACATACCCTAGATGGTTGAATAGTATAGCCATGTGTCACTAGCGCACCAGTTCGCAGACACCCCAGCTCGTGGAATAACCAGGCATTTGTTTCACTGGTACACCAGGTCACAGATACCCCAGATGGTGCAAAAATCAGACAATGTGTCTCCAGTGCACCAAGTCACAGAGAGACACCCCCAGCTCGTGGAATATTCAGACATAATATCACTAGTGTGCTAGGTCGCATACAGACACCCCAGCTCGGGGAATATTCAGGCAATGTGTCATAAGTGCACCATGTAAAAGACAACCCAGATGGTGGAATATTCACGCAATATGTCACAAGTGCACCAGGTCACAGACAGACACCACAAAGTGGGGAATAGTCAGGCAATGTATCACTGGTGCACCAGGACACAGACACTCTTACTCGAGGAATAATCAATGTGTCACTAGTGCACCAGGTCACAGACAAACACTCCAGTTCGTGGAATATTCAGGCAATGTGTTACTAGTGCATGTTATATACAGACACCTCAGCTTGTGGAATAATCAGGGATTTTGTTCCTAGTGCACAGGGTCACAAATAACCCTGGGCGTAGTTCGCGTAGTAGTGCTAGGCGTAGCTATGCAAAGTGCACTTCGCACTACGCGAGATACGCATAGCACTACGCAAACTGCATAGTGCGCTGTTCGCGATGATTGTACAGTGCCGGATGCTTGTCCGCACTGTGCAAACATTGAACACGGCATCTTGCACAGTGCGAGCTGTCGCTCTTTGCCGCTCGATTGGATTTTTACTCGAGCGACAGCTTTCTCAACACGGACTGGTAGTTTCTCATCACGAGCGGTCGCGAGCATACGCGACCACTCGCAATGAGAAACCTGACCTCCCCGCGTTGAGAAACTCGCAGGGAGGTTTATTTTCCATGCTCGGGATCGGCAACTTGATGTTGCTGATCGCGAACGAGGAAAAAGTCTCGCTGGGATGTCATTTTGCTCGCTCGCGGTCGCCAACTTGCCGTTGAGGAGCGCGAGAAAGCAAAAAATGCCAACTAGGCTACGCGTTTTTGCACTGTGCTACGTGCAATTTGCGTAGCGCGAAGTAGCACAAGCTACGCAAACTACACGAGCGTAGCGTAGTTGTCCGCCCAGGGTTAGTCACAACCACCCCAGCTAGAGTAATAATCAGATCATGTGTTACTAGAGTACCAGGTCACAGACACCCCTGCTCATGGAATATTCAGACAATGTGTCACTAGTGTACCAGATCACAGAGAGACACCTCATTTGGAAGTATATACAGGCAATGTGTCGGTAGTGCACCAGGTCACAGAAAGACATCCCGGCTCGTGGAATAGTCAGGCAATGTGTCAATACTGCACCAGGTCACAGACACCCCAGCTCATGCAAAATTCAGGGAATGTGGCATTACGTCACAGACAGAATCCCCAGATGGTGGCATATACTGGCAATGTGTTGCTAGTGCCCAAGGTCACAGACAGACCCCCCAACCCGTGGAATAGTCAGGCAATGTGTAACTAGTGCACCTGGTGACAGACAGACACCCCAGCTTGAGGAATAATCATGCAAGGTGTCACTAGTTTACACATCACAAACAAACCCTCCAGCTTGTGGAATATTGAGAAAATGTGTCACTAGAGCACCAGGTCACAGACAGACGCCTCATATGGTGGTATATACAGGCAATGTGTCGCTAGACAGACCCCCCCCCAGCTCATGGAATAGTCAGGCAATGTGTCAATAGTGCGCCTGGTGACAGACAACCCAGCCCGAGGAATAATCTGGCAATGTGTCACTAGTGCACTGTTGTGTGTAGATTTAGATTCTGTATGTAGATTTCCTGATTTATGCCCTTATATAGGTACAATTCATATTGCCCTTATTTAGGCATAGAAAATCCAGCCCTTATTTAGGCATTGTCCATGCTAATCAAATACAGACATGGTCTCCTACATCCGTCCATCCACGTCACAACGAGTTCTTGAAAAACCGGACTCTTAAGCCTTTAGGAATTTCCCTAGCTTGGATATTCATTTCTCTGAGAACTCATTTAGTATGCATGAACATCTATTCCTTAGGGGTTCATTCATGACATTCTGATGCCCGACTTTTACGTCAACACAGGCATTCCTAAACACCTTCAAGGTATAAATATACCTGCACTTGCCCTGGCAAACTACAGTTCCGGCACGATCCAGCTTGACTGCCTACTTGCGGTTCACCACGGCAAGTTCGGGAAGAAATAGAGTTCCAGCCTGACGCACTGACCAGACGCTGTCATCCTCTTCGCAGAGAATCCAGCTCCTTGTGGGGTGTTAGATATCGAGTCCCGGAAAAGAGATTCCAACCTCGCACATTCCAAGGTATGGAGCAGAATAGAACTTAGAGAAACTTTTGGCAACTCTTGGCAAAACTAAAACTATAGCTATAGTTAGCTATACTTTAGAAAACAACACCTACTTCTTACCTCGTACTACACTTAGGTTAGGTACACTGGGGTAGAACATTTTCCTTTTCCAATTTGAGTGTCATCCCGTTTTGGAGTTAGATAGATGATACTTTGTACATTTTTCAATCATAGGGGTAGAGTATATTGTATTTTTTGCTTAGAACTATTTAGAAGCCTCAGATGAGTATTCACCTTTTAGCCTGTGTTATTTATGTATGTATTTTAATTAATATATGTCATAGCTACAAACCATGCTATTGCAGTATTATTATTTTATCTTACTGCTAACTCTGTACATATTGTACTTCGCAGCCGGTTCATATCTCTTGCATGAGAAATAAACCCTTTTTATTGAGACGCCCGTCTCTCTATTTCTGTGCAACTCTGTAAGAACGAAGCATGCACGGTTGACTGAGTGAAACTGTTATCTATTGTTTCCACGGTTCTGAGATTGTTCCGACTCCAAGGGAAACAAAGTTGTCATTTTTATGCGGTTGTCAGAAACTAATCCCTTCTTGTGTATTCGAGAAGTTTCTAGTGACCTCTGAGTTAGCTGGCACACACAAGTAATTAAGTTTAATGTACTCGATCGAGACATACTGACCTCAGTCCTATGTCAAATCTATAGTGTATATTATTCCAATGCGCAGAGCCTATCAGGGATATAGGAACTACACTACAGCACCTGGTGACAGACAGACACCCCAGCTTGAGGAATAATCAGGCAGGGTGTCAATAGTGCACCAGGCCACATTCCCCCCAGCTCGTGGAAAATTCAGGCAATGTGTCAATAGTGCGCCTGGTGACAGACAACCGAGCCCGAGGAATAATCTGGCAATGTGTCACTAGTGCACCTGGTCATAGACTGACACCCCAACTCATGGAATATTCAGACAATGTGTCACTAGTATACCAAGTCCCAGGTCGTGGAACATTCAGGCAATATGTTACTAGTCCACTACGTCACAGAAACCTCAGCTTGTGAAAAATTCAGAAAATGTGTCACTAGAGCACTAGGTCACAGACAGACACCCCAGATGCTGAAATATACCAGCAGTATGCCGCTAGTGCAACAGGTCACAGACAGATCCCCTTCCCCCAGCACGTGAAATAGGCAATGTGTCAATAGTGCGCCAAGTGACAGAGAGACACCCCTACTCGAGAAATAATCAGGCAATGTGTCATAGTGCACATGATGACAGAGAGGCACCTCAGCTTGAAGAATAATCAGGCATGGTTTCAGTAGTGTACCTGGTCACATACAGACACTCCAGCTCGAGGAATAATCAGGAAATGTGTAACTAGTGCGCCAGGTCACGGGCACCCCAACTCATTGAATATTCAGGCAATGTGTCACTAGCGCACCAGGTCACAAGCAGACACCCCAGCTAGTGGAAAATTCAGAATGTGTCACCAGGGCACTAGGTCACAGACAAACACCCACAAAAAGTGGAATATACTGGCAAGGTGTCACTAGCTTACCAGTTTACAGACAGACCCCCTGCTCGTGGAATAACCAGGCAATGTGCTAATAGTGCACCTGGTGACAGACAGACATCCCTGCTCGAGGAATAATCAGGCAATGTGTCACTAGTGCACCTGGTGACAGACACCCCAGCTTGAGGAATAATCAAGCAACGTGTCACTAGTGTACCTGGACACAGACAAACAACCCAGCTTGTGGCATATTCACACAATGTACCACTTGTGCATCAGGTCACAGACAGACACCCCAGCTCGAGGAATAATCAGGCAATATGTCAATAGTGCACCAGGTCACAGACATCCCAGATGGCAGTATATTCAGGCAATCTGTCCCTAGTGCACCTGGCCACGGACCAACACCTTAGATCGTGGAATATAAAGGCAATGTTTCAATAATGCACTGTTCAGAGACACTCTAGCTCTAGGAATATTCAGGCAGTGTGTCACTAGTACAACAGGTCAAAGACACTGCAGCATGTAGAATATTCAGGAAATTTGTTACTAGTGGACCAGGTCACAGACACCCTAGTTTGTGGAATATTCAGGCAATGTGTCCCTACTGCAGCAGGTCACAGACACCCCAGATAGTGGAATGTTCAGGGAATGTGTGACTAGTGCACCAGGTCATAGACAGACACCCCAGCTCGAGGAATAATAAGGCAATGTGTCACAAGTGCACCAGGTCACAGACACACATCCTAGCTCGAGGAATAATAAGGCATTGTGTCACAAGTGCACCAGGTCACAGACAGACACCCCAGCTTGAGGAATACTGAGGCAATGTGTCACTAGGACACCAGGTCACAGACACACCAGATGGTAGAATATTCAGGCAATGGGTCGGTAGTGCACTAAGTCACTTTCAGACACCCTAGTTCATGGAATAGTCAGGCAATTTGCCACTAGTGCACCTGGTGACAGGCACCCCAACCCAAGGAATTATAAGGCAATTTGTCGCAAGTGCACCAGGCCATAGACAGACACCACAGAATGGGGAATATTCAGGCAATGTGTCACCATTGCACCAGGTCATAGACAGACCAACTCGGGAAATATTCAGGTAGTGTGTCATTAGTGCAGCAGGTCACAGACACTCCTGCTCGAGGAATAATAAGGTGATGTGTCACAAGTGCACCAGATCACAGGCAGAGAACCCAGATCATGGAATATGCAGGCAATGTGTCACTGGTGCACCTGTTCACAGACACCTCAGCTTCAGAAATGATCGGGTAATGTGTCACTAGTGCACCAGGTCACAGACAGACACCCCAGCTCAGGGAATAATCAGGCAGTGTGTCATAAGTGTAAACAACCGCAATGGAGCGCACACCGCTAGCCCCTCCTCCGGGTCGCCCCAAGGGAAGCTGGTACATGAAGTTCCCGAGTGGTTCACCCCAGTGGGTGCAAGTGAGTACTTGTTTGATCTCTAGACCCGATACATGTCCCGGGTTTTAAAATATCGCCCGAGACATGGCTCGGGTTTCGGGATAACTTCCCTCCTCAGTAGAGAAAATAGTTAGGGGTGGAAGAGAGGGCCGCCAAGCAACCGTCAAAGGCCTCAGTGCCCGCACAGGCACGCAGGTGCGTCGTCCAGGAGCTCGTCAGCTCAAAGCTCGAGGGAGCCATTTTTAAGTGTGTCATAAGTGCACCAGGTCACAGACAGCCCAGATGGTGAAATATTCCGACAATGTGTCACTAGTACACCTGGTTACTTGCTGACGCCCTGGATCGTGGAATATACAGGCAATGTGTCACTAGTGCACCAGGTCACAGACAGTCCAGCTAGAGGAATACACAGTCTGTGTGTCACTAGTGCACCAAGTCACAGACAGACACCCCAGTACATTGAAATCTTTAGGCAATGTGTCACTAGTGCACCAGGTTACATACAGACATCCCAGTTTGTGGACTAATCAGACAATGTGTTCCTAGCGCACTAGGTCACAAACACCCAAGCTCGAGTAATAAACAGGCAATGTGTCACTAGTGTACCAGGTCACAGACCCCCTAACTCGAGAAATAATCAGGCAATGTGTCACTAGTGCACCAGGTCATAGACACCCCAGCTTGTGTAATATTTGAGCAATGTGTCGCTAGAGCACCAGGTCACAAGCAGACACCCCAGCTCGTGAAATACTCAGGCAATGTGTCACTAGTGCACCAGGTCACAAGCAGACACCCCAGCTCATGGAAAATTCACAATGTGTCACAAGGTCACAGACAAACACCCGGGATGGATCAATATACCGCAAATGTGTCACTGGCGCACCAGGTTACAGACCGAGCCAACAGCTTGTGGTATAGCCAGGCAATGTGCCAATAGTGCACCTGGTGACAGAGAGACATCCCTGCTCGAGGAATAATCAGCCAATGTGTCATTAGTGCACCTGGCCACAGACTGGCACCCTAGATCGTGGAATATAAAGGCAATATGTCAATAGTGCAACAGGTCACAGACACCCCAGCTCGAGGAATATTCTGGCAATGTGTCACTTCTGCACCAGGTCACAGACACCCCAGATAGTGGAATGTTCAGGCAATGTGTCACTAGTGCACCAGGTCACAGACAGACACCTCGGCTCGAGGAATAACGAGGCAATGTGTCACTACTGCACCAGGTCACAGGCACCACAGATAGTGGAATGTTCAGGCAATGTGTCACTACTGCACCTGGCCACAGAATGACACACCAGCTCGTGGAATACTGAGACAATGTGTCACTAGCGCACCAGGTCACAAGCCGACACCCCAGCTTGTGGAAAATTCAGAATGTGTCACTAGGTCACAGACAAACATCCCCGATGGAGGAATATACCGGCAATGTGTCACTAGCTCACCGGGTTACAGACAGACCCAACAGCTTGTGGTATAACCAGGCAATGTGCAAATAGTGCACCTGGTAAGAGAGAGACATCCCTGCTCGAGGAATAATCAGGCAATGTGTCACTAGTGTACCTGGTGAGAGACACCTCAGCTTGAGAAAAATCAAGCAAGGTGTCACTAGTGTACCTGGACACAGACAAAAAAAACAGCTTGTGGAATATTCAGACAATGTACAACTAGTGCACCAGGTCACAGACAGACACCCCAGCTCGAGGAATAATCAGTCAATATGTCAATAGTGCACCAGGTCACAGACATCCCAGACGGTGGAATATTCAGGCAATCTGTCCCTAGTGCACCTGGCCACAGACTGACACCCTAGATCGTGGAATATAAAGGCAATGTGTCAATAGTGCAACAGGTCGCAGACACCCCAGCTCCAGAAATAATCAGGCAATGTGTCACTAGTGCAACAGGTGACCTGCACCACAGCTTATAGAATATTCAGGCAAAGCGTCACTATTGCACCAGGTCACAGACAGACACCCTAGTTGGTAAAATATTCAGGCAATGTTTCACTAGTGCACCTGGTCACAGACACTCTAGCTGATGGAATATTCAGGCAATGTGTCACTCCTGCACCAGGTCACAGACACCCCAGATAGTGGAATGTTCAGGCAACATGTCACTAGTGCACCAGGTCATAGCCAGACACCCCAGCTCGGGGAACAATAAGGCAATGTTTCACAAGTTCACCAGTTCACAGACAGACACCCCAGCTCAAGGAATAATAAAGCAATGTGTCACAAGTGCACCAGATCACAGACAGACACCCCAGTTTTAGGAATAATAAGGCAATGTGTCACTAGTGCACCAGGTCACAGACACCTCAGATGGTAGAACATTCAGGCAATGTGTTGGTAGTGCACTAAGTCACTTACAGACCCACTAGCTTATGGAATAGTCAGGCAATTTGCCACTAGTGCACCTGGTGACAGACAGACACCCCAACCCGAGGAATAATCAGGCAATGTGTCACTAATTCACCAGGTTATAGACAGACCTCCCAGCTCAAGGATCAATAAGGCAATTTGTCACAAGTGAACCAGGTCACAGACAGACACCACAGGCAATGTGTCACCTAGTGCACTAGGTCACAGACACTCTGCCTGCTTTTGGAGATGACGCCTGCGCTCTCTTCTTGCTTCTTTATACAAGTGACGGCACTAAGACACACTAGCTTTTTCCCGTGCCACCTGTTTCAGGGCTGCTTTTAACCTCCTTAAAGCCTGCGAGCACTTGTGGTCAAACCATGAGGGGACAGCCTGAGCCCGCCCCCCTACCTGAGTAGTTAAATGCCCAGCAACTCTCTGGGCAATGGAGGAAAACGAGCTTAAAATGTCCTCGCTCGGGGTGCTTGGGTTCAGGCAAGCACCTATCTCAATCTGGCATGAGGAGAAAAGGCTACGATTGGAAGCCTTTGCTTCTATGCTCGCCCATCTAAGGTGCCTGCCCTGATCAGTGGGAGTTAGGGGTATCTGCGGCTGGCAAAGACCTGACGTGGGGTAACCCAATCCCGTCACTACCAATGTCAATGGATTGTGGTCGCTGAAGGCACTGTCCTCAATGTTGAATGATCCGGGGGCCACCCCCAATGATACTGTTACGAATATAAAATCTATGATGGTTGCCGCACTCCTACCTTTATAGGACGGGGTCAAGTTGGAAATGGGCCCGGGGAGCCAAAGATCTAGGGTATTCATCAAATTCCGAGTCAATAACAGGTTATTTAGAGCCTTCCCTTCCAGTGTGTGTTCCATATGGAGCTCCTCCAAAACTGGGCACGGCTGTACTTTCCCCTGCTTCTTTACAAAAGATGGACACAAATGGCAGTTGAAATCACCCACTAGAATAAAGTCCATATGCCCACACCCCTCCTCCTTTAGTTCATCAATTGCACAATTTAGAGGGTTGAAATTAGTGGGTTCCCCCTCACCCTTCTTCACGTTATAAAAGTTGATAATCACACAGGGGTGTGCTCTCCCCAAGTGCACTTCTATGCCCTGGAATACCTGAGAGTTCCAATTCAATATCTTTAGATCTTTACAAAATTCTAAGGCCACAAATATAATAAGACCTCCACTGGCTCGACCCATAGTTGAATTTAATGCGTGGCAAAAGATGGTCTTATACCCATCCAAGAAAAAAATGTTCATGGTCTCCCAGGTCTCCTGTAAACATATAATGTTATAAGACCTGACATACAATAGCCAACATTCATCAGCAAACTTAGAAGACAACACATCCACGTTCCAGGATACAAGACTAAAATCTATACCGGTAGAGTGGTTGGCATTAGCCGGTGGTAGGAATGTAAGAGATGGTGACTCCGGCCTCACTTGGGACATATGGCTAATCACGGGGGACACATGAGGTGATGGAACAGCCAAGGTCGCCTTCGGGCTACATGTTAATAAGGGGCCAACTTCCTCTACCCTCTTTCTCAAGGAATCACTCTGCCGGGGAGAACAGATGCACTGCTTGTCAACCTCCTGGAGTCAATCCAGCTAGTTCAAGTCAGATAGGGGGTGAAAGAATTAGCAAACGGCAACACCCTTCGCAGGCCTCCCTCGGCCGGCCCACCCCCTGCAGGCAATGCCCCCCCCTCAGTCTGCTCAGTTGTGGTCTATTAAAAAAGCCCAATGGGAGCAACTTAATGCAGGAGGTTAGGGAGAAAGATTTAGAGGTGCCAAACAGGATTTTACATTGTTAACTCAGGGTACTGTACCGAGATTATAATTCAGTCTACCTCGAAGCATTTCCTAGATGGGCATATCCACCCACCCTCTGTGCCATCCAAATATCTGTGTGGTCCCTGATGGAAAACCCGAAATGCATGCCCAACCAGTGCGAGGCTTTATTAATTAGTTGGACCGTGGATTCCTCTTTATGGGCAGGTAGGCCGGGTACCCCCTGACAAGACCACAGAGTAGGGAGCACATGCTGGGGGAGATCAATCACGGTACGCTGGCAAACCCCAGATTGTTGCCTCCCAATGGGGTGCAGTCTACGGGACCTAGATCCTGGCGGGCCCGCTCGGCGCTAATTGCGTCGTCTCCCAGAATACTAGTACCACCAGGCCCTGACTTTGTGGATTGAAACGTAATGCCCTTGGGCTTTGGGAGAGCATTGACATGTGGGACAGGTATCAGCGGGCATGATACGCACTGGTGGATAACCAGAAGGAAGTTTGTCTACAGATGACACAAAGGTATCAATTTTGCTTGCCAGATCCCTTGTTACTACCTCCACTTTATCCAGTCTGACCAAAACTGGGGATAAAATGTCCCTAAAAGACTTTGTAATGTTCTGTAACACTGGAACCAGGCGGGTCAACAGTTGCTTCACAAGCGCCATATTAGCAACCATCGCCTGACCCTGGTGTGTAATCGGAGCCGCTTCCATAGGCTTCTTAGCCCTCCGTTTCTGTTTTGAGGAGAGGGGGTTCACTGGGTCAAAAGATGCAATTGGTGGTGGCGGTATTAGGAGTAAAGGGGGAGACTCGGGCTCCGGGACCGGCGGCTCGGGTGATGATGCCTCCAAGGGTGCCAGATTTGGGTCCTTCAGCCATAGCAGAAGAGAACCCAGACGTAATCTTAAGGCGATTTCAAAAGAGACCCTGGCGCCGCTGATTCCCAATAATAAGTTTGCTAATGTTGGAGATGTTAATCTGGCGGCCTCTGATTTCGACTCTTCTCTGAGCAGGGCAATTGATACTTTGGCCCCCGTCACATTGCGCTATTCGGCCAGAAAGAGTCCTTCGGACCCCTGGTTTACTGATCCCCTGAGACGCATGAGGCAGGACTGTAGGAAACAGGAAAGGGTGTGGAGGGCGAGCTGGGACTTAACTGAAAGGGAAAAACATAAACTCTTTCTCAAAAGATACAAGGTGGAGGTAATCAAACAAAAGCAGGATTACTTCGCTAAAATAACTACCTCTCTCATGTCCCCCAGAGACCTCTTTCGGATTGTTGATTCTCTGTGCTCTCTGCAAACTCCCAATCCTACCGTCAGTTCTCAAGATCTCTGCGATAGGATTGCTCAGTTCTTTCATTCCAAAATTGCGGATATTTATTCCGCTCTGGAATTACAACGGGCCTCTCTGCCCCCCCTCGCATTCCGGCCATCTCGGGGGCTGAAAGTGAAATTGATAATTGGACTGTTAAGGCTAGTCTGTCCTGTTTTACTCCGCTTGACATAGTCCAACTTGATAGGCTGCTTAGTAAAACCAGATCGGGCTCACCCCTGGACCCTTGCCCTCTCAGAGTTTTTAAGGATAGTAGGGATGTTCTATTGCCCCCCCTTCTTGAGATCATGAACAGGGCAATACATGAGGGTGTGTACCCGGCCGTGTGGAAGAGGGCGGTGGTCAAGCCTCTTTTAAAAAAGCCCTCCCTTGATCCTGAAACTCTGAAGAACTTTCGTCCTATTTCGCTGCTTCCGGCACCTGCCAAAATGCTCGAAACCCATCTTAATGAACATTTGATGGCTTTTGTAAATGGGCATGGGCTTCTCGATCCAGCCCAACATGGTTTTCGGCGGTCCCATAGTACAGAGTCCGCTCTTACTGTTGTATTAAACAATATCCGCACGGAGGTGGACCAGGGCCATACTACTCTTCTGGTCCTATTAGACCTTACAGCAGCCTTCGACACCCTATCCCCGGTGACTTTGACAGCCCGTTTGAGGGAGATTGAGGTGGAGGGATCGGCCCCGAGCCTGTTGGCTTCTTTTTTGGATCAGAGAGAACAGAGGGTCAAACTAGGCGAATTCCTATCTCCATCCCTGCCTGTTCAATGTGGGGTCCCACAGGGTTCGGCTCTTAGCCCTACCCTTTTCAATATCTATGTAGCCCCACTTGCCAAGCTAATAAGATCTTATGGGATGGAGGTGGTCTCTTATGCAGACGATACCCAGATCATGGTGTCCCTCTCACACCCGGACGATTCCTCTGCTCTCAGCTTTAGAAACTGCATGGAGGCAGTTTCTAAATGGATGATTTACAACTCCTTAAAGCTGAATGGGGATAAAACGGAGGTTCTTGTCTTTGGTGGTGGGAGTGACCTATGGTCGGATGAGTGGTGGCCCCCCTCTTTGGGACTGTGTCCCTCTCCCACCTACTCAGCTCGTAATCTGGGGGTCCTGATTGATCCTTCGCTCTCCATGAACCTACAGGTAAATAGAACGGTGTCGACCTGCTGGGGCATCATCAAAATCCTAAGAAAAATAAAATATTACCTTGTTCCTTCTGCACGCAAACAAGTCGTAATAGCCCTGGTGTCCTCACGTCTTGACTATTGTAATGCCCTTTACTCTGGTCTAGACAAGGGTTTGTTGCAGCGACTGCAAACTGTTCAGAATGCGGCTGCCAAATTTGTGCCGGACGCCCCAAGGCTCTCGTCGGCTACTGCTGTTAGGAAGAGCCTACACTGGCTCCCTATTTCGGCTAGGATCACTTTTAAGATCCTCAGTCTAACCTATGGGACAATACTAGGGCAAGGAGCGAGAGGAATCAAGGATCTCTTAGTTCCCTATGTCCCCGCCAGAAATCTTCGGTCCTCAGATAAGAAACTGCTATTGGTACCCCGTTTCAGGAGAACCAGGTGGGGAGGAAGGTCTTTTTCCTATTTGGCGCCAAAGCTTTGGAATGCTCTCCCCATGGAAATTAGAGCTCAACCATCAGTCCCCTTGTTCAGGAAAGCTTTAAAGACCTGGCTATTTGTTATGGCATATCCGTGAGCTGGCCTCTGTGTTTCTGATCATATTGGTAGGCGCCTTGATGCCTTCGGGCTTAGTTTACGCGATATAAATTGTTTTTCATTCATTGTTTTTCATTCAGATTTGAAGCCGGGGGAGGGGTGGGCTGGGCCTGATCCAAGCGAATCTTTTGCAAAGTAGCTGGCGAACTCGTCCCCACCACCCCTATGTCCAATGAAAGACGCCTCTCAGCCCGAACTATCTCCTTGTTGATGGCACCCACCGCCTTAGCCAAAAATGTGTCAATGGTGCAACCCGGCGGGCACGTGGCGGTCGTCAACTGAGTCTTCTTCCCCATTTTATTGCCAAGGACCAGAGAGACCCAGGAAGACGATAAAGATATTGGCTATATTAAGGTTCCACACAGGCAAATAAGTGGCCAAAAAAGAGGAGTAACTCACGGCGTGGTCTAGGTCAGGGTCCAAAGGGCCTACAGCGACCCGCTTCAAGCAGCATGCGGCGATGGGGATGATGAAAATGACAAAACGGTCTTTCACGCTGCCCCAAAGTGTGCAGCCAAGAGGATTGGCCTAGCAATGAACAGTCGCGGACACGCGCATACGGGCCCACCCTTGGCCCTGGCTTCACCCGGGCACGGCCCGGGCACACCCGCGCGCGTCCCGCGCTGCAGGAGCCCGCAACAATATTTAAAGCGCCTCCGAGCGTGGGATGATGTCGGCAGTGACAGTGGCCGTGAAGGAGGATGCGACCGGTGGTCCTTGTCCCCCTCCTCCTCCTTCCAGTGGCAGCGGCAAGGCAAGTGTCCAGACGGGCTTCCCGTGCTGCTGGAGCCTGCAACGATATTTAAAGCGGCTCCGGGTGCGGGATGATGTCAGCAGTGACGGTGGCCGCGAGGGGGACTGGGACTGGTGGTCCTTGTCCCCCTCCTCCTCCTTCCAGTGGTAGGAGCAAGGCAAGTGTCCAGACGGGCTTCCCAAGCTGCGCGAGCCCACAACGATATTTAAAGCTCCTCTGGCGCGGGATGATGACGGCATGACGGTGGCTGTGAGGGAGGCTGGGACTGGTGGTCCTTGTCCCCCTGCTCCTCCTTCCAGTGGCAGCGGCAAGGCAAGTGTCCAGATGGGCTTCCCGCGCTGCGGGAGCCCGCAGCAATATTTAAAGCGCCTCCGGGCACGGGATGATGCCGGCAGTGACGGTGGCCGCGAGGGAGGCTGGGACTGGTGGTCCTTGTCCCCCTGCTCCTCCTTCCGGTGGTAGTAGCAAGGCAAGTGTCCAGACGGGCTCGAGTAATAACCAGGCAATGTGTCACTAGAGTACCAGGTTACCGACACTCTAGCTCGAGGAATAATCAGTCAATGTGTCATGAGTGCACCAGGTCACAGACAGACACCCTGGCTCGTGGGATATTCAGGCAATGTGTCACTAGTGCACCAGATCACAGACACCTCAGCTCGTGGAATATTTGGGCAATGTGTCACTAGTGCACCAGGTCACAGACAGACACTTCCGATGTGGAATATATTCAGGCAATGTATCCCTAGTGCATCTGGTCACTGACACCTCAGCTCGAAGAATAGTTAGGCAATGTGTCAATAATGCACATGGTGACACACAGAGATTGAGGAATACTCAGGCAATGTTTCACTAGTGCACCTGGTTACAGACAGACATCCCAGCTCAAGGAATAATCAGGCAATGTGTCCTAACTGCACCAGGTAACAGACATCCCAGAGGTTGGTATATTCAGGCAATATGTTCCTAGTGTGTCTGGCCACAGACTGACACCCTAGATCCTGGAATAATCAGGCAATGTGTCACTAGGGCCCTAGGTCACAGACACACTAGCTTGAGGAATAATCAGGCAATGTGTAACAAGTGCACCAGGTCACAGACAGACACCCTAGCTCATGGAATATTTAGGCAATATGTCACTAGTGCACCAGGTCACATACAGACACCCCAGATGGTAGTATATTTAGGCAATGAATCCCTAGTGCGCCTGGCCATAGACTGACACCCTAGATCCTGGAATATAAAGGCGATGTGTCACTAGTGAAGCAGGTCACAGACACACTATCTCAAGGAATAATCAGGCAATGTGTTACTACTGCACCTGGTCACAGACACCCCAGCTCGAAGAATAACTAGGCATTGTTTCACCAGTATGACTACTGAAATGGGTGCATTGAGTTCAGGCGCTCGTATAGAAATTACAAAAAACACTTGAGTTGCGTGTGCTTCGAATGTTGTAAATTATTGTTTCACTAGTACATCACGTCACAGATACCTCAGACAGTGGAACAATCAGTCAATGTGGCTCTAGTGCACCAAATCACAGACAGACACCCCTGCTCGTGGAATATTCTGACATTGTGTCACTAGTGTGGTAGGTCACAGACAGACACCCCAGCTCGAGGAATAATCAGTCAATGTGTCACTAGGGTACCAAGTCACAGACAGACACCCCAGTTCATGGAATAGTCAGGTAATGAGTCACTAGTGCATCAGGTTACATACAGACACCCCAGCTTGTGGAATCGGGGATCGTGTTCCTAGTGCTCTAGGTCACAGAAAACCCCAGCTCGAGGAATAATCAGGCAATGTGTCTAAAGTGTACCAGGTCACAGACAGCCCATATGGTGGTATATTCTGGCAATATGTCACTAGTGCATTTGGTTACAGACTGGCACCCTGGATCAGGAAATATAAAGGCAATGTGTCCCCAAGGCACCAGGTCAGAGACACTCCAGCTCGAGGAACAATCAGACAATATGTCACTAGTGCAACAGGTTACAGACACCCCAGCTTGTGGAATATTCAGACTGTGAGAAAGTGCCATCTTTCTTGCATGGTATGCCCCCACTTTTTGCTGAATTGCTGAATGTGCTTTGACTGAGTGTGCCCTGGAATCCTGCCAATCAGGTGCCCAGGGACTATGTTCCTTCCCTAAAACAAACAAAACCCAAATTGGCAAACCCTGGCCACATGTCAGCCCCTGGTAAATGGTACCCTAGGTACCCAGGGCCTTGTGACCAGGGAAGGCCTCTAAGGGCTGCAGCACTCATTGTGCCACCCTTAGAGGCCCTCTACCCTTACACACACACACTGCCTTTGCAGGCTGAGTGTTTGGGTACAAGACAAAAACAAAGTCGACATGACACACATCCCTGTGTGCCATGCCCATCACCTACACTGCCATGGCATGCATCAGCCACCCCTCTAGCTGGGTGCCTTATGCCAATGGTGTGGGCACAGAAGCAGGAGCCCTGTGCCCCTACAGTACCCAGGTCCATTCCTGGGCACTGTAAGTGCAGTGCTGCCATTTAAGAGTACATGGTGCTGAGAGCTCGTCAAACACGAGCTCCACAGCACCATAATGGCAATACTGAAAACTGAGAAGTTTGGTATCAAACTTCTCAGCACATTAAACCCACACTGATGCCAGTATGGGATTTAATGTACCAAGCACCCCAGAGGGCATCTTAGAGATGCCCCCTTAAACCTAACCTACAATCCACTTCTGCTCTGAGGCTGCCTTGGCTGCCACACAGCAGACATGTTGCTGGACCCCTGGGTAGGAGAGCCCCTGCTCTCCTGGGCCTGCAACAATACACATCCTGGGCGAGGTGCTAAATCTCCTCCCCCAGGATGGGCAGGGGGAAGCTTCAAAGGCATGCCGCCTCTGTGAGCTTCCTCAGGCCACTGCAACCCCCCACTCTGGCGGGAAGCTTTGGCCGGAAACCCCAAATAAGGACAGGGGATGTGCCAGCCTGCCAACCCTACCCCTCAGGTGGGGGAGGCGAGGTGAAGCACATCTCCGGGCTCTCGCCATCTTGAAGATGGGGAGCCCTACCCTATCAGGACTAGGCTACTGCCCCCCTCTCACAGGAGAGAGGCAGGATAGAGGGTGTACCCACCCCAGGACAGGGACCCATTGGTCCCTGCCCTTCACCTACCTGTAACGCCCCTAAATCTAGTATTTAGGGGCACCCTGAACCTTCCTTCCCCAGATTCCAGATTCAAAACTACAAAGAAGAGCAAGAAGAAAGAAGACCTGCCCTGCAGCTGCTAAGAAGAGGAAGACACCAACTGCTTTGGCCCCAGCCCTACCGGCCTGTCGACCCTCGAACCTGCTCCTGCTCCAACCCGGCATCTCTTGTGGCCAGCAACCTCACAAACCCCGGAGGACCTGGCTACCTTTGGGCCCTAAGCCCCTGGGACTCCCATGAGTAGAGGCTCTACTCAAAACCTACCTCTAATCCCTGGCAGCAGCCCGGAACTGCGAACCCAGCACACTCTGCACCAGCCAAGCCTGGCCAGTGCCGGAGTGAACAAAGACCACGAGGACGACCCCATGGCGACTGTAACCCCGAGTCCGGCACCCAAGGACCCCCCTCGACACTCCTGAAGAAGCCTGCAGCCTCAGAACAAGGTGCCCCTCCAACCGAGATCAACACAGGGTAAGATTTCCCGACACCAAAAGGCTCCCCTGCACGCGGCGCCCCGCGGCCCCCTGTGCCCAATCCCGGGGTACTTACCTATCCTCCAACTACCCAACTTACCTCTCGAAGTGGTGGTGGCACCTGAAAAATCCTCGTCCCCGAGCTTGCAGTCTTTTTCTAAACCGGAGATTTCCCTTTGAAATCAATTGAGCGCCCGAAGGCTCAAAAGCACCCTGCACCCAGCCGCCCGAGTGGCCCTGGCAGTGAAACCTCTACACCTACCTACTTCCCCACTTGCCCTGAGTAAGTGACCAGGAGCCCAGCTCCCACAGCCGCGTGGCTTGCCAGTCAGCAGCCACCAACCAAGGCCCCCCTATCCCTCATAGGATAACATTGGGCCTAACTCTCTCTGACCCCCGGCCGCCCTAGAGTCGCTGAGGGTCAACCAACTCTACCTACCTGACCCTGGGGGACCCCTGAGTCTATGCCCAGAACCTCAACTCTGCCAGTCGAGTACTTACCCTTAAACCGATAACTCTATTTTCCTCATAGGGTAACATTGACTGGCTTTTTCCTGAAATTTCTTCTAAGTGTGGCCTTTTCAAATCTTAAAATATTCACCAAAAATCAGCCGAGTAACGAAAACGAAATTACTCACCTGCTCTTAGGTGAGCTCCCAGTGCTGGATCTTGGTGCCCAGCACTGATTCTGAAAAATACTTACAACTGTACTTACCCGTAACCCAATTTTCTTCCATAGGAAATCATTGACTGTTTTTCTGTGAAATTTCTTCTGTCAATTTCTACAATCTTTAAATATTCTTTAAACATCGTATAATATCTGAAAACGTAATTACTTACCTGTTTTGGATAAAGGTCCCAGTACTGAGTCTAGGCACCCAGTACTGGATTACAAAAGTAACGAGAACATACTGTACCTGCAACTTGAATTTTCTTCCATAGGGAATCATTGACTGTTTTCTTTGAAATATTTTCGAAGTGTCAACTTTTAAAATAGCTAAATATGTTTAAAAATCATTACAGTAATTAAGTCGGCTTTCATCACTTGATTCTAAGTACTGACCCAGGACTGAATCTAGGATCCAGTCCTGGAATTCCAAAAGTAATCCAAAAAGTAATCTGTTGCAAATAACTTGAAATTTCCATTGAGCTCAATGCATGGTTGTGTTTAAAATAGAGTTGCCTATTGCAACCACTTGTAACTGTTTACAAAAGTCAATTGCATATTGCAAAAGTATTTATATAAAACATCTCATTCTGAGAAAGTATATTTTAAATCCAAGTGTTGGTTCTAAAATACAACAAGCATATCTTTTTTATATATAAACCATTGGCCTAAAGTTCAGTTATTGAGTGTGTGAGACCATTTGCTGACTGAGTGTGTACAACAAATGCTTTACACTGTCCTCTGATACTGCCTTACTGCTCGACCAAGCTACCACTTTAGAGAGTAAGGTTATATCTAGCTTTAGCCTCTGTCAAACCCTTGGGGACTGTGGACTCTGTACACCCTGCACCTATTAAGGAACAGTATATACAGAGCCACTTTCTCACACAGACAATGTGTGACTTGTGCACCAAGTCACAGACAGACAGCCCAGATGGTGGAAAATTCAGGCAATGTGCAGCTAGTGCACCAGGTCACAGAAAGACACCTCAGCTCATGGAAAAGTCAGGCAATGTGTTAATAATGCACCTGGTGACACACAGACACCCCAGCTTGAGGAATAATCAGGCAATGTGTCACTAGAGCACCTGGAGACCGACTGACACCCCAGCTTAATCAATAATCAGTTAAGGTTTCACTAGTGTACATGGTCACAGATATACCAGATGTTGGAATATTAAGGCAATATGTCACTAGTGCACCTGCCACAGGCTGACACCCTATATCGGGGAATATAAAGGCAATGTTTCACCAGTGCCCCAGGTCACAGACACTACAGCTTGAGGAATATTCAGGAAATATGTTACTAGTGCACCATGTCACAGATAGACACCCCAGTTTATGGAATATTCAGGCAATGTGTCACTAGTGCACCAGCTTACATACAGACAACCATCTTGTGGAATAATCAAGCAATGTGTTCCTTCTGCACCAGGTCAAATACACCCCAGCTCAAATAGTAATCAGGCCATGTTTCACTAATGAACCAGCTCACAGACACCCCATCTTGTGGAATATTGAGGCAATGGTCAAGGAATAATAAGGCAATGTGTTACAAGTACACCACATCACAGACAGACACCCCAGCTCATGGCAGAAGCAGGAAATTCACAACTAGTTACACCAGGTCAGAGATAGATCTCTGTCTCCTGCAATATTCAGGTGATCTGTCACTACTGCACTGGATCAGAGACACAGTCCCCATATGGTGGTAGAATTAGGCAACGTGTCACTAGTGCCTCAATGGGCCATCTGATGGCAGGATGGGGGGGCGGGCTAAGCACAGCTCTACTTACAACTTAATAGCCTGGGCTCTGCCTTCACACAAAGGGTCTAACAACCCTGTATTGTCACTGCAGCCAACTGGGAGCCAGGGCAAATAAATCATGAAATTCCATGCACTTCAAAGATCCTTTCCAGAAGCGTCTCCCACCTTTCAGAAGAAGGGCACCAGGATATAAAAGTAAGATATTCAGACCCACTCTTCAGTTTACTACTGGACTTGCGGAAGGACTCTCAGAGGACTACCTGGTGCTGTGATGTGCTATGTGCTCTACCAGACTGCTGCTGTACCTGGAAGGACTGCTTTGTTGCCTGGAGCCTGCCTTGAACCATTAGAGGCCAGCCCTGTTATTGAGCCTTACATCTTCATCTGCACCCAGGACTATCAGAAGTGACTTCAAGGGCTAGTTTGCTGGCTTCCTGTTCAGAGCCACAGGCACATAAAAGGCTTAGATTATCTTGAACACTCACCTGGACCCAGCCTGAGTACGCCCTGAACCTCAAGAGGTGCCCCACCAGTCTTGGACCCTAAGTTGTGATACAAAGGTTCCCAGATGGCCAATTCCCAAGACTTTGGATTTTTAAAAAATGTTGCCCAAAAATTGCTATGAGAACCAGGAGGAGACCAGGACCAATCTGCTCTACTATCAGCCCGAGGTGCGTCCCCAGTCGGGTTGACTATGCAGCTTCTCCGCTGCGTTCTTCTCCACAGCAGCGAATCACTTTCAGCAGTCCTTTGCCAAAGTGGTATCTGAGCTTGTGAAACTGTCTTCGGCTACAGCCCTCTGCCTTCTCCCGCTGGAGATTTTCGACTTCCATTTCGGTGACTAAGTCCGAATGTAGAAATCTTCACTGTGGCTTTGACCCACGGCCATTCAATGATGACGCTCCTTCCTCGAACACCTCCTGCAGCCTTGCCCCGCTGAACTTTACCTTCTCAGACACTTTTTCAAAGAATTTCTTCTAAGTCCAAAGGCAAGAGCTGACTGGGCCCAATCCACTTCTTGTATCTGAACCGCTCTCCCTCATGGTTGGCCATATTTTTCGACTTTGACCTAGTCTCGCATGACCAGCTGTCCAAAGTTGGCATTTTGATCTTTTAGGTGCCAGTTTACACGAAAAACTTTAGGAATTCGTAACCCCGGTTCTGCTGATTTGATTTTTGTAATTTTCGTGTTAAATAATTTATGAAAATGTACTCTATTTTTCTACATTTTTTGGGGATTTTTCATGTGTTGTGTTTTCACTTTATTACTGTTTGTCTACTGCATAAATACGTTACACATTGTCTATAAATTAAGTCACACTGCTTTTTGTGACTAACTACCCAGGGTTAAGCACTGGTTAATTTAGCAACTTTTTGTGGTTCAGCCTGCAAGAAATTGTGGCTGTTGCTTTACCACGGCTCACACCCCAGTCAACCAACAACCCAATTTCTAACAACTGAACTACTTTTACAAAGCTGTTTTCTCCTCACACCTTTCTCCTTTCCCATCTATTATTGTACTGATTACCACTGAATGGTTGTGCGTTCATCATTTGCTAGGAATTCGTCCCCCTGTTTTCTGTGTGCTAGAGTTTATTTTCTGCTTTTATACATGTATTGTGAATGTCACTTTTGACATTTGTACTGTTGGTTATTGATGGTGAAGCCAAATATGCTGGGTTCTTAGCGGTCCAGCAGGAGCCACCAATATACTGTCACACCCAACAGCAACTGACAAACAAATGCCACACAAAATTTTTATTTCAACAGCAAAGTTCTATGACGTTTATAAGTACCGTAAACTTTACACATGGCAAAAATACCACAAAAAATGTATTTGCAATATCTTTCTCTCTTTTTTCAGCAGAAATAAATTACCACATTTTTTCATAATTATTTAAACATCTTTGCAACGTTTACCTAACTCTCAAAGTATTATGATCAATTTCACACATTTTCCAGATGAAAAACTGTACCTTTGCACACTCCATCGAAGCCTATTCGTCTACTGACTGCACATATAGCACTCGCATTAGCATCCTGTCAAGTTAGATTATCAACTCTTTACAACAAAATCCCGAACCAAAATTAGAGGAATGCGTTTTACACCCATCTTGAATGCAAACAATAGGGGGTAGCTGTCAAACTAGTTACATTTAATGGATTACATTTTTTGCGTCAATTTTATTTACTCCCAGATAGAAAGACCATTAGGTCCAGATTTACCAGTTTCCCACGCAGCGCAGTGCAGCAGCCGCAAATGCTGCGCTGCGTGAGAAGGAGAGAGAAGGAGGGCGCCATATTTACAGAAATATGCCACTCTCCTCCCCTCTCCCTAATGCCGGTGCAGAAATGTGCAGCCGTGCGCCACAGACACACCTTTGCACCATAGTGCAAGGGTGTCTCCATGCGTCTAGCATAGGTTTTGTACTGGAAGGATACTGTTCCAGTACAAAACACTATGCTTGGACTAACTTTAACCATGTTCACTCTTTGCATGTGTGCTGTCAGTGAAGCACACATGCAAAGTCGGAAAATAAAGGAGAAAAAAAGCATTTCTCCGTCATAGCGCCTATCTGAAATGGGTGCTATTTTCTGACGCTAAACATTGTCTAATTTTTAAAGTAAATAGGGTTTAACGTCAAAAACCTTGGGTAGTTGCATGGCAACGCCTCTGCAACCCCCACTGTACGCCCCCTTGGAGCTAAGTAATGCAAAGCTGCTCTATGCGTTGCCTTTCATTACTTTCAAGTGATTTTCCAGCATAAAACGGGTTTTACACTGGAAATAAATAGGGAACAAAAGATTTGGCGTCGTTGTGCGTCACTTTTGTGACGCAAACACAGTGTTAAATCTTAGTAAATAGACCCCTTAGAGTCTCTTGAAATACAGGCGTGTTAGTCTATTTAACCCTTTTGCTGCGGAGGGAATTCCGCCGCAGCGCTGGGGGGTGCGGGGGGGCAGCGCGGTGGGGCTGTGCTCATGACGGAGCCACTCCGTCATGAGCCACGGTTGAGCTGTGCTCATGACGGAGCGGTTCCTTCATGACTCCGCCCAGTTGCGTTGTCCCCCCGCACAGGCGGGGAAACAGCGCCGCGTGGGCGGAGCGGCCGCCAACGGTCGTGGCATGACGGAACCGCTCCGTCATGAGCACACGGCAACCGTGGCTCATGACGGAGCGGTTCCGTCATGAGCGGGGAAGGGGTTAAGGAGGCATTTGACCTCACATTAATAGGATGAGCCAGAGTGTCTGCACCAGCTATAAACATCAGACATAACACTACAGGGGGCGAACGAATCACCAAGCACGATAATAAGCTGCTCAAGAGCTGCTGAACATCACCAGGCACAGACGAAAGAGGACACACATGCAGCTAATCCCAGCCATTCAACTGCAGACCAGACAATGGGTGCACCAGCAAGCAGGGGAGCCCTACAATGTATGTTTTGATTCTCATCATAAATTGTTCACAGAGAATCGATGCAGCGGAAATAATGATGTATTCAGGGGACAATATACACAGCATATGGCAGGTTATGAGCTCATCTGTTCTCCCTTCCTTTCTCTGCTAATTGAAGGCTGTAAATGTGCAAACTGCAGGATTGATTTGTTTATATGTGTTTTTTTTTTTTGCACAAATAGGGAAGCAGATGTGTTATTTGATATGGCATGGTTCAGATACATCCTTCACATACCCGACTGCGTAATGCATCAGTTGGCATGTGAATACGAACCAGAAAAAAGTGTAAAATAAAATATAATGTCATAGTAATTATATTCTGCCCAATCCAGTTTTAAAGAACGAGGTGTCCAATTATCCATAGTTGGCGCTATAGTATATAATCTCTTATATTTGGCAGATATAGAATATATATATGATACAGAGGTGGTGATAGCGCCGCTGTAGTTATGGTTAGGTCAGAATTTCCACTGAATAAGCATTTTATTTTTTACTTTAGCACTGTTTAGATGAATCTGCTCGAAAATGAAAAAAAGAAAAAAAGATTACATCCACTAAAAATAGAGGGGACCCAAAAAGTGATATTTCGCATTCTAACTTCCATAGGATTCTGTGCTCTTCGCCCAAAACGCACAGCTGAACAGAATAAAGGAAGAACTTTACTCCAGAACTGTGCACTTGTTTGTGTGGTGCAAATCCATTCAGTAGTTTTGAGATATAATAATTTGAAAAGGTGCCAAGGTTGAGCATACGCGACTCAAATTGTAGAGATACATGGCCTGTTCATTCATGTATCTGAAGTGAATTCACGAATCCAATTGAAACAATTGAAGGCACACCATTGAACTAGGGAACTTTTTTTCTACAGTTGTTCACTGAAGATTTGTGAATCTGGCTGCAAATTCGCAAATCCTCTGTGATTTGATTGGTTGGCCATCTCAGAAAAATTTCTGTTGCGGTCACCATTATGCAACATGGTACACTGAACTCCCTGTTGGAAAATATACAAAGGAAAATGGTATATAGGGGTAGGGTGAGCCTATTCTGGCTCACAAGATCATGTGGGGAAGCCCCAAAGGGACACCCCCTGTCCTCTATCGACCTTCTTGGGTTGTAAATCAAGAGAAAAGGAGGGAAAAACAGAAATGGGTTCACTCAGCTTCCAAGTGTAATCTAATCTAAATCAAAGAGGGGAGTGAACCACACCAGTCTGTGTGCCAGAGTCCCGAAAGAAATTGTCACAGAGACCCTCAACCACGTTTTCGCAACCAATAGTGTATAGTACTCAAAACAGCGGCCCTCATCCTCCTGGACCTCTCCGCCGCCTTCGACATTGTCTGCCACCGCACACTACGCACGCGCCTCCACGACGCAGGGATCCGAGACAAGGCCCTGGACTGGACCACCTCCTTCCTCTCCGGCAGAACTCAGAGAGTCCGCCTCCCCCCGTTCCGATCCGAGGCCTCCAAGATCATCTGCGGCGTCCCTCAAGGATCCTCCCTCAGCCCGACGCTCTTCAACGTCTACATGACACCACTAGCACGCATCGCCCGACAGCACGACCTCAACATAATCTTCTACGCCGACGACACTCAGCTGATCCTCTCCCTCACCAAGGACCCCCTCTCCGCCAAATCCAACCTCCACCAGAGAATGAAGGCCGTTGCCAATTGGATGGAGGACAGCCACCTCAAACTGAACACAGACAAGACGTAAATCCTCATCCTCAGGTCCAACCCCTCCGCCTGGGACGACTCCTGGTGGCCCACGTCACTGGGGTCCCCCCAGGCCCCCACCGACCACGCACGCAACCTGGGAGTCATCCTCGACTCAAAACTTTCCATGACCAAACAAGTCAACGCAGTCTCCTCCACCTGTTTCAAGACCCTCCGCATGCTCCGCAAGATCTACTGATGGATCCCGACGAACATGAGGAAAACAGTCACCCAGGCCCTGGTCAGCAGCAGACTCGACTACGGAAACGCCCTCTACGCCGGAGCCACGTCCAAGCTCATCAGCAGACTACAGAGAATCCAGAATGCCTCTGCACGCCTGATCCTCGACGTCCCGCGCCGCGACCACATCACCCCCCACCTGAGGAACCTGCACTGGCTCCCCGTCGACAAAAGAATCTCCTTCAAGCTCCTGATCAACGCACACAAGCCACTCCACAAAACCGGCCCAGCCTATCTCAACAGTCGACTCTCCTTCTACGTACCCAACAGGAAACTCCGCTCCGCTGACCACGCCCTGGCCACGGTCCCACACATTCGGAGAACACTTCCGGAGGCAGATCCTTCTCCCATCGCGCCGCCAAGACCTGGAACACCCTCCCCCGCTACCTGCGACAAACCGAAGACCTGCTGACCTTCAGGAGGCAACTCGAGACCTGGCTCTTCGACCAGTAGCAGCTACAACCCTCCCCCCCCACCCCCCCCCCCAGTGCCTTGAAACCCTCCCGGGTATGTAGTGCGCTTTACAAATTATATGATTGATTGATTGATTGATTGATTATTAGCTCACCTGGAGTGATGTAGTGGGTTGTGTAATCATTGGGTCTCTCACTTGAGTATTCATTCGGTTCTCCAAGTAAGACATACTGTGAGAAGTTGGCCTGATATATAGTGCTCACTATTCTAGTGATCACTGTGTATCATACCAAACGACCCTTATTGATGATTGGTTGTAAGTCAACCTTATAGACCAGCTATCCTAGTAGCATGGACAAGAGCAGTCTTTAGGCTAAACTCTAGAGGGCGTGTTAAGCCAGCTGTTTTACCACCACATTTACCCTTTGAACACCACGTGAAAGGACACCACACAAGTTGTTATGAAAATAAAGGATATTTATTTATAACAAGACTACCCTGGCTCTTTATGAGTCAGGGAGCTAAGCACAATACAAAACTCTTGTGAAAATACTTCCAGTTGCACAATTTACACAAATGCCCGAGGGGCACGAAAAACCATATACACTAAAAGTGGAATGCGAATGGTTAGAGAGTCTAAAGTTACTGATTCCGGAGAAATCCAATCAGTGGGACTAAACGAAAAAGGAGCTGGACACTTGTAGAGCGAACCTGCGATGGAGCACCGAAATGCTCGAGTTACCTAGCCCAGAGGCTGCGGCTGCGTGGGGTTCAGCAAGATGTCGGGAGTCCTCGTTGTAGTCTCAGGAGCCTGAAAGAAGAAGTTGCTGGCAGGCGACCAGTGTCGATATTCGGAGGGATCCAAGCCTGGATCGGTGATGGAGATGACCTGAAAGCAGAGGGGACTCAGTTCTTAATCACTAGCCAGTGATTGAGTTGGCACCAGGATGGCACCGGAGGTAGTCACCGCGATCAGGTGAGTGGGTGACGCTGGACTCTGCTGTCCCTCGGTGCAGGAGGCGTTGTCGGCGACCAGACAGAAGGGGCGGACTGTCCCACGAGGGTGTCTGCTGTCGGCGATGCTGGACCCCGGATTGGGGCAACAACCCTTGGCAAAGGCAAGCCCACGCGGTGGAGTCAAGATGGCGTCTGGAGTGGACCAGGGGGGTCCGGGGTGCTCCTCTGTTGGAGGGGAGCCAAGGCCAGTCTGGAGCAACCAGACCAGCGGCGGAAATGTCGTGGTGCATCGTTAGGAGGGCCACTAGCCAACGGGCAAGTGACCGAACAACGCGGTGAGCGGCAAAGAGCAGAAGGGCCCCCACGCAGATCTCGGGGATGCTGGGAGGCTGGTCTTCGGTGCTGGAGCTGGAGCTGCTCAGGGTTGGGGCTTCTCAAACCCCAGGAGCACTCACTCGAGGGTCCCTCGGTGGTTGTGCTAGGCAAGCGTCGTGCAGGTTTTGATGATGACCGGTCCCGCAGGTCTCGTCACACCCACGAATCTCAGCTGGGCTGATGATGCAGGTAGAGGTCAGAGATGGCAGGGAATCCGGGTCTTGTCGAGCTGGTCAGTCTGGATCCGGAGGATGGACGTGCAGCAAACCGCAAGCGCTTAGGTGGTGCCTGCTGGTGCAGGGTGGCTACTCCTTAGCCACAAGGGAGAGTCTTCAGAAAAAGTCAAGAGTTCCTTTCGTGGAAAGTAGTTCAAGATTCAGAATTATTCCAAGACGGCTCAGCTCATGCCAGAGCACCATCTCACATAATTCCAAACACTCTGCCTTCAGGATTGATAAGGCCTGCCATAGGAGTGACTGACAGGAATACATGTGTCCATTTTAGGGTTAGATATAGGAATACTATATCTAAAGCAAAGGGTGATTACACCACCTTGCCCCAGCCGTCGTGCAGCCAGTTGTGTCAGATTTGGGTGGCCAGCCAGGGGTGGCATAATACATGCTGCAGCCCCTGGTAGGCCCTGGGTACACCTAGGCCCTGGATACCTAAGGTATGCTGATACAGGGACTGATAAGGTGGCCCAGTTCCAATTAGTAAATGCACCTAAGGTACATGTGTCACTTTAGAGAGAGAACAGCTAGGCTGTGGGTCTGATTAGCAGGCCCACAGCCAGGAAAAGTCGTAAACCAATGAAGCAAAAAAGCAAAATTCTGGGGTGATCATAGGATTGCAGACCCTACTCTCCTACATGACCCCCCCCCAAACTTTGGGACAATAAGCTAACCTTGACCAGGTGAGTCTTCTGGAGAGCCCATCTGCATTGCCATGATCAGTGCCAGGTCTATGCTCCACTGTAAAGTCCATCCCCTGTAGGGAAATGGACCACCTAAGTAGTTTGGGGTTTTCACCCTTCATCTGATTTAGCCACAAGAGGGGCTTATGGTCGGTCTGAATCTTGAAGTGAGTGCCAAACAAGTATGGCCTCAACTTCTTCAGGGCCCAAACCACAGCGAAGGCCTCCCTCTCAATGGCTGACCAATTCTTCTCTCTGGGGGTCAGCCTCCTGCTAATAAAAGCAATGGGCTGGTCATGACCATCAACATTCAGCTGAGATAGAACAGCTCCCACACCCAACTCAGAAGCATCTGTTTGGACAATGAATGTTTTGGAGTAGTCTGGACTCTTTAGGATAGGTGCTGTGCACATGGCCTGCTTTAGGTCATCGAATGCCTTTTGACAGCTTGCTGTCCACTGAACTTTCTTTGGCATTTTTTTACTTGTCAGGTCATTAAGTGGGGTCACAATGGATCCATAATTTCTGACAAATTTCCTGTAATATCCAGTCAGGCCCAAGAAAGCTCGAACCTGAGTCTGGGTGGTTGGAGGAGCCCAGTCCTGGATGGCCTGTATCTTTCTCTCCAATGGCTGAACCTGGCCTCCACCTACAAGGTGGCCCAGGTATACAACCTGTGTCTGCCCTATCTGGCACTTAGTGGCCTTGATAGTGAGACCTGCCTTCTGCAGTGCCTCTAACACTTTCCTCAGGTGGACCAGGTGATCCTCCCAGGTGGAGCTAAAGACAGCTATATCGTCAAGGTATGCTGCACAGAAGTCATCCAACCCAGTGAGAACTTGATTCACCAGCCTTTGGAAGGTGGCAGGTGCATTCTTCAAACCAAAGGGCATTACCACAAACTGATAATGCCCACCAGGGGTAGAAAATGCTGTTTTGGGCTTGGCATCCTCAGCTAACCTGATTTGCCAATACCCAGCTGTCAGGTCAAATGTACTTAAGTAGTTGGCAGAAGCCAACCTGTCTATAAGTTCATCTGCTCTTGGTATTGGGTGGGCATCAGTCTTAGTGACTGCATTGAGGCCTCTGTAGTCCACGCAAAACCTCATCTCTTTCTTACCGCCCTGGGTGTGAGGTTTTGGCACGAGAACGACGGGACTAGCCCAGGGGCTGTCCGAGGGCTCAATGACTCCCAGTTCCAACATTTTCTGCACCTCTGTCTTGATGCAGTCTCTGACATGATCAGGCTGTCGATAGATTTTACTCTTTACGGGCAGACTGTCCCCAGTGTCGACCTCATGGGTACACCAATTGGTCTGACTGGGTGTCAGAGAGAACATATGTCGGAAGGATTGAAGAACCTGTTTACAATCCTTTTGCTGGTGTCCAGAGAGGCTGCCACAAAAGACAACACCATCTACTGACCCATCGTCAGGGTTCTGAGAGAGCAGGTCCGGGAGAGGGTCACTCTCCTCCTCCTGTCCCTCATCTGTGGCCATGAGCAAGCCCATGCCCTCCCTGTCGATATATGCCTTGAGCCTTTTTACATGGAGCACCCTGTGGGGGCTCCAGGGAGTTCCCAGGTCTACCAAGTAGGTGACCTCTCCCTTTTGCTCAATGATCGTGTGGGGCACAGACCATTTGTCTTTGAGTGCTGCTGGGGCCACTGGCTCCAGCACCCACACCTTCTGTCCAGGCTGATACACAGTCAGGACAGCCTTTTGGTCGTGCCAAGCTTTTTGTAATTCTTGGCTCGCCTCAAGGTTTTTAGATGCCTTTTCCATGTACTCAGCCATCCGCGAGCGGAGACCGAGCACATAGTTGTAAAGACGAAGCATCAGGAGGTTAAACTAGAGTAAGTTTATTGCTCAGATAACGACACACTCAACCGGAGGCAGAGTGCGACTAGTACATCAAAACGTTAATGCCAACTGTCCTACATGCCAACTGTCAACTGTCACTAGAATCTCCGGCTGTCAACATTCCAGCCGGGAAGTGCCACGCGCAGGAGGGAGGGGCGCGCGGGGAAACGTAAGCAAGGTGACACATTTACTATGTAACATCATAACACATCTCCCCCTCAAGGAAAGGGATATTTGTGAAAAGGAATATAAAGGAACAGCTTGGATGAGGTGAGTAACAACCAACTATTCACAAACAAAATCTTTGTATTTGCTGGGTTTAATCACGACGCGACCACATCTACTTGTGGTTGCATCTTCTTCCGTATTGTCCGTCTCCAACTCTGGTTCCAGATTGGTTTCAAGTGTTCCGTTTGGATCTGTTTGACCTCCAGGTGTGCAGGCAACTGGAACGCACCTTACTCCGCTTGTTTCAACAGCTTCCAGTTCACTCTCCAACTCAATGTCACTACCACAACTCTCAGAAGCCCCTGATTCACTCGTGGTAGCATCACAGTTCGCACCTATGGTCTCGACAACTTCACTTCCCTGTACATCTGTACTGTTTTGTCCCTTGTGTTGCAGTTGCATGTGATCTCCATCTTCCTCTGAATCCGTAAAATCCAGTTCGACTCGACCCATCACATCTATTTCTTTACTTTTTCCTTTCTTCTCCATGTGTATTTTACTCCGTGTTCCGTTAGGAGCCTTATCCTCCCTTTTACAAACAGATATTGCTGAGGCATGCCATACTTTTCCGTCACCGAGTCGTGCTGAATTGCAAAATACTTCTTTCACTTCTAACGGGTTAGAGAACCTGTTTTGACCTTTGGTTACGTTACCGCTTTTCCTTACTCTCACTATGTCCCCTACTTCCAGGTTGATTTCTTTGCAGTTGTGTTTTATGTCATATCGTCCTTTACTCTGTTCTTTTGACTCTTGTATCTTCTTTCTTACACTTTCTACAGACCATTCTGATTTTCTTGCGCTTTTTAGCCAACCAATATTGTCTTTAGAAATGGGAGTTCTTCCTCTCAGCATCTCAAATGGGCTTACCATGGTTTTTTCTCCAGGTGTTATCCTGTAGCTCCATACCATTTTTCCCAATTCCTTTCTCCAGCATTTTTCGTTATTGTTGGCCAACTGGATGATGCCTTTTATCACCCTGTTAAACCTCTCTACGGCTCCGTTGCCCGCTGGATGGTAGATGCTTGTAGTTTTATGTTTAATTCCTTTTCCATTTACATATTTTTTGAAAACGTCAGACATGAACTGACTACCATTGTCACTGACAATAACCTTTGGTATGCCTTCCCTACTAAATATTTTGTCCAAAAACTTGACAATATCAGTTGCGTCCACTTTCCTGCAGACCTTAATTTCCGGCCATTTTGAGAAATGATCTATTAAGACCAAAACATACATTTGTTCTTCCTGCCATCTCACTGGACCCATTACATCTATTCCAACTCTTTCCCAAGCCATGTTGGGGCATTCTAACGGTTGTAATGTTGGCCTTAAGACATGTTGGGTTTTATCTGAATTCTCACAGGGTACACAATTCCTCACGGCTCTTTCAATCTGTATGTCGCACCCTGGCCACCAATACCAGCTCTTTATTCTCTGTTTTGTTTTATTTATGCCAAGATGTCCCTCATGGCATAAATCAATAAGTCTTTCCCTTAAAGCTGTGGGAGGTATCACTTTGCCTTGTCTTAATGCCAATTCGTTTTCTATCGATAGCTCATTCCTTAATTCCCAATAGGCTCGCATTTCTTTCGTCATGTTACTCTTCTTTGGCCATCCTACCACAATGTGTCTTTTTACCTCTTCTAATGTTTCATCTTTTTCATATTCTTCTTTCCATGCTTCTTTGGTTATACTTGGGAATTCCTCACTTACATTGGCAACACATAGTTCTTCTTCCTTCTCAGTTTTTCCCACATTGTGCAAGGGTAACCGACTTAGAAAATCCGCTACGACGTTCTTTGATCCTGGCAAGTATTGCACTTCATAATTGTAATCCAACAATTTGATTGACAATCTTGCTAATCTTGGTGATGCATTGAATAATCCCTTTACCGTGAGCACTTTTGTCAGGGGTTTGTGGTCACTCCTTAAAATTATTCTTTTCCCCCATATGTATTGTCTGTAATGGTCCAGTCCCCATGCACACGCCAGGGCTTCTCGCTCTATTACGGAATACTTCTCTTCCGTTTGTGTTAGAGAACGGGATGCGAAGGCAATTGTGACCTCCTTACCATCAGATTCCACTTGGGATAATACTGCTCCAATGCCCTTTCCGCTTGCATCTGTGGTGACTACACATTGTAAATCGTTATCAAAACCCTGAAGGGGTGGTGCGTCACATATTTCTTTTTTTAGGTTTTTGAAACTGTTTTCACAGTCTTGCGACCACTCAAATTTGATTTTGTTTTTTAGAAGGGTTCTGATACAGTGTGTTTTCATCGAGAAATTTTTAACAAACTTTGAATAGTATTCCACTAGACCTAGGAACGCTCTTAGTTCCTCTTTATTCTGTGGCACAGGAGCATCCATGATGGCTTTGATCAATTCTTTCTTGGGTTTCACTCCATCCTTGGTGATTTCGTGTCCTAAGTATGTGACGGAGTCTTTGCTAAACTTACACTTCCTGTATTCCGCTGTTAATCCTCCTTTCTCTATGATTTTCAGAACTTGTTCCAACCGTTTGTCGTGTTCTTTTTTGTCTTTTCCCATTATGAGGATATCGTCCTGAAAAATGAGTATGTTCTTTATTCCTTTGAATATTTCGTGCATCAGTCTTTGAAACAGTGCAGCTGCGGATGCTAGCCCAAATGGTACTCTTTTAAATCTAAAGCACCCAAAAGGCGTTATAAACGTCGTGAGGTGTCTGCTCTCGGGATGTAGAGACACCTGGTGGTATGCAGCAGCCAAGTCAATGGTTGAAAATACAGTCATGCCCTTGGTAAGGGACAACATCTCGTTTATTTTTGGTAAAGGGTACTGGTCGATTAGAATGTTTTTGTTTAGGTCGCGCAAATCAATGCATAATCTTAACTTTTTGTTGGCCCTTCTTGCGACCACCAGAGGTGCGACCCACTCTGACGATTCAGTAGTCTCAATTATTTCAGCATCTAACAGTTTGTTTATTTCTGTTTCAACTTCTTCTCTTAGAGACAACGGTATCTGTCTTACTTTATGTAGACAAGGTTCTGCGCCTTCTTTCAGTCTTATTACATGTTGGAACCCTTTTAGTTTCCCTATTTTTCCGTTAAATACTTTAGGAAACTTTTTTACTAAATCACAGTCCTCCTGTAGTGTTATCAGGACAGGTTCAGCACTATTTGGATTGAGAGTTATTCCAAGTTTACCTTGATCTCTCCACCCAAGTACTGAAGGTCCATTAATTGCTACATATAATTTGCTGTTGGTTTCCCTTTCTTTGAATGCAAACTTCAGTTCCTTAAACCCCATAAGTTCTATTGGTTCTCCAGTGAATGTCTTAAGGCTGATATCTGGTTCCTTTAATTGTTTTCCAACCTTGCTCTTAAACTTCTCTTTCCATACTTCACGGTTAATTATTGTACATGGTGACCCAGAATCCGCTACAATATTAATACTCACGCCTCCTATTTCGACCAAGCAGGTTGGTTTTTTTTTCTTGTACTTCTCCTCCTCCTCTATATTAGTTTCCTCATTAATCTCCAGTACACACAAATTGTACACAGACTCGTCAGAGGATTCTTGCTCGGACTCTTCTTCTTCTATGTCTTCTACGAATTTCACCTTCTCTTTTCCCTTTCTTTTGCATGATTTTTGGAAATGGCCAATGATTCCACATTGGGAACATTTATTGTTCCTTGCTGGGCATTTCCAATCATTTGCCAGATGTTTTCCGCTACCACAACGGTAACACTTCAACTGTTCAAACTGACCAGCATTTCCTTTGTATCTGGGTATGTCCTTCATTTTATTCTTTGAATATGTTTTATTACTACTTATCTTTGCCACAACGCTGGTTTCTTCCAATTTATTCTTCCCTTCATTAATCACTTCCTTAGCACATCTCCCGGTTAATTCAGCTTTCTTTACTATTTCAATTACTTGGAGAAGTGGTTTTTCTCCCTTAGCCCACAGAGCGTCTTGTATATTCGAATTCGCAGCACACATGACAATCTGGTCTCTTATTAAATCGTCATGCATATTTTCAAATTTGCATGAAAGTGCCAAGTTCTTAAGTGCCGACACATAGTCATCAATGCTTTCATCTTTCCCTTGTTTCCTTCTGTAGAATTTGTACCTGTGTACAGCAACACATACTGTAGGCTTATAGTAACCATCTAAATCCTCCATAGCCTCATCGTACACTTTTCTATCACCATCAGTTCTTGTTTTCTTTGTAATATTGTTATATACTGTCAAACCACCTGCACCCAAACAATGTAACACATTTTTTTTCTTTTCTTCCTGTTTAAGTGGTTCATCCTCCTTGTCAAATGTTGATATATAATTGCAAAAATAGTTACTCCTTCCAATTCTCCCATTTTACACTTGGTACACCTGTACCCTTTAGAAATGCTTCTGGTGGCTGTAGATTGTATACATTGCTAGATGCCATGGTAAACTACCTTATTTTCTTTTTTTTTTCTTACCAATTAAATTTTTTCAACCAAATTGAGTAAAACCTTATTGTTCCACAAAGCAACTCTCACCTGTGTGTGATGTACACTTCCACTAGAGTTCCGTCAAAAAAAAACGTTGTTTTTCCAACTCTCCAGCTGATCGTAAATATTATTCTAGTCAATTTCAGCATCAAAACCTGTTACCAGCGTTACACTTCCTGGTTAAAATGGCGGCACGCCGGTTTCCTGTGCGTGACTACACCTTGAACTAGACCGCAGATGGAATACTCACTTCCGGTTGCTTCAACGTCACGACGTTCTATCTTGAACGCCCAAGGTCTGAGGTGAATTCCTTTCTCGTTACCTAACGACCTTTTGCACCTCCGGATCAATTCTGAAGAACGCTTTGGTGAGTTTGCTAAATGGCAATTCTTTGAAACAAGTCACTACTCACACGACTCAGATCCTTCGTCGTATTCTCTTTTTCCCGTGGAGCGTCGCCAGTGGTTCGGTCACTTAAATCCACTTACTCTCAGTTGCGCACTTCAATTGGATTCCTTTTTATTCGACAATGTCTACTGCAATCAACTGGGTAGTTCCTCCAGCCAATATTTCCTTTTCTGGCGTAGATTTTTAACGTATTTCTTTTCTTTACGTAAATAATGCTGCTTAATAGTAGTCCACCGTCAAATTTCCTCTATTTTTTTTCCGTTTGGTGTCAAAATTCACTTTTTCCTTTCTCACCACTTCCGTTGCACTTCCAACCAGTTATCTTCTTCCTTTACATCATTTTCACGATCCCTTACTTGTGGGTTCTTCTGTGTGTCGTTCACCATCACTCGTCGCCAAATTGTAAAGACGAAGCGTCAGGAGGCTAAACTAGAGTAAGTTTATTGCTCAGATAACGACACACTCAACCGGAGGCAGAGTGCGACTAGTACATCAAAACGTTAATGCCAACTGTCCTACATGCCAACTGTCAACTGTCACTAGAATCTCCGGCTGTCAACATTCCAGCCGGGAAGTGCCACGCGCAGGAGGGAGGGGCGCGCGGGGAAACGTAAGCAAGGTGACACATTTACTATGTAACATCATAACAATAGTCCACAATGTTTGATGCCGGCTTTCTGAGAGGTCTCTCCCATCCTTCCTTTACCAAACAAAGGGGTCCCCTTACAGGATGCCCGAAAAGAAGTTCAAAAGGGCTGTAGCCAACCCCCTTCTGCGGGACCTCTCTGTAGGTTAACAAGAGGCAGGGTATCAGGACATCCCATCTCCGCCGAAGCTTTTCAGGTAGTCCATGAATCATCCCTTTTAGGGTCCTGTTGAATCTCTCAACAAGCCCATTGCATTGTGGGTGATAGGGTGTGGTGAACTTGTAGTTGACACCACACTCCTTCCACATTGCAGTCAGGTATCCCGACATAAAGTTTGCACCTCTGTCAGAGACAACCTCCTTAGGGCAGCCCACTCTGGAGAACACTCCAACTAGGGCTCGTGCCACCACAGGTGCTGTAGTGGTCCTAAGGGGAATAGCTTCAGGATACCTGGTGGCGTGGTCCACCACCACCAGTATAAACTTGTGCCCTGATGCTGTCTGGGGTTCCATTGGTCCGACAATGTCGATCCCCACACGTTCAAAGGGCACCCCCACCACCGGCAGTGGTATGAGGGGGGCCTTTGTCGTGCCACCTGACTTACCACTGGCTTGGCAAGTGACACAGGAGCGGCAAAACTCCTTCGTATCTTCGGACATGTGGGGCCAGTGAAAGTGTGGAACAATTCTGTCCCAAGTCTTATTCTGGCCTAAGTGACCTGCAAGGGGAATCTCGTGGGCCAAGGTAAGAAGGAAACCTCTCAGAGACAAGGGGGCGACCAGCCTCCTGGTCGCGCCAGGTTTGGGGTCTCTTGCCTCGGAGTACAGGAGTCCATCGTCCCAGTACACTTTGTGGGTGCCTGTGGCGTTCCCTGCAGCCTCAGCAGCCGCCTGCTGTCTGAGGGGTTCAAGTGAGGGGCAGTCTAACTGTGCCTTCCCCAGGTCTTCCCTGGAGGGTCCCCCTGAGCCCAGAAACTCAACCTGACCAGGTTCAAGCTCTTTTGGCTCAGTTTCCCTTAGTTCTTTAAGGTCAGCCTCCTCAGAGACTTGATCCACGACCTGGGGCAAGGGGGAAGGCGAGGCCTTACCCTTACTGCTCCTTTTCTTGGAAGGTGTCTGGTCCGTTCTTCCAGGATCCAGCACCTGTTCAGTGGGGCATCTTTTGGCCTGTGACCTGGTCACAGCAAGGACATGTGCTGGCAAGCCTAACATTTCCATGTGAGTCCTCTGCTCCACTTCTGACCATTGTGACATTTCCAAATCATTGCCCAACAGACATTCTAAGGGGAGGTCTGAACTAACCACAACTTTCTTTGGGCCACTTACCCCTCCCCAGGAGAAATCAACAACTGCCATACTGTGATTGGTAGTGACATTGCTGGCATTGGTCACTAGGTAATCGGTACCTAGCATGATCTGTCCAGGGTCCACAAATTTAGGTGTCACCATTGTGACACTGGCACAAGTGTCCCTGTAGGCCTGAGCCACTTTTCCATTCAATCAATCAATCATAGGCATTTATATAGCGCACTACTTACCCGGAGGGTCTCAAGGCGCTCGGGGGGGGGGGGGGGGGGAGTGCTGCTACTGCTCGAATAGCCAGGTCTTGAGCTTCTTCCTGAAGGAGAGGTTGTCTTGGGTCAGGCGCAAGTCGTCGGTAGGGAGTTCCAGGTCTTGGCGGCCAGGTAGGAGAAGGATCTTCCTCCCGTTGTCGTTCTTCGGATGCGGGGGACGGCGGCGAGGGCGTGGCTGGCTGATCGGAGATGTCGTTTGGGAGCATAGAAGTTGATGCGGTTGTTGAGGTAGCTGGGGCCTTGATCGTGTAGGGCTTTGTGTGCGTGGGTGAGGAGGCGGAAGGTGATTCTTTTGTTGACGGGAAGCCAATGTAGGTCTCTCAGATGTCCGGAGATGTGGCTATGTCGTGGGATGTCGAGGATGAGTCTGGCTGAGGCGTTCTGGATCTGCTGGAGTCTCTTCTGGAGCTTGGCGGTGGTTCCGGCGTAGAGGGCGTTGCCGTAGTCCAGTTGGTTGGTGACGAGGGCCTGGGTGACCCTCTTCCTGGTCTCGGTGGGGATCCACCGGAAGATCTTCCGTAGCATGCGCAGGATGTTGAAGCATGACGAGGAGACGGCGTTGACTTGTCTGGTCATGGTGAGGGAGGAGTCCAAGATGAAGCCCAGGTTGCGTGCGTGGTCTGTCGGTTTGGGTGCGCAGCCCAGGGCGGGGGGCCACCAGGAGTCGTCCCAGGCGGAGGGTGAGGAGCCCAGGATGAGGACCTCCGTCTTGTCTGAGTTCAGTTTCAGGCGGCTGGTCGTCATCCACTCGGCTACGTCTTTCATTCCTTCGTGAAGGTTGGCTCTGGCTGCGGCGGGGTCGTTGGTCAGGGAGAGGATCAGCTGGGTGTCGTCAGCGTAGGAGATGATGTTCAGGTTGTGTTGGCGTGCGATGGCCGCAAGGGGGCTCATGTAGACGTTGAAGAGGGTGGGGCTCAGCGAGGATCCTTGAGGGACGCCGCAGATGACTTCGGTGGCCTCTGACTTGTACGGTGGTAGGCGGACTCTCTGTGTTCTTCCGTTGAGGAAGGAGCTGATCCAATCCAGTGCCTTCTCCTGGATTCCGACGTTGTTGAGGCGTTGCACAAGGGTGCAGTGGCAGACAGTGTCGAATGCCGCGGAGAGGTCTAGGAGGATGAGGGCCGCTGTTTCTCCGTTGTCCATCAGGGCTCGGATGTCATCGGTAGCAGCGATGAGTGCGGTCTCGGTGCTGTGGTTGGCTCGGAAGCCCGACTGTGAGGGGTCGAGGGATCCATTCGTCTCGAGGAAGGCGGCCAGCTGCTTGTTGACGGTCTTCTCGATTACTTTGGCTGGGAACGGGAGGAGCGAGATGGGGCGGTAATTCTTGAGTTCGGAGGGGTCCGCTGTAGGTTTCTTGAGTAGAGCGCTGAGTTCGGTGTGCTTCCAGCTCTCCGGGAAGGTGGCGGTGTCGAAGGAGGTGTTGATGATGTTCCGCAGGTGGGGAGCGATGACAGCGTCGGCCTTGTTGAAGACGTGGTGAGGGCAGGGGTCGGTTGGAGATCCGGAGTGGATGGAGTTCATCATGCGGACGGTGTCTTCCGTGCTGATCGGAGTCCAGGCGCGGAGGGTGGTGGTGGGGGGCGGTGGTTCAGTCGTGGCGGGCGTTGGTTGTGTGCTGAAGCTGTTGTGTATGTCCGCGATCTTGTTGTGGAAGTAGGAGGCGAGGGAGTTGCAGAGGTCTTGCGATGGGGTGATGTCGTTGTTTCCGGCGTTGGGGTTGGAGAGCTCTTTGACGATGTTGAAGAGTTCCCTGCAGTTGTGTGCGTTGTTGTCCAGCCGGTCCTTGAATGCAGTTTTCTTAGTGGCGCGGATCAGTTGGTGGTGCTTCTGGGTGGCAAGCTTGAGGGCGGTAATGTTGTCTGGTGTTGGTTCCCCTCTCCAGGCTTTCTCGAGGGCTCGGCAGTTCTTCTTGGAGCTCTTGAGTTCATCGGTGAACCAAGGGGCCTTCTTGCTGCCGGGTCTGCTAGGCGGTGTCCTTAGAGGGGCGAGTTCGTCCGCGCAGTTGCTGATCCACTTCGTGAGGTTGTCGGCGGCCTGGCTGGGGTTTGCTGAGCTGGCGGGAGGGTGCTGGCTCAGGGAAGCGGCGAGTTGGTCAGCTGTGATCTTGTTCCAGCTTCTTCGGGCAACCGGTTGCTGGTGGTGGTGGATCGTCGTTCTTCTGAAGTTGAAGTGGATGCAGCTGTGGTCCGTCCAGTGGAGTCTAGTGGCGTGGCTGAAGGCGATGTCTTTGCTGCACGAGAAGACGGCGTCGAGTGTGTGTCCGGCGAGGTGGGTGGGGGTGGACACCAGCTGCTTGAGTCCGAGGTTGGCGAGGTTGTCGAGCAGGGTGATGGTGTTGCGGTCGTTGTTGTTCTCCAGGTGGAAGTTGATGTCCCCCAAGAGGATGTAGTCAGCGGAGGGGAGGGCATGCGGGCTGACGAAGTCAGCGATGTCCTCGCTGAATTGTGTGTGTGGTCCCGGGGGTCGGTAGATCAGGGTGCCTCTGAGGGTGGTCTTCGGGTCGGTACGGATCTGGAAGTGTAGGTGTTCGGCGGTTGTCAGGGTGTCGTCGATGTTGGTCGTGATGTGGATGGTGTCCCTGTGGATGATGGCGATGCCTCCTCCCAACTGGTTGGCGGAGCGGTCCCTCCGGGTGATCTTGTAGCCCTCTGGGATGGCGATGGCGATGTCGGGCGCTGAAGAGGCGTTCATCCAGGTTTCCGTGAGGAAGGCGACGTCAGGAGATGTGGTGTCGAGGAGGTTCCAAAGTTCGACGGCGTGCCTGTGGACGGAGCGGGTGTTGAGCAGGATGCACTTGAGGTGGTTGCTGCTGGTGTTCGGCTTGGTGGTTGCAGGTGTGGGGCAGGTCCGGATGCAGGTGAACTTGCAGGCGTGGCAGCTGAAGGGTCCGTGGGTGTGCTTCGGGGTGGCTCGGTAACATCCAGGGATGCCGCCGGTGTTGAGTGCGCTGAGTTCGGTGGCGTTGTAGGACAATCGGGTCGTCTTCCGTCTGTGGGGGCCAGGGGTCCTGGCACTGGGCGCGGTCCAGGAGCGGACGGGCGCAGACGGGCTTACCTTTGGCGCGCCTTCGGCGCACAATCGGCGCGCCCGCTGCGCGTGACCGCTGCGCGTGACCGCTGCGCGTTCGCACGGTCGCCATATATGGCGAAGTGCGAGGGAGGGCGGAGCAGCTGGGAGGCGGGGAGGTTACAGAAGAAAAAGGGGCGTGGTTAGCGGCGGTGGCGGGAAGCGGGCAGGGAGGACAACGAGAGACAGGGGGACCGGCGAACAACGAATACAGAACAAATTAACAAAGTAAATACCACAAATGCACACAGAGAAACTCAGCAGTCAGGGGGCACACAACAGGAGACCAAGGTGCAGGAGCACGGCGCTATCGCGTAGGAGACCACGCCGCTCGGTGGCAGGGGGCGTGGTCACACGGCGGTAGCAGGGGCAGCGAGGACTCACACGCAGCAGCTGGTGGCCGTGCGGCGCGGGGGTGTCCTAGATTAGGTCACACTCACCTGCGTCGCACGGTCGCCATATATGGCCAAGTGCGATGGAGGGCGGAGCAGCTGGGAGGCGGGAGCGGGGAGGTTACAGAAGAAAAAGGGGCGTGGTTAGCGGCGGTGGCGGGAAGCGGGCAGGGAGGACAACGAGAGACAGGGGGACCGGCGAACAACGAATACAGAACAAATTAACAAAGTAAATACCACAAATGCACACAGAGAAACTCAGCAGTCAGGGGGCACACAACAGGAGACCAAGGTGCAGGAGCACAGCGCTATCGCGTAGGAGACCACGCCGCTCGGTGGCAGGTGGCGTGGTCACACGGCGGTAGCAGGGGCAGCGAGGAGGCACACACAGCAGCTGGTGGCCGTGCGGCACGGGGGTGTCCTAGATTAGGTCACACTCACCTGCATCGCACGGTCGCCATATATGGCCAAGTGCGAGGGAGGGCGGAGCAGCTGGGAGGCGGGAGCGGGGAGGTTACAGAAGAAAAAGGGGCGTGGTTAGCGGCGGTGGCGGGAAGCGGGCAGGGAGGACAACGAGAGACAGGGGGACCGGCGAACAACGAATACAGAACAAATTAACAAAGTAAATACCACAAATGCACACAGAGAAACTCAGCAGTCAGGGGGCACACAACAGGAGACCAAGGTGCAGGAGCACAGCGCTATCTCGTAGGAGACCACGCCGCTCGGTGGCAGGGGGCGTGGTCACACAGCGGTAGCAGGGGCAGCGAGGAGGCACACGCAGCAGCTGGTGGCCGTGCGGCGCGGGGGTGTCCTAGATTAGGTCACCATTGATCAAAGGTGTCTGCCTGTATTTGCCCAAAGTATTGGGACTGACATCAGGGGACATATCCATATCCCCTGTACAGACACGGACGGCCCGAGTGAGCGTGCCGACTAAGTCGTCACCCCCCTCGGTTCCCAAGGTTAACCCAACTAATGCCTTGGGAGGCGCACTACCACTGCTGACTGTACTAGGGGGTGCAGGTGCCTTAGGGGCTGCAGTGGCAGGAGTTTGCCCTCCTTTCTTGGTGCACTCACTAAACCAGCGAGTCTTACTTTTACAGTATTGGCACCACCTTTTTGACTGGCCTTCTTGAGTCTTCTTCTTCTGTGAAGCCTGACCCCCACCCTCTTTGGTTTGTTGGGGACCTGTCGAAGACTTCTGGTCATTTTGTTCGTTCTTGTTACTACCCTTTTGGTCTGCTTTCTTCTGACCACCCTGGTTCTGAGTCTGGTTCTGCTTGACCCTTGTTCTGACCCATCTGTCTGCCTTCTTTCCCAATTCTTGGAGAGAGGTCAGATCCGAGTCGACAAGGTGCTGATGCAACAATTGGTTCTGACAGTTGTTTAAAATCTGTTCTCTCATGATAAGATTGTACAATCCTGTGTAATCAGTAACCTTGCTACCCAGCAACCAGCCTTCCAAAGCCTTAGTGGCACAATCGACAAAGTCAGCCCAATCCTGAGACTGAATCTTCTGGGTGTCCCTGAACAGCAACCTGTACTGCTCAGTTGTTAAGCCAAACCCATCAATCAGTGTATTCTTCAGGACTTGGTAGTTGTTAGCATCCTCAGCTCTAGTAGTGAGGAGCTTGAATACCCTTTACCTTCAAAGGAGAGCCACAGTATAGCTGCCCACTGACTTGGGGGGACGCACTGGACAGTGCAGGCCCTCTCCAAAGCAGTTATCCACTTGTGGATGTCGTCCCCTTGTTTAAAGGGGGGCACTATTTTACTCAGGTGTCTAGTGTCTATACCCCTGTCTTTCTCTCTAATGATAATGCTGCCACCAGTGGGGTCTGACCCACTCAATTTCTGCTCTCGGGCAAAGGCAAGTCTTTCTTTGGCGAGGGCAAGTTCTTCCCGCTCGATCCTCAGATTGACTTCCCTCATCTTCGCTTCATGCTCCCTTCTCTGAGGGGACGTCATTCCTCTCTGAGAAGATGCCTGAGAGACATGTGTTCGAACAGATCTGTTAGAGCCTCTGGAGAGAGACCTAGCTCGTCCGTTCCCAAGGTTAAGCCTGCTTGAGCGTGGGCCCGGGGCTCCCCCAGTTCCATTCCCATGCCTGCTTAAGTTGGTCCTCATGAGCCTGCCGACTACTACTGGACCTTTGTCTGCCTCGTCTCCTGATAATTCCTCCTCTTCTTCCTCTGTATGGATGCCGAGGTCTGGGTCACCAAGGGTTCCCTCTAAGGGGGGCATGTTCCCATCAGGATTAGGTGGGCCTGTGTTAGAGGCCCTCCTCGCATCATAAGTCTCTAAGAGACCTATCAGAAATGTGATGGTGGGGTTAGAACCCTGGTTTAGCTTCCTGGAGGCACACAGTTGTCTCATCTCCGTGAAACTAAGAGCTGCATATCTTGACGTGACCTGTGGAGGGTCAATGACCACTAGGGGAGTCTCTGAAGACTCTCCGTGGTTAGACATGCTTTCTAGTGAGGTGTAAGTGCTGCACCTACCTACACTATGTGTTTACCTACTTATCCCTTGCTAAGAGCTGTAGTCAGGGTGTGCTACTCACTGTCACACTACAACAGCTGGTTCAGTAGAACTCAGAGTATTCTAAGTTAAGTTATATGTACCTGGGTACTTATGTGATCTTTCCCCCGATGTTCTTAGGATACGTGGGTGGCAAAACACAGCAAGCTCAAATCCCAACCGCTGCTCACCAATGTGAGAAGTTGGCCTGATATATAGTGCTCACTATTCTAGTGATCACTGTGTATCATACCAAACGACCCTTATTGATGATTGGTTGTAAGTCAACCTTATAGACCAGCTATCCTAGTAGCATGGACAAGAGCAGTCTTTAGGCTAAACTCTAGAGGGCGTGTTAAGCCAGCTGTTTTACCACCACATTTACCCTTTGAACACCACGTGAAAGGACACCACACAAGTTGTAATGAAAATAAAGGATATTTATTTATAACAAGACTACCCTGGCTCTTTATGAGTCAGGGAGCTAAGCACAATACAAAACTCTTGTGAAAATACTTCCAGTTGCACAATTTACACAAATGCCCGAGGGGCACGAAAAACCATATACACTAAAAGTGGAATGCGAATGGTTAGAGAGTCTAAAGTTACTGATTCCGGAGAAATCCGATCAGTGGGACTAAACGAAAAAGGAGCTGGACACTTGTAGAGCGAACCTGCGATGGAGCACCGAAATGCTCGAGTTACCTAGCCCAGAGGCTGCGGCTGCGTGGGGTTCAGCAAGATGTCGGGAGTCCTTGTTGTAGTCTCAGGAGCCTGAAAGAAGAAGTTGCTGGCAGGCGACCAGTGTCGATATTCGGAGGGATCCAAGCCTGGATCGGTGATGGAGATGACCTGAAAGCAGAGGGGACTCAGTTCTTAATCACTAGCCAGTGATTGAGTTGGCACCAGGATGGCACCGGAGGTAGTCACCGCGATCAGGTGAGTGGGTGACGCTGGACTCTGCTGTCCCTCGGTGCAGGAGGCGTTGTTGGCGAACAGACAGAAGGGGCGGACTGTCCCACGAGGGTGTCTGCTGTCGGCGATGCTGGACCCCGGATTGGGGCAACAACCCTTGGCAAAGGCAAGCCCACGCGGTGGAGTCAAGATGGCGTCTGGAGTGGACCAGGGGGGTCCGGGGTGCTCCTCTGTTGGAGGGGAGCCAAGGCCAGTCTGGAGCAACCAGACCAGCGGCGGAAATGTCGTGGTGCGTCGTTAGGAGGGCCACTAGCCAACGGGCAAGTGACCGAACAACGCGGTGAGCGGCAAAGAGCAGAAGGCCCCCACGCAGATCTCGGGGATGCTGGGAGGCTGGTCTTCGGTGCTGGAGCTGCTCAGGGTTGGGGCTTCTCAAACCCCAGGAGCACTCACTCGAGGGTCCCTCGGTGGTTGTGCTAGGCAAGCGTCGTGCAGGTTTTGATGATGGCCGGTCCTGCAGGTCTTGTCACACCCACGAATCTCAGCTGGGCTGATGATGCAGGTAGAGGTCAGAGATGGCAGGGAATCCAGGTCTCGTCGAGCTGGTCAGTCTGGATCCGGAGGATGGACGTGCAGCAAACCGCAAGCGCTTAGGTGGTGCCTGCTGGTGCAGGGTGGCTACTGCTTAGCCACAAGGGAGAGTCTTCAGAAAAAGTCAAGAGTTCCTTTCGTGGAAAGTAGTTCAAGATTCAGAATTATCCAATTTGGGAAGGGGGCCCGCTCCTACCTTTATCCTAAGAAAAGGGGCTGGCCCGTGACTAGGTCCTGCCTATGGGTACCGCCCCCGACAGGAAACCCTTTGTCCAAGCTCTCCCCGCTGGAAGGACTCCCAGCAGCAGGAGGTCAGACTTGTGTCTGTGGTGGCAGCATCCATTTTGTGATGCTGAGGCTCGAGTCAACTTTAACCGGGGTTCACAGTTACATGCATGTCGTGTCCCTCTAGAAGGGTGGAATGCTAACCCCGTCACCAGAATTGGCGAGGGGTTAGTATCCCAATTCGTATGACACCTTACTCGACATGCTTTGATAATGCGATACCAAAGTTAGCAAATAACCGCGAGGATTATACTGCACTTTAAGAGTATATGATACGCGTTATCCTGGAACAGCTATTAGGACTTGGTTCCGCAAGCTGCAGATGGCTCAGCTCATGCCAGAGCACCATCTCACATAATTCCAAGCACTCTGCCTTCAGGATTGATAAGTCCTGCCATAGGAGTGACTGACAGGAATACATGTGTCCATTTTAGGGTTAGATATAGGAATACTATATCTAAAGCAAAGGGTGATTACACCACCTTGCCCCAGCCGTCGTGCAGCCAGTTGTGTCAGATTTGGGTGGCCAGCCAGGGGTGGCATAATACATGCTGCAGCCCCTGGTAGGCCCTGGGTACACCTAGGCCCTGGATACCTAAGGTATGCTGATACAGGGACTGATAAGGTGGCCCAGTTCCAATTAGTAAATGCACCTAAGGTACATGTGTCACTTTAGAGAGAGAACAGCTAGGCTGTGGGTCTGATTAGCAGGCCCACAGCCAGGAAAAGTCGTAAACCAATGAAGCAAAAAAGCAAAAATCTGGGGTGATCATAGGATTGCAGACCCTACTCTCCTACACATACCTCCACCAGGAGAGGAGAAAGACAGTCTGGGTAGAGACAGTGGTGGGATCTATCTGATGCAAAGTCAAATTAACTCCTATACCTGTACATAATTCATTTAAAAATGTGGGATGGGGTAAGACTAAAAATATAGAGATGTTGTTTGGGCGGGTTCTTGGTCCGCAACATTTAGTGATCTGTCCGACATGTTTTGGCCTTGTGTTGCCTCTATGGGTCAGTGGCCTTCCTCAGGACCATGTGGGGTATATCCCTTTTGTTGTCCTTATTCAGTCGATTTAACAAACAAGTGTATTAACTTACAGTTCTTGGTCAAGTGTCTGCTTATTGGCCCTGATGGGTCATTTTTATAGGCGTAGTTGTTGCCTATAACTGGGTGGAAAACAGAAAAATTTGGGTCTGGGAAATGTTATGTATACATTATTATTTCTCAATATTTGTTTTCCCTTAAGATCTAATGTGGTACAGCGAAGAGTGCATCTACCCCTATACAATGTGTGTTCTTTGTTTTGAATGCACTCTTAGAGGCATGTTGATGCTCTTATTTAGATGTGATTCTGGCAACTTTAATGCTCTATCATAGGTTTGGCTTGTTGTTGCCAATGATGTGGTTATATCCAGTAGTAACTTGCTAACTGTGCTGAAGCAGTAAGTGAATTAGAGAAAGTTGGGGCATAGCACCAATAGACGGCGATAAATATCGCAAAGCGAGCATAGCGCTTTTTTATTTATCGCCGTCTATCGCTGGAATTTATCGCCCGGCTAGTGCGTTATTAACAACGCGTATCACCGAGGCGATAAAAATTCCAACGATAGCGGGGATATCGCTGTTTTCCATGGAACAGCAGTGGTTTTCCAGCGATGTTCCGTGGAAAACGGCTATATGGTTGATGATAGGGCCCAGTGGTCTTAGCCCCACAATCCACCTCCCATGTTAGGTATGCCTTAGTCAGGAATTTAACAGACATTAAATTCCTGCTTTAAGGCATAGATAACACGATTTCAAATATCGCTACCCCTCGTTGATGATATCACGAAGCTGGGTTAGCGATATTTTCCCATGGAGTTTTGTCAGGCACGCCTCCTTTGCATCTCATTAACGATGCGAGGCGTGCTGACAACGGGCGCTAAGGCAAGGAAACATGCGCTAGCGTGTCCTTGTTGATAATTTTATCGCATTATCGCCGCTTTTCGACCAAAAACGGACGCTAAAGCAACGATAATGTTATCGCCAGCCCTTGATAATATGCCCAGTGGTGATTTAAAAAGTGAAGAATCTGAAAGCTAAAATGTGATTCTTTTCTCTCCTTCCAGGAGAATAAGTAGTTTGTGCACAGTATATGCTCTCTTCTGTTGTTGATACACATATGGGCCTTTTTGAGCCACCTACTGTGCCTCAGATTAGTTAGATGGCAATGTTCAGGGCCTGCTAGGGGGTGGTTGGGTTCCAGGAACCTTTAGGGGGGTGCTAGCCTGTTGTTTACTGTGAATACTGTGTGCATTGTTTGTGTTTTTAAATTATAAGTGTTCTTATTCGCACTGTTTAAAATGGTGGTTAGATTCTATAGCTAGCCATCGTTTGGTTTCATGATGGCGTGCTGTATGGTTCTTATAAAGACCACAAATGGTGCTTGTGTGCGTGAGGTAGTGTCAAGTTGAGCAATGTTGGTGAAAGGGTACAGCAAAAGTTGTAGAATTAAAAAGAAAAGGCAAAACAAAAACAGTTTTTACGTCTGTGGGAAGTTTGATGAGCCCCATGGGATGTGGGTGGACCTAGATGGATGGACTTTACCTAATGGTAGAGTAGCAGTGCTCAGTCAAACTAATGGTATCTACAGTGTCTACTTAATGTGTTAACACACAGCATATACATTGTTGAAGTGCCCACTTACTTGGTGTTGGATCGTTCACCGTGTCTCTCCCGTCAATGATGTTGTTTGCTGTCAGGAGTGTTCGGGCAGGGACATCTTAAGGATTTTGGGGGCCCTGGGCCAACCGTATTTTGGGCACCCCTCTTTGGAACAGCTTTGAATTTATGTTCCATTTTCAGCTCTTTCATGCCCTCTTTGGCCAGGTCACTGATAGTGCACATGTGCAGTCGTCCAAATTCTAAATGTGCTTACATGTAATATTCATGCATAGTGACGTTTGTTTTCAATATTGTAATACAACGACAACTCACAAATATTGCTACAAATAATCTCTGTGACTCCCTCACATTTCTCATATGTGAGGTTTTGATCTATAAGAAACGGTTTTTCTTTGGTGTTACATGAAACACAAACAAAACGTTTCTCTGCATAATGTCTGTGATATACTCTTGCAGATCACTCACATTAACAATACATTATAGGAAAGGATATTTAAAACGATCCCTTTAAAATTATTCAAGGTCATCAGGGCAAGACTCTATTCTAATGTTGCTAAAATGAGTATGTTTGGGAAGATATACATTTTTATCAGTAAAGCTGACCCCCATGGAATACTCTTTAAATCCTAAAGTTGCGTTTCCCGACACCAAACCCTCTTAAAATATACTGCCCACCAGTATGGATGACGTGATTCATACACCTTGTAATCCTCATTGGCTTATGTGACATTCCCTGTAGACTGATTTACATACTTGTATGACTCATTGTCTCTGTATATTGTGTGCATGGTGTAAAGTACTGACACACACTACACTGACATGAGTAGCGCTGTACAACAAATGAAATGTATATGAGAGAGGGGCTACTTAAAGATGAGGGGCACTGTTGGAGGGTGGCAGTGAGGGATTTGAGGAGGAGGTCAATAGGGGGAGGGGCTATGGAGCGATGAGGGGTACTGTTGGAGGGTGGCAGTGAGGGAATCCGAGGAAGAGGTCATGGGGTGGAGGGGGGAGCTAGGGAGAGATGAGGGGCACTGCGGGAGGGTGGTAGTGAGGGAATCCGAGGAAGAGGTCATGGGGTGGAAGGGGGAGCTAGGGAGAGATGAGGGGCACTTGTGGCGTGTGGCAGTGAGGGAGTCTGAGGAGGAGGTCATTAGGGGGATGGGCTACAGAGAGATGAGGGGCACTAGTGGAGGGTGGCAGTGAGGGAATCCGAGGAGCAGGTTAATAGGGGGGGGGGGCATGGAGGGATGAGGAGCACTGTTGGACGGTGGTAGTAAAGGTTACTTACGGAGAAAGAGGTTATCGGTGAGGCGCCAAAAAAGACTTTCGCATCAGCGCTGAAGCCGGCCCTGTCATGGCCTTTCTGTTATTCTTTACTTAATTAGCAGTCGGGTCATAAGGGCTACTGTGGAACATACTTTAAAGTGCGTGCTAATTATATTTACAGCTATATTCAATGTTTTAAGTTTGAAGGTGATTTTACTAATGTTTTTACCGGGAAAAATGAAAGTGGAGCCCAATGGTGCCTGATATGGGGCTGGAAGAAAGAGCAACAATTCTCAACAGGTATTATTACGCTAGACAATTAAATTTGTATGTCCAAGACATCAGACCGGAGGGAAAAAGGAAGACTCTTGAAGAATGTTTAAAGAATGTATTTAGGTCAAAACATCATTTAAGCGTCATTCGTAGAAACAAGAGAAAGCAAATTTACAGTTGTATCAGCACTGTAGAAATACATATTTGAAGCAAAAAACAATAACAACCCAAATTGCACTTGGTGCTGGATGTGAAGGTGAAGGTGGCGACACAAGTGACAATTGTGAAAACAGCGACGGCGGCGCAAGAGAAGTGACAAGTAATGTACAGTGAGAGCAAATTGTATAAAATACTGTGGTAGAGGAAATAAATTGAATATTCTTTGTAATTCAAGAAAATCATTTTGAAAGGAGAAAACCACAGGAGAAATGTTGCGCGATTAATGGCGCTGAACGGTCGACGGCGTTTCGATCCTCTATGTTAGGATCATCTTCAGGACCGGGTTGTTCGATTTAAAAACGGTGCTGTACAGGGGGCAAGAACAGAAGGGCGTAAGGACAGAGAGGGGGGAAGGTATGAGGAGAGTGAAAAGACCGCAGTGGGCCCGAGTACAAGGCGAGTTGTATTTGAAAACAGCAAGGTGAAAGGGAGAAGAAGAGGAAAAGGCATGGCGGTGTTGGGAAATTAATAATTTGGAATTAACCTGAGGGGGCGTCGGACAAGAACGTAGAGGGGTCCGCATCAGTGGGAGAACGTTGTTTGCTGCAATTAAGGGGACAGAAAGGTAAAATTGGGGTGAAGGAAGGATGAGCGGGGGACAAGGTTCAAAACGAACCGGCGTGAGGGTTACCTGGGGGTGGAAGAGGTTGCGTCAAGTTTAAGTAGAGACGCGGGGCGCGTCTGTGGATCAACGTCGCCGGGCGGTCAAAGGATCTTCGGGGCTTAGCCAGGTCCCGTCAGAGGTACTCCTAAATAAAAAGGCCAAGAAGAAGCGATCCGGGGACAGGATGTGGTGAACCAAACTGGAGGCCAAAACAAGTAACGGAGCACTTACTGGGAATGCGGAATGAATCCGAGGCATGTCGGGGGCGTGTGCAGCTTGTCTTCGTGTGGCGATTCGAATGAGGAGGCCTTCGCGGGGAAGTGATTAAGCGAGACCGGGTGGGATCACGTGAGCGCGACTAGGGGGCGGGGCTAACTGGCCGAGTGCGACAGCCCGGTAGAAGACTAGAAGGCGGAAAAAGGGAAGAGGGACGCGCGGGAAGGTAAAGGTACAACTCAGAGAAGACAGACTATGATAGAAAAAATCAATAAAGGATAGTCATGTGGAAAAAACATTTGGAGACAATAATTGAAAGATAGTCATGTGGAAAAACATTTGGAGACAATAATTAATTACACAATGCACTGTATTAATGAAAGTAATTATACATTGTGATTCGGGGTGGGTAAAAGGAGGAGAAAAAAGGGGGGGGGGAACAGTGAACATGTATCTCAGTAATGGAAGTTAGTAACAGGGGTGTGAAGAGTCAGGACAAGGTTCAGAGTAGAATGGTGCTATTCCATTCATCAAGTGTGTTCAAGCCAGCATGGACTGAGTTACAAGTGGAAATCCATTTACATTCGCATTTATTGAGGAGTGCTTTGATGTCGCCCCCTCTCAGCGGTAGTGTGGGTTGCTCTATTACTTGCCAAATCATATCAGTTTCGCAGTGGTTTTTGAGAATGTAATGTGCAACCAGGGGCGCAGTAGTGACCTTGCAGTGGATTCTACTTTTATGTTGGATAATCCTTTGTTTGACCATTTGGGTGGTTTGTCCGATGTAAGTGAGGTTGCAAGGGCAGCGGATGGCATAAATCACATTTTGAGATTTGCAGTTGGTGAATGCTTTGAGTTTATAGGTGAGATTGTTGGTTTTAAACTCTTTAGTATTGACTGTAAGGTCGCAGACAATGCAAGACAAACATTTGTAGTGTCCGATGGCAGGAGGTAGGCCCCAAATGGACGTGATGGTGTTTCTTTTGGGGTCTGTAGTGGGCCATGTAATGGCATGTACCAGATGGGTAGCCAGATTACTCCCTCGTTGGTATGAAAACAGTGGAGGCTGGTCAAAGGTTTCAAAGGGTTGAAGTAACTTCCAGTTACGCTTGATGATCTTATTGACTTCGTTGCTGCAGGGACTGAATTTAGAGACAAATGGAATCCTCGTCATAGTTTTTTTGGGTTGTGGCATGAGTAAATGTTCTCGGTGGCAGTACCAAGCTCTCTTGCGGGCTTTGGTAACGAGGCGTTTAGGGTAGCCCCTATCGAGGAGTTTCTGGATGAGAATGTCTGATTCTCTGAAGTAATCTTTGCGCCACTTACAGTTCCGGCGGATCCGTAGGAATTGCCCATATGGGAGGCCATCTCGGAGACTGCGGGGATGATAGCTGGAATATTGAAGTAAAGTGTTTCTTTCAGTAGGTTTCCTGTATAGACATGTGCCAATTTTGTCATCTTCCGCGTGTATTAGGACATCCAAGAAGGGCAGGTCATTGGATTTGGACTCATGGGTGAATGTGAGATGGGCCTGAGAATGATTGAGCCATTGAATAAAGTTCTCAAGAGTCTGGGCTGAACCTTTCCAGAGGAGGAGGACATCGTCAATGTAGCGACGCCAGAGGGTAATTTGAGTGATAAAGGGGTTTCTTGTGCTGAGAATGAGGGTCATTTCCAGATTGTGGACGAACAGGATGGCAAAATTAGGAGCGAAACAAGCACCCATGGAAACTCCCTTGATTTGGAGGTAGAAAGTATCACGATACAGAAAATAGTTATTTTCTAAAGCCACTTGAAGTAGATCCATGATGAATTCCGTGGGAATTAAGGTGGGTCTTGGTCTGGATTCAAGTAAAGTTTTGATGACCTGTAGTCCCTCTTTGTGGGGAATGTTGGTATAGAGAGATTCAATGTCTAACCCCACCATCAGGTCAGTTTTGGTGTCAAAAGGCCGGTCCTCTATGGTGCAAATGAGGTCCATGGTGTCTTTAATGTATGTTTCAGTAGATGGGACAAATTCTTTTATGATGGCGTCAATGTATTTACCCAGAGGCTCGAGAATGGAGCCACAACCCGAGACGATGGGACGTCCTGGTGGGTTGATATTGTCTTTATGGATCTTGGGAAGGATGTATAAGACTGGCGTCCTGGGGTTGGGATTGTTGAGGAACAAGTACTCTTTCTGGGAGATAATATTCTGTGATTTGGCTTGTTCAGTGAGGATATTGATTTTGTTGCGAAGGTCTGGTAAGGGGTCCTTGGTGAGGGGTTGATAATGAAGAGTATTGGATAGTTGTCTTTTGATTTCAGTGTCCTATTTCTCAATGTTCATGACAACAATACCTCCACCTTTGTCTGCTGGTTTGATTATAAGATCAGTTTGTTTCTTTAAGTTGAGTAGAGCTTGTTTTTCTGCCAATGGTAAGTTGTAAGGAACAAATTCGAAGCTATGTTGGAGGATCATGATTTCACGAAGAACAGCTCGTTCAAACGTAAGGATTTCCGGAGGCATGCAGGAGGAAGGGGGATTGAAGGTGGATGGAGGGTGAAAGCGGGGTGCGGTGGGAATAGGGGTTTGAGGTTTGTCAGAGAAAAATTGTTTGAGTCTGATTCTTCTGAAGAATAGTAATAGACTCGATTGTAGATCCAAGAAGTTGGTGCGTTCGGTGGGCACGAAACTCAGGCCTCGACTCAGAAGGGTGGTCTCATCGTGCGACAGGATGTGGTTAGAAAGATTGAAGATGGGTATGGATGTGGGGTCCAAGGAGGCCCGGACAGGTGTTTGTTCAGTAACTTGGTTGTTCACCATTGGTAGTACCTGTTGCGTGTTTGTCTTTCTCCTGAGAATGGAGGTTGGTACTGACGGTTGCCCCGTGGTCGGGAGGGTGGACGGCCCTGGCTGCGGCCGCGTCCTAAAAAACCTTGTGGTAAAAGTGGAGGGGGTCTGTTGGTGGTCGTTGAAGAGCTAGGTCCCTCACCTGGGTCTGAATCTTCAAGTGAGGTATTGGAGGAGTCAGAGAAGGTAATCTGTTGGTTATTACGGTATCGACCCCAATTGCGAGTCCTGGGAGGGATGTAAGGAGTGTTGAAGAATTCGTCGCGTAGATATGGGTATGTTTTTTCAACGTTGTAGAATTTGATATCTTTCTGAATCTTGGTAACTTTTTTGTTGAGTTCAAAGGTGTTGAAGGTAGTGATAGTAAGGTTGATTTTTTCTAGGAGGTTTTTTGCATCTGTGAGAGATGAATCAGCTAGTATTAATTGTTCCAATTCTGCAATTTCTTCTAATTCTTTGCGGCTATGTTCGATAGCTGTGTCGATGCCTAGCACCATCCAGTGGCATGAGCAGGTGGTAGCTAGATGGCTGAAACCAGTACGGAATTTTGGGTCATTGACAAATATGGCTGGAGTATTTCTGATTTGTAAACCAACTGGGATCACACCTGATTTAAGGTATTCTGTGAGCATACGGGCGTGAAGATCAGTTCTGATTTGTTTTTTCTTAAGTTTTTCAAGTTTGTCTAACAGGATACGGGAGGTATTGGGGGGGGTTGTGGCTGAGGTAGTGTTCACTGGAGGGCCAGAGAGGAGAGAAGGGCCCCCAATTAGACGTTGGATGTAGTCTTCTGTGTATGTAAGAGTCTCCCTTGACATTCTAAATGCCAAAAAATTGGCAGAAGAGAAAAGGCAAAATAAATTTGTCCGAAAGTAAGATCCTAGCAGGAATCAACTCTCGCAGCTATGCAGCTGCTCGCAATCTTGTATATAACAACAGGAGTATAACCCATATACCACGTTGAGAGGTGGGTAGGTATGAAAGAAAGAGCAACAATTCTCAACAGGTATTATTACGCTAGACAATTAAATTTGTATGTCCAAGACATCAGACCGGAGGGAAAAAGGAAGACTCTTGAAGAATGTTTAAAGAATGTATTTAGGTCAAAACATCATTTAAGCGTCATTCGTAGAAACAAGAGAAAGCAAATTTACAGTTGTATCAGCACTGTAGAAATACATATTTGAAGCAAAAAACAATAACAACCCAAATTGCACTTGGTGCTGGATGTGAAGGTGAAGGTGGCGACACAAGTGACAATTGTTGGGGCTGGGGCACAAGGTCAGCTGTGAGATAAGGTGCACTGGAGAGGAGTAGTGGATAATCAAGCCTGTAAGGGAGTGTGTTGCAGAGTCCAGGGTCAGGAGGAGGTAGTAATGAAGAGGGATTCTCCCTGAAGACTCGCACAGAGGGAGCTGAGAAGGATCACTTGCCTGATACTCCCACCTCAGAAACCTCCTCTTCCCATCAAAAGAACATTACATGGAAAAAACACTTTTTGAGAGTGATAACATTTAGAAAGAGATTTGAAATAGAGTGCGTTTTACTGGACCTTGTAAGACTAAGAAGAGATAAAGGAGGGCCCTGAAGCAGGCCTGCCTAGACATATATGTGACAAATCGAGCCCGCAGTGGCCCACCCAAATGCACCCTTGGCCCACCCAAATAAAAATTCCTGGAGCCGGGCCTGTCACACTCTCTCTTCCACTCTCCCTCCCTCGCTCAGAAGTTCTCTTTCCCTGTGTCCCTCGCTGCTTCTGTATCTATCTCTGATTCCAGGCCCTCTTCTCTTTCCCACCAATATCCCCCCTTCTCCGATCTCCCCCTGCTTTCTCTCTTCTCTCTCCTCCTATCATTATCTCGCTCTCTTCTTTTCTCTCCCTCTCACACATGCACACCGCTCTCTCTCTCTTACCGTCTTTGTGACTACCCCTCTCTCTGACTCCCTCCCTTTCTAGTTCTCTCGCTCTCTCGTGCTCCTTCCCCACACCCCCACTCCTAGTTGACAAGTTAGAGAATGCATGGCACCTTTCTTAAACCTCTGCTTGAAGAGGAGGGTTTTCAAACATTTTCTGAGGGAAACAGTGTGAGCAGGCCATTCTCGTTCGCTCACAGTGCAGCCTCGTGAATATTTCCTCCCCATGGTCCCACCTGCACAGGGCGGCTGCCATTGGTCCCCCTGTTACATGGATTTTGTATTATGCCTTATGATAGGAGTGTGGACACTCTCTCTGAATACATATTAAAAGACCACCAGAGGCTCCATAATATGCAAAGTAGTATCAGCCTGGGTCATGCGTTACAGGCTTAAATCCTTTTGTGCCCTGATGATGTCCTAACTACAATTGCTTTATTAACCTTCTTGCTTTCTCAAATTTGCTTGAAAATGCATCATTTGTCCACTCTTTTTTCAAACATTTCCCTGGGGGAAACGCCCCAAACCCGCCTTATGATGGTCGGGCTCGCTCGCCGCAGGACACTAAGGTCTAAATTTTACACCCCACCGTTTCAAATGTCACCAGCCGCCTCTGTCATTCGGGGGAATTAGGCTTGGGGCTTAGTGATTGGAGGTTACTGCATGAGATATAGAGTCATTATTTGTTTCGTGGATAGGGAGGAACTTGGGCTAAAGGGTAAATAGAGGGCCACTGGGAAGACATGCAGAAGCAGCCTAGTCACACTGAAGGTTCCCAATGTTGAAAGCGTGGATATGGAGAGGCAGCTTCTGTGGCACGCAAACCAGTCATGCATGAAGCACATGGGAGGTGTATTTCAGGCACACAGAGAAAATTTGAGAGATGCAGAGAGTACAATTTGTTGTGGTGGTAAAGAGGTGGGGTTTTGTGCAAGGGGACAGAACCAACATGAGGTACTTAATGTGACTCAAAGAGCTGGCGGAAAAGGTGTGAGGGACAGAGAGGGGTTAATACTTGGACATTGCAGTTTGCTATGGGATGGTGGGAGCACTGCTCCCGAAATCCCATAGCAAACAAGTGCTCCCGTTTGTGCAAGCATTATTCTCTCACTTGCTCAAAGCAGAGCACTTTGCTTTTTACGCCCAGGGAGCTTCATGTCAGCAGAACTCTGGGGGTAAAAAGCAATGCCAGCTCCTGCAGGATGTGGGAGCTGGCTGGTACAGCGGTGGCCTTCAGGCTCCCCCCACAGTCCCAAAGGAGATGGCCAAGCCCCGCGGGACAGGCTCTACGGGGCGAGAAATGGTCCGGGAGGGGAGCCGTTAGGCCCCCTCTCCCTCGTAAGAATGTCATGTGTTTTTTAAATGGCCAGGCCCCGGGGGATGGGGTCCCTGGTGCCGCAATTGGCCACAGCAGGGGGCCCTGCGGCCCCCTTACTTTAAAAACAAATATATATATATATATATATATATATATATATATATATATATATATATATATATTCACTGAAAAAACCATAGGTTTCACACACGTTATAGTTAGGAATTAGCATTTAAAAAACCTTGCAAATTCAGTGAAAAAACCATAGGTTTCACACATGCTATAGTTAGCTGGAGATTTTACTCATAAAAAAACAATGAAATTCCCCCGTTATAGTTAGTGCAGGCAACTATAACTCACGCGACCGCAATCCTCTGCTGATGTTAATACTGTATTTAGACACTTATTTGCCCATGTCTTCTTCCATTAAATTTTAGCTATACATATATTACAAATATTTTTCATAAAGACACATATGTCATCAGCAGAGGATTGCGGTCGCGTGAGTTATAGTTGCCTGCCGAGACTTTCAGGGTAGGAGCGGAGCGTAGCGCCCCATTAGTTTTGAAAATTTCGCGAGGATTCGTCGACCGGCGCCAAAGTTATTCTAAATAGAATGTTGCGGTTTTCCTATGGAAACAGGGTCCTAACTCTAACTATAACTATCTACTGGCGACCACCAGTAGATTATATATATATATATATATATATATATATATATATATATATATATATATATATATATATATAGGGGCAGGGCTTGGGGGATGTGGTCCCGAGGCCGAAAATAGCCCAGGGAAGGGGAGCCACACGCCCCCCCCCCTTCCTTACATTAATTAAATAAATATGAAAGGCCGGGCCCGGGGCTGAAATTGTAAATGGGGTTTCTGGGACCCAGAATGGTTTAGGGAAAGGGGCCCACACAGCCCCCTTTCCTAAACAATAGGATGAATTAAAAAAAACAGCAAATCGCTGAGACCCCGCCCCCTTTCTCGACTACTCTGGAAACGCACCTCCTGGCACGCTCTTGGTTGGGGATGAAGTCCCCATCGCTCCTGAGAGTCCTTAGGGGCCAACTAGCCCACCTGTTAACTCCAGTAAGCCCCACACAGTGGGATTGCTGAGAGGTGCTCGGAGGCCGCGGCCCTTTTTCCACCACTCTGCAAACGTGCTTCTCAGCGCACTGCTGGTGGGGAGATGAGGGTTTTCGCCCTAGATGAACTGAGTATCTGGGCCATGAACCAACACATAACCTACAATGCTTAAATATATTAACTAGGTTTTATGCAACTAGCAGGGCAGGCAAACTAAACTTTAGATCACATTCTAGACCACATTTTCTAAATGATTAAAGATCTCCAGATCTCAAACCATTTACACAATGCTGGGATGAGCTACAGCTGGACAACTCTAAACCAGCTAGCATTCATGCAAACTCTATTCGCTTCTGAGGTCCTACCATAGATGACTACTCAGCCATCCTTGGTCTTGTGGGAATGAGAGTAACAAATGGTATTCTTCCTCATCAAAACAATCAAAACATATAAATTCCAAAGAAGCATCACCAAGCAAAACAAGCACTGGCACCGCCAATGGGTTTTACCTTTCAAATGCATGTAAAGAGCTATTGGTTTTGCCAATGATTTTTTCCCCCAGTTGGCCACCGTATGTGCACTCAGACAGGCCCACCTAAGAATGTTTTTTCTTAAGCTTTATGAATGTCATGATTCTCAAACCATTTGTTGACCAACATGTGGCAGGAGATTGTAAGCTTAAATCGGTCAATCAGGCAAATGAATCAGAATGAGGGACGGTTCCAATGTTACTAGCTATAATAAGAAATAATCATTGAAAAATGTACAAATGCCTGTATTGTGGTCTTCAGACATGATGGGAACCACCAGATGGTATAATTGGAACACAAAACCCAAATTGCTGTGCGACTCGCACAACGCAAGTCTCACAGGTGTTTTCATGATTGCCGCCATCTTCTGAAAAAGATAAAGACACTAAAGATGGCTTCTCCTCACTTTGCAAACTCAGCACAGGAGCAGACATACAGAGCTGGTTAGATTCTTATGTAGGTATTTGCTGGGTGTGTTCTTTGATGGATTTCTGCTGAGTGGCTGAAAGAATTCTTGGTTAAATTGTAATATGGTTTAAATTACACGTTTCACTCCTATCCAGCCAGTGCTTCCTTGTACCCACTAATACAGTAGGGGCATCGCCGGTTATACAAGCAACATTTCTTCCTACACTTGGGTTCCTCGAGGCACTACTTTACTGGGCTTGCACACTGTGCCATGCCAAGTAGGACAGCAGAGGGATTTGTGCTTACTCTCTGTTGGACCATTTTCAATCACCAGCCAAGAGACCACACCAACAAGAATAAAATGATAACCGTGCCACCAAGTTCAAGGTCTGGGAAATAGAAATATAAGAAGTTGTAACATAAAACACTTCCTTTAGGAGCCAGCAGTCATTAAAATAATAAGCATTGGTAGATGCTTTAGGTTTCGCCCATGTGATCAATTCTTTTGTTGTGTGCAAGATTTAGGTTGGTGAACAGTTGTGCAATATAAGTTACTGAAACTCGATAAAAGTGTTATGACTTGTTTATTGAGAAAACTAATATATTGCGTAGTAACTGGTGGTAATACAAAACGGTGCAATGTTTATTTTAAAAACCTCAGCACGGTGTGGATATTGTAGTATTAATTCGTTGTCTGTGAGTGTGTATTGTGCTATTGTGAGGAAGTGATGGGGAGCCTCCTTCACAAACTTGGAAAAACTTTGAATAACATTTGGTAGCCGTCTTTCTGGGACAATGAGAAATTAGGTTTTGGGTGAAGTGTGATAGACTTGACATTTGGTAGCCGTCTTTCTGGGACAATGAGAAATTAGGTTTTGGGTGAAGTGTGATATACTTGTGAAAGGAGAGCCTTTGTGGCGTAACAGCCAGAGCTGCTAACTTTAGAACTGGGAAACTGGATTCGAGTCTCATCACCTCAACATGCTATGTTTCTGGGCAAATCACTTAATCTTAATCTCTCCGTGCCTCAATATGAATGTGGCATGCACAGAAGTCATACCTTGGACTCAGGTCCAGCTTTCGATATATTATACTACCGAAAAAAAAGAAACTTCGGGTCTAGAGATAGTCTGAAAGCGATGCACTCTGATGGAGTGCTACACTTCAAAATCATAAAGTACACGAAAAAGCTTGATTACTTGCTTCAGCTCCCCAAAAGACATGGACAATTGAGCTGCATAACAAACAACAAGCACAGCACAATTGCTGTGCATGCAAAACCTAAAAATGGAAGAGTGAGGGATCAGGGAATAACACACATAACCCACCTGTGAGGGTCTACGGGGTATCTGGACCCCAGTTTTGCACTCAGTATTTGTGTCCCCCCTCCCCTGTTCTAACTGTTCATGCTCATAGCGTGTATATGGTCACACCCCCTTCATGGAGGGAAATTTAGAGCAGACTTCAGCGTGTCCGAACAGCTCTATGTGAACATACTGGATCTTCATTGACCTGTATTTCCTTTCCTTGTAGGCAAAGATTTGCCATTTCGGTAGGTGCCTGGCTCCCAAAGGTCTCAGCGGGCTATTGTCCCTGCCTTATGCAGTAGTTGTCACTATAAGTAGGCATTCTGGGCTCAAAATCCAACAAAACAGGAGTAATACACAGAGAAGTCCTATCTGAACAGTAAATAAGCCAAATGCTGCATGCGGCTAAGTGCAGCTTTGTCAGTAGCCCGTAAATGAAGGAAACGTCCGACAGCCCCATAAAAGGTTTACATGCGATTACGCGTATTAACATCTTGTGACTGTAAGTGCCACCCACAGTCAAAGCAAACGGAGTGCCCCTTGCCTACCTTGTCCAAGTCTCTGCATCCCCCTTACTGGCATTCCTGGTGAGAGGAAAGGAAATACCCCCGGCGCGTCACTTTGAATAGAGGTCAATTAAGCCCGAGACATGCTCAGCCAATTAGGTGGGGGGCACAAATGCTCATGGGAATTGAGTGTGGGACAGTTCGTGACACCGAAAATGGTATAAGAGGCAGTGTGAAATAACACGCTCATTCAGGCGAGATCGCTGTGCATTTAAAGTGCGAGGTTTAACTGTGGGTTCTGTAGTGTCGTGGCCCAGGGCCTAGAAATGATTCCACACCACACGTGTGTAACCATAGTGGCTAGTACAATCCCTACCACGCCCAACACTCCGGGCTATTTATTATCTCTGTAACGTGCCTTCCGTGTGGATGTCGGGCACGTCCACCGTGCGCACGCTCAGGAGGGGGGGGCTCATTAACTCTCGCCAGGGACCCCCGTAACAGTGGTCGGGTCCAACACTGGCAAACACTACATTCCTCCTTTACCCACAAATGCAAAAACTTTACAAACATGAGGTCTAGCGACAAAACATCTTTAAAGTCTCAAGCTCAGTCTCTGCAGGTTTTTCTGAACAAACAAAACAAAGAACAGTCTTACTTGGTCTTGGCGGAGGTACAGCTCACTTCCGCATCAGGAGTCGACAGCGGGCCACAAAGTCTCGGTAGCTCTGGGATGGCTGCGGACATGGGCGTAGATGGTACCTGCTCTGGCTGCGCCCTTCTGGAGGGGTTGGAAACATGTCCTCAGAACAGCCTGTATCCGCCACGCCCGGGCAGCTCTGTGTCCTTTGCGGCTTCAGATCTCCTTGGGCTGGTGTGGTCGAGGTGCTTTCTGTGTTTTCTGTTCTGAGTGGAGTCTTTCCTTCCGTGGCTGTCTCTTCTTCCGTGGCTTCTCGAGGACCCGGGGATGCTGCTGGGCGGTAACCTTCTGGCTCGGGAAACTCTTCCTCTCCTTCATCTGGGACTTTCTTAAAGAATGACACATTTCTATATGACCTCTTCCCCGTTCCTGATCGCTGTGAGCAGCGTTCCATTGATCCTCGTGACCGTCCAGGGGTCTAGCTCGAAGGGCAGGCGGAACTTTCCACCTGGGTGGCGGTCTTTCACGAGCACTCGGTCTCCAACTTGGATGGAGCTGTTGGCGGCTCTCCTCTTCCGGGATGCTTCGCGATTGGTTTTTGTTCTGTGTTCCATGGACCGGTTAGGCGGGGTTGGTAATGACGCCCACAGGGGATGGTGTGGGATGGTGTCTGTGACAGTTCTGCCAAAACAGAGGCGGCTTGGAGGAACCCCCGTGGTGCAGTGGGGCGTCAGCCTGTATTCGCGTAGAAATTGATAGAGGGCTAGCTCTATGCCCTGGCCGTCCGCCAGTGCGATCTGAATGGTCTTGTTTAGGGTTCTCATTAGCCTCTCGACTTCCCCGTTAGCTTGAGGCCACCACGGGGTTATGCGTCGGTGCTTGATACTGTGGTACTGCAGGTACTCTGCTAACTCGGCGCCATTGAAAGGGGGACCATTGTCCGTGCGCAGTTCCCCAATGAGGCCATGGGTGGCGATTATCTTTTCCAGCTTGGGAACTACCTCGGAGGCGGCAGTCGAGGACAGGAACTCCACTTCGGGGTACCGTGAGAAGTCATCCACCACCACCAGCATGTACTTCCCCCCAGGGAGACTGCCGAAATCTACGCTGGCTCGCACCCATGGAGACGTTGGTCCTTCCTTGGTGATTACTGGCGCCGGAGGGTTGGGTAGGCTGGTTGCCAAACACACCGGACATCGCTGGACGATTGTTTCCACTATTTTATCGAAGCCGGGGAACCAGAGCTTGCTCCGAAGGCGGTTCTTTGACTTTACAATGCCTTGGTGCGTGCCATGCGCCAGTAGGGCTGCCTGTTGGGTGAGACAGTCAGGTAGTACCAGGCGGGGGCCTCTCAGGAGGCATCCTTCCTGAGATACGGACAGCTCGTTCCGGACTTGATAGAGCGCCTTAAGCGTCGCTTGGGCATCAGGTGTGCGGAATGACGATGGGCTTTGGAGTGGCTTCCAGTTGCCTGACGTGATGGCCTGGATGGCGATCTGTAGGCAGTCGTCATCTTTGGTGGCTCGCGCCACCTCCTCCAAGGAGATTGGCAGAGGCCGTGACCTTTCTACGATCATCCTGACATACTCCTCCGTGGCTGCGGCTTCTGCCGCTTCCGAGTCAGTGACTGGGCGGGCGTGTCTCGACAAGAAGTCGGCTGGGTTTCGGGTGCCCGGTTGATACTCCACGGTGAGCTGGAATTCTTGGAGCTGGAGCACCCATTTTTCGATCCGAGGAGGAGGACGTGAGGAGGAACCTTGGAACAGTGGGACTAGAGGTTTGTGATCTGTGATTACCACAAAAGGGTGCCCATACAGGTAGATGTGGAAGTGCGGGCACCCCCACAGGATGGCGATGGCCTCTCGTTCAATCTGCGAGTACCGCTGTTCCGTTGGTGTGAGGGTTCTACTTGCATATGCGATGGGGGCCCATTCTCCGCATGCCTGTCGTTGGGTTAGCACGGCCCCTAGGCCTGTCGGGCTGGCATCCACCACGAGTTGTGATTCGTTTCGGGGATCGAAATAGGCTAAAGTTGTGTCAGCTGAGAGTGCCGCCTTGATCTTCTGGAAGGACTCTTGCTGTTCCGGACCCCACTCCCAGGTGGCAGCCACTTTTGTGAGGTCATGGAGGGGGCCGGTGAGGTCAGACAGATCCTTGATGAACCTCCCGCAGTAGGTGACCATCCCGAGGAAACTGCGAACTGCTGTCACAGACGTGGGGGCGGGGGCCACGTGAATGTCCTTTACATTTTCTGGCTCCGGGCCTATTCCTTGGTCGGAAAACCTGTAGCCAAAGAAACTAATGTCCTTACGTAGGAAGTCGCATTTTTCTCGGTGGAGGGTCAACCCTTGCTCTTGAAGCCGGGTGAACACTGCCTGGAGGCGTTGGATGTGTTCGTCCAAGGTTGGTGCGTGGACCAAAATGTCGTCACTGACATTTAAGACGCCGTCGAGCCCTTGCAGGACGTTCTGGATGATATTTTGAAACACCTCCGCCGCACTCGATATTCCAAAGTTGAACAGGGTGTACCACCAGAGGCCAGCGTGCGTGGAGAAAGTGGTAATCGGGCGCGAATCAGGGTGTAGGGGAATCTGGTGGTATCCAGACCTCAGGTCCATCTTTGAGAACCACTTTGAGCCAGACAGCTCTCCGACTATTTCGTCTATGGTTGGTGTCAGGTGGCGCTCGCGCTTGATAGCGAGGTTGGGGATGCGCATGTCCACGCAGATCCGCACGGCGTCTGGCTGTTTCGGCTTCTTGGCCACCACGATGGGTGACACCCACGGGGTGGGCATGCTTACCCTTTCAATGATTCTAGCTCGCTCGAGTACCCGCAGCTCCGCTTCAACCTTGGGTCGTAGGTGGAATGCAATGCGTCAGTGACGGAGGGCGACCGATTTGTCTATGTGGAGGTGGATGGCGGGTCCCTTCAAAGAGCCGATCCCTTCGAACAGTGACGTGTGTTTTAGAACTAGATGGTCGAGGCTGCGGGTTTGGACCGTGAGTGCAAAATGGATCAGCCCGAAGTCTTGGGCTGTTCGGCAACCAAGCAGAAATCCCGATCCTTCTTGCAACACATAGATCTTGGTTTGCAGGCGAGTGGCGTCGTGGGACAGATCCGTCCGGAACATCCCGCACAGGCGGATTGGGCGACTGGTGCCGTAGGCGTATACTTGTACCCTCGTGGGATGAAGTGCCGGGGCATTTTCTAGTGTCCGGTACACACTGACGGCCATCAGGTTGAGATTGACGCGCCCGTGTCGATCAAGGCCGCCACTGCTTGGTCTCGCACGTTGACCGTGCACATGGGTTCTGCGGATGGTGTAGCTGCCAGGGTGTGAAGCACTCGCACGACATGGACGGAGGCTGCATCCGCTTCATCATCGTCCATGTCACTGCTGGTAGATGTGCTGGGTAGCGGCTCTAACTGTCTTACCCTTCTGGGTGGGCCACTCTGTTTCTTCTTGGGTGCCGACAGACATACACTTGCGAAGTGGTTGGCTTTCCCACACGCGCTGCATACTTTGTCTTGTGCTGGGCATACTCCTCTGTGGGGTGCCGCGCCTCCGCACCACGCGCAGGCGCGGCCGGGGGGGGGCTTGGGCAAGTCTTGGGTTTCTTTGCCGGGGTTGCTTCGTGTGGTTCTCGGTGGCGTCGGTCTTGAGGGCGCACACTGGCTCTGTCTTGATTGCGACCGCCGGCTTTGGCTCCATGTGCGCGGCTCTAGCCTTAGATATCTCCTTTGACCGCCCTAGTACGAGGATGTCGCGGATGGGCATGTTGTCCGCCTCCAACACTCGCTCGCGCAGCTTCGAAGACGCTCAGCCCTGGATGAATTGGGCGTGGATTTCGTCGTCCACATAGGGGAGGGTGCACGTGCTGGCTAGCTTCTTCAACCTTGCGTAAAAGACGTCAACCGACTCCTCCGGGAGTTGGCGGGCTTGGCGGAGTAGGAATCTTTCATAGTCGGCGCTAGTGAATGGTTCAAAGTACGCCGTAATGGCGTCGCGCAACGTGGCATATGTGCTGGGCGGGCCAGCCTCGGTTACATCCTTCGATATGTCGTGGATAGCTTCTCCTCCTAGGTGTAAAAGCATGGCACGCCGCCGCTCAGCCGCGATTTCTGCCGCCACAAAGTAGTTCTCCAGCCGTTCCACCCACTTCTTCCACTGCGCGGCTTGCGACGGGGGGTGCCGGTGACAGCAAACGGCTCCAGGGGGGGTACGTTGGCCATGGCCGTTGAGGATGGGTGCAGAAGCAGGGAGGGCCTCACCGTCACACCTCTGGGGGATGTGCACCAGTCTTCCGGGCATCGTGCGTGGGTTCCTTGGGCTGCCTCGGTCCCCAGGGGCGTCCAGGGGAGCAAGAGGAGCGACCAGAGGCCTCAAAACGGTCGAAATCGTATCTCACGCGAGATGAGTGAGAAACGGCAGGTCCGGACCTCGCGTTGCACGCGAGAAGCGTGAGGAATGGCAGGCAGGTTGCGTTGTTCCGCGGGTGCAGGTTCCGCAGGGACAGAAGCTTCCCGGGCAGGCAGTAGACGGTCGCTGGGGGCCGGGGGGGGGAGGCAGGCAGCAAATCCGGGCAAGGTGCGCACAGCCTGGAGACGGCTGGGGCCACACGTGGGCAGGTGCAGGGCCTCAGGAGGAGGGGAATCGATCCGCTCCCTGGGCAAGAGTGTGAGGCGGCAGTGCACGCGATGGGGTGGCTAGACAACCTCGTCGCCAGTGTAGTGTCGTGGCCCAGGGCCTAGAAATGATTCCACACCACACGTGTGTTACCGTAGTGGCTAGTACAATCCCTACCACGCCCAGCACTCCGGGCTATTTATTATCTCTGTAACGTGCCTTCCGTGTGGACGTCGGGCACGTCCACCGTGCGCACGCTCAGGGGGGGGCTCATTAACTATCACCAGGGACCCCCGTAACAGTGGTCGGGTCCAACACTGGCAAACACTACAGGTTTCTGTTGCAAATTATAAAAATTAAAACTTAATACACACACTAAAGCCAGTGAAACAAGCACACATGCTCTCCCAATCATGCATGGGGCACAAATGCTCATGGGAATTGTAGTTCAGGACAGTTTGTGACACTGAAAACGGTGTAATGGAGAGCATGAAATAACACGCTCAATCAGGAGTCATTGCTGTGCATTTAAAGTGTAAGGTTTGATTGTGGGTTCCCGTTGAAATTATAAAAATAAATACTCAATCATCCCAAGTTAAAGTCAGTAAAACAAGCACACCTGCTCAGCTAATCAGGCAGGGGGAACAAATGCTCATGGGAATTGTAGTGTGGAACAGTTCGTGACACCCGAAAACGTGGTAAGGGAGAGCATGAAATAACACTCTCATTCAGGAGGGATTACTCTGCATTTAAAGTGTAAGGTTTGATTGTGGGTTCCCGTTACAAATTATAACAAGTTAAAGCCAATAAAACAAGCACAGCACACGCGCTGTGCAGGTAAAAACCATTAAAACATTGTTCCAGATAAGTGTATAGAAACAGTGCTTCGGAGCCAGGAAACTGATAAGTGAATCGTACAAGGAACAACACGAGGAACAACATTGAACAGTGTGCTACAGCCAATAGAAATGTAGGAAAACTAAGAGCAAGCACAGGAACCATTGAAAAGCAATGAAAGCAAGGGGGCGGGATGTAAGACCCTCTTAAGATTTATATTAAATAGAATAGATTTCACAAGCACAGAGTAAGCGCTGTGCAGGCATAACCTAAAAACAGAGTAGTAGTTACACGGATCTCTAAAAAATCAGGTCTATCTGTCGAATCTCACATCACAGATGATAAAGAAAGATGGATCCTGTCACGCTGGAAGTTTAAAACAAATATAGACTGTTTACAGTACCTCTGCAAGATGGACACAAGGTGCTGTTTAGTTTCGTTATAGCAAGCATATGACTGCAGTGTTTAGACAACAGCATATTTTCTTTTTTCTACTCGCATTCTTGTAATTTATCTTGCATATGTGGCTGAGTGTGTGTTTTTATTGTTGTTTACTCAGAAGGTGAATGCAAGAATGAGTCAGTGTATTGATGAATGGATGCAAGAGTGCAAAGATGAGTGACAGGGTGCATGTATGATAATTTATTGAGTGCCTAAACTCATCAATGACACTTTCCTTCATAAGCCAGACCTAGGGGCAATCCTTACTTATGGTAGCATGGATTATGCAGAAGACAATAAATAAATGCAATTAAGAAAAGTACACATATTAATGTAAGGTGAAAAATGCTTTCTCGACTAAACCACTCCTACTAAGATTTGTGACACAACAGGGTATAGAAGAGTCTTGCTCTGTTTAATAGGTAGCTGGGCATTCCGTCTACAATTTGATTCATAATTGTTATGTTATGTTATCTGAGTTTATATAGCGCACAGCTGCCTCAGCAAAGAGGCGTCCCGGCGTTGCCAGTGTCTGTAGGATCAGGGCTAAGAAACAAAACAGGTAGAATCCAGGAAGATACAGAGGGACAACAAGCAACTAGGCAGAGGGAAAAAGAGAAGTTTTGATAGCTTTCCTAAAGTCCAGCAGGCGATCCATACTACAGATCTAGGGAGGCAAGGAATTCCATAGCTTGGCTGCCAAGCAACGAAAGGATTGACCCCCAGCCCGAAGGCGCTTCACACGGGGGACTCTAACCAGATGCTGTCCCAAAGAGCGCAGCTGACGAGTTGGAACATATGGGGCTAGCAGCAGGCGCGGTGCATCCATTGGGGCGTTGGGGCGTAGCCCCACTAAGCCACATGGACCCACCGGCGCAATAATGATGAATACATAACATTATAAATATATTATACGCGTGTCCCGGTACTAGTAGTACCGGGACACGCCCAGACGGAGTGCGTACGCACGCTGCTGACGCCAGGGGGTGGGGCTGGGCTGCAGCAGCTGAGTGACAGTCCAGACTCAGCTGCTGCATCAGTAGACTGTGCGCATGTGCATTTTTGGGCTTTGATCAGTCCGAACATCCGCGCAACAATATTCCCATTGAGGGACCCAAGGGGGTGCTGCTTCATACAGCAGCCAGGGCCGCAGCCCCGGATCTGAATCTGGGCGAGGAGTAACTGTGCCCCCCCCTAGCCAATCCTGGCGCCAGGATTGACTGGTCCATCGCGCAGAAGGGCAGGCAATATGAGGCAATCCATTTATTGGGTGCCGTGCCGCGGGGTGGTGGCACTGCCGCCGCCGCACTTATGTATGGACAATCACTGTGTGACTTCATGTGAAGCCATGCCGTGATTGGCCATTTTCGGGTGGTGAGGTGACGTCAGGTCCAGGCTCAGGCTGAGGCTCGCAGCGCAGCAGCAGGCCGACTCGACGTCCACGACTCCCTCACGTGTTTGCCGCTACTAGAAGTGAGTGTCGTGATTAAAGCCTGCCTCAGAATCGGATGCCCAGCTAACTGTGATTTGTGAATTTACTGAGCCAGGTAATCTATGTATTGTTGCTTGCTGGCCTGTGGCTGTGAGTGTTTTGGTGCTAGGCTAGCGCGGTCGGACCTCGTGACACAGATCACATTGGAGGGCCTGGCTCAACTTCCCCCTGGTAGCTGGGCCCTGGGTAAAGATTAGAAGACCCGACGACCGGCTTAACTTGGGGCAGACTGGGGATGCGATGCCTGGGATCATGGGGAACAACAACAACATGAACTTCAACTTTATAAACAGTTTGCGGGACTCGGTCGGGAGTCAGTTAAAAAAGCCAATGCCAGACGGTGTGTGACTCAAATCCTCTTTTAGTATTTTTGGAAAACAATGTGTTCGTCATGAATGGTGCAAGCGCCATGCACGTCAAAACTAAAACCGGTCTGCAATCCGGTGGTGGGCACAGAAACATGTTTTGGTACATTATTGAACCCCACAATTTACTTACAGTTTGAGGTATCAAATACATCTAGTTTTGCAGAATGGAAACGTCAGTATACAAACCAAGGGTGTCCGGAAGCAGGCACTGTCGCTAGCAAGCTTCAGTGCGCTTCCGCCCCCTCACCCCACCACCAGACATTTGAGATGGAAGAATTTTCCGAACATATAGAAACGACATAGAAAATTCTCATTCCCTATAGAATTTCTGTTTTAGTGTTTTTTTAATCTGCATTCTCTCGCTAATTATAACTCCCCACTCGGGAGCTCTGCCATTTTTGTCCCTGTAATGGACAAAAATTAAAGCCTGGAGAAGGTACCTTTCAGGGGCGCGCTCTCCGAGGGCATCGGCAGCTCCTTTTAACAGGATCGTCGTGGAAGGATTGATTTTTTTTTTAAATCGGTTCACTAATTAACTCATAAAATCACAGATTAATCTTTTTTTCTTCCCTCCCATTCTTTGTTAACGTCTTTGCTTTGACATTTCTCCGTGGCGTTGCTTTATTGTGCTTCCCTTTCTTTTTTGTCGTGACATATCCATCCTTCCTGCTTTCCTTCTTAGTTCTGACCCTTCTTTCTGAGATTCTCAGTATATGTCGGTGCTTATTTGGGCCGCACACTCATGTCAAACCTCTGCCACCAGAGTCGTGGTGTCAAAGCTTTGAGTGAGCGCCATGGGAGGCTGGTCCAGTTCGAACTCTGGCTTGAAATGCTTTGATCTGGTTAGATGCTATTTTAGTACAGCATTGGGGATTTTTGTTGTTGTTAGGGTTAACATGGCATGGAAAAAGGCATGGAAACCCTGGTAAAACTAATCCTCTAAATACTCTCGGAATACTCGGGTTAACTGACTCTCTGGCTTGAAATGCTTTGATCTGGTTAGATGCTATTTTAGTACAGCATTGGGGATTTTTGTTGTTGTTAGGGTTAACTCTCGGAATACTCTCTGTTGCTTAGCCCAGTGTGAATGTGGCAATCTTATTTTCCACCCATAAGCCTCTCCTGACTACGTTTCTGAATATCTACCTACATGCCATCTCTGAATGGCGTTCGCAATATGGTGGCAATCCCTGACCTGCGCAGGGCGCCATGGTAGAAGAGGTGGGTGCCACAGGGGGCAGGGATTAAAGGTGGCGCCATAGTGGAAGACGTGGGTGCCACGGGGGTAGGGAGTAAATATGGCGCCCTGGTGGAAGAGGTGGGTGCAACAGGGGGCAGGGATTAAAGATGGCGCCCTGGTGAAAGAGGTGGGTGCCACAGGGGATAGGGATTTAAGATGAAGATGTTATAGGATTACTCTTGGGCCATACAAACTGGTGTCACAGAACTGCTCCATTACATCATTTAGCACTTTATAAAGGAAGGCTAATTTGAGTGGAAAGGATGGGACCACAGGGGTGGGTGCAGGTATGGAGGACTGCCACCATGAGTACAGGTGTATGAAGGGAATTCGGGTGCACTTATGTGAAAATCAGTCAATTCAGTTCAATTAAAAAAAATCTTTATTCAGCCAGTCATGGCCACAAAAGACATAGGTCAGTGCAGTACAGCTGAAAATCATGAACAAAGTACTAAAAACATCATTCTCCACTGCATTATTACTTGACATTTAAAATAACACATTAACCTGGTTTCGTACAGGCGGAACACTCAGCAGTATGTTAGCAGCAGCTTATAAATGACGCTATTAGCAGCATACATATAAAGTGCAAAGTGCGTATAAAAAAATACAGCATAGTCAGAAACAAATATTTAAAACTAAGATGCAATTATATTAATAAAAACAGGTATTATTAACCTTCCATTGTTTTCCTGGCTCGCATTGCGGCTTTTTAGAAAAGCACTCAACCTAATGCAGATAATTGGAGTATTCAATAATTGCAAATTGCACAGACCTGTACACATCTACGGTGCCTTGATGTTTTCAATAGGGATTTAAGAAAACGTCTTTGTGAATAAATGAATAATTACAAAAGAACATATAGTGCAGTAGTGATTGCAGAGAGACCCCGTTACAAGGACAAGTCCGAGTAGTACCTCCCAAGGCATCAATTGGCTTTCCAACGCCCATGAGCTGCCATACTGAGCCAGATCTAAATTGAAAAGGAGAGACCTTTCCCATTGCGTTAATTCTAGTGAAAGGTAAAAAACAGGCTCTGTACTAGCGAGTGTCCGATAATAGATCATCACAGTACTTTACACCAACTCCTTTTGTAGCCTTTTTTTCTGTAGAAAGTTCCAGAAAGAGGCTGTTTACCCATGATGTATCTTCTTACTTAAGATTCGAAGGAGACAAGAACAGGGAAGACAACTTCAACACCTGGAATGATGTAGAAATGTATTTCAGCCAAGAAATAGAACCCCAGTTATCCAAACTAAGACAACCTGAGATGACATCTCTACAGATCTTTGCTGGAGGATTCGTCCATATATTGACCCAGAATAACAAGCTCTGGGTGTGAAGCTGGAGGTAGCAGGGAGAAGCTGTAAAAACCTTCTGCATATGCGATTTTTCTTGAGCTGAAGAGGGGAGCACTTATAGGATCCCCATATCCCTGCCCCTGAGAAATCAGTTGATTATGGAAGGTAGTCACTTGCTGGAGAGTATTGCTTAAGTTTTGTCTGTGTTGAGTTTCAGACAGTTGGCCTTCATCTAGCTGGTGACTTCAGACATGCATACAGTGAGGGCGCTCCGGATGCTGGATGTTTTGTCAGAAAGGGAAAGTATGAGCTAAGTTTCATTGGCATAGGAGATGATGTTGCTTCTTTGGATCTGGGTGATGTTAGATAGAGATGCCATGTGGCGTTGAACAGTGTGGGGCTGAGGGAAGCAAAGCGCTTTAGCAAGCGGCCTCCTAACGAGAGACAATAAAAATGTTATGATAATGCTGATGGTTAATGTCCTTCCTAGAGAGAGATCAGAGTTTTGTCTAGTGGAAGTTTTGACTCATGGAAAGGTAGCGCAGAAGGTTAATGTGCCTGCTGCAAAGAACATGTACCTGATGCAGATCACAAAATGCACATGATGTAAATAGGTCAGTGAGTCACTGCTTTTGTCAGAGAGATCCTTTTGTTACTTGCAGTTTGTAAGTTAAAATCCTAACATACAATAGTGAGCTATTATCTGTCATCTAAGAGCTGCATGCAAACTGCAAGGAATTAATTGGAGCGTTATGTTTTTTTCCCCCAGTCTCAGATTACCCTAGTGTTTCAAAAATAAATTGTTATCTTTTTATTTTCAGCACCTGGTAAAGCCTGACAACCTGAAACATTGCCAAATTTTGGGGCAATTTTTCGGCGAAGAACAAGAGGCCCCACCTCCTTTGCTTCTCTTTCACCCCGGCTATGACCCAGCAAACACCAGTGGTAAAGGTAAGGAAACTGATGCTATATTTTTACATGGGAGTTAGGGCTATGTATGTGGTCACTCTCAAGGCTTTCAAGCAGTGTCTGTTTCAGTGCCTCCAGCAACCACTATGGCACAGAGAGGCAGCAGGCAGTAAGGCTGTATTTTTAGCAGTCATGTTGTGCAAAGAGGAGCTGTTGGAGATTTATTGCGGTACTGCACAAGATATATGTATTTATACTGAAATTTGATATTATTGCACCGCACCTTATACGTTGTACTTTGATTATTGACAGGTTTCTTTAATATATATTGGTAAGGCCAGCATCGGCATCATGAATACAGTACAAGAGCTGATTACAAGGTCATTCCAGGCACGGCCACTTGAAGAGAAACTACATTTAAAGCAATTAGGACCTCATCAGCCTGACATAAACCTACAGAAAACTTCACAGGACAGAGGAAAAATGTCCAAACGTACATTCTCAAATGCCTGATTGGCTTACAGGGTGCCCTTTAAGAAATTCTCTGTTCTGCTTCCCCTGCTTGCTGTTTGGTGGTGAGTTTTCTTGGACAAATCAAGGAATAACAGACTTGAAGCATTTGTCGGAAAAAATAAAGAAGCATGCATACACAAGAAGGCATATGGAAAACCTAACGAGACTGGGAATGTTGGGGGAAGACGCACCGATTGAGCAGCAGATAAACGATGCATACCGCAAAACAATACAGAAATACAATGAAGCCGTTGATAGGAACAGACCGATTCTATCCAAAATAATTGATTGCATTCGTTTCTGTGGTGCTTTCGAACTGGCATTGCGAGGCCATGATGAATCAGAAAGTTCCTCAAAACCTGGGATCTTCAGAGGCCTAGTGGATTTAATGGCAAGCATAGACTAGGAATTGGAAACACATTTAGCAAGTGCTACAGTGTTTAAGGACACCTCTAAAACAATACAAAATGAACTCCTTGAGTGTATGCTCGAAATTATGAGAAGCCATATTGTGCAAGAGTTGCACAACACCGACTTTGTGGCTATTCAGGCTGATGACACCACCGATGTGGCCACTAAAACACAGTCCGTATTAGTGTTTCGGTACATTGACAATGAGAGAGAAGTTGTGGAGAGGTTCTATGGTTTCACACATTTAAGAGACTCTAGTGCAGAAACCATTACTGCAGCTATACTGTGTCAACTGAACTTAATTTTTCCAGAGCTGCCTCAAAAACAAAAACTTATCGCACAAAGCTATGATGGTGCGTCCGTAATGAGTGGAAGCCTTAGTGGAGTACAGAAAAGAATTCGAGATGTGTACCCTAATGCTCATTATGTGCACTGTTACGCCCACCAACTTAATCTTATAATGCAACAGGCAGTATCAAAGATCACAGAGACACGAATTTTCTTTCAGGATGTAGGAGGCATGGCAGCATTTTTCTCACGTTCCCCCAAAAGAACGGAAGCACTTCATGAGATTGTGGACAAAAGCGTTCCAAGGGGATCCTCAACTCGTTGGAACTTTAACATCCGTACAGTCAACCTAATCTATGAACATAGGGAGGACCTTGAGAAATGTTTTGCCTCCATAGAAGCCAATAATGAGTTTGATTACAAAAGTCAGACTGAAGCCCGTGGCTTTGCTAGAACTATACAAGACAGAGTTTCAGTTCTTACTGTTTTTATTTCATGATATAATGGTTTCTGTCGACCTGTTATACCATCAGTTACAAGCACGAGAGATAGATACTGTCAAAGTGCAAGTATGTACCGCTATGTTTGTACAAAGCATAAGCAAAGTGAGGGATGGGGTTGACAATTTAGACCGCAAACTGCCAGAGCATTCTACTTTTTCAAACCGCAGGAAAAACAGCACCACTCTGGTCCGAATTGCAAAGGAGATATGTGACATTGTAATTGTGCAGGCACAAGAACGTTTTTCATTCACTAAACATTTGGTGAGTGCCACATTATTGCAAACTGAAGAGTTTGCAAAATATGATGAATCCTCTGAATGAGGCTGTGGAAGCTTATCCAATGCTCAAAAAAGAGCAGCTGAGTTGACTGTACTGTACGCAATGCCTGTGTACCGGAAGGCCACAAATGCCTTTACTTTGCTGGCTTTAATACATAAACTTCATATGGAAAAGTCACTTTACTCAAAATTGTCATAACCACTCCTATGACAACATCCGAGTCTGAACGATGTTTTTCAGCCTTAAAGAGGATTAAGACATTCCTCAGGAACACCATGCTTGAGGAAAGACTCAATGCTTTGGCAATGCTCTCTGTAGAGAGCAAGCTAGTTCAGAAACTCCCGGACTTTAACATTAAAGTTATTAACAAGTTTGCTGCTCTTAAAGAGAGACGTGCTGATCTCTTTTACAAAAAGTAAACAATGTTGAATGCTGCTACTTTGCAACCAGTTTAGTTGTTTGTTAAATAAAAAACATCTGTGAGTGAGGTACTCAGAAATGCATTGTATCTCGAAGTCTGTTATGAAGCTCTGTGGTTATACTGAATAAGCAGCTACCTATGTTATATGACATCTCTTTATTAATATTATAACTGCACTTTCACAATTGCTTTATTAACCTTCCTGCTTTCTCAAATTTGCTTGAAAATGCACCATTTTTCTTCTCTTTTTTCAAAATTTTCACGGGGGAGAACCCCCCCGAACCTCCCTTATGGTGGTTCGGACTCGCTCGCTGCGCTCGCTTGCAACGGTACAGTATACCAATTATTTTATGCCCCGCCACTTTCAAATGTCACCAGCCGTCCTGGCTAGCAGGTTAACTAGGAGGCTGGGCGACGCAAGCTTCAAGATCTTAAAAGATGAGCAGAGAGCCTTAAATTGGATCCGCTTGGCCATGGGCAGCCAATGTAATCTCCTGATAGCACCAGCGGAGGGGCAATTACGCGGAAGCCCCAGCAGGGCTCTATCGGCAGCATTTTGAACACGCTTCAGTCGAATGACCTCCTCCTGATTAGCCCCAAGAAGGAGCGAACTACCATAGTCTAGTCTAGATAGAAAGACTAATTGAACAATCAGCTGGTGCGTAGGCGGGTCAAAGAACCTCAGCAGAGGCCTAAGTCCCCGGAGGAGGCCGAAACAAGTAACAGCAACCTTTTTTGTGTGATCTTGAAAAATGAGGGTAGAATCCATCCATACCCCCAGGTTCTTGACCACTGACTTAGGGATGGGAGTACTACCAAGAGCGGTTGGTCACCATTGCTCACTCCAGCAACTCCTGTCCTTTCCTCCAGCAATACCTCCGTTTTACTTGCGTTCAACTGGAGGCAGTTTGTGGTCATCCATTCTGCAACGGCGGCCAGGCCACTCCTAAACCTAGAAGCATCCTGCGTGGAACCATCAGAAAGTACCACCACCAGCTGCGTATCATCTGCATACGAGACCATGGTGAGGCCCATTTTCCTGGCCAACGTTGCAAGAGGTTGAACATATAAATTAAACAATACGGGACTCAACGCAGAGCCCTGAGGCACCCCCTGCCCGATGGAATGAGCCTGGGAGAGAAACGGGGGGGCCGACACTCGGAATTATCTCTCTGTCAGAAATGATCTAAACTATTCTAGCGCTAGGCCCACCACACCAGCTTCCTCCAGACGCTGTAGCAGAATCCCATGCGAAACCGTGTCAAATGTGGCCCTCAGATCGAGCAAGATTAGTGCCGCCGTGTGACTGGAATCGAGAATGGTCCGCAGATGTTCTGTCACAGCCAGGATGGCAGTCTCCGTGCTGTGACCAGAATGGAAACCGTTCTGAGAGGGAACCAAGATGTTATTAGTATTCAGAAACCTCATTAAAATGATATAAACATGAGCCTCAGCAATCTTAGCTACGCAAGGAAGGAGGGATATTGGCCAAAAGTTTTCCAATTTTGCCGGGTCAAGTGAAGGTTTTTTAAGTATAGGAGATACACTCGCCTGTTTCCACGGCCCAGGGACCACAGCTGTAGAAAAAGAAGTGTTGACAATCTGGCACAGAGAGGCCATGAAGAAGGAAAGTGAGTCCCTGCACTGGGCAGGTTTTAAAGGATCGGCTGGAGAGACGGATTTAATTTTCCTACTCAATAGAGTAAACTCTTCCTGCGTGATACTGGGAATCGCTACCAGAGATTGCAGTGGAGGAGATCCGCAAAGAGCAGCAGGAGGAGGAGACCCTTGCGGGAAGGACCGATAGATAGTGTCCACTTTATCGATAAAGAAAGTTGCCAGGTCCTCACACTTGCTCAGATGTAATCGCGGAAGTAGAGGAGTTTTTCCATACTCTGAGGTCTTTGAAAATCTTAAAAAACCATTTGGCCGGATTAGGGCTTAGCTTAATTTCATTGGCATAATAGGCTGCTTGGACAGTACAAATGGTTCTATGATAGTTTTTAATAGCAGCCAGATAAAAATTTTTAGCCGCGGGGTCATATTCCTTTCTCCACGCGCGTTCCAATTTCTTACACGCTTTCCATAATGCAGACAGAGAATCATTATACCATGGGCTAGAGTCCAAAGTGCGACCTTTAAACCATTTAGCTGGAATGAGGGAATCCAACGCTTGGACAAACCAATTGCAAAAAGATCTATAGCCCACATCTGCATCATTGTGTGGTTCCGGGGGATTAGCAGCAAGAAGCGCGTGGAAATCCTCCAGCCTCAGTTTGCGCCACGGACGTCTAAAGATGGGCTGTTGAACGGCCTTGTCAGGGGGCTCGGGGGCAGGAAAGGACATAGATATCAGAGAGCGGTCAGACCAACCTACGGGTTTAGGTGTCTCCACTGTTGCGAGAGGAATATTAGAACAAGCATTGGCATAGCCAATAGGTCTCGCCTTTGGGACCTTATAAGTGTTTAGTTATCCAGCACAATATCCTTGGTGCAACAACATCAAGTGTTGCATGGCTAAACACTTATAAGGTCCCAAAGGCGAGACCTATTGGCTATGCCAATGCTGTTTGTCTTGTCATAGATTTTTTTGCAAAACTTTGTTAGAAAAGCTGCCGAGCCCTTAACCATGGCTAAAAAACAAAAATAGTTATATGAACTCCTGGACTTAGAAAACTCAACAAGGCAATAATGCATTCCAATGTAGGATATATGGTTTCAAAAACGTACTAGGATAGGCTGAAGATCCAATTTTCTGCGCTTTTCTTTTTTTTTACTCTAGTAGAGCACTTTCCGACGTATGGGGCCTATGATCCTATACTTCTTAGTGAGCGCGTATGCATGGGTCCAATTAAAAAACTAACTTGAAAAACCACCCACAGTGACTATCTTTTAGTTCACAGTAAGGCGGTTTAAGCATACCTGTAACACGTTCAGCTCCAACGATAGAAAAGATGACTTCTTCTTCGATCCACCCACACATTGCTGACAGAAAAAAAACCTGATTAAAAACAATCACACCACAGGACCCTTACCCCCAACGCCGATCGAGTAATAAGTAAAGTATGGGCTTCATATGTAAACAGTCACAAAACCACAATACTTAGACACCATAAAACCTTAAGCGTTGGGGGGAGGGCAAGGGGGAGCTAGGCATGTCGCGACAGTCATAGCATAAATTCCTGAGAAAAATGACCGTGTGTAGGAGATCAGTGTTGATTGGGGTATTCACCGGCTGTACAGTAGGGGAGCCATGCCCTTCTATATATAATCACACACATAACTAGAATTATCCTTTCTACGACGTTACACGTCCTCCTCACTCCCTCCAACAGACCACAGCTACTTTTTCTCCCCCCCTCATAAAAACCTCAGCCTGATAGGGCAAGCAAGCAATGCAACGCGTGCACGTTTTTGCCCCCAAAGCTGTGCCGATGGCATTAGGTCTCTCTCCTAAGCAGCGCATGCGTGCTGCGTAGGCGAGACTTAAAAAATGGGGTCTAGCAGATGGCCAGCTATATGGGTAGAGCCAAGGACCAATTGATATAATTGGCAGGCTGCCAGATCAGCAAGCAGACTGCAAATTTCATTATCTTGCACAAGATCAAAATGCAGATTAAGGTCACCCAGGATGCTGAAATTGGCTGTACCCATTGCGAGTGAGCAGGTGGACTCCATCAGGGCAGACTTAAATTTTGTAGCAGGTCCCGGAGGGTGATATACTAACAACCCTGAAATAGTCAAATGGGCGCTGAAGGTAATACTAAAACGCGTGCATTCACAGCCCTCCATTGCTTCTTTGACAAATAGGCGTGAGTAGCAGGATTTAAAAATGACCGCGATGCCACCCCCCCTAGACTCTCTATTAACAGTAAGAATGGTATAACCTGGAGGCAACGCTAAATTAGGTTCAGCCACCATATCTTCATTAAGCCAAGTCTCAGTTAGAAAAAAACACATCCAGAGATTCCTCCATAACCAGATCATAGATTTCTAAGTAATGCTTAGCCAGCGACCGAACATTCAAATGGAGAATTCTCACCAGAGAACTGCTGAGGAGGGGGAGGTAAGGGAAGCAGTGGCATAGGGGAATCATACCGACAACAAAGACAGCCAAAGTGCCCTTCCAGAGGACCTACTGGAGGCACACTGCATATCTTGACCATAGAGTTAACTGCCAATAGTTGTGTTATAGGTGCGCAGTGCTGAAGGGCTCCGGCCTGCATTCCTGGCGAGAGGCGACGTACAGGCGCGGACGAGCGCAGACGGGCTTGCCTTTTGAGCGCCCGCTTCGCGCGTCCGCTGCGCTCGCGCGCCATGTCCCGGTTAAATACCGGTAGAGGCAGGAAGCACAAAAGACTAGACCGCCACCCACCAATAATGCGGATGAGAGAGGAAATGGGGGACTCCGGCGACAATGTTTCAAGCACCCTCCATAACAATCAGCAACAAAGGTTGTGGTGGACCGGGGAGCTGAACTAATGAAAAGCATAGCAGCCAAAGAGGACACAAGGTAAAAACACAAAAAAAAAATACAATTTTTAAAATTTGCGGAGGCAAATGCAAACAGTTAAAAATAGCAGTGCTACCAACGAGGTGCTTAACCTCACGACAGCTGGAACATCAATTGCGCTCACGCGCCATGTCCCGGTTAAATACCGGTAGAGGCAGGAAGCACAAAAGACTAGACCGCCACCCGCCAATAAGGCGGATGAGAGAGGCCGACCGGAAATGGGGGACTCCGGCGGCAAAGTTTCAAGCACCCTCCACAACAATCAGCCACAAAGGCTGTGGAAAGTGGGGTGTTTCCCGGGGACTTTTCACGTAGCAAAGTCCTTTCCCAATAGAGGTATATTAAAACAAGCGGAAGGGACGGAGCTGACTTTCCTTCGGGTGGGCTCTGCTGGCACATCATTATGTGGAATGAGCACAAATGTCCAAACTTTTCCCCCAAGTCATAGCAGATAAGCCCTCCTGTGACATCCTAAATACCATATTTATTTGCGATCAGTGAAAGATTTCAAACAAATAATCAGTCTTTTGTTGCATGCAATCAAAACACTACATTTTGTTGTTGCGAATCTGCAATCAGCATCACTTTATTCCAGTGACCGTCCACTCTCCAATTTCAGGTTATCCTGGTACCAACAAATTGCATACTCAGCCAGCCAATTCTCATGTCACTTTTTAGGTCTCACTGAGCCAGCGCATGCGCTGCTCTGCAAGAAATTTAGTGTGTGGGTTTTCAAAGTGCTGCAACAGGCTTTTGGTGGCCTAGCGCTTGCGTTCACCCGAGCGTGCACGAGCGCAGCCGCCATCTGTCTTTGAACGCAATCACTTTCACTTTCGCAGGCCGTGCGGCCGTGTCACTTTCACTGCCGCGCGGCCAATGCTTGTTCCAAATTGCTAGTGGTCTAGCCACCATTACTGCTAGTCACTGCGGATTCTACGCTGCCAGTACCCTAGCCGCTACCACTGCAATCCTTTGTGATCGGTGCTGATTTCACACTGCCAGTGGCGCAGTCGCTATCACAGCTAGTGAAATCATTCATGAACAGTGCAGATTGTATACTGCCAGTACCCCGGCCATCATAACTGCTAGTGCCATCATTCACGATCAGTACTGGCTCCACGCTGCCGGTGGCACAGTTGAAAATGATTGTGGTCACTATCATTGCTAATGCGTTCTGTTCTAGTGCTCAGTCATCATCAGTCCTAGAGCTCCCCCTGCATCCATCTAGCCACCCGCCGTGACAGCACCCTGGGTCACTCACAATGACACTGGCGCCTCAGTCATATTACATGAGAGACAGCCTTCTCCCACCGTACCAATATTTTATTGCAAGTTTGTCCATTTCCCACCACTGCTAATGCCCCAGTATCACCACTGCGAAAGCCCAAATGCCAGAGGTCCCTTCGCTCTCATTTTCAGTGCCAACTATCCTGCTACCCCTAGTCACCATCACTGCCAATATCCTCCAACAAAATGTATGTAAATATTCACATCATTACCACTGTTGGCGACCAGAGTCACTTCATTGCTCGCACCTGAGTCACCTACACTAGCACAGTGACCAGTCCCGCTACTGCCCTCAGGCGCCATTAACGTGAGTACTCAGGTCACCATCCCTGGTAGCACCCAGGGCCACTTCCTATTGGAGCACGACGTAGGCTGATTTGCATACAGCTGGTCTCTGTTTAAAGAGGCCTACTGGGCAAAAAACGACGGACAGGAATGCGACCCGAGCGATTCCACTCACCACCTTCGCATTTTCTTCGATACCTTTGGTATATCACTGCCAGTCTCTATGGCACATTGTTGCGAGTACTCCCAGAATGCATCGCTGCATGTAGCTCACTCACGAACGTTCTCAGTGCCCCCTGTCAGGACACAACCACTACCCCTATATTCACATCGCTACCAGCACGCCTACTTTTTTTTCACTGCCAGTAACCTCAGTCACCACTTCCGCCAGAACCCTGGGCTGGGTCACCTTTACTGTCAGTCACATTACTGTCAGTGCTTACTCGAATCACTGCCGGTACTTAGTCAGATCACCACCAGTACTCTTAGACACATCACTGCCAGTACCCAGTCACACCACTACCGCCACTCTCAGTCTCATCACAGCGGGTACCCCAATCACACCCCTACCAGACTCCGAGTCACATTACTGAGAGTACTCAGTCACATCTAGTGGCTTATCGCTATACTTTTATACGTTTCAAACTTGATGAAACAAGCATTGGCATAGCCAATAGGTCTCGCCATTGGGACCTTATAAGTGTTAAGCCATGCAACAGTTGATGTTGTTGCACCAAGGATATTGTGCTGCATAACTAAATACTTATAAGGTCCCAAAAGCGAGACCTATTGGCTATGCCAATGCTTGTTAAAAAAGAGTGCAATTTCAGGATTGGTTGACTGTTAGTCAGTGAGGTAATCCAGCGATCTGACAGTAAAGAGTGGAACCCTCGGTGTCTGCCCACCAGGCTCTCTGTTGCAGCCCTGATGCACCACACACCAGAGGTTTTAAAGTGCACAAGACACACTGGCCGACACATCTATGCACAGCCAGATATGCGCATTTACAATTACTGACTTGGATGAAGTAGCAGAGAGACTTTTACTTGTGTGAGTCATGCCTTCTCCGATGTGAGGGCCTACTCAATTCGTGTCACGGGTTGCAGCGGCTCAAGACATGAAATAGTAAGAGATTTGGCCGGTCCTTTTGCAATGAAATAAAGTGGGACTAAAAATACATAAGAGAAAACATTGCTGATATCGGGTAGTGCGGCTCACAGGCAATGGCGCACCTCCCGACTGCCCAAGTGCATTACGATTACACGCTTGACTGTTAAATACTGGGCATTTTGAGCAGTTTTCATAGGCTCTGGTGACACTGGAACATGCCTGTAAACCCTTGACTCTCCTGGGTTACTGAATATCTGATCCGCAGGTACCAATGCACCTCTACTGAGCCGAGTCAGCACAGCTCTGGTCGCTGGTGCCCCCAGGGACCGGTGGGTGGCGGTATGCTTCTGGTCCCTGATCTCGGGAGCTTGTTATTGTTGCCTGCTGAGTTGGCGTGCGTGGCATGACCAGCATGTTTGAAAGTGCTGACAGCATGGAGCTGCGGCCGCTGGCACAGAAGGCGAGCCTCGCTGAGCTCACTGAGCTGAGAGAAGTAAACAATTAGCTGCTAGGAGCACCTCATCTATTTTGCATAAGTGAGGTGTCCACTAGCCGCGCACTGGAAGTCTGCCATATGGCGCACATAAACAGTGCCACCCCCTTCAAGCATGTATCACACTCCCAACCCAAAGACCCACAAACATACTGATGGAAAACGTCGGTCTGCTGCAGATGGGTGTGCAGCGCCGATCACGGCCGTCCCCCGCCCTGGGACATGTTGCGCTCTCCTCCGAGGAGGGCAGGAGGCTCCCACATCCGATGTCACTGACCCTGTAATACACCCTTAAGTCCACAAGATTTCAGCCAAGAAGGTCAGCTATAGGGAACCAAGCAGCGCTGGCCCAGGGGTAGACTTGAGTAAAGTGTGAGGTTTGATTGTGGGTTCCCATTGTTAATTATAACAACTTAAAGCAAGTAAAACAAGCACAGCGCAAGCGCTGTGCAGGTCAAAACCTTTAAAAAATAGTTCCACAAAAGCAGATGGAAACGGTACTTCGGCACCAGGAAAATGATATGAGAAGCACACGAGGAACAAAAGGAAAAAGTGAGCTTCAACCAATAGAAATGGAGGAAAAGTAAGTGGCAAGCACAGGAACCACTGAAGAGCAATGAAAGCAAGGGGGCTCCCTTTTAAGTTTTATATTAAATACAATAGACATCACAGGCACATCACAAGCGCTGTGCAGGCAAAACCTAAAAAGTACTTGAGTAGTTTTCTGCTGTGGAGCTCACAGGCTAGCAACAGCAGGATGCTCAATGTTGAAGCAGCTATAAACCAATAGAAGAAACACTCTACTGACAAGACTGCCGATGCCCACAAAGCCTCAGCATCAGATTAAGGGCTAGCATATAGAACTTTCATATCTTTTTTTATGGTATGAGCAAGGTCACTGGAATTATCTGTTTCTGTGGTGATAACCTCACAATGGCGGACCTTTGCATAGGTTAATTGGTCCCAATGCTGTTTTTTTATTCAGGTACTAAATGTACCAACAGGGCAAACCTTTGCCTACTCAGTATTAATGTGAGTTCATATGACAAAACAGCAAAATAATACTGCTACTTAATGTGCCACATAATTTCCCTTTTCTAATTTAAACAACCCTGCTGCATAATTTGATCTTCCATTGCTGAATAGTTTGAGTAGCCCTGCTTATGATGTGGATTTCCAAAGAGCTTCATTACTAAAGTCTAGCACTTTGCCGTGACCTTAACTAAATTTCATTGAGAGAGTCTGTCAGGCTGCCAACATTATCAAGCTGTTGGAAGACCCAGGATGTGATCTGTTTCACAATGTGTAGGAAGCTGGCTCTGTATGTACTGTACCAAAGCAAGGTATAGTGTGCACAGAATCCAGTGGAACCCCAAAGGTAGGCAGAGGTAAAGTTAGAGAGCACCTCACTCTCTATTTGTGGTAGTGTGGACGAGCAGTAAGGCTTTATCAGAGGGTAGTATTAAGCATTTGTTGTACACACTCAATCAGCAAATGATATCACACTCTCAAAGACTGAACTTCAAACCAATTGGTTTTGTATAAAAATATTCTTTTAGATATTTTATTTTCCACAACCAAGCAAGCCTGGCACAGGTAAGCAATAAATACTTTACAGTAGTAATGCAGTTTGTAAACAGTTTGAATTGTATATGCACTTTGGTTTGATTACAGTAGAGTTACTAGTAATGCTTTTGATATACTGTACATATACTTTGTATGGGTTTTTTGGTAGAATGTCAAGTAGATTACTTTACAGATTACTTTTCTTACACGGTGCAGTATACCTGGATACTGCACTGGGACATTTGCTGAAAAACAGGTAAGTAAAAGTGTTTTTGTTATTTAGTTACAGTTTTAAAGGGTTTCATAGATTTTCCAACACCACACTTAAAAAACTTTTCACAGAAAAACAGTCAATGTTATCCTATGGAGGAAAATAGTGTTATCGGTTCAAAGGTAAGTATTCCATTGTTTGGAGTTGGTATTCTGGGGGTTGACTCAGGGCTCCCCCAGGGTCAATGATGCACTCTTTATACACCCTCAGCGGCACTGGGGTGTCCGGGTGCAGAGTGCTGAGGCCCAATGTTATCCAATGGGAGATAGGAGGCATCCGGTTGGTGGCTGCTTACGAGCAGGCCACTGGGTTGTGGGAGCAAAGCTCCTGGACTTAAGCTCAGGACAAATGGGGGTTCAAGCCAGCACAAAAAGTGCACCCTTAGCGGCACTGGGGCGGCCGGTCGCAAAGTGCTGTTTTGGAGTCGGGCACCCTGTAGCTTTCAATTGGGAGTCTCCGGTTTGCAAACAAACTGCAGGCTCGGGTACGAAGGTCTTCTGGGTGTGACCACCACTTGGAGAGGTAAGTTGGGATGCCGGGGATTGATTAGGTATCATCAGTTGGGCCTCCCAAGGCCGTGGGGCGTTGGGTGCAGGGGTGCCTTTTAGGGTCGGATCTTCTTACCAGCTTCTAGTCGCCGTTGGGGGGACCTTCCGGTTTGAGGCTGCAGGCGTCGGCTGGAGGCTTGAGGCAGGTTAGGGTTCACCGGATCTCAGGTCAGGATCGCCAGGGAGACCTCCTCGTGGTGTTGGGCCACTCAAACTCGGGTGCAGAGTGGTGCAGACTCACGGATCCTTGCGGAGCTGGAGTCTGTTGGTAAACAAATCCGGTGTTCACAGGAGACGGTGTCTTCGGGATGGAAGGCAGGCAGGTCCTCCGGGTTTCTCAAGGTTGCTGGCTGCAGGACGGACACACCGGGATTTCGCTTGAGCAGATTCGAGGTGGAGACAGGCCAGTAGGGCTGGGGCCAAGTCAGTGGGCATCCTCCTCTTGTTAGCTTCCGCACTGCTGTTCGGTCCTTCTTCTTCTTTTCTTCTTTGTAGTTTCTTGTCTGAGGAAGCAAGGTTTAGGGGTGCCCCTAAATACTAGATTTAGGGGTGTTACAGGAAGGTAACAAGTTGGGACCAATGGGTCCCTTCTCTGGGGTGGGTACATCCACTATTACGCCACGCTCCAGTGGGAGGAGGCATATGCCTCACCCTGGTTGGCTGGGTCCCTCCGCAAGATGGCGGGGACTGAGAGTTGTGCTTCACCTCGCCTCCCCCACCTGAGGGGTGGAGTTGGCAGAGGTGGGAACACCTCTCTTCCTCGCTTGTTTTTCCTGCTGGTTCTCCCGCCCAAAGTGGGGGTCAGAACCAGCGGGGACCAGTTGCTGAAAGCAGAAAGTGGCCTGGGGAAGGTCACAAAGGCGGCCAGCTTTTGAAACTTCTCCTTCGTGGACCCTGCCCATCCTGGCGGAGGATGCATGGCACCTCGTCCCAGGATGTGCATTGTTTCAGGCCCCCGAGAGCAGCAGGCTCTCGACCCAGGGGTCCAGAGACATGTCTGGTGGTGGCAGCTGAAAACAGCCACTCAGCCTGGTCACTAGTAGTAGGTCGTTTTTCGGGGGGCATCTCTAAGATGCCCTCTGTGTGCATTTTTCATTAAATCCCACACTGGCATCAGTGTAGGTTTAATGTGCTGAGAAGTTAGATACCAAACTTCTCAGTTTTCAGTAAAGCCATTATGGTACTGTGGAGTTAGTAATGACAAACTCCCAGCACCGTATACGTTTAATGGCAGCACTGCACTTACAATGTCTAAGAATGGACTTAGACACTGTACTGGTACAGGGCCCATGCATCTTTACCTTCACAACTGGTACAGAGCACCCAGCTAGAGGGGTGACTGATCTATGCCAGGGCAGTGGGTTGTAGGCATGGCACACAGGGATGTGTGCCATGTTGACTCTTCACCTTGTTCTGTACCAAAACACACAGCCTGCAAAGGCAGTGTGTGTGTGTGTGTGTGTGTGTAAAGGTACAGGGCCTCTAAGAGTGGCACAATAAGTGCTGCAGCCCTTAGAGGCCTTCCCTGGTCACAGTGCCCTGGGAACCTATCGTACCATTTACCAGGGGCTGACCTGTGGCCAGAGATGGCAATTGGGTTTTGGTTTCAATGCAGTTTTAAGGAAAGAACATAGGCCCTGGGTACCTGATTGGTAGGACCATAGGGCACAGTCAGTCAAAGTACATCAGCAGTTCAGCAAAAAGTGGGGGCTACCATGCAGAAAAAGGGCACTTTCTCACACAATGTTTCTCACAAAAATGTAATTCACTAGCCCATGTAGGAACTTGATTACAAAACAATTCAATTATTGGCATATGAACTGTGCTACAGAAGGAAATATGTTTCCTTCATAAGCTGTGCATAAACTGGAGCACTGTTGGCATGGAAAAGGACAAAAACAAAATTCTACAGTATACTTTTGCAGTGGAAGATAGGCAAGGCCTATGAAATGTCTAAACATAATGGACAAGTATCTAGGTAATGTACTTTCACATCACAAATCTAGCTATGCAACAATGTTGAGTGGGTATGAATGTCCTTCAGGCACAGCTACAGTATTAGTTTTCATGTGATGTCCAGTGTTGACAATGTAAGTGGTCTTTCTTATTGTAGGCAAGATGTTTTTTGAAGCACCAAGTCTTTAATTCCTTCCCGAAAAGAAGTGATCTGAAGTGATGGTTGCAATTTGACCTTTGTCTGGATGTTGTTCCTGACCTTTAGTATTTAGCTAAGGCCAGGACTCTGTTCCAGATACTTGTTGTGTAGCAAGGGTTGGGAAGCAGTTCTAGACCTTTGGTGCTAAGCAATGATCGGGATGCAGTTCTAGAGCTTTGGTGCTTAGCAAAGGTCAGCAAGCAGTTCTGGATTGTTGGTGCATAGCAAGGATCGAGGTGCAGGTCTAGACCTTTGGTGCTTAGCAAAGATCGGGATGCAGTTCTAGACCTTTGGTGCGTAGCAAGGATCAGGATGCAGTTCTAGACCTTTGGAGCTTAGCAAGGACCAGGATGCAGTTCTAGATCTTTGGTGCTTAACAAGAATCGGGATACAATTCTAGACCTTCGGTGCTTAGCAAGGACCAAGATACCGTTCTAGTCCTTTGGTGCTCAGCAAGGATCGGGATACAGTTCTAGATCTTTGGTGCTAAGCAATGATCGGGATGTAGTTCTAGACCTTTTGTGCTTAGCAGAGGTCAGCAAGTAGTTCTGGATCTTTGGTGCTTAGCAAAGGTCAGGGTGCAGTTCTAGACCTTTGGTGCTTAGCAATAATCAAACTGCAGTTCTAGACCTTTGGTGCTTAGCAAGGTTCAGGATTCAGTTCTAGATCTTAGGTGCTTAGTAAGGATCGGGATGTAGTTGTAGACCTTTGGTGCTTAGCAAGGATCAGGATGGAGTTCTAGATCTTTGGTGGTTAGCAAGGATTGGGATGTAGTACAAGTCTTTTGGTGCTTAGCAAGGATCGGGATACAGTTCTAGACCCTTGGTGCTTAGAAAGGACCAGGATACAGTTCTAGACCTTTGGTGCTTTGCAAGGATCGAGATGCTTTTCACATCCTTGGTGCACAGCAAAGGTCAATACACCCTTCCTGACCTTGCTATGTAGAAAAATAAGGCTTATCTTCTTGCTTTCCTTTGGCCTGAGCATGTCAATATCATGTGTTGCAATGGCCACCAGAGAGCTTGATTGCTGGTCAATTTCTTGTAGCATATAAAGCATCTAGGTGAACGTCCTCACACATTGGCTATATATTACAGAAAGCAGGAAGCCTCTCTTTTTCCAATACCAGGATTCCCATGTACACAAACCTTAATGTCTTGATGGAGTCTGTTGAATGGAACAGAATGGTATCACGTATAGCACATACAACTCAATGTCTATATGTTGAACATTTGACATTGCATGAGCTGGTTGTCTTATGCCAATACTTCTACTCTGTTGCTGAGAGCAGGTCACATGCATCATCCCTAGATTATTTGTAATTACGTAAACATTTTTACCGCTTCTTAGCAAGGCACGTCCAGGAGAAGGAAGAAGGTGTTGTTATGATTATTCTCTGCCCAGTATGCACACTACCAGGAGTGATTCTGTAAAGAGCTGACTCAAATGATTCCAAAGCCATAAAAGAATATCATAGAGTTGCAATAGTGACTGTCAGATCTGGCTTTAGTGCCTGGGCCAAGTCATATCAGGTTGAGCCGATGGATCCACTAAGGACATTGGAGGATATAATAATCCACATTTGTAAAGCACAAACAATCACCCGTAAGGGTCTCTAAGCGCTGGGGGCCGTCGGGAAGATTAAGCAAGCTATTGCCCAGAGTCACATGGTGCTGGGCTAATCTGCCTCCGGCACCGGGGATCGAACCATGATCCCCAGATTCCAGAGTCAGTCGCCCTGGCCGCGGCGCCACACCTCTTCCCTATATAAGTAATCTTATATTATTTAACTTCTATCTTCTTGCTTGTAAAAACTTGGGTGTACGTAAGGTTTCCACAGAACAATTTAAATGACAAAGGGACTTATTTAGAGTTCGGTGGATGAGATACACCGTGACAAATATGGCAGACGTCCCGTCCAAGGTATTACAAGAGCATTGTAGCCTACAGCTATTGTAATACACCGGGCAGAATATCCACCAGGTTTCAACAGTGTATCCCAAACTCTAAATAAGGCCTATAGTGATTTAGCCAATGTAAAACAATTTCATTAGTTCCGTAATGTACATAAGTCTGAGTTTTCAACAACAAGTGTGGCCATAGCAGAGAAACAAAGACTTAGGAGGTTGAACTGTCTTCAACTCAAGGGCAGAATGGAAGAAAGAGTACCATCCCTAGGTCCTAAAGAAATGAGCCCTCCCCTAAGAAGGTGTAACTAACTAGGGCAGGAGTTAACAACCCCACCCGGACCAAACACAGCATTAGAGAGGAATGGATACAAGCCATATCTCTGTGCTTTGGCACTGTGAACATCAACAATTCATACCTCAGCTGTGCACAAATGGTGTGCATACAATACTCTACATTGGTCTATCTCTGTTCCCCGTCACAACAAAGAGGCCAGCTTTAAAAATAGGCTCCAATGTCTTGGATGAAGGTTACCTGCAAATTGCTTGGCATATTGAACAGACAACACCCACCCCACGCTTTGTAATGGATGGCAATGCTCTCAGTGATTCGAGCATTGAATAGAAACATTAAAACGTGCTCCCTACAACCACGCTGATTGTCTGACAGCAGCAACCCACACGATTAGTGTGAGAAGAGCACGCATGTAACGTCTCAAAGGGGAGCAAATGAATCATTTAATCCCACACAAGGACAAACGACACTTAGCTGCTACAATACAAACTCCTCAATGAGCTGCTCTTGTCAAGGACAATAACAAACAGCAATTGTGCACTTTCCTTTAGGATACAAATGAAGCAAAAGCAACCTTGAAAACATTGAAGTACATGCGTAACAGCCAAATGTCTTTCATCGAGACTAGAGGGCTGCTTCAAACACTCATTCACCTTCATGCAGACTTTGTGGCGGCCATCTTAGTTTTGACTCATGTAAAGATCTAAACAGCAGTGAACCGCGATGGCAATCAGCTTACCTCTATCTATTCATGAAGCTAACAAAACAGGTAAGTTGTCATATTAACAACTATGACCATATATATTTTAGAGGAAGGAGCTTGAGCAGCACTTCCTGGTTGAATCATTTAGTAATTTACAGTTAAGTAATGCATGGAAAGTAACCCTGAACTCTACCCAGCATAATATATAATTAGACATTATTAAATAGCATAGCTGCACCTCCCTTGTGCCTTAATCCTTAAGGTACTCAAGTAATATTTTTGTTGTTTTCATAGCAATAACCAATTACCACTAGATTAACCATTAACCTTGGATTACGGAGCAGCGTGCTGCCCAGCGTAAAACGCTTCAATGTCTTGTCTGGGGTAGTTGGGCTATATAAATGCAATTACAATAAAATACATTAGCAGTGTGCAAATCAAGTATAGTATCTCTATAGACTAGGGGTATCTCTCGTCGTTCTTGGAAGTGTGTATTCACAGGCACTGTCTGGGCCTGCACGTCTAGAGGCTCGAAGATATGCAAGCTGATTTGTTTTTGATGCACACGAGGGATGGGGAGCTTGAACAAAAGTGTACTTAACACTCTGAGGAATGAATGTAGTCCATGCGCCATAATATGAATTGGCATTGTTTCCGCCTGGCGCAGTTTCAAAACAATGCCAATGCGCCCCATTATGGTGAATGCGCTGCCCCCAGGGCAGCCACGAACTTGCCTGCCCCAGATGCAGCGCCTTCATGTGAAGACACGGAGAAGCCACTCCGTTTTTTCACAGTGCAGGCGACACCCGCCTGCACTTTCAAAGAGAATTAGAGATCCCCTTGCAGGAGGGTGAAGTCAGTGACTGCACCCGCCTGCAAGGGGATGTCTGGCGGGTCCATGGGACCCCCATTAGCTCCTGCAGAGGGTGGCTGTCAGGAGATGCACCGACTGTGCGCCACCTTTTAAATGGCGCAATGTCAGTGCGCCTACTGAGGGCGTCTTTGACTCTGCGCCTGCGTCTGTAATATGGCGCATGCGCAGAGTCAAAGGAATTCCCTCATTTGCATAGGGTTTGGCCCTATGCAAATGAGGGAACACCCTCTGTTGATGGCACTGGCACTTTAAGTGCGCCAGCGTTATCGGTATTATAGAAGGGGACGCACAGGCATCTGCGTCCCCTACTATAGTACCAAAGCGCTAACGCCCGTTGCACCCCCGGGCACCATCTGTATTATACGGCCCCTGGTGGGGCTCATTTAAAATGTACTGACAGCTACAGCAGATACATTTCCTCAGAAGTTACCCTCTGTATCCGAGTCGCGCAGATTATAAAAAAGCATAGTCACCTAATCCCATCTTGGAATAGGTGGAGCAAAAGCTGCCTCTGTACCAAACCAACCACTCTGCTGGTCAAGAGGGTGTGACAATGCCAGATTTAGGGCCTGATTTAGAGTTTGGAAGACGGGTTACTCCATCACAAATGTGACGGATATCCTGCCCGCTGTATTACAACGGCATCGCATCCAATGGAACTTGTAATACGGCAGACGGGATATCTGTCACATTTGTGACAGAGTAACACATCCTCCGAACTCTAAGTCAGGCCCCTTGGATCCATGGAGTCCTCAGGCACTACTGGACTCCCCTGGATGAAAAACTCCGAAGACGACTGATTAAGAACATCAGGCATGTGCAGGCCCTTAGTCTGGGGACCCTGCCACTGGCCAGAAACTTTTTTCTGTACCAAGATGGAGTTCACAGGCCCAATGAGGGCTCACCTGCTCTGGCAGGTGTGTAAAGCTCTTACTGGATCCCATTCAGAAGTCCGGAAGGCCTGGCGCATGGGTTGTAGGCACTTGACTGCTGGTGTCTTAAAGGACCCATAGCCAGATCCCAGGATCCATCCACTGGGCTGTGGTGTCCCAAAGTGCTCAAGACAAGATTTCGCAGGCTCCATCAGGGCTTTCATACTCCACCAAGGCTATCATACTCCAGTAGGGCTAACATACTCCACCAGGGCTAACATACTCCACCATGGGTATCGTATTCTAGCAGGGTGGAAAGCTGGAAATCATTTCTAGCCATGAGTTCAACAAGGACTTGAACATTTTTATGTCCTGCTGAAATCTTTGGTTTAGAGACATCATGCAATTCAATAACAAAGAGAAGTTGAAAGTAGTGTTAGTCTTATCTAAAAGATTTTTAGAAACCTCCAAGCAGCTGGACTGTTCTGATCAAATTACCAAACTGTCCTCCACCTGTTTCTATCATCCAAGAGCTCTCGGGAAGATCCTTATGCGGCTGCTCCCAAATTCTCTTTTTCAGGTTTTGAGTGTGACTAGTGGCTCGCACCTTCATTACTGTAATAGTCTGTATTTGACCTGCCAGATAATATATTGCATAAACTACTGATCATTCAAAACCTGGCACTGAGAACCCATCTCAGACCTCCTCCTGGACCCCAATGTCAGGTCATCTAAAACGATTTCACTGGTTGTTGAATGAACAGTGAATGAAATTCAAATACTTATCCATCTGGCGCAAGATGCCTATAACCCTTCTCGAGCCTTACACTCTTCGTTTAAGCGCCTCTTAGTAGTTGCTAACATACGCAAAGCTAGGGCTCGCAGCTGTGCCTCCCAAGGAAGCGCCTTACCTCAATTCCTTCGTCAAATGTCTGACCATGCATCTTTGAGAATAGCCCTCAATATTTGGCTTTTGAATATATAAATCCTGTCCTTCGATTCCTTTCAGTGCATGGCTACTTTCATTGCCACAATGCACTTCATGGATAACAGACCACTTTATAAAACATAAAAAAAGAATCAAATTAGGCTAATTCCAAATTTCTAAAACCCCTGTCTTAAAAGGTAAAGGTCTGTCATCAAGAAAGCAGCAGATGCTCAATTTCAGGTTTCAAGGAGCCAAGATTATTTTAATATAAGAAACCATCTAGCCAGAAGTAAACTGTGCAGGCTGATAGAGGTTTAGTAGACTACTCCCCCACTTCAACTGCAGTATACAAAGAATAGAGTGATACTGTCATTCAATAATACCCTAAATATCACTTAGATACGAACATAATCAATCGGGGCAAAGATAACTATTGCACAAACATAACAGCAAAGCTGCACATCCTGGGACATATAGCTATTTCTCTGCCAGCCCTTTCTCCATTGGACTGCCTGAGAAGTTCGGCCGCGGTGTTGACAGAGTAGTCATCACTATGGCCAAACTTTAGGTCCACCAACATTCAAATCAGGTGGGCGTACCACTATGTAGGCAGGGAGGGCGCATTGTTGCCGCTGCAATGGAGTTCCCTCTCTGCCAACATATAAATTAGGCCCTTAGCTATGTATTTAATAAACTTGCATACATGTGTATCAATGTGTTGATGTTTGTTATTTTTTGCAGGAGGTTAGAGTTAGTTATTGGTGAGGACTAAATGAACGTTAAATACATATTAATAAGAAAAAACACAGAAATTTAGGAAGGTGTACTTCTTTTTGTGTGTTACAGTAACTTCAGAGTGTAAGCCAGGCTAGATAGCAGTAGATCATGTACATCTGATGTGTATTCTGTGTTGGCTGCTGGCTGTTTGCTTGAATCTGTAGTTGTTTGGTGCTGTTTGCAAACAGGAGGAATTTTATTAAGGTTGGCTGGACTTTTAGGTGGAATAAAGTTGGATTGGTAGCCCTGTAGGTTGGTATTGTTGCTGAGGCACTCTTTCTTCTACTTGAATGAAGACTGCCGCCCTGATGATTCTTTTAATTATGTTTTTTTTAAAGAGTGCACTGTCACTTAGTAGAGTCTCCTGGGGCTTTTCCCTGAATTTAAGTCATTTAGGTTCAGCTCAAACATGAAAAGGCAAAGAGCTCCATTACACGCAAAGCAGGACATCCTCAACGTATGGACTGGCGTAGTGCTCCCTCAAATTTATATCAGCCTGCCCAGATTAATAGAGGTTAATATAAATATTTTCCATAACTAGGTGAGGAGAATACTCCTCTGGTTTAAACCTTCTTCTTCATTAGATCACTTAGTTATATAAAATCCTTGCCAACATGGATATCACAAATTTTTCATTTCCTCAGGGCCACATAATGTCATATCATAATTACTAAAACACAAACAGAAAACAAACACCATAAATGAACATCGGTTATGTATGGAGCGGCGGCCATTTCGGAATGCCTGCATCTAATGGTCCGCCATTTTGTGACATGAGTTTGCAGATTTATCATGATTAGAGTTCAGAGAGTAGAATGCAGTCAGTAATATAGTTTTAGACCTTGATCTGTACGAGGTAGCAGCCAAAACATCAACAATTCAATAATGTCAAGTTATACACGAGGTAAACTAGGACTGTAGGTTACTTACATTTTGATAGAGAGAAGTTTTGAGGGTTATCAAAAACTGGATGTGCGCGTTCCTTATAGTCAACATTAAGGAGTGAAGAATGATACATAGATATCCTTGGGGTAGAAATCCTAACCATAGTTTATGCTCTACACTGACCAGTCACCCTATGGGAAGCAATTACGAGGAGGCCAGTGTCGCGAGTAAGATATAAAGAAAAGGAGAGGTAGGTAAATGACCCTGCGCATTCTTGAACAAGCTAATGCTTTAAGATTGCTGCAGGGCCATACCGACCATTATTATCCTATTGGCCAATTCCTCAAGGGGCTAGAACCATTGGAGGCCTTTTTTAAAGGCCAAAGGCCGTCACGGACGCCTTTGCTACACACTCTCCAGTTCTCTATGGTTTATTGCAGAAGACACAACAGGAGCCCAAGCAAAGGTAGAGAAAAAAAAGAAAGAGAGAAAAGGGAAAGAGAGACAGAGCTACAGAGAGAGAGAGATGAGATTCAGCAGAAGAGGAGAGAGAGAGAGAGAAGAGAATGGATGGAAAGAGAGAGAGAGAAAGAGAGAGAGAGAGAGAGAGAGAGAGAGAGAGAGAGAGAGAGAGAGAGAGAGAGAGAGAGAGTGTGTGGAGGAAGGGAGCAGGGCTGGTTTGAGAATTTTTGCCAGGACTGCTTTTGGGTTCCCAATCAAGTCCTGGATGACTGCCAAACCTCTTCCATAAAGAACACTAAAAGTGAGTTGCCTTGGGGTCTAGACGAGGCCAGGTAGGAAACTGGGATTGATTGGCCCCAGGGCCTAGGGGAGGACAGGTAGAAACCTACGTCAAGCTCCTGATTTCTTTGCCTCAATTTTCTTCAGTGAGTGGGGTGTGCAACTAATCAATCCAAATCTACGCCTACAGAAGATGACAAACAGAACTTGACTGCTGCAGCTCTTTAAAGTGTGGTCAGCTAAGCATTGGCTGCAGGGAGGTGGGACAATGGCCACACAATTTCTGTTGGCAGTCTCTCCTCGGACAAAATCTTTTTGTGTTGCTCTGGCTGACCTACTGTTTCAACAAGGTGACTGGGAATGAAGTGGTCTTTGAGACTTAGAAGCTGCAGGTAAGGAGGCCAGTGCGACCAGTGCAGCTGCACCTAGTGCTGGCTTTGGGGTACGCTGTGATTAGAAATAACTTAAGGGTTTAAAAAAGCACCTGTTGCAGAGTTCCTTGTGTGTCTTGCAGTTTTCAGGCAACAATAAAAATGTCAAGATAACTCTGGTGATTAATGTTCCTGCTGGAGAAGGATCGCAGTTTTGGGTAGCTGCACTTTCCACTCATTATATAAAGTAGTGCCGAGGGTTAATATGCCTGCTGAATACCACACAAATCACAGAACAGTATTTTAGGCACAAAGCTCAGCATTGTCACAGAAATCCTTTTGCCACTTGCAGTTCATAAGTTACAATGCTGAACTATGAACTCTAATTAAAGAGTTGCATTCAAACCCCATGGTATAGGTTAGAGTCAGAACTTTATGTTTTCCCCCAGTCTTTCATTATCCTAATGTTGCTAAAAAAGGGTTCCTTTGGGCAAAAATACATTCTTATTAGTATAGCCAATCCCAACCACTGTAGCACATTTTAAATGTGCTTCTCCAGACCAAACACTCTTAAAATATACTGTCTACTTGTATGGATGACAAGTGATTTCTACACCTTGTAATCCTCATTGTCTTATTTAACATTTGCTATAGACTGATTTACATTTTTGTATGATTCATTGTCTCTGTAATATGTGTGTATGATACAAAGTGCTCTGGCATCCTACACAGGTATGTGTATCACTATAAAACAAATGAAGTGCATGTGAGAGATGTTTAAAATTACCAAAACTTTGCTGGAACCTAATTCCAACAGGCCTCCATCTGAACCTTCCAATTACAGGTGGAACGCCCTGGCCACCTTCTTTGAAACTAAAATCTCAGAGATCTACGTCTCCTTTCAAAAGTTGGAGGGAAGTTCTAACTCCGCCCTCCCTAGTACCCCAAGTATCTCTAAGGAGACTTCCACATCCCTCTTGTCTGTCGAAATCCCTCTTGTCTGTCTGATATTTTTGCTGCTCTTTTCAGTAAAATAAAATCTCGATCTCCACTTGGCCCCACTCCGTCAAGAACCCTTGCTCTTGGAGCAGACACAAACTTCCCCAAACTGGTTGCGATGGTCAACCTTTCCCTAGAGAATGATGTGGTGGCTCAGCCATGGAAACACGCCATAGTTGAAGGCATCTTAAAAAAGGCTAATCTCGATCCTACATACCCACAGAATTTTCGTCCAATTTCTCTCCTTCCAGGCATAAGTAAGGAGGTAGTACAATTTGAACAGGAGCATCTTTGAAATTTCCTCAGGGCCAGCCTCCTCCTGCTCCACACGCAGACCGGTTTTCAGCCTAAGCACAGCACAGAAACAGCTCTGTTAGCAGTGATGGAGGACACAAAAAGGAGATTGGATCAAGGAGCCACAGTTGCTTTTATACTGCTTGACCTTAGCACAGTCTTTGACACCGTTGATCACCTTACTCTTCTAGATAGGATGCGTCAGTCCAGTGTTGTACAAAAGGCCCTGGATTGGCTTAGTTCCTTTCTGATGGACAGATCCTTTCAGGTTTTTGACAAGGCCAGCTCCTCTACTATTTTCCCAATCACCTGTGGAGTGATCGCTTAGTCATACGTTGTTTAATGTATACATGCAATCCCTGATATCAAAACTCTGTTTGGGATTTCCATAGTCTCCTACGCAGGAAACAACCAGCTGTTTTTCTCACTTGCTTCTGACATGGATCCCCCAGTGTCCACCTTGGGTCCTTCACTGGAGCAAGTAGCCAGCTGGATGAAACAATTGGTCAAGGCCTCGCGGAGGACTGCCGGAGGGGATCCAGCCCACTTGTTGTGAGGATGTGAAAGCACGAGCAGCTGGATCCAGGGAGGAGCCAAATCCCCTGGCAGTTCAATCTCCTCCACAAGTGAGCTTGGTAGGTACAGAAGGGGGCAGGCTAGGTCCTCAGGATATGGGTCGGGCACCAAGTGGTCTTCAGCGCGCGGACTGACAGTGGGATCTGGGTTGAAACTGGAGCAATACCTGAGCCGATGATTATGGGGTCCTCATCTGGGCGGCTGCAGCAAGTGGAGCACCGTATGACCTCCAGCTTAGGCATCCGGTGGCAAAGCAAGGGGGGTCAGATAGTGTGTCCGGGTACCTAGCCTCACCTCTCCACAGATGCAAGCCCTCCGAGGGAGTACAGGACTTTATCATAAAACATATTGTGTCCAGTCCAGGCCGGCCAGTGGCATACTTGTCCTCAGGGCCAGAGGATAAGAGGGTGACCTCTGTAGTAATGTGTAAATGACACTATGATGTCATCAGTTCCAAAAGAATGTTAAGACTGAAGGAATGCTCAAGGGGCATTCAATGGATGCACTGGGATAGATGTGGAAGCTGATTTACAAGCTCCATTAAAGATATTACTAAACATCTTGGATTGTGTACCTCCTATTACAGCAAGTGAACCTCCCAATAGAAGAGCGTCACACTGTTCAAGGGGTCTGGGCAGGCGGAACGGGCAAGGTTCCAAGTTGTTGGTGAACTGGCTTGCAGGACCGACACTGCCACAGCTGTAGCCCCAGTCTCTCACAGAAGTCACTCTGCCTCAGGCCCCAGGGCCCACCAGTTCCACAAGCATCAGCAGCATCGTCACGTTGGCAGAAATAGTTAATGGGGGCCACGAAAAGACACTATCCCATTAAGGAAATGTTCCCACAGCTGAGTTTATGGGTGTGGGACCACAGGGTCAGCAAGGAGGGTCCCGGACCTGACGCATATGCACCCGCCTACCTAGAGAGGAACCAGCCTCCATGGGGCAGCAATCATTCATCGGACCGGTCAGACACCAATGCAGTCCACAGGTGAGGCCCAGCAGGGCCGGACATCATCAGATGAGTTAGCCAGTCCTCAGAGCAGAAGTCGTAAATGTCACAGGGCCTGGGCGGGACGTCCTCACACCAGCACCAGGCCCATGCCCCTTAGGCTGCAGTCCCTGGGTCCTGCAGTAGAGGTAGGCATTCATTTACTCATGGGGCTGAAGAGGTGGACGGGCCTCCGAGGTCAGGCCTGGGTACACTATCCCAGGATCGGTTGGGCCCCACGGATCTACTGCATATTGTGTCCCGATCCCGGGACAAGAAGCAGGAAGGGGGGCCACCGGGCGGGAGGCAGCCCCACAAGCCGTTGGAGAAGGGAACAATCAGCCTCCAATCTCAGCCACAGCACGGCAGCCCGGGTCTGACCACGCCACCCGAGGCTCAGCAAGATGGCAGCACAAGTCCTAAGCGGGCCGCCATGTTGAAGGGAGTGAAGTGCCACAGGATGCCCATCGAACGTAGCCCTGGTGTCTCCTCAGGATCAGGCAGCAGGCAGGGCAAGTCCAGGACACCGGTAATTGTATTTATGAAGGAATAGGCATCTCAGTGGCTTACGGATGGGAGAGGATGACGGAGGGGTCCAGAGCACTCTTAGAGTGCGACCGCCATCTTGTCACCCCAAATATGTTTTATTGAATTTGTGGGACCTGTAGAATCTCTGGGCCACATTTTTTACAGCATGAGGGAAATTTGAAAGCATCAAATTTCTGAGAAAGCCTAAGGGGTATTGAAGGAGCTCCCAGGTAGAAGATGTGAGAAAGTAAAAATAATGAACCTGATTTTCACAGGCAGTAGAGAAGGGGAAAAGAAGTTTCATGGGAAGGCATTTCATGGAAAGAGAAGAAATACAAATTAGATAAATGAGAGATGTCTCTGGTGTTCCAACACTACATTTAGCCTAAGTGCAGGAAGGATGTGATTGCACCAATATCTCCAAGTTTCACAGGAAGCATGTGTTAAGGACAGACTTGGCCTGGAAAGGATTTTCATGAAAAGGACAAATGAACAATATAAAAAAAATAAGATACCCCCAAAATAAGTTTCAACTGATAAGGGTTGTGAGTTATGATCCTAAACACATAGGGAAATGTCGGAAACTGTGGCTGTATTTCTTAGGCAATAAATCTAAAAAAGTTATAGAGTTGCCTGTTCTTCGTCTGTGTGTTCCATTTTAAATGTGAATTAATCTTGGAGTGGGCTAAAAAAAATGTACAAATAAAGAATAATGAAAAGGAGAGACACAGAGGAAGACAAGAAGTCCCTAATGCTGTTTTTAACTAGGATCTCTAACAAGTACATACACATTTCCAGCTTTACCTCACCTGATTGAAGATATAATTAAAAATCAGGTTAATGACAGAGATTAGTTACTGGTTCTCCAGAGAAAAAAAACAAATTACCCCATTTGGTGTCATCTGTACTGTAATTACTCTTCATGCAGAGAGCCATCTGAAAGGAAGTATCAATTAAATGGAATATATAGGGTCACAACTCAGACACAGCTTCCTAAAGAAATGTGCATTTTTCTCGTGTAGTTGGTGAAAATGTCAACACTGTTTTTGGTAAGAAATATCAAAAAGCTCATTTTGAGTTATAAGGTTAACACAAGGAAACCCCTGCATCACAACACAAAGATAGGTCAAAACACTGGGGTGACCCTTTCAGAGCGTTCTTAAAGAGCTGTGAGACAATTTAAGAGCCTCACGTTTACTGCCAGAGTTAGCGGTCCATGTACAGTGGCACATTTCAAATGCCCCTGGGCCTGAATAAACTCTGCTGCACACTGCACCGATGAAGCTGCAACAAGGAAGATGCATGGTCTTTGCAAAAGAAACACTCGAAAGAGTTAAAAATACAGAAAAAATGTATTCTTCGAGTGGGGTTCACACTGGGCCATTCTAGTTCTTGATACTGCTCAATAATTTTTGTTCCTGATGTACCTACCTCCCCATGGGCTGAGGGGTGGGTGGGCTTTGCCATCTGTAAAAGAACACCAGAAAACGAGCCCTCTAAGCTTTGTTAAAAAAAAGGATAATTTAGTCCCACAAAGAGTTCTAAAATACACTTAGGCTGAACAGTTAATGGTCATATTAGATTTCATCACTTGCACATAGAAAATAAGGGTGGAAAAGGACTTCAAATGGACAAGCAATGCAAATGGGGAAAACACACAAAGGAAGCCGTGCTCACAAGAACATCGATGTGTCACAAAATTAGGCAATTAGTTTCCCAATCCCGAACTGCTTTTGTTCCATGCCATTTACCAGCCAAATTGCTCTCGTGTGCCCAGCATGTCTTTTGCAAAAGAACTTGTGTTTAGGTCAAATGCTTTCATCTTTAACATTTGATGGAATTGTTCACAGAACATTTTCCGTTTGCTATCTTGCCTATGTGCAACATATAAAAACATACGATTTGACTACTGGGGTTTGTACATTTTCAATTTTTCATATTGCGTCCACGGTTTAGGAAGGCGGTATTAAGACACTTTTATGAAGGACACAATCACACCACATACCACAGTAAAGACCAGCTATAGAGGGTGGCACTCCCCTAAACTACCTACCTTCATATCTAGCTTTCATAATGTATTAACGAGACAAAGAATACATTATTTCAGTTATTCATGTCAGAACATTCTAAAACAATTTGATCACCAATGCATAGAAATGCTGTTAGAACCCCAATATAAAGTAAAAAATGAAGACAATATACAAAGGCATCAAAACCTGAAGAAAAACATTACTTTCATTCATTCTTCAAAATACTCCCAAACCCCATAAGATTTTCTTTTAACCATATTAGCCTTGAAAATAGCAGTTTCTAATTCATAACAATTGGACAGTAACTGCACACTTTTTCCAGCCACACCTCCTGGTGTCTCCAACATTTACTATTAAGTAGTAAACGTACGTATGTGAGGACTTCCCATTAGAAAAGATAGGCGAGGTGGAGATTTATGTTATGTCATGTTACGTGTTTTTGTACAGCACACTATTACCCGCAGGGGTATCCCGGTACAGAGCAGGTGTGTGTGCTTATCCCTGCCTATGGTAGGTTGCTTAATTGAAAAGCCAGGTCTTCAGCTTCTTGCAGAATTCAAGAAGAGACGAGGGAGCTTTGCTGTGGAGTGATGGGTCTGTCCATGCTTTAGGAGCAAAGTAAGAGAACCCCCGTCCTCCTGATATGGGTCTGTGTATGCGTGGAATGTGTATGAGTAGGAGTCCTGGGGAGCAGAGGTGTCTGGGTGGTTGGTGGGAAGAGATGCGACTCTGTTCAGGTAGGTGGGGCCTAAGTTGTGTAGTGCTTTGAATGTGTGTGTGTGTGAGGAGTTTAGAATACGCAGGTTTGTGTATTAGGAGCAAGTGGAGCTCCCTGAGGTCTCTTGTGATGTGAGTTCTGTGCAGGAAATTGGGGAAAAGTCTGGCTTTCAAGTTCTGGATTGTTTGTAGTCTTCTAGTGGGTTGCTTGGTGATCCTTATGTAGAGGGTGTTCCAGTAGTCCAACGTGCTGGTGACTAGGGTGTGAGTGACATTGTTCCCAGTGTTGCTTGGGAGGCATTTGCTTCTTCAGCATCTTCAGGGTGTGGAAGCAGGATGCAGTGACAGCGTTGACTTGTGCAGTCATGACCAGTTTGCTGTTGATAATTATTTTGAGGTTCCTGGCATGAGTGCTGGGTATGGGTGAAGGTCTGAGTTCGGCTGGCCACCAGTTGGAGTCCATTGGTGAGGTGCTCTTGCAGAAGATCACTACATCTGTCTTTCAAAAATCTACAAGATTTAGACTGCTAGGTTTGTGAAAATGTCCATTGGGATCCAATGAAGATCTAGTGGACATTTTCAAAGAGAACATAACACTGTAGGTGCCAGTTATAACAAATGATTTGTGAATGGTGGTTGTCTTGGAAAAAGGCTATAATACTTCCTATTTTTAAAAAAGGGAACAGGACCAACCTAGCTGGTACCGACCAATTTTGTTATTGGATGCCACCAAGAAAATCTTGGGTGGAGTTCTTTTCTTCATACTGGAAGCCTGGGCTGAGGATAACAAAATTGTGTCTGTTGTCCAATATGGATTTCGTCAAGACGTTGGTACAGTTGAGCAATATCTCAGTTTGTCTCTTTTATTGGGAAAGTATGTCAAAAGCCAGGTGCGGCATTATACACTTGGCGTTTATAGACCTCTCCTGCGCATTTGACACTGTTAAACGCTACCAATTTGTAGATTGCAATGGAAAATAGGGGTAGAGAGGACACTAGTAAATTTGTTAAGACGTCAACATTTGGGAATATCCGTAAAGGTACGTTATGGGCCAAATGACTAGTGCTCCGCTTTATATAACTGAAAATGTTGAGTACGGCTGCCTGAGTAGGACTTTCATCCTGGTCTGGCAGGCGATGCTTTGGCGGTCTCACAGAGGTGCCTTTCTAAGGCTCATATGTGAGCCTTAGAAAGGCAGCTACGTGAGAGCTCAAAAGCACCTACATGCACGCCATGGACTGGGCAGTCCATGCTGCGCAGTAACAGGGGGTGCATACAGACAGGGGGCATGTGCCCCTCCTACATACCCCCCAGGAACCACCTGGCCCAGAGAGCCCTTCGTTTCCTCAATTCCACCCTTTTCATGGCAGGATCACCGCTATGAAATGGAGGGCGGTGAGGAAACTCGTAATATACTTGGCAGTGCCGCAGTGGAACCGCCAGCATAATGCGGTCTCTGACCACAGCGCCACCGCTGCGGGATTGCGGATCTCTTGAAGTAGCAGCAGTCCAGTAGCGGTCCAACCGCTGTCAATGGGACCGGCACCCCGGGTTCGGCGGTCCCATTGACTGCCAAACTCATAATCGGACCCTATGTAATCAATTATTGAGGCACCGATGTTACCTTTTCTAGTTGAATGGGTTGGTATGTCAGACTGCACTCTACCATTTATTACTCTACCACCCTTAGCTTTTGACTGCTCTAACAAGAGAATTACACCTTTATTAGCCTTGTCTGTTTATGAGAACATATCCTCTGTAATGGTCCATGCCTCCTCTAGCTCTATGTTTCTATATGCTTATAAAGCACCATTAGACAGCTATGTATTGAAATGCCACACAATGAATATCCACAAAGTCTTTTCTCTTTCAATTATGCTATGTATAAAATTAAAACTATGGATAAGCGTAGAGTTGTGTGTCTAGGGAATATATTAAATAGAAGAAGAGAGGTATTCTGGGAATCTTTAAGACTGAGAAATCAATCTGAATGCTCTGTGGAGCATTACTGGTGTTGGGAAGATCAAATAGTTGCGTTTGTAGTCTGGGGATAAAGGTAGTGGAATATCCCCTTAGAATTACCTTTTTTTTCGTATTATTGGTCAGACTATTTATTCAATAATAGCGTTGTAGTGCAAAATTGTGTATCACTATTTCTATTAGAGGCAGACTGTTGCAAGGCCTTAATTGTTCTTCTTCCAAAGCTGACCTAAACTATTACTGATAAAGCAGCATGTTAAAGATTGAATATGTGTTCTAGCCCCTCATTTGCATAATTTATCCCAGGGGTCTAAGTCAAAAAATTAGACTGAACTGACAACACATCAAAACAATTTTTCCACAAACAAATGCAATTACCCAAGATTAGATTACTAACATGAACTGAGCACAAGGAAATTTAACTCTTCTCAGTTGCTTTTTCTTTTTTCTTTTTCTTTTTTCTTTCCCTTTTTTCGTTGCTTTCTTTTTTGAGTTCCTTCGAACTTTCCCTTCCTGTCTTGTATTCTGTTTGTAGGGATTGTGATCTACTTATAGGCTGCCTGTTAAAATTCAGAAACACAGAGGGGAGCCATGATATTGAGGAGAAGGAGAATAGTCTACCCAGAGGGTTTATTTTGTCAGTATCTTTTTCCTACTGTTTTTGAACTGTTCCCCCAAATTGGGTCCCTTGAGCTTGGATGTCCATTTTTCATTTGTTTGGGTTTTTAACTTTTACTGACTCAGTACCCTCTGTTTGTTGCTTGATGATTTTAAATCCAAGACAGCTATGCTAACAGGATCTTGGAATTGTCCAGAGAGATTAGAGCGATTCATAAATGCCAATGATGTTGTGGATAAACTTCCAATATGAGGTCACAATTAAGAGTCTTCCTTCCAGATAATTTAGGATACAGCCTAAAATTCCTTGCAATACTTGTAGGTCCTCTCCGGTCATTGAACACAGTCTCCAGGGAGATGAGAGGAAACATTCATAGAGAAATCTAGTGCACTTGACAATTCATCTATATGTAGGAAGATATCACTCGGAGTACTATTAAAAAGTCCTAGTGTCTTTTATGTCTTTATTAAGTGTTGAAGGAACGTGACAGTTTACATCAATATCAGGCAAGGTAAATTCTATTGGGATCATGCTCGTAGGCGTCATACCCGATTTATTGGTATGACCATGAGAACATCCCGCCAATGCTGCAAAAAGGTACAATAGTCTTACAAAGTAGATTTTTAATTGTCATGTTACATTTGAAAGACTTGAGTACTTTTCAAATTCAATGAATCTTAAATGATAGTGCCTTTATAAGATTATAATATTCATGAATACAGTTGTTCCGGTCCCCACTCAATTGTTCTTTGTTGGAGTAAGATGGGTATTCCTATTAGGGAGGGTAAACTCCACAAGGACAACTTTAGACAGGCCAGTAGTAAGAAGAAAAAATATGTGGAAATTCCCCAAAGTGTCCATTTAACTCATATCCACACCATCCACAATCTGCTGCCTCCTCACTGCATCATAATATGGATCAACCCTGTGTGGTTCTATACTTCAGGGCGAGTTTCTTTTGCTTTCTTTACACATTGAAGACACACCAAGAAAAGAGAGACAGGAGAAAAACTCAAGCCATTGTCTGGGGACAAAAGGTGTAGCGAGTAACCACCCCTCACTACTCTGGCATCCTGCTGCATGCCTGCTCATGCCGACGTTACAGCGTGGGCCAGCATAGTGATGTCAAGGCCCCTTGAGGCACAATGCAGCCGCATGTTGAACTAATGGACCGTTCTCATTGCCGGTGTTCGAAAGTTGGAGGGTGAAAACAAGCAGGAGACATCCACACAGCCAGACTACAAACTAGAAGGCAAGGAAGGTGTCAATACATGGCCAAACATAGTGCAAGTTCCTGGCAGTGAAAAAGACCAAGCTCCCAGCTCTTAGCTACAGCAGAATTGCCACAATCTGCAGCAGGCAATAAGGGAGCGAGACGTTGCCCAAACAGCACCTGAGCAATTTGTAGGCATGATGATGGTATGCTGCAAACTCGAACTACAGGCTGGCGAGCTGACACAGATTGACGCTGATCATGGCTGGCAGGGATTGCAAATGTATGCAAAGTCTATCCCCATAACCATATGGGCAGCCAGGGTGCCTGAATGGTAGTTGCAGAGCTCCACAAACTAAAAATCAAAGCAAACTAAATAAACAAACACTGTGCCAACATCACTTCCTGTCTCCAACAACTATTTCAATGTATGAAGTACAGCATTCTCTATCTAAAAAGTACATAGAATTAAATCCTCAATGTGGGTGATCCCTCAAGGAGACACCTTGATTCTAGTTGAAGCCTTAAAAAAAAACTGGAATATGATCTGGTGTGAAATTATAATCTGGTCAGTAAATTCCAGAAGTATTTGGGAAGAATAATTCTCCTGTACACATAGTCCTGATTCACCCGCAAGACCTATCAGGCAGATCAGTTTTTGAACACAGCTCTGGGATGCCCTTTGCTCAGCTATGAGGAATCAATCAAATCTGGCAATAGCCATGGAGAAACTGAAGACTGCTCTGTTCAATAAGGAATTTCCATCATATAACCACCAGCACTACCTCCATCCCTACCACAAAAAAGTACATGTATACAATGCATACAACTCAAACCCCACAGAAGGGCTTGTTTCACATGAGATCACAAGTTCTCCACTGCTCTGTATTTCTCATTGCCTGGCAGGGTAACCTCAACCACTGCTTTGCAACAGACTCAACTTCGCTACAAAATGGCGGCTGTCACAAGCCCGTGTGTTACAAAAGAAAAACATGAATGAAGATCAGTAAATGAATGAAATCAGCCCTTCGTCCAATGGTGTCAACGTAGATCCCCTATTCCTCATTAAGACCAGGCACCACAGTTGTATGTGACAAATAGAATTCCAACATCAACAAGAATGGAAATCAGCGAGTCAGATACTTAAATTCTTGCAGGTCATTTACCATTCTAGCAGAAGACAAGACTTTACAACAGTTCCCTCACTGTGCTGCTACCAATGTGTGTGTTGTGAGACTGTAATTAGAGAGGAGCAAACATAACAGAATTTTCCTGAAGTACAAGGAGTCCGGAATTCCCCAAATTTGCATTGAGAGGGTATGTAAGCAGAATCCTTTTCTGGTGGTTGCCACGTGCATCTTATGCAGATTTGTAGAGCACATTATCACCCTGGAGGGTACCTTGGCACTAAGCAAGTATGAGTCCAGGCACACCTAGGACCTAGTTGGACTACTCGTAAAGCCAGGTCTCCAGGTTCTTGCAGAATTCAAGATGTGACGGGAGGCTCCTATGTGCAGAGGTAGGTTGTTCTAAGCTTTAGGAGCGATGTAGGAGAAGGCTCAACCACCAGACCTGATTTTTCGTATGCGTGGGATTTCTGCAAGTAGAAGTCCGGAGGAGCGGAGGTGTCTGGAAGGTTTGTGAAAGCAGGTGCAATTGTTGAGGTAAGTTGGGCCAATGTTATGTAGAGCCTTGAAGTGGTGGGTGAGGAGTTGAATTATGCTCGTTTGTGAATGGGGAGCCAGTGGAGCTCCTTCACGTATGGAATAATGTGAGTGCAGCATGGGAAGTTGAGAGTGATTCTGGACATTGAGTTCTGAATGGTCTGTAGCCTTCTGATGAGTTATTTGGTGATCCTGGTGTTAGAAATGGGGTTTCTGGTTGGCTCGGGAATGCGCCTAAGCCAGGCAGAGACCACCACTCTAGTCAGGGCAAGGGAGTTACACACTGAAGATAACCTCTGCTCTAAGCCTGGGCAAAGCACTACGCTACGCTCGCGTAGTTTGCGAAGTTTGCGCTACTTCGCACTACGCGAATTGCACGTAGCACAGTGCAAACACGCGTAGCGTAGTGTAGTGCAGCGGTCATTTTTTGCTTGCTCGCGATCCTCAACGTCAAGTTGGCGACCGCGAGCAAGCAAAATGACATCCCGGCGAGACTTTTTCCTTGTTCGCGATCAGCAACATCAAGTTGCCGATCGCGAGCGTGGAAAATAAACCTCCCGGCGAGCTTCTCAACGCGGGGAGGTCAGGTTTCTCATTGCGAGTGGTCGCATATGCTCGCGACCGCTCGCGACGAGAAACTACCAGTCTGCGTTGAGAAAGCTGCCGCTCGAGTAGAAATCTATTCGAGCGGCAGAAAACGACCGCTTGCACTGTGCAAGATGCAGTTTGCACTGATTGCACAGTGCGGACAAGCATACGGCACTGTGCAATCAGTGCGAACAGCATCTTGCACAGTGCACTACGCAGTTTGCGAAGCTATGCGTAGCGCGAAGTGCACTTCGCGTAGCTACGTGTAGCGCTACTTCATAAACTACGCCATGGGTTACTCTGCTTACCCCCTTGGCAGCTAGGCAGAGCAGTCAGGTTAATCCCAGAGGCAATGTGTAAAGCGTTTGTGCAACACACTCACACAGCAGCGACACACTAGGCACACTACAGAAGAAACTCCACACAAGGTTATATCAAAAATAGCCTTTGTATAATCCATACAAACACATTAGAACACAATCACATATATATACTGTGCCACCAGGCACTATTCATGACTTCAGAGGTAGTACATAAATCACCTTGCCAATCGGGCAATTGTCATAACATTACATACATCGTAAGGCCAATTGGGCCACTGTCATGACCATTACAATTGGGGATAACCAATAACTAGTGGTAGAAACTGTACTTAGCATGAAGCATTAGGCATAAGCATCACCTAAGTCACAAATCACTTTGTCTCAGATGAGGCCATAGGAAAATAAGTTGCCCAGATACATTTGTGCACCCTAATGATATCCAGCACCAACATTAGTCATGCACCACAGCCAACTTGTACCAGTGCCAACAGAGGCATATCTCCATAAGCAGAATAAAGGGCTACACCTGTGCTGCTATTATATGGTATCTGGTGCCAGTAAATGGCGGCTCCTCGGAACCAAGACAAGTAGGATGGCTGACGTATTTTAACACGGGAAGTCAGCCCTGGCCCCTCAGGACCAGAAAGGCAGTTGCAGCTCCTCAGCTCTCCCCAGTAGGTACCAATGCAGTAGGAGCATACAATGCCTTTCTCCACAGGGTAACCTCACCGGGTCCCCCTCTGCATTTGATTTACCAAGCAGCTGCCCTGAGTGCGCTGTTACCACTATACCAGTACCTCTACCAGCTGAGCGAGACCTCCTGCGGTCCTCGACTGGATTACTGGCAATGCAGCCCCTCCTGCCGCAGAGTACAAGAAGTAAAGGGCCCTGAGCAGGGTAACCTCTGGGGGACCCCTCCACAAACAGTGGTGAAATCTTCGGCAGCGGGGAAGGTATCCCTACCACACATGCCTTCCTTGGGGTCAGCAGCCCTTGCCTTCACAGCAACATAAATGCCGGCTGTGTCGACGGCGGGGGGTTGGTTCCTTTCCCCAGCACGGCCCTCCGGCAGTCTTCTCCTGGCCGGAAAACAGCTAAATGGAGCCTGTGAGGCTCCGATTCCTCCCGTGTACGACTGGGCCACACCCCCCAGATCGCAGACTCAGCTGGCAGGGAGAAGGAGGGGGGAAGCAAGGTTCCAGGAAGCTCCCAGGGGCTCCCAGAGTCAGGAATTGTCTCCGGCGCCACAACACCCTTCCTTGCAGCTGCTTCTGCATCTTAGACACGAGAGGTGCAGCATGTAAACGGCCACACAGCTATTTGGCCACAAAGGCCACGTGAAAGCCCCAGGCTGGTGCGACTCACCATGTAAGCACCAGGACTCTCTCCCCTTGCCCCAAACAACGTGAAAAGCATTCAGACTTGGCAGAACAAGGTATGAGCACCAGTAGTTCCTACAACACAGTGCAGGCACTAGAACCTTCCCAAATAAAGCCAGATCATACAGAGCAGAGCTGGGCACAGGCAGGCCAGCACACAGGGTCCATCAGCAGAGGGGAATTCCTTTTAGCCAACCAGCAGGCAGCAGGTCAGCCCCCAGTGGCGGTTCCTCCTAGTGCACTGCAGTCCATGCAGTCTCTTAGCTCCCAGCAAGTTCCAAAGTTCAAGAAGTTCAACAGATATGGGGTCATGGGGTCACAGCCCCAGTACTTGTAGTACTACAGTCTTCCCCTGGCACGAGCTCTAAGCCCAGTCCAAACCAGTTCTGAGGGGCACTTTACAAGTGCACAACAACCTCCATTGAAAGAGTAAGGCTTTGCTCCCGACACACCACAGGAGGGCGGAGCCATCATTGTGGAAGGCAGGCACAGCCTTATTCAGGTGCAGGTGCTACTCCTCCCACCACTCCAAATGCAGACTAGGCCTATTCATCCTAGCGATAACTCATCCAGACTCTCTGGAGCCACTGCACCTCCCCAGCCCCTGTCACTCTAAAGCCAGACAGTCAATACACAACAGTCAGGCACAAAGACACATAGCACACAGAAATGCCCACTTCTAAAAGTGGCATTTCTAAAATAGTAATAATAAATCTAAGAACACCAATACGCAGCATTTATCACCACTATTCTAAACATACCTAACTTGATAACGCTACCCCTCTCATGTCAGAAATTACCACTGAAGCATATATCAGAGAATCCCCAATGCAGTCCTATGAGAGGGCAGCCTCACAGCAGTAAGAAACCAAATAGGCTGTTTGTCACTACCAGGACGTGCCACACAGTTAAGGCACATGTCCTAGCTTTTACCTACTGCGCACCCTGCCCATAGGGCTAGCTAGGGCCTACCTTAGGGGTGACTAATATGTAGTAAAAGGGGAGTCACAGACGTGGCAACCACTTTATGTGCCACTTCACAGCGGCAGTAACTGCACACACACACCCTGCAGTGGCAGAGGCCTGAGACAGGTTTGAAAGGCTACTTTGATGGGTGGCGCAAGCAGCGCTGCAAGCCCACCAGTAGCATTTAATTTACTGGCCCTGGGTATATGGGATACCACGGTACAAGGGACTGATAGGTAAATTAAATATACCAAACAGGTGTAGACCAATCTTACCAAGTTTACCATATAGAGCACACGCAATTTAGCACTGAACAGCAGTGATAAAGTGCCCAGAGTCATAAAACCATCAACAACAGTTCATAAAAAATACAGGAGGAAGGTAAAACGTTCTGGGATGAACCTGTAAAAAGGGCCAAGTCCAACAACCGACATAGAGGGTGTTCCCATAGTCCAGCTTGCTTGTGACCGGGGCATGCGTGACTGTTTTCTGGGTGCCGACTGAGAGCCATTTAAAAATCTTCCACAGTATCTTCTGGATAGGGAAGCATGAGGTGCTGGTGGCATTGACTTGGGCACTCATGTCGATTTTCCTGTTGATGATGATCCTGCGGTTCTTGGCGTGGATTATGGGAGTGGGTGTCAGTCCTAGCTCTTCTGGCCACGAGCTGGAGTCCCACTGTGATGTGCTCTTCCTGAAGATCACAATTTCGGTCTTGTCAATGTTCAGCTTTAGACAGATGGTCTTCATCCATTGGGGGATTTCAGTCATTCGAGCATTGAATTTGATCCTGCATAAGCAGTGCTTTTTACAAATACAGATTCCTTTCAGCTTTGCGTTGAATAACTTTTTTAAATGGTGGACCGTGGCCATAGTTTTTGTACACAGCACAGTTAGTACTAAACTCACCTCAGCCAAGCGACCTAAGCCAGGTGTAATAAATTCCCTTTGTCCCAAGTGCAGGAGAAACCTTAGTACACATTACTATATTTTGCACACTTCCAATTAGATAAAAGGGTCAACTGGAATGCATAGTAATGTCTGTATAGAATTAGGGGGTGCACATGTAGTATCCGTGTCTTCAAGTGGTAGACGCCCAATTTGTTAACTTGAGGTATTAGTAGGACCAACATGGGCTTGTTGTCAAATGAGATTCCAGGGGTGAACAACCTTTACAACGAAACTATTACAACGCACTACACTTACAACAAAATTTTTACAACGCAACATCCACTACAACGCATTCCATTACATAGCATGACACTACAATGCATGTTTAAAAACTACCTTTACAACGCATTCCATTACATCGCATACTACCTTTACAACACATACCATTACAATGCAATCCAACACTTACCCTACTGTTGCACCCCCTGGAGTTAGAATAGTAATTTTTACCCCTATACTATGCGTTGTAATGGTATGCGTTGTAAAGGTAGTATGCGATGTAATGGAATGCGTTGTAAAGGTAGTTTTTAAACATGCGTTGTAGTGTCATGCTATGTAATGGAATGCGTTGTAGTGGATGTTGCGTTGTAAAAAATGCGTTGTAAGTGCATGCGTTGTAAAAGTGTGCGTTGTAACGACATACATCCGATTCCAGGCTTCTCGCACACAACACTAGTGAAGGACAGTTTCTTAGTTTTTTAGTGCAAATGTCTCTTGGATGTTGCTAAAGTAAATGAAAATAATGGAATACTCCGCATAAAAAAATATCAGTGACTCAAGGAAACCCTTCCATAAATAGCCTACGATGCCACCAGTTCTATGTCACAATAAAAAATACCTCCACATGGAGCTATGTCAACAACAAGACATTAGTCTGAACAACTAGGTATTTATATAAGAAAGTTAATCAATATATCAACACCACGAGATCGGCAGTACCACTTAATTAACCCTAATTCTAAAACTACCTTGAACACAAACCATGTCCGACCCGAAATATAACCCCAACTCTAACCCTAACATTAACGCCTACTACAACCATAAGACTTACAGCTTTTACCCCTAAAGCTAACTCCCAGCCTAACCACAGACTCTACCCTAATCCCAAACTTAGCCCTAAGATTAAGTTTAACATTAAACCAGAACCTAAGCCTAACAATGTTAGACTAACTATAACTTTGATGCCAACCCTAATTTAAGCATAGCCTTGACCTTACCCTAACCAAAATCCTAAACCTAACCCTACCCGTCATCCTAATCCCAAAACGGACTTTAACTTTAATCATATTCACAATCCTAAATCTAATTCTACCACTTACCCCATCCTACCCTACCCCTACCACTTACTCTAACCCTAAGAGTGTAATTGTAACGTGTTTGATGTTGCAGCATGCAGGTGTATTGGTATTTTTTTTATTTATTTATTTGAGTTTTATATAGCGCTGGCTAGACCCGGAGGTATCAGAGCGCTTTACATGAGGAAACAACATGTTACAAGTTGCAAAAATAATTACATTAATTACAGAAAGGTTACAGAATCACCACAGGAGTTTTCAGCGACCATGAAAATAAGATCCACAGAAAAGAAAAAAAGAAAAATTCCAGGGAGAGCAGGGAGTCCACAGGAGGAAGTCAGCAGCGGAGAAAGAGACGAGACATAAGTCCGAGGTTCGACTGGGTAGGTGATGGCCATAGCGGTATGCCAAAGCCTGTCTCCCCTATAGCTGTCGGAGCAGTTCCACCGGGAATCGGTCATACATTTTGGACTCCGCCAGATAAAAATGAGGATCAGGAAGGGACCAAAAGTCTAAAGACCAGAGACGGGCTGGTGAAACTGGCAAGGGTGGCAGTATAGGAAGGGGGGTGTAGCTTGGCAGCCATAATAAAGTCGGGCAAATTGAGTCTGTTGATCTCCAAAACTCTGTATTTGGTATTGTCTCTAGATTTTAGGATTGTTTCCTCAGCTAAGTCCATTGTCCTACTGGAACATCGGGACCCCCTTGTCAGATGGGAGCATCTTTCCATACCGGTGAAAATACATTGGTTGGTTCAATAGGGGTCAAACTAGGTGCCAGCAGGATCCCAAAACCCGAGCTCAGTTCGTGAAAGGATGGCACCTAGATCAAAATCGTCACACTTACCGCCTCTTCACGGGCCACCCAGCCACCATCTTAGGGTCAGGCGCGGCTTTAGTACCAATGGAACGTCCTGCACCGTAGCCCAGGCAGCTTCCCCTTCTCAGAATACCTCCGCGTTGCGCAGCTGAGATCCCACATTGGGATTGCATGCGACTGTTCCTCGGCTCCCCACTCACCGCCTCTAAAGCGCGTCCGCTGTGGATCACGGAAGGCACTGCCGGTCGTGCTCAAGTGCCCCTCCCTCTCCAGCAGTAGCCGTGCTCCGTGAGCAGAGCGGGAACGCAAGACGATACAAAGCGGTGGAATCAGCAGGCAATTTGAGGTGAGGGTCGTGGTGTGGGGGCGCTGAATTGCTGGCAGGAGCGGGGGTCGTGGCATCGCGGTGTGCTCCATTCAGCACCAGGCATTTGTTCGTAGCTCATGGAGCTCTTGTAGCTCGGGAGACATCTTAGTCCATTCGAAGGGATGGACGTCACGGCAGAAATTTCTGCAAGGATCGGTCGGAGTAGAGCAAAATAAATCTCAACATGAACCGCCTGCATTCCGGTTGTAGAATCTTGATAGAGGATGGTTAGGCAATGCGGTGAAAGCGCCATTCTGGAGGCTGGATTGAGGGTTCGCAATGGAGCAACAGCTGTGAGCAGCCATGATGGGAGCTGGCTCCTCCCCCCTATGGTATTCTATGTAGTGGTATGTCCCAAAGTAAAGGCTTCTGTTTGTTTTGACATTCATGTGGTGAATTCATGAGGTTTTATTCACCTCTCCAGCCCCCCTTTATGACTCACGTCAGAGTTTCTCCTTCAGTATTGCATCCAACTTGCCAAAATGCATTCTAATAGAAAACATGCCTACATTTCTGCAACAGAACGCCTTTATTTATAATGAACAATCACTTATTACTTGTGTCATACAGAACTGTACACCAAAGTCATGCAACACAAAAAACCTTCACTAAACAATGGTGGACGCTCAAATGTCAAAAGAGCAACACAGAGATAATATCAACACAAACAACCGCTGCTGCATCCCTTAGCAACATGTATGGGGAAGGAAAGATGATTACATTTCTCAGAGAGGGGTCCAACAACCCTCTCAGAAAGACACGTGGTGAACGCCCCTAAGAAACAACCAAGGATGGATTGGCTATACACCAATTTATTTATTTATTTATTTATTTATTTTATTTTAAAGGTTTTATATAGCGCTGGCTAGACCCGGAGGTATCAGAGCGCTTTACTTGAGTCTCAGACCATAGTTGCAGGTTACATCGTTACAAAGGGTTACACAGTTATTAGAGCATGGTAACATAGTTACATGTAAGGTCGAGACAAACAAGAAGGACATATACGTAAGGGAAAAAGCAGGCAAGGGGAGAGATTCAGGGGAGGGGGTAGGAACAGGGGAAGTAGACAGAGAAAGGAGGAGGGAAAGAGGAGGGGAGGGTGAGAGACACAGCATGGAAAGAGGAGGGGAGGGTGACAGGACACAAACGGGTAGACGAGTCAAAGCTGCATCCAAAGTCCGGTAAACTGTGATCCCAGGGGATGTGGTATCATTTCCCTATCTCTGTTGCGAGAGATTCCCTATACGCAGTGGACTCTCTCAGAGGGGTCTCTGAGACTCCAAGGCCTACATACTCGATCCTTCCCCAAAAAGGGGAGAGGGAGTGCTTAGGCACGGGGTGCCATACCATACCTCAACTGTGAGTGGCTCCCTTGGCGCTGTGGACTCTCTCAGCAGGTTCGCTGAGACTCCAGAGTATAAATATTGGATCTTTCCCCAACAAGGGGAGAAGGAGTGCTTAGTCACAGGGCACACAAGGGCAGGGGCTAGGCGGTGTAGCATGCAAGGGGAGAGATTCAGGGGAGAGGGGATGAGAGCAAAGGAAGTAGACAAAGAAAGAGAGTACTAAATGGGAACAAACAGCATCATTTTGGGGGACAGACTGTTTTCTCTCTGTCGCCATGGGGGATGGTCCAATGGAGAGAAGCTTCCATTGACGTGTGGTTTCAGTAACAGTCCTCATATAGGGAATATAACAGGTCTACAGTAAAACCCCCAGGCATGCATTCAGTCCTGCCATGCTCAAATCACCACTTCTGCAGGTCCAACGGAAAGAAGGATATGGAAGAAGGACCCAAAATTGAGTTGGCTGGTGGGTTTGTTCGTGTCACAGTTCTCTCCGGTCTTTTAAGCACCCATGTCGCTACCGCTTCTTCTGTTTCAGCGACTTCCTCCTCTTCAGGATCATCTCGTAGAGTTTGACCATGCATTCGGTCAGGCCCTCGCCGATGATGACGCAGGCTGGCTGAACGTGGTAAGCAGTGGAGGCTGCCAGCTCCTGCAAGGCCAGCTGTCTCTCGATCTCCGGCACGGGCAACGAGCAGGGCAGATCCTGCTAGTTTGCAATGACCAGCAACGGTGTGCCCTGGTTCTCAGCAAATTTGGTCACCTTGTGCAGCTCTGTCCTGGCCTCCTCCAGCCGGTCTGCGTCCACCGAATCCACCACGTAGATGATGCAATCTGTGCAGCGGCTGTAGGACTTCCAGAGGGGGCGCAACTTTTGCTGGCCCCCCACATCCCAGAAGTGGCAGCTGATGGCCTTGGCGGTGCCATTGCTCAACTTGATCTTCTCGGTGTTGAAGCCAATGGTGGACACAGTGTTGACGAACTCGTTGAATTTGAGTCTGTCGAGTACAGTGGTCTTCCCAGCCGAGTCTAGGCCAAGCATGACGATGTGCAAGGACTGGAAGGCTGACATGTTGGACGAGAGGTTCCCCATAGCTCCAGGTGGGCGCCAATCCAGCTGTCCAATGGGTTCCTCTTGTGCGAGTCGATGCTGTGCGCTCTTCCAGCGTCCTGCAGCTATCCTTGGACGTCCGTTCCTCCTGGCAGGGGGCAGCCACGCTTCTCCACAACACCCAGTAGTAAGGGGAGGGTGGCAGGCAGCCAAGGGGGACACCTCGGCTCTCCGCAGCAGACCCAGGCACAGAAGCGCTGCGGCATTACTGGTGGCCGTCCGACATCAGAAACCCCGGCAAGAACGGACGAGGGTCAGCCTTCTCCATCAGAGACGGAGACACCTCTCCCCCGCCACCATCTGAAAAATGCAGCGACCAGAAAATCGATTGGTTTCCCTCGCCAGGCGCTGCTGGGTTTAGCAACACTCAGCAATCATTAACTCCTTCCTGCCCTGGCCACGGTACCGCCACTGACTTGGTGCAGCTCCCGGGGCTGTGGTCCTGCGGTTCAAGCCGCTGACGCCCACCCTACCTCTACGAGCCAGGGCTGGCGGAGCAGCGGGCGCGACAGGTGAGAAAAATGCAGCCCGCCCTGGGGTCCAAGAGACAGTCAGTGTCCATCTCAGTTGGGAAAAGGGAAGACAGTGGTCAGCAAGGTAGATAGATGTTTGGGGTGGGGGTCCTTCCCAGACCCCAGCTGAAAACGTTGCCCGCCTTTTTATATTCCTCCTTGTGCCTTCTGGAAGGTTACTGCTCCAGACACCGCCGAGCATCTCTCTCGGTTTCTCTGGGTGTCTCGAGGGTCCTCCGGTGATCGGCGTCTGTCTCTTCCAGTAGACTGCCGCAGTGGCACCTCGCTCTACGGTGAAATGTCCCTGGCGAGCGCCATTTTGAGATTAGGCGCACCATATCCCGCGTGAAAAAGCTAACAGAGTTTGTTTAATTGTGGGCTAAATTTGGGTACCCTCCGTTCCTCTGAATTCCCTTTCAGATCGCCGCATATTAACTCCACTCACCGCCTCAAAGTGGCAGAGGACACCAAACGCAAGTGAGTCACAGGCCTTTGCAGTCGCAGCAAGCACGTGGCTTCTGCGCCACGATGAGCGACACTGAACAGCCCGGCACAGCAAGGGTGCTGCCCCATCACCCCCCGTCAGGGGTCTTACCCCCATTCAGCGAAGCCGCTGACCCCACGACAGCTGCCCCGAGATGGCAGACCTGGCTGGGTAGACTGGAGAACTATTTCATTGGTTCAAGGGAGACGGACAGGGCGGTAAAATGGTCCCTCCTCCTACATTACGCGGGGGAAGAGGTGTACCTCCTATTTAAACACCTGCCTAACACGGGGAACCCAGATGACTACACGGCGGCGGTGGCAGCTCTGAACGCGCATTTCGACCCCCAGGTCAACCCAGACTATGAACACTTTAAGCTACGCCAAGCGAAACAGCGCGAAGGTGAATCTGTGGATGCCTTCCACACGAGACTGAGAGCCCTTGCTGACGCGCACCACGTAGGGGACAGGGCCAAACAAGAAATCAGGGCGCAACTGCTACTAGGGATCCGAAGTAAGACGCTTCGAGGGCTAATACTAGAAGTGAAAACAGAAAAGACGGATGCAGTGAGGGTGAAGGAAAGGCCACAGAGGCCCCGTGACCGGCGACCCCCAGTTCAAGCCCGGCAGTGCGGATACTGCGGGTATGACGACCACCTGCTCAAAGCGTGCCCGGCGAGAGGGAAAACGTGCACTAACTGCGGCATCGGCAACCACTTCGCGTCGGTCTGCCGGAGGAAGACGCAGAGAAGCGGGAACAAGCGGGACAGGCTGCTGAGGAAGCTGGTGAGACAGCTATCGCACACGTCGCTGTCGTCACAGTCGAAGTCAAGGAATGAGAGGACCAGAGACTACCAAGACTCAAGCACGGAATCAGAAGACGAAGAGGAAACATACCTCGTGTCGTTCACCAAGGCCCTAAAGAGTACCAGGCGACCGCAGCCGCGATGTGACATACTCATAGCCGGATCGAAAGTGAATGCTGTGATCGACACAGGCGCGTCCGTGACAGTGATGGGTGTACAGCAGTACCACCGCCTCAGACCAAGGCCTGAACTCCGACAATCCAAGGCCAAGATATACGCATACGGGAGTGATACACCATTACCACTAAAAGGCAAAATGACGGTAGCCGTGCAGTCCGAAAAGTCAAAAATTGTCATTGACATTCACATAATTGACCAAGAAGTGGACACCTTACTCAGCGGACACGCCGCAGAAGATCTAGGGCTGATCGCGTTCCTCCGGAAGGTCCAGGACAAGCAAGTCGAAGACCTCTTGGAAACATTCAAAAGCCTATTCGCAGGGTTGGGGAAGATAAAAAGACCACCGATACGTCTCCGCATGGACCCCGCGGTACAACCGACAGCCCTCAGGCACAGGCGAATACCATTCCACCTACGCCCGTTAGTAGAGGAGGAACTCCAGAGGCTGGAAGAACAAGGAGTAATCGAGAAAGTCACGGGACCCACACCGTGGGTATCACCTATGGTGATCGCCGAGAAACCACGACAGCCTGGGAAGATCCGGCTATGCATCGACATGCGCTTCCCGAATAAAGCCATCAAGCGAGAAAAGCACATCACACCAACCATGGATGATATTGTGTCTGATCTAAACGGTGCCCGATGGTTCTCCAAACTAGATTTGAACGCGGGATACCACCAGCTCACCTTGGCGAAGGAGAGCCGATATATTACCACATTCAGCACGCACCTAGGACTGAGGCGATACAAACGCCTAAATTTTGGAATTTCATCGGTAGCAAAAATCTTCCAAAATACCATTAAAGACATCTTGCTCGGCCTACCTGGCGTCCTAAACGTGAGCGATGATATCCTCATATATTCCAAAACAGTAGAGGAACACTACAAACACGTCCGAGCCACACTAGCACGTCTACAGGAGCATGGTGTCACCCTACACCGAGAAAAGTGCCAGCTGTTCCAACAAACGATTGAGTTCTTCGGCTACGTTTTCACCAAGGAAGGCATCCAAGTGGATCCCCGGAAGTCACACGCCATCAAAGTGGCCGCAGCCCCCGCGTCAGTGGCAGAAGTCCGCAGCTTCCTGGGGATGGCCACATACTGTGGGCGATTTATCCCGAATTTAGCCACCCGCAGCCGCGATGTGACATACTCATAGCCGGATCGAAAGTGAATGCTGTGATCGACACAGGCGCGTCCGTGACAGTGATGGGTGTACAGCAGTACCACCGCCTCAGACCAAGGCCTGAACTCCGACAATCCAAGGCCAAGATATACACATACGGGAGTGATACACCATTACCACTAAAAGGCAAAATGACGGTAGCCGTGCAGTCCGAAAAGTCAGAAATTGTCATTGACATTCACATAATTGACCAAGAAGTGGACACCTTACTCAGCGGACACGCCGCAGAAGATCTAGGGCTGATCGCGTTCCTCCGGAAGGTCCAGGACAAGCAAGTCGAAGACCTCTTGGAAACATTCAAAAGCCTATTCGCAGGGTTGGGGAAGATAAAAAGACCACCGATACGTCTCCGCATGGACCCCGCGGTACAACCGACAGCCCTCAGGCACAGGCGAATACCATTCCACCTACGCCCGTTAGTAGAGGAGGAACGGAGAGGCTGGAAGAACAAGGAGTAATCGAGAAAGTCACGGGACCCACACCGTGGGTATCACCTATGGTGATCGCCGAGAAACCACGACAGCCTGGGAAGATCCGGCTATGCATCGACATGCGCTTCCCGAATAAAGCCATCAAGCGAGAAAAGCACATCACACCAACCATGGATGATATTGTGTCTGATCTAAACGGTGCCCGATGGTTCTCCAAACTAGATTTGAACGCGGGATACCACCAGCTCACCTTGGCGAAGGAGCCACACTAGCACGTCTACAGGAGCATGGTGTCACCCTACACCGAGAAAAGTGCCAGCTGTTCCAACAAACGATTGAGTTCTTCGGCTACGTTTTCACCAAGGAAGGCATCCAAGTAGATCCCCGGAAGTCACACGCCATCAAAGTGGCCGCAGCCCCCGTGGCAGAAGTCCGCAGCTTCCTGGGGATGGCCACGTACTGTGGGCGATTTATCCCGAATTTAGCCACCCTGGCCGAACCTCTCAGGCACCTCACCAAGACAGACGTAATGTGGAAATGGACAGACACAGAGGAGACAGCGTTTGAGGCGATCAAGAAAGCACTACTGGACCAGACCACATTGGTCTATTTTGATCCGAGTAAGAAGACCGAAATTCTAGTGGATGTGAGTCCCGTAGGACTAGGGGCGGTCCTGACGCAAGAGCAAGGACCAGGACAGTGGGCAGCTCTAGCATATGCCAGTAAGGCCCTCACTGACACGGAGAAACGCTACTCCCAAATCGAGCGTGAAGCCCTGGCGATTCAGTGGAGCTGCCGTCATTTCCATCTGTACGTGTGCGGACACCCGTTCACAGTGGTGACAGACCATCAGCCACTAGTGCCACTCTTCTGAGGAACAGCGCCACACCCGCCCCCACGAATAGAGAGATGGGCTATCAACCTTCAACAGTATCACCTAAGCCTGGTATACAGGCCCGGAGCGAAAAACCCGGCAGACTTCCTATCCCGACACCCAGAGACCTGTAGCAAGCCTACGACAATGGAGGGCGAGGAAGAAGCGGAAAGTCACCTCGACATGGTGGCTGCTCTAGCGTGTCCCCGCGCCTTAACGCTAGAAGAGATTCTAGAGACGGCCGAACAGGACCCAGTAATGGTCACGGTCAGAAACACCATCCTCGAAGGAACCTGGCAGCACTTTCTACAGACAGCGAACTCATGGACCAACGAAGACAGAGGCGACCTCCAACACACGCCACGAGCTGAGTGTGACTAGAGGGGGACTCATCCTACGAGGCTCCAGAATCGTCGTCCCGGCCGCCCTCAGGGCAAGAGCCACGCAGCTGGCGCACAAAGGACACCAGGGGACGGAGAGAATGAAGGCCCGGATGAGGGAGAAGGTCTGGTTCCCGAGCATGGACGCATACGTAGACAATGCAGTTCGCAGCTGCCAGTCATGCCAGTTAACCAGCGGAGCCCAACCACCGGCTCCCATCATAACCGAGGAACACGGACGAAGCCCGTGGGAGAAAATCAGTGTGGACTTCGGGAGCCTGCCCGACGGGCGAGTCACGCTAGTAATCATCGACAGCTACTCGAAATACCCGATAGCGGAGGCGTTGCCATCCACTGCCTTCGCGCATGTGGGTCCAGCCCTGGAAAATGTGTTTGGGATGTTCGGATGCCCCGAGGAACTGCGGAGTGACAATGGGCCCCCATTTCAAGGACACGAGTTCGACGAATTCCTAAAATCACATGGCATCCGCCATTGGCGCATCACCCCGCAGTGGCCCCAAGCCAATGGAGAGGTAGAGCGGCTCATGCGCACCATCAACAAAATACTGTGCATCGCCGTGTCCGAACAATCAGACCCCGAACAAGAACTACAGCGATTTCTGGGGGAGTATCGCAGCACTCCTCATTGTTCCACCCGTCAAGCACCATGGGCCCTGATGTTCAACGGAGCTCGCCGGGATGGTCTACCAGTCGCCCCAGGCTGGACAGCCCCGCCGTTCGATGAGGAGACTGAGTTCCGGAGGCGCCAAGAACGCAATAACAGAGTCAGCAAGGCGTGAAGAGCGGCGCCCAGAGAGATCCACGCAGGAGATACCGTGGTTCTAAAAGAACGACGGCCCGGAGGAAAGTTCAAGACACGATATGAAAAGGGCTACTGGAAAGTAGTCAACCGGCAGGGGACCATGGTGACGGCGCGCCGGGGAAGAGAGCTGGTCACCCGGAACATATCATGGTTCAAGGTGGTGAGGAGGCCTGCCGACGACCAGGAAGGTACAGTAGTAGATGAAGAACATGACCCCGAGGCCCTCCCAGCGGAGTAGCACCGGGGCCGACCCGGATGAGACCGAGCGCCCGGGCGGCGAGCCAGGACAAAGGACTGCACCAACAACCCAAGACCCGGCTCCGCGAGGGACCTCGAGGTATGTACTGAGAGAAAAACCCAGGCCCAGCAGCCGGTTGAGAGACTTTACGTGCCAAGTAAGTGATGCCGCGAGTTAAAGGTTGAACTGTTGTCAAGGACTGATTTGGAAAGGGATGTTACAGTTAGCGCTCTAGCGTTCCGCTAGAGCGCGAGGCACGATGCGTAATCTGCGCTCACGTCGGCAGACGTGAGCGCGCGTGTATAAAAAATAAAGGGGCGGGCGAACGAGGTTAGTTCGCGCCCGACTGTGGCACCGCGTACGTGTGTTTATTGCGCGCCGCGCGCGCTTGGCCTCAATCCAAGGGTTTGCTGCTCCCCTGCTTATCTCCGGTTGCCCAGCAACGATAAGCATTATAACAATTGGGTAATTCTTAGATTGTAAGCAGCAAGGGCCGCTTGCAGCTGGTCAGGCTCTCCCGGCCGGGTACGCCTACAGCAGAGGTCCGGTGGGGGAGGGGCTGGAGCCTGAGTCTTCGCTGTTGTGACTCGCTTTACCGTAGTTGAGGTTAACACCGAAGGGCTCAGAATGTTCGCAGTATACCCGTGGGGGCTTCCAGCATGATTTTGTGGGTGGCTGGCAGTTTTTCGGCAGCCAGATGCAGCCAATGATTAAACCATCAATTAAAAGTAGCAGGGGGAACGCCAGACCCGGACAAACAGCCCTGATTACGAGTATAGGTGCTTTTTTATTGCACCTGATAGCGATACCATGGGGTACGTTATTCATTGGGTGCAATAAATAGAACGCATTATGAGTTTGGGAGAAATAACATGCTGATTTTGGTGTTTAATGCACCAAAATCTGCAAGACATGGTAAATACCGTATAGTTTCCTGCTTTTAAATTTCAGCCGGTTTGACCTTCTGAAATTTAACAAAGGTGGAGGTATTTAACGCATCTGACAACAGGTGTTTACGCAGGGGACGGACAATAACGGCCCACTCGTAATCAGGCCCCACGCGTCCAGCCAGAGGCAGCCCCAGAAACTGACACACGAGTGGGAAAGAAACAAACAAGAGGTACAGCCAGGGAAAATACAAAAGGCAGAAGCGCCCAGAGGCGCAAGGAAGGAAGTTTCGGAGCAATGAAGATTACTGGAAAGTGAGTCTGCCATTAGATGCGATGGGTAACGTACAGAGGTCTGCAAGGACTGTAAAGAGGACACAGTATAGATAGAGTAAAAAAGGTATTTATACAATTGTGCAAGTAGTTAGGGAAGCACTACAATACATTCACTTGTAAAATGACCTAAGCACACAACGTAACAAACTGAACGTGCTGGTGAATAGTGAGCGACGCAGTGATACAGAAGTGTGAAAAACAGCATGAACGGCGCAAATGAAAAAAGGGGTTACAAGGGTCAACAAACAAGATAAATATATACAGTAAAGTACAAGAAATTAATTGGGATGTTTTAGTTGACCACAGGAGGGCCTTAGTTCTAAGCTGTGTCGTCGACGGCGTTTCGACCTGGATGATTTCAGGTCATCATCAGGACTGAGGTCATAGATTTAAAGAGTAATGCTTCAGGATCCAGGAGGGACAGAGCGAAGGATGATCGTCCGACCTGAGCGCAGGGAGGATCGGTGGGGCACAAGGGCGGTTGCTTGTGAAGGTAGTCGTGTTCTCAATAGAAGGGTGGTAGGACCAGGGTTGAGCCAAGTGGCCAATTTTGTTTAAATTTCAGAACGACTGGTCCACGACGAGGGAGTGAGACTGGTTAGAGTAGTCCTATTGTCAATTGAAGGATGGTAGGGCCCATGTCGATCAGAATGGCCAATATTCATACGAGGTCCAAACCGACTGGTACACGACGAGGGAGTAAATCCAGGGCCAGGGAACAAACCGCAAAGCCGTCGGAGCAAACCTTCCGACGGCTAGGACTACTCTAACCAGTCTCACTCCCTCACTCCCTCCCTCACTCCCTCGTCGTGGACCAGTCGTTCTGAAATTTAAACAAAATTGGCCACTTGGCTCAACCCTGGTCCTACCACCCTTCTATTGAGAACACGACTACCTTCACAAGCAACCGCCCTTGTGCCCCACCGATCCTCCCTGCGCTCAGGTCGGACGATCATCCTTCGCTCTGTCCCTCCTGGATCCTGAAGCATTACTCTTTAAATCTATGACCTCAGTCCTGATGATGACCTGAAATCATCCAGGTCGAAACGCCGTCGACGACACAGCTTAGAACTAAGGCCCTCCTGTGGTCAACTAAAACATCCCAATTAATTTCTTGTACTTTACTGTATATATTTATCTTGTTTGTTGACCCTTGTAACCCCTTTTTTCATTTGCGCCGTTCATGCTGTTTTTCACACTTCTGTATCACTGCGTCGCTCACTATTCACCAGCACGTTCAGTTTGTTACGTTGTGTGCTTAGGTCATTTTACAAGTGAATGTATTGTAGTGCTTCCCTAACTACTTGCACAATTGTATAAATACCTTTTTTACTCTATCTATACTGTGGTCTCCCTTCTTGCCCCTTGGTTCTTATGTGATTTATCTCACTTGGTCAAAATTGGTTCCCCCTCCAAAATATTCTCCAGTTGAGACATTGTTTTTTTTTTTTTTTTTGTTGTACATTGCGCCCGGTCTCTCCTGGGTTAACGGGTTATACTCCTGTGTATTGTTACTGCAAGGACTGTAAGGCACTGTTTATCGAATACTGCTGCACCTACATCGGTTTATCAGAGATATGGTGAACACAAATTACAAAATACTGTGATGACTAGCGGCGTAGCTAAACCTAGGCTTAGGCCGTCCGTGGCCCCCCAGAGTTTGCCGCCTGCGGCCAGCCGTATCTAATAGCGGTCGGGGGGGGGGAGGGGGGGGCGGGGGGGTCTTTTGGGGGGCAACTGCTGCCCCAAAAATCTTGCCGCCTGGGTTGGACCGTCCCCTCCTGCCTCCCCCCTGCTACGTCACTGGTTATGAATGAGCAATTGATCACACGTGCTCATAAACAATTGCACGTCTCATCAAAGGAAATACATTTTATATAAATCACCAAAACCACCCTCTCAATAATCGTTGCAGTGTCTTGATGGAAAAGCAGTAGACAACCTTTAACTCTCAGTGGAAATCACTACTGCCGCCAAGTGATGAATGTTTTGACACAATGATGCTTGGTGAGAACCAGCCCTTAAATACCATTGCCAAGTATGTACTTCAGTGGTAAAGAAACACACTAAAAGCACTTCCGAGTCCAACTGTATTCGCCCACCGCGCATTCTTTCGCAGGCCTCTCTCTCCACGCTACAAAGTACTCACTCTTTAGCGCTCTAGAAATATGTTGAATGTATTATTAACCAATCCTACATTTTATGCAGGGCCGGACTGGCCGTAGCGGACACCGGGCAATCCGCACAGGTGGGGGCCGGTTTTGGGCCCCTGCGGGCCATTTTTGTTACTAATCGGCCCTGTAACAAAATCGGCCGAAAACCGGCCCATGCAAAGAGCTCGGCGGTACCCCCAAGCCCCGGGGGGCCGGCCCAGCACTTTGCCAGGGCCGGTTTTGGTTCCCAGTCCGGCCCTGATTTTATATATTTTACATCACAACCCAAAGAAGGACTGAGCTCTGGATTCAAATCAGTTCTAAAAATAAACATGATGTATGATGCAGAACATGTATAACACATTTTGGCAAAGCTAATAGGCCTGGCCTTGGAAAACTGGTGCACTGACTATTTTAACAATGCAAGTACAAGCCACAAAAAGAGAAAGAAAACTATAATTGGTAGCAATATGCTTGCAGTAAAAAAAAATACGTCGAAAAAAATAACCATAGCATATATTTTAAATACCACACTATGTGTGTTTACTTTGAGGCAGGTGTACATATAATTGCTATAGAATGGCTTTCAATTTCTTTTTTTTGATTACCAAATTTGTTATTTAGTTTTTAAACAGTCGTAGCAGACAAGCTATACAACGTATATCACCAGCAGCTGAAGGTAGTACATAACGTTTCCTTATATACATTTCAGAGCTAAACATCAGTATGTATTCGACAAACCCGGGCCCAGCCTATAGAAAAAATTGCTTTTTTGTCTTAATGCACATCACATGAAAATATGATTGTTACTGGGTCTAAGAAAATATAGTATTGGCTCACAATTACTCCAACTTGAAGACTGAATTTAGGACCACAAGAATGACTAACAAATATAATAAATGGAAATAGAAGGCATAGGCAGAGTAAAGTATTGGCCATGGCACTTAAGTGCACATCTTTTGAGGCAGATGTGCACATGTGATTAGGGAACACGATGTCACTCATAGTGCAAGAGGCCAAAGGCTGAAGTGAGCTGACCTATTGCCCCATAATGTATACTGTAATGGGTGGAAGCAAGATGGATATGATGATTAAACAGAACAATGGCTGTAGAACAAAACCCCTATAGAATTATATGTATGTGTGCATTTTAATGTTTTCATTTTTTTTCTTACATGAGGCTGACAAACAGCTAAAGCGATTTCTCGGGCAGATCTAAAAGTGAAGGTCGAGCCTAAAGATGGCTGCCCAGCACATGCAGGACTGTGTTCTTGTCTTGTCAGTGGCTGGAAAGTTGCTTACGTTTATGTCAACTCTGTGCCCTCAGTTGCACTGGTTTTGCTGCTAGTATTATAGAGGTTGGTGCATTTTAGACTTACAGGGTCCTTTAGACTGTATTAGTAGTGGTAAAACCAGAGAAGTTACAATCCACAAACATTTTATCACTAGCATCGATTAGTGTATAAGCGCAAATTGCCCTCACTCCTATGTTTGTCCAGGCACTTACCACTAGATCCTTCGTGGTCATATTCTGGCATAATACCAAATGCAAGGCATAAGGAAATACCCTCTGCATGACGCACTCCTCATTTTACCCCCAATCTGTAAAACATGTGCGAAGGTAGGCCTTTAAGCCTTCCTCATCTGTGCTAATAACTAGTAGTGGTCGGAACTGGCACAATTCTCTCTAGCGTAATTAGTCGCAATTACTGCAAAAATACTCATAATTATGAGTAAGTGTGTGAGAAGAGTAATCGAGCATTTAACGTTAAGATTTTAGTGCAAAATGCACCTTCTCGTCCGAAATGGGCCCGGGGATGCATTTTGTGCCAAGAAAATAGCATTAAATGCAACAGGACATGAACACCAGTCGCCATCAGCTGCTCTCTCTCTTAGTTTATTGTTCCTGCGCTCCTGTGGTTGGATTTTTGCCCTAAATTACTCTGAATTACTCAAGCTGGCGTATTCGCCTAATTTTGCATCACAAGTACAATGTGTAGTAATGAACTAGTCTGATTACTCCGGCATAATTAAAATTTCACCATGGCCAACTAAAAACCAGAGCATATAGAATTTACAGATTTTTTCTGCATTTACATAAGGAATGGAAAAAATACATTTTATTCAGTTTTAAATCTAAAAGATAACCGTGGGCATAATACTACGCTACGCTCGCGGAGCGTGCGTAGTTTGCGCTACTACGCGAATTGCACGTAGCACAGTGCAAAAACACGTAGCGTAGCGGGCATTTTTTGTGTGTTCGCGGCCCTCAACGGCAAGTTGGCGACCGCGAGCGAGCAAAATCAACATCCCGGCGAGATTTTTTCCTCATTCGCGATCAGCAACATTAAGTTGCCGATCGCGACCGTGGAAAATAAACCTCCCGGAGAGATTCTCAAAGCGGGGAGGTCAGGTTTCTCATTGCGAGTGGTCGCGAATGCTCGCGACCGCTCGCGATGAGAAACTACCAGTCTGCTTTGAGAAAGCTGCCACTCGAGTACAAATCTACTCGAGCGGCAGAAAACAACCGCTTGCACTGAGCAAGATGCCGTTTGCAATGATTGTACAGTGCGGAGAAGCATCCAGCACTGTGCAATCAGTGCGAACAGCATTTCCCTACCACACTACGCAGTTCGCGTAGCTACGCATAGCGTGCGTAGTGCGGAGTGCACTTCGCGTAGCTACGCGTAGCGCTACTAGGCAAACTACGCCCAGGGTTACTAAAAGATGAAATTAAGTGTAGAAAACTGCAAATGAAAAAGACCAAGGTATTGTTCATAAATATTTTATTCTCTTTGCCGTACCGGTTAACTTGTTCTTCTACATTTGGAGCGCTTGACTCTCAAAATGCATGCCTTGGTTACAAAAAACAGGTCTATCCAAATTACCAAAATATAATCTGGGATTATAAATAGCTATTCCTAAACATAATGGTTCATTCATTTTCATTTAGAGGTCAACCTATTTAATTTCTTCGCAATCCAGGATTTGGCAGCAAGAAAAAAGAATCTGAAGGCAATAATGTTTTCTTTGCAATCCAATACACATGATTATAAATAACACTGATTGTCAGCAGCGGCCGGTGCAGGAAAGCGCGGTGGGGCGGGGGGATGTAGATAAACGACAGAATCAGGGAAAATTTAATAAATAAATACATCCTATTCCGCTATCTGCCGACATTCTCCTGCCCGGCCTCACGAGCTTACTTGAACCGGCCACTGCTGCCGATCATTAGTAGACAATGAGACTACTGGTCAAAAAGGTGGTGTAAAAATCAATCTTGTCATTTTTTTAATATAGGTGCAATGGTGAATCCGGCTCAGTGCCCAACATTTTTAAAACAAATGCAACTGTGTTTTGTCATGAATGTTCATACTTTAAACAATATATACAAGCAAGTGGAGAGATATTCTTCACGCACAAAAGGAGGAAAACCTTGGCTATTTCTTGCAACAGGCTACGGAGAGGTCATATGTCTCATTGATCCACTTAGGATTGTAGATGTTTCAGCTCTGGATTATTCAAGTTCATAGGTCATCACCAGGACAAAACCATAATTTTGTGTGCATCCAGGCATCGGTATACATGATGTAAGGTCTAACAAATGAAGGTGAGTCAGCTGGGTGATTCGGGGTCTTCCATGATGGTGGCCAACCACACACATGGTGCTGGTCAGGGGCTGGTGATGCCAGAGTATCACAGGAAGCTCCTGTAGATGCTCACACTTGAGGTCCTTGAGACAGAGGTCCTCATCCTCAGACCCTCCCCCTCTGCATGGGACAACACCTGGTGGCCCACCACCCTCGGCAGTCCTCCCATCCCCACTGACCATGCCCGGAACCTCGGCATCATTCTCGACTCCTCCCTCTCCATGACCCAACAGGTCAACGCCGTTGCCTCCAGCTGCTTCAACACCCTCCGCATCCTCCGAAAGACCTTCAAATGGATCCCCCCCGAATCAAGAAAGACCGTCACCAATACACTCATAACCAGCAGACTCGCCTACGGCAACGCCCTCTACGCCGGGATCAAAAAGTCTCTCCTCAGCAAACTCCAGACCGTACAGCACACCGCAGCCAGACTCATACTCGGTATCCTTCGACACAAACACATCACCCAACACCTACAAAACCTCCACTGGCTCCCCGTTGAGAAGAGAGTCACTTTCAAGATACTCACCCATGTCTACAAATGCCTCGACAACACCAGACCCCAATACCTCAACGAAAGAATCTCCTTCCATCTACCCAAAGGAAACCTCCGATTGGATGACCTCACCCTCTCTGAAACCCCCGCGCATCTGCAGAGCCAGAACAGGCGGAAGAGCCTTCTCCTACGTCGCAGCCAAGACCTGTAACAAGCTCCCGATCTACATCAGACGTGTCCCCTCCCTGAACATCTTCAAGAAGAAACTCAAGACCTGGCTCTTCGACTGAACGAAGCTGCTTAACCCCCCCCTTCCCCCCTGCAGCATCTTGAGACCCCCACAGATGAGTAGTGCACTAACAATTCCCCTGATTGATTGATTTATTGATTGATTGATTGAGGTCCCTCTGGTAGGGCATGTGAGGGAGAAGAAGGCCAAAGAAAGGCTTTTTCCACATTCTACCAGCTTAGTATGGATGCGAATGCTGAGAAGGTCTGATACTGCAATTCAATCTGCGCAGCATTTGCTATGTCATGTGGAAAGGCAGCTGCCTTAGTGTCTTAGTGTCTAAGTGTGTTACACTTAATAGGACAGGTGTGTCCAGACGTGGGTCCTATGCACACTATGACACTGTAAGCAAGCTTTACCTGGCTGATGAGCCCTATCTAGAGCTAAACTGGTCCTGGGTTGCTTTGTTCTGGCTCCTGGAGGCTCTGGCAGGCAGTTCGGACTGGAATGTTCCTACTAAAGCAGGGTCAAGACTGATTTGCATATAGCTGGGTCCAAACTGAAGCAGCATGATATGCAAAATAAGAGTGAATTGGAATGCAGCTCCAGTAATTACCAGTGGCTGAGATTAGTTCAAGCATTCCTGTAGTAATCTGTTTACATTCTTGTCTTGGTTGTGATGTCATCCTATGAGCTATGGAATGTTGCTGTTTGAAATCCAGGGTCTGCTGTGACAGTTCCCTGGAGGCTGTGGAGATGAATGGTCATTAAACATAGTGCTCTTACACTTACTTGATGTTGTGTAATCACTTCAAATTTGGCGACGAGTTGGTCTGACCGTTCAATGTCTCCATCCACGTGTACAGCAGCAGCCTTGTTTGCTACGGTGATGTGCAGATGACATCTCTCTGTTCAAGGATTTGAATTTTGAGTCGTGTTCAAAGGGTCACTTTCTCTTCGTCATCTGTGGGACGTCGGTCCTAGTGTCTTTGCAGTGAACCTTTTCACCTGTCATCGTGGTGGAACTGTTTGTGCTGCGCAGTTTAGTAAGCCTGGCAAGTCTCTCATCCTCCGGTGTGGCAAAGGAGTCTGGTATCCTGTTTTAAAGCCCATCTGATCCTCACTGATCCTGGATTTCCGTTTCATGCGAGAGGGGAGAAGTAAACATGGCAGCACGCTACTGAGGTACTATTAACTGTGGTCTCCTGTGTGTTACTGTCAAGCCCTCACTGTTTGTTTCATCAGTCGGCACTCCTCAACCTTCCTCATCGGCTCCCAGCTCCGTCTGATGACGTCTGAGAATCTTGGTTGTGGAGCGCATCTAACGTAAGATGTGCTGTCAGCACGTTCTCCTCGCAGAGTGCGGTGTCCCTGACAACGAGTGACGTAGGCTTGCACACCTTACGTTATGTTATGTTATGTTATGTTATGAGTTTGTTGAAGCGCGACAGCTGCCCCAGCAACGGGGCGTCCCGGCGCTGAGAAACCATAGCATTACCTACTGAGAAGGGCGGAGAGGGCAAAGGCTTAAGGTGGTGGGAACAGATGAGTTTTAATTGCCTTGCGGAAGGCAGATATATTATCAAGACAACGAATATTGAGGGGAAGAGAGTTCCAGAGTTTGGCTCCCAGAACTCTGAAGGAACGCCCCCCGATACGGCAGAATTTCGTACGGGGGACCACTACCAGATGTTGCCCTAGGGAACGTAGATTGCGCTGGGGGATGTAGGGTAGTAGCAGTGAACGGAGAAGTACAGGGCCTTCAGTTTTAAGGATTTTGAAGGCAGTAACAAGAGCCTTAAATTGGATCCTGGCTTCCATTGGGAGCCAGTGGAGCTTGTGTATGGTGGCTCTCGCCGAGCACCTTCTAGGAAGGCCGACTATGGCCCTGGCTGCAGAGTTCTGAATTCGTTGAAGCCGAGTAGTCTCTGCTTTATTAGTGCCTAGTAGTAGGACACTAGCATAGTCCAGCCGGGAAAGAATAATAGATTGGACCATAAGCTGGCGTGTTTTGGGATCGAAGAAGCCAAGAATGGGGTTAAGGCTTCTCAGCAGGCCCACACACGTAGCTGCCACTTTTTTGGTATGGGTTTGATAGCACAATGATGAGTCCAGCCAAACTCCCAGGTTTTTAACCAAAGTTTTGGAGGGAGGGATGGGGCCCAGCAAGGAAGGCCACCAATGGTTGCTCCAGCGGCTGGCGTTCTTACCGAGGACCAGGACCTCGGTTTTCCCTGCATTCAGTTGAAGGCAGTTTCCCATCATCCATTGGGCGACTGCGGCCAGTCCATCCCTGAATCTCGCGGCAGAGGTAGAGGGGGTCTCAGTAAGGGTAATCACCAGCTGAGTGTCGTCAGCGTACGACACCAGCGTGTGGTCCCATTCTCTAGCCACCGCTGCGAGGCGTTGAACATACAAGTTAAAAAGGGATGGACTGAGTGCCGAACCTTGCGGGACGCCTTGGTCAATTGAGTGAGACCGGGAGGTGAACGGGGGTGCTGAGACACGGAAGGATCTGTCCGTCAAGAACGAACGAAACCATTCGAGGGCCAAGTCACTAATCCCAGAACGTGTGGCTATTCCGGTGTTTGTCCACTAGAGCGTGGAATGCTTTGACGACGTGTGTGGCATCTCCTCTCAGCTTCCCGTAGTGCGAAGGATTCTGACGTGTGGCGAACGTTTGCGCGTTCTTCTGCTGACGTTTTCATTTCTTGGTGCACCTGAAAGCTGCGTTTGGGAACACAAACTGCTGGGAGTGACGGATACCTTCTCAGACGGTTTACGATAACGGCGGTTTACAGAAGCAGCAGTTTACTACAAGTACTCTTCGTCCATCAAGTGATGTACAATGTTTTTTTTAGGTTTCGGCGTGTGAAGTGTTTACTTTTCACATCTGTTGTTTGGAAATAACTGTGTAGTTTTTTCTTGGGGATATTTCCTTTCATTTTTGTGCATTTTCTTACAGGATAACGCTAGTGCTCGCTTAATTTCTTTTTCTTGTCTTGGTGGTTATTGTTTAGTATTGTTACGCTTTGTGTTATTGATAATTTATTGTACTGTATTATTTAAGATGCAGAGTGTCCAAGCTCCTCCTCCTTTTATACAGCTTCCAGGAGACCCTCCTGTGAGATGGAAGGTTTGGTTTAGAGCATTCACTAAGTATTTAGGAGCTATTGGGGGCATTAGGTTTAGAGCGGAACGAAGGAGATTTATTCTAGAACATAACCTAGGTCTAGAGGGACAAGCTGTTTTAGAGCACTTACCCCCTTTGGAAGTTCCAGAAGGTGAGGAACCCCTCAATGAGTATGATCAAGCGATAGCCATGTTGGAAAAACAATTTGATGTAGAAGGTAGTCTTGTTGTAGCGAGACATACATTTTTTACTAGGCACCAGGGTAATGATGAAAGTAGTGTATCCAATGTTGCTGTGTTACTTATTCTCGCAGCTGAATGTGAGTTTGAACAGTTTACTTCGCAACTGATAAGGGATCAGATAGTTGTTCATTGCAGTGTCAAAAAAGTACAAGAAAAGTTGCTCATGTTAAAAAATCCAACTCTGCAAGAGACTATTTCTATTGTTAACATTATAGAATTGTCTTAGTTGGTTTCTAAAGAATTAAAACACGATAAAACAAGTGTTGGGGCGGTTAAAGAAAACAAAGAGCTATCAGAAAAACAAGTTAATGTTATGCATGGTAACAAGAACATTTCTAACAGACCTGAGGAAAGGTTTAATCTACAAAAGAACGTGTGTATGAAGTGGGGTTTTCAATCACATTTTCCAAATGTTTGTCCAGTGCTTTGTGTCGCGAATGTGGGAAGTTTGGGCATTTTGCCAATTTGTGCATATCTAAGGGCAATCCAGTCAATTCTGTTCACGATGATGTAGATAAAGGTGAACAAGTGGGTGAAATGGTAAGTTCCTTGAGGGACCTTATTGTTTTTGTTAAAGATGATGCTGATAAGTGCGTTGATCCTGTTGTTGAGGTGATTGTTGATGGCAAGTCCATTCAACTCTTGGTTGATTCAGGGGCGCGCATGACCATGATCACGGAAGAATTGTTTGATAGTGTTTGGCAGGATAAACCTTTGGAAGCTCCTGACAGGAAACCTGTATCTTATGAGGGCAGGAAAATTGAGCTGAGGGTTTTTTGAAATTAGGTTGATTTTCAAAGAGAAGTGTATCTCTGGGAAGGTGTATGTGGCAAAGAAAGGACTCAACATTTTGGGGTGGTATCACCAAGGGTTATTTGGCATGACCCTTAGACCAGGTTGGAAGGAGCAAGTGTCGGTTGTGAATGAGGCAGTACAGAGTGAGTGTTTGACGGAATGGAGTGACAAGTTCGAGAGTGTGTTTGCTGACAATTTGGGATGTATTAAAGGATTTAAGCACCGTATTAAAGTGAAAGATCAGTCACCCCAGTAAAGTCCAAATTGCGTAATGTGCCGTACAGCATGAGAGATGATCTGTCGGATGAACTTAAAAGGTTGTGTGAGTCTGGAGTTATCCAACCCGTGGAGACTTCCCTATGGTTATCTCCATTGGTCGTGGCCCTTAAAAAGATGGAAGTGTCAGGGTATGCATTGATTTGCGCAGTCTTAATAAAGAGATTTGGGTTGACTCCCATCCTCTTCCTCGTATTGATGACATTCTTGCCAAATTTGCAGGATGTAAGCTTTTTTCGAAAATAGATCTTTCATCCGCCTATCATCAGGTGGAGTTGGACCCAAGTTGTAAGCATGTGACTGCTTTTGTTTCACCTATAGGCACTTTTCAGTTTAGGAGAATGTCTTTTGGGCTTGCTTCAGCTGCGTCAGCCTCTCAACGCATTATTTATTTATTTTTATTTTATTTAAGAAGTTTTATATAGCACTGGCCAGACCCGAGGGTATCGGAGCGCTTTACAGCAGTCATGTTGCAAAGAAACATAAAATACAGTAATAGTATAAGTATAGATCATAAACGGAGAGTTCCAACATGGTGAGTGACCTTGAGGCGCTGAGGCCTTGGAATGTCTTAGAAGAGAGTTGTTGTTGGGCGCAGAGCTCCTCTTTCAAGGAGGAGTGAACGATAACAAGTTCAGGTACGAGGAGGAGGTAGAAGTCTTGAGGGCACAGAGTCGAAGTGGGGAGAAGTGCTTACTTCAGCGTTTTGGCGGCTCTTATGGGTTCGCTAGGGAACGATCGAGAAAAAGGGCTTTAAGCTGTGTTTTGAATTTTTTAAAGGAGGGGATAGTTCTGATGTGGGGGGGAATAGAGTTCCAGATTTTGGGCGCGTTACCAGCAAAGGACCGGGCCGTGTTTTTTTGTTTGCGTGTTTTCAGCAGGATGAGTAGTAGAGAGTTTGAACTTCTGAGGTTCCTGATCTGACCGGCTTTTTTGAGTTTGGAAGCCAGATATTCCGGTTTACCTGTGTGTAGGGCTTTGTGCGTGAGGCAGGCTGTTCTGAAGCTAGCACGCCATTCCGCTGGGAGCCATATTAGTTCTTTGAGTGCGGGCGAAATGTGATCAAATTCCTTGACTCCTGTGACCGTTCTGGTTGCTGCATTGAGAGCTGTTTTGAGGTGGGCAAGGTGTGATTTTGCTATCCCTGAGAGGACTGCATTCCCATAGTCTGGTCTTGACAACACTAATGCTTGGGTGGCTTGTTTGAGGTCATTGAGCGGGATGAAAGGTTTTATTTTGTTCAGTAGCTTCAGGTTGAGGAAGGCACTCTTGGCTGAGTTCTTAATGTGTTTGGTCATGTCCGATTTTGGGTCTAGCGTAATACCTAGTGATTTTACAGAGTCGGCCAGCGTGAGGTTCCTGTTGAGCGCATCAATAGCTTTTAGCCATTCCTCAATTTGAGGGTTCTCTTCTTTGTTAGAGATGAGGAGTAATTCCGTTTTGTCCAGATTGAGTTTAGGTGGTTACTTGACAGCCAGTGTTGGACTTCTCTTAGTGTGTCGTTGAGTATTTGAATGTCATCAATGGAGGAGGTTTCCAGATAGATCTGTGTATCGTCTGCATACAGATGGAAAGAAATGTTGGCTTTTTTGAGTAGGGTGATTTGGGGTTCCATATAAATGTTGAAAAGTTGTGGGGAGAGCACTGAACCTTGGGGACTCCCCTGCTGACTGGTTGTAGGTCCGACGCAAAACTTTTGATTTTCATTCTTTGGGTGCGGTTGTGAAGAAAGGAGGAGAACCAGTGTAGGACCACCTCCTCGAGGCCGGCCCTTTCTTGAGGAACCTTAATGAGAAGTTTGTGATTGACCGTGTCAAAGGCTGCCGATAAGTCTGGTAGAATGAGGAGGCAGCATTGGTCCGAATCAAGTGATTTGTGGATATCATCAATGACGTTGAGAATCACAGTTTCAGTGCTGCAGCAGTTTCTGAAGCCTGATTGGTGGGAATCAAGAAGGTTGATGCTATCCATGTGTTGAGTTAGTTGTCGGAGCACGCATCTTTCCAGGATTTTGGATAGAAGAGGTAGGTTAGAGACAGGTCTAAAGTTGTTCAGGTCATTTATGTCAAGGCCTGGTTTTTTCAGCAGTGGTGTGACTCGTCCAACTTTGAGGCAATCTGGAACGACTCCGGATCTCAGGGAGCTGTTATTGATTCTGCACCAGAGCGGGGCTAGGGAGAGTTTCAGCTTTTTGGTCAATTGTGGAGGTAGAGGATCTAGGACGTGGGATGAGGGATTGGAGGTGGAGATCAGTTTGACCATCTCTGCCTCCTGAATGGAGTTGAAGGCTGTCCAGGGTTTAGTGGGGGGCTTGGATGCGATGTCTTTAGACCCCGGCATGATGCTCTTGATGGGAGGGGTGATGTTGATGTCCAGAGAGAGCTCAATGTTGGTGGTCCTGTCATTAAAGAAGGAGGCGAAGTTGTCACACAGTTCTTTGGAAGCCTGCACTGAGGACGTAGCAGGCTTGGAGGTTTGTTGCCTAATGATGTTAAAAAGCTCCCTGGGTCTGTTTTTTGCGTTTTCTAGCGCGGTGCAAAAAAACACGTTTTTTTTGTTCTTGATATGTTTGTTGTACTTCCTGCGAGCTGCTCTGAGTTGGTCGTGGAGGATAACGGTAGGGTTGTTCCTCCAGCATCTTTCTGTGGCTCTTAGTTGTCTCCTTTCTGAGTCGGTGTTAAACCATGATCCTGAAGGAGTGATCCTGTTTTTCTTTAATTTCAGGGGGGCTAGTTGATCAAGAGTGGCCTACATATTTGAGTTGTAGAGCGAGGTGAGTTCAGTTGTGGTGAGGTGATCATTGGAGCTGGGGAGGAGCGCGCTTATCCTTTCTTCTAGGACGGCTTGGGGAATCGGAGTTAGATTTCTAGTCCATTTGTGGGGGTCTTGCAAGGGGGGCTGGGATAGCACTTTTTGGTTGATGCGTAATAGGATGATGTGGTGGTCAGGCCAGTCCACAGGGAAGATGTGGATTATGGAAAGTGTACTTGAGGGTTTGGAGGATACAGTCGTCTTCCAAGATGACATTTTGGTTGCTGGCAAGTGCAAACATTCTCCTGACAGACAGGTCTCGAAAGTGCTATGTAGGTTACAGGAAAGAGGTATTATAGCCAAAAAACTTAAATGTGTCTTTGGTCAACAATCCGTAGAGTACTTGGGGCATGGGATTTCGGGCGAAGGTATTCAACCGAGAGAAGGCTTGATTGAGTCCATCCGGAATGCTCCTTCTCCCAAATCAAAGGAACAGGTTTCTTCATTCCTGGGTGTGTGTGAGTTCTATTCCAAATGTATTCCCAAATTTGCAGCTCAAACGGTCCATCTGAGTGAGCTTCTCAAGAGGAAGGTTGCTTTTGTGTGGGACCAGGTTGCCAGGACGAGTTTACTCGCATTAAGGAGGAACTGAGTACGTGTAAGATTCTCCCACCTTTTGATCCTCTTTTACAGTGCATTGTGTCAGTGGATGTGAGCTTGGATTGTTTGGGTGGCACGATTATTCAATTAATAATGGGCAAGGAGCATACTATTGGGTTTGCTTCTCATGCTTTGCGGCCAAGAGAGAAGAATAACTCGGTCATTGAAAGGGAGTTGTTGGCTTGCTCCTGGGCTGTTGAAAGGTTTAAGTGTTTTCTTTGGGGTAAGTCCTTCAAGTTATTAACTGACCACAAGCCACTTCTCCCTTTTCTAAATGGTCACATTGTCAAGGAGCATACTCTGAGGATAGCAAGATTGAGTTCAAGGTTGTTGCAGTACAACTTCGACGTCGCGCACATTCCAGGAGGGACACATACTAGGTCGGATTTCCTGTCCAGATTACCTCTTCCTCTGGCAGTGGAGGAGTTATCTGTCTGTGATGATGATGAGGAGTGTTTGATTCCTGCTGTTGATATTTGTGGTGTGGGTGGTTTTTCCAAGAAGGAATGGTTTGATGCAATGCAATCTGATTCTGTTCTTAAGAGAGTTAAGAAACACGTCGTTTTAGGTTGGCTTAAAGAAAAGCATTTAGATGCTGAACTCCAACCCTTTTCCAAGATTTCTGTTGAACTCACTTTGGAGGGGGGAGAATTAGTCTTGCGAGGTAATAAATTTGTTCCTCCTGTATCTTTGAGGTCACGCATAATTACGATGGGTCACGATGGTCACTTGGGTCAAACCAGCACTAAGAGGAGAATTCGCTCTGTTTATTGGTGGCCTTCGATGGACAGGCAGATTAATGATGTTGTTAAGGGGTGTGTGATTTGCTGCTCGAGTGATAAGGTTATCAAGATTGCCACGCCTCCTATTCAAGTGGTGACACCTCCTACCGAGCCTTGGATGAAACTTGTGGTAGATTTTGTAGGGCCTTTTAATGCTCTTCCCCACAGATACAAATTTGCTTTAGTTGTGGCGTATTATCACAGTAAGTGGTGGAAGGTTCATTTTATGATTGATCCCAATACTAGAGAGGTCATTCGTTTTTTTCAAAGCTTATTTGCAAGGGAAGGCTTTCCCAAACAGCTTGTCTCGGATAATGGTGTGCAATTCACATCAAAAGAGATGTCTGAGTTTTCATCCCAGTCTGGCATTAAGCACTGCCCTGTGGCCTTATATCACCCTCTGGCAAATGGTTTCATTGAGCGCATGAATCGTATCCTGGTTGAGTGTGTGCAGTGGGCTATTTCTAATGGTATTGACATCAAGGAAGCCGTCCATAGCATGCTGTGAGCATATCGCACTACTCCTACTCAAACTATGGGAAAAAGTCAGTTTGAGCTGTTGCGTGGTAGAGTTGCAACTTTTGACATGTGTCCAGCGTGGATGAGAAAGTGGGGATTGCGTTCAAAGGTTGGGGGTTCAGACAGTTTTATGTTTGTTTCTCCTGCTTCAGGTTTGGGTGCAAACAATATCACATCTGGTGCATCTACAGGTTTGGGCACAAACAATACCACACATGGTGCATCTTCTAATTTCAACAAGAGTTCTTTTATTAACAAGATTTCTGTTGGCGATATGGTTAAAATCAAGCTTCCAGTCAAAATGCCCATGGGATTATCAAAGGTCAGTCCTCCGGTTAAGGTGGATGCCATTTCATGTTTTGCTGTAAGAGTCAATTCAAAGAATTGGTGGAATTGTTCCTGGATTTACAAGATTCTCAAGAATGTGGTTCTCAAACTGGGACTTGGGAGTGGTATTGGGGAGGATGGTGATTTGGGTCAAGCTCAAGTCAATTCTGCTTTGATACGCAGGAGTTCTAGGAGAAGTGTTCCTCCTCTACGCATGGATTTATAGTCCTCCTTAACATTTGGACTTGTAATTGCTTTCTTTTGTCTGTATGCATTGCTTTTATAGTACTCTTTAATGTATGGTGTTAAACTGTAATGTTTCTTTTGTCTTTTGTCTTTTCCTTTCTTTATTTCCATCATACGGTTGTTTTTTACAAGGCGACCCTTGTTTTCTGTCATTGTTCCGTTTCCTCTATACCACTGCAACTTTTATGAAAGAAGGGAAATGTTGTAGTAATCTGTTTACCTTCTTGTCTTGGTTGTGATGTCATCCTATGAGCTATGGAAAGATGCTATTTGAAATCCAGGGTCTGCTGTGACAGTTCCCTGGAGGCTGTGGAGACGAACGGTCATTAAACATAGTGCTCTTAAACTTACCTGATGTTGTGTAATCACTTCAATTCCATCTGTCACTTTTTGAATACCATGGTGTTTGGTGGCATTGTCCATCACAATATGTATGTATTTGCTACCTGAAATAGTACAAGCTCCCAGATACCAGCAGTATCCATCCTTAACCTCTAGAACAGAACCCTGACCACTGGCACCTATGAAAGCAGCTGCTTGCAAATCAGTCTTGACCCTCCTATAAAGGGCCCTAAATAGGGCAAAACTTGTCCTGGGTTGCCTGTGTTCTGGTTCAGAAAGCCACTTGCCTGGCAGTTTGGATTGAACTGTACCCATTGGAGCAGGGTCAAGACTGATTTGCATATGGCTGGGTCCAAACTGATGTGGCATGTAGTTTGAAATAACGAAGGATTGGGATGTGCCCCCGAGTAATTACCAGTGGCTGAGAATAATTCAAGGATTCCATCCATCAATTTTTTGTACGCTGTAGTGTTTCACCTAACACCGTGGGCCAGAGCTCCTCAGAATCATTACTGCCCTTATGGTGGATTGTGACCTGCTGGGACTCTTTAACCAGGTTGGTTTCCCAAATAAATACTTTTCATTTGGAGAACCACCTTCATGAGCAACATATATGAAGGTCATAAGGGACGACCTATTAGTGGGTTATTACTTCTCCATTTCCTTCCATCCCCAGACTTACAGATTGGTTGAGCACTTTAGCAGAGTACTCAAGACTATAATAAACTCTCTAAAAGCCCAACTAAGGAGGATTTGGTGCCTCCTCCTCCCTTATTTGCTTTCTGCACCCTTACGCAGCTTCAGATGCTGCGTATGGGAGTTAGCTTTAGCGCTCTTGAGCTACTCTTTAGCTACCCAGTCCAGATTCCCTTACCCTTATCAAGGGAGGTTGAGTAGGCAAGCCCAGGACTACCACAGTTGATGAATGGCATATGAGGTAGGTTTCCTTGAAAAGATGGCCAACATCATGCACAAAGCAAATGAAATCTCCAGGCATATTAGGAACTCTTTACGGAGTGATATGACCAAACAGTCGCTTTAAATGGCTATCAAGAGACTAGGAACTTATACAGCCTATAATAGCAAAATAATCAGGCAAGTCAACTATTGGTTGACAATGGTGGCAACAAACAGTCACATCGGTTTTACAATGTAAACCAGCTCTCAACCTACCATTTGCTGGGTGCAACTAGCAATCCACAGCCTTTCTTCAGAGCAAAAGGAGAGTCAACTTGTCACTGACATGCTGCTGAAGACTGAGAAAGATGACTCTGTGAAGCGAGTTCAGTTCTCCCCTCACCTACATCTCAGCTGACTGAGAAGTGTAGATAAAACCCACCACGGCAGAATTAAACTTGCAACTGGTTAACAATACCTTTTCAATGATGTTAGCCTTGCTTTCCTTTATAAATCATATAATCCTCCCTGCCTTTGATCCATAATGGACTGGTCCTCTTCTGATGATACTCCACCCCCAAAGCTGGTCTTGGCTTGAAGGAGGCCTGGTGGCCATTACTAGTTGCGGGTCCTGCTGACCCTGCTCTCCAGCTGCCTCGTGGCTTGATGGCCCCACAGGGACAGGCCTCTCTCGCTCAGCAGCTTTCCACAGAAATCATCTGGTTGTTGCATGTTGAGACAAGGCTAAGGGGTCATTTTAGGAGCTTGTTAATAAACACAGATATAATGTTTTCAAGAGAATAGTCAAAAGTCTCATTTTAGAAACTGTTTGCATAGTAAGTTACAGGACAAAAAAATATCAAATCTGTTACATATAGTTACATATAGTATCAATCAATCAGTCCCTCAGTGTTTGTAGAGCACACGCTGTCACTCCTAGGGGCATCTAGGCGCTGAGGTGCCGTGTCTCTATCAGAAAGCCAGGTCTTGAGCTTCTTTCTGATCTCTGACAGGGATGGAGCTGTTTGGAGGTGGAGGGTTAGGGCGTTTTAGGTCTTGCCAGCGATGCAGGAGAAGGCGTGGCCCCTGCTGCGGCTGCGATGTATGCAGGGGAAGTGCAAGGGCGAGTGAAGTAGAGCACACATGCATTTCAGGCAGGTGGAAGTTCAGTCAATGGTTGATGTACGATGGTCCTTGGTTGTGTGTGTAGTACTTTGTAGGCGTGAGTGAGGATCTTAAACTGACATCTCTTCGGGACGGGGAGTCATGGGAAGTCTCTGGGGTGAAGGGTGATGTGGGTCCGGTTGGGGAGGTCCAGTATGAATACACAACAAAACAAACATACCCTTTGCAAAACATGAGCCTACATTTCAGGCTCACCCAACCAATTCGTGAGGAATTTCTCAAGTGTGGATGGATCCAGTCTTCCTGGCGAACCACTACTATATCTCAAGGCATTTATAAAAAGTAAGGGGATGGCCTCACAGACCCCCGGGTGTCATGCTTCATCATCGGCCATCATGCACTCGCCAAAGCATACTCTAATGGTGGGTGGGCCCCTCGTCAAAGGCAGAGGGGAATATTTTTTGGAAGGGAACTGAGGGATGGGTAATTTCCTATAAAAATCCCTACCATCTAGCAAAAAGACTATTCTGAGTTTATTATATGGCGGAAGAGGGATGGTTAAAAACAGTAACAGAACAGATGAGACTCAGCTATGGAGCTCCAGTTCTTATTTGGTCGACATGTTTCAGCCCTTAGCTGGCCCCTAACGGGGTCCAGTGCTTTTTTAGGACCAAAAAGTGACCCTATTATATTTCCCTATCTACATACACACACTCTACCGGGGCGGCTCCTCCATGTGGGCGGAGGAGCATTGCCTCACTGCGTTCTCGCAGTGCTAAAAGCAGAAACGTTTCTGCTTCTCGCACTGCGAGAAAGCAGAAAGAAGAGCTTGGTTGGGGGCAGAAGGGTGGGCAGTCCTGCTGCAGGGGAGGAGTGGCTTTCCCACTGTTGTGGGTGCTGACAGTTTGGTCAGACCCAGGGCCGATCAAACCAGTCATACGCACTCTCCTGTTTTCTCCATGTAGGCTGCATGCAGCCTGCATGGAGAAAACGGCCTCCCTATAGACATCTGTGCCGCCGGCTTCCCAGCCAATCACAATGCTTCCATTGCAGCATTGTGATTGGCTTAGAGGAGGAGAGGGAGGCTGCCTGCTACCTAGGACTCGGAGCAGAGAGAGAAGGAGACGCAACGCGGGAACGGAGGCGAAGGTAAGTTTTAATTTTTTTTTTAATTAACCCTAACCACGAGTCATGCTGGCTGCGACTAACACACTATGTACATTCATACAATACCAGATCACTAATTTCTGGTCCATTCTGTCAGGAATTTTTACTTTTTATCATGGGTCTTGTGGAGAAACATAGAAAAGCCATTTAAAATGTTGTTGACATCAAAAGGACAAAACATATTTTACATACATCATAGTTTAAACGAGACAATACATGTGTAATCACCAGGACATATATACACAATTATCAAATACAAATATGGTCAAAATCGCCATATTTGGGTGACCATATTTAGTCTTCCCAGTATGTACATGGCACACTGCAACCAACTGATTCTTGTGTAAGCCTAACAACAAAATCATGCTTGAAAATGCATCATATGAACCCTGGATTTCGTCATGAACACACTGAAAAATTCTCACCGTAGCTGCAAGAGAATCCTACTCCATGAGGAGGGGAGAGGGGGAGCCTTATAGTCACACACGGTAAATAAAAAGATGGTAAATAAAATGACAAGGCTAAGATATGACTCATATCTGGTTGGGAATGCACCATCGCTGTTTGTTCAAAGCAACCCAACTTACTTCGTCAAAGGTTTACCGCCTTTATGACACCTATTACACGGTCTGATCTCCTCCTGGCGCTGCCATAACAATGGCCGTTGTGGGAATATAAGGGGTCAGCTGGTAGAGGCATCAGAGCGATGGTGTCATGGGGAGCGCCTTGGCTAGACTATCGGGGATTGTAGTCCCAGCACATTGAGAAGAATGCCAAGCGGTCCAATCTCCTCTTGGCGCTGCCATGGCAGTGGCCTGTTTGGGAATGAGATGCAGGCCGCCAATCATGACGTAATGCGGAGCGCCTGGCTGGGGATTCTGGTAAATGTAGTACCAGCCCGTGCCCTCATTTATATAGATGTTTTTAGGCTATACAAATTAATGGGTTTGTCCACTATGTCGAGAATGGTAAAATATGGCAAAAGAGGTCCAGGATGAGTCTCACTGCAGTAAAATAGGTTTGCTCTTGTTCCAATTAAGTGAGCAACATATGCAAAGCACAATCATTTTTCTAAATTTCATCAGTAGTGCAAAATGTGTACATAATACTACTCATCAGCAAAATGTTTACGCTCCTTTATACAATATAAAAATGTTACAAAATGGATTTGCTTCATTTTTTAACAGAAGCACTGTAGGGCGGTGGCCAAGTAGGAACACACAAGGATCACGCTGCGGATACTGCGGAAAGGAAGAGCACCATCAAGAAGAATGTCCCACGTAAGGACGGACGTTATCCAAGTGTGGCACCCCCAACCACTTTTCAAGTGTGTGCAGAGGGGGACCACAGAATCAAGGAACTCGCGGAAGAAGACCACCATCAAAGGCAGTAAAGCATCTGTCACTCGAAGATCCCGAAAGCGCTCAAAACACCGGCGAGAGGCTATACCTAGAGGACTCATCCACCGAAGAGGAAGGCAAGTGTTACCGCATCTACTTTGCCAGTGACCCCAAACAGAGGCAGTGCCCTCAACCCACTTGCGACCTCGAAATCCCGGGATCACAGGACACAGCGCTGATCGACACAGGAGCATCCGTCGATGTGATAGGGTGTCAACAGTAAAAGCGGCTGAACCCAAGACCCGCATTGACCCGTTGCATGTTAGGATTCTCACATATGGCAGTCAAACACCCCTACCCCTCAAGGGTAAGATGGCGGTGCAGGTAAAATCAGAAAGCCACGAAATCCCCACAACATTCCACGTGGTGGACAAGGAAGCTGTCATTTTAGTGGGGAGCCATACAGCTGAGGATCTCGGCCTGGTCACGTTTGCCAATGCAGTCAGAACCCTGCAGACCAAGGTTGTGCTAGAACTCTCCCCACAACTGTTCAAAGGACTCGGGAGTATGAAGATGCCACCGATAAAGCTACACATCGAAAAGGCAGTAAAACCAGTCGCCTTGCGACACAGACGCATACCCTTCCATCTCCGACCACTCGTCGAGCAAGAACTCTACAATCTCAAACAGCAAGGGGTCGTAGAAAAAGTTACTGGGCCAACCCCATGGGTTTCCCCCATGGTGATAGCAGAGAAGCTAAAGCAGCCAGGCAAAATCAGGCTATGTATCGATACGCGCCTACCCAAACAGGCAGAAAAGACACCGGACGCCAGCAGTCGACGACATCCTGGCTGATCTAAACGGGTCCCGCTGGTTCTCCAAGCTAGACCTCAACCCAGGATACCACCAGTTGAGGCTAGCCAAAGAGAACCGGTACATCACAACCTTCTTGACCCACATAGGACTGCACCGCTACAAGAGGCTGAACTTTGGAATTTCCTCGGCTGCGGAGATATTTCAGAATACCGTCTGAGAAGTACTATCGGGACTCCAAGGAGAACTAAATGTCAGTGATGACATTTTAATACACTCTGCAACCATAGAGGACCATCACCGTCACCTCCGGGCCACTCTCCAAAGTCTCGCCGAACATGGAGTAACCCTCCACTGGGACAAATGTCGGTTCTTTCAAAAATCCATTGAATTCTTTGGCTACGTGCTCAGCCAAGACGGAGTGAGGGTTGATCCCCGGAAGTCATAGGCCACACAGCGAGCCCCAGCCCCGACGACAGCATCAGAGACCTGGAGCTTCCTAGGGATTGCCACCTACTGTGGGTGTTAATACCGAACCTGGCCATGGTAGCCAAACCGCTTCGTGCCCTGACGAAGAAAGATGCTACCTGGAAGTGGGAAAAAGATGAAGAAGAAGCCTTCCAGAAGATCAAGACAGCACTCCTGGGAAAGACCACCATGGCGCACTTCGACACCACCCAGATGACAGAACATCTGATGGGTGCCAGCCCTGTCGGGCTCGGAGCGCTCCTAACCCAAGAGACGGCCAGAGAAATGGGCTCCACTCGCGTTCACAAGCAAGGCCCTCAGGCCGACGGAAGCCCGCTATGCCCAAATTGAAAGAGAGGCACTAGCGATTAAGTGGGTCTGCAACTACTTCCACTTATTTGTCAGTGGGCACCCCTTCAGAGCGGTCACCGACCACCAACTGCTGATCCCATTTTTTAGAGGCACTGCACCACACTCGCCACCAAGTATCGAGCGCTGGGCGATACAATGAAATGAAATTAAATTAAATTAAATATTTATAAACCGCGCGGATACTCGCACAGAGTGTCCCGGCGCTGATCTCATGGCAGAAGACCTCAGCACATACTAACCCCGCCCATAGTTACTGTTGGAACAACCACGTTTTCAGTTGTTTCCTGAAAGACAGCAGGTCCTGTGCTTGCCTCAAATATAGGGGTAATTTGTTCCATAAACGTGCAGCATGCACCTGAAAAGACCTTCCTCCAATCCGGGATTTTATGAACTTAGGGATCACCATGAGAGATTGCTTAGAGGATCTAAGGACCCGTCGTGGCTGGTAACATTGGATCCTGTTCCTCAGGTACACAGCACCCGTATCGTGGAAAGCCCGATAGGCAAGAACTAAGGCCTTAAACTGAACCCTTTCCCTCACCGGGAGCAAATGAAGTGTTTTCAGGAGGGGTGACATACAACTATAGCACTATCAAATGGAGCTGCTATATCGTCCTGGGGCAAAGAACCCTGCAGACTCGGCACCCACCAGATGTGGCATGGAAAGAATCAGACAGTGGCCAGCTAGGAAAGCTCTGGAAGGTACGGGATGAGGTGAGCACCGCTGCAGATGGCATAGTGCTAAGCAGCTCCCGGATCGTCATCCCTGCAAGTATACAGGAGCGAGCCACAATATTAGTTCACGAAGGACACCAGGGGACTATGATGATGAAGTCAAGGATGAGAGACAAGGCATGGTTCCCTGGCCTTGAAGCAGCAGTGGACGCACTAGTGAGGAACTGCAGACCCTGCCAACTCACCAGCAGCCAGGAGTCCCCGGCACCCATGATAAAAGAAGACCCTGCACCATCCCCTTGGTCATGGGTGAGTCTGGACTTCGGATGTTTTCCGGATGGGCGAGTGACTACCGTCCTGATCGACAGCTACACAAAACACCTGACAGTGGAAGTGATATCGTCTACATCTTTCACCCACCTACAACCAGCTCTTGAAAAGACGTTTGCACTCTTCGGGTTACCGCACAAGATCAAGACAGACTAAGGGCCCCCATTTCATGGAGAGGAGTTCAAAAATCTGTTAGCAGTGCTCAGAGTCCACCACCACCGCATCACCCATAGTGGCCTCTGGCCAACGGTGAAGCCGAACGCTTCATGCAAACCCTCAATAAGATCCTCCAAATAGTGGGGGCGGAGCGGTCCGATCCCGAAGTAGCGCTTCAAAGGTTCCCACGGGAATATCGTAGCACCCCGCACTGCACCACACAGAGGTCGCCTTGGTCCCTGATTCTAGCTGGACCTTGTCGAAACACAATCCCCATGGCGGACAATTAGGTCCCTGAGTGTTATGACCCTGCCAACACCCAAGCACGGCGAGCAGCAAACAACGTGCGGGCCAGAGGGAAAAGGAGAGCGAAGGCTCGCGTAATCACGCCATGGTGTACTGTCCTAGTACGGAGCCGTCGCAGCGGAGGGAAGTTCTGCAGAGCGTATGAACTTGGGCTGTGCACCGTGCTGAAGCTCAATGGAACTGACCTTACAGCCTGGCGAGGAGAAGAGATAATCACCAGGAACATCTCCTAGTTCAAGAGAGTACAAGGGTCAGATGCATGCAGAGATGATGTCTCCTGGACTGGTGGAGAATGGAGAAGCCGCGGTTGAGGTCTCACCCCGTGCCTGGACGAAGAGCAAGCCGTGGCAAATTCACCTCCAACCCAGACTGCAGAGGCTCGACCAAGCATCACCCCAAAGGCCTTGTCATCTGGCAGTCCTACGAGGAGTCCAGGGGATCGCCAACGCATGTACAATCTGAAGCCCAATCCAAGACCAAGCCATAGACTCACAGACTTTATGAGTTTGTGCTGCTGTTGGGGGCTTCCGTGTGCGGCTGGGCTTACGCTCCGCTGAGCACACTTTCCATCTACTTCCCTCTTCAATCTAACGACCGGCCGGGCCTGGCTCCGCCGGCCGGGACTACACCTCCCAGCATTCCCTCACCTGGTGACGCTCCCGCTGATGAGCTTTCCCGCGCCTGGAGGCGTTTAAATCAACGGGCGGTGGCGAGGACTTTGTGTGCTGCTGTTGGGGGCTTCCGTGTGCGGCTGGGCTTACGCTCCGCTGAGTACACTTTCCATCTACTTCCCTCTTCAATCTACCGACCGGCCGGGCCTGGCTCCGCCGGCCGGGACTACACCTCCCAGCATTCCCTCACCTGGTGACGCTCCCACTGACGAGCTTTCCCGCGCCTGGAGGCGTTTAAATCAACGGGCGGTGGCGAGGACTTTGTGTGCTGCTGTTGGGGGCTTCCGTGTGCGGCTGGGCTTACGCTCCGCTGAGCACACTTTCCATCTACTTCCCTCTTCAATCTACCGACCGGCCGGGCCTGGCTCCGCCGGCTGGGACTACACCTCCCAGCATTCCCTCACCTGGTGACGCTCCCGCTGACAAGCTTTCCCGCACCTGGAGGCGTTTAAATCAACGGGCGGTGGCGAGGACTTTGTGTGCTGCTGTTGGGGGCTTCCGTGTGCGGCTGGGCTTACGCTCCGCTGAGCACACTTTCCATCTACTTCCCTCTTCAATCTACCGACCGGCCGAGCCTGGCTCCGCCGGCTGGGACTACACCTCCCAGCTTTCCCTCACCTGGTGACGCTCCCGCTGATGAGCTTTCCCGCGCCTGGAGGCGTTTAAATCAACGGGCGATGGTGAGGACTTTGTGTGCTGCTGTTGGGGGCTTCCGTGTGCGGCTGGGCTTACGCTCCGCTGAGCACACTTTCCATCTACTTCCCTCTTCAATCTACCGACCGGCCGGGCCTGGCTCCGCCGGCCGGGACTACACCTCCCAGCATTCCCTCACCTGGTGACGCTCCCGCTGATGAGCTTTCCCGCGCCTGGAGGCGTTTAAATCAACGGGCGGTAGCTCGTCCCACGAGGACGCACGCGGGACGCGCCGGGCAAAGGGAGGGCCGTCGTGTGGCCGTCAGGGGGTCGGAAGAGGCCGGGCCGTGCCACCACCCTAACCAGCTGAAAAAGGGAGCATCATCGCCACATCTGTTGGCAGGACATTAACGGACTATAAATCGTTTGGTAAGGTTAATGTAAGCGCGCCCAAACTTGTTGTACCCAGTAGTATTTACAATTGTATGGTGTTTAAAGCCCTTGCTGATAATCATGACAAAGAAAAAGACTCAGCCACTAGCGGCGAATGCCTGTAACACCATAGATACATATTTGGTCAAAGTGGTCAGCGCCCTAACCAAGGAAATTGACCGCATAGAGAGACGACTCTCCATGGGGCCTATTATAAATTTGTGTGAACAAATCGACTCAGGCACGAATAGCAGGGAGAATATTGAAATAATAACTGATATCGATCCGGAAGATGGAGCGAACACAAAGGAGAAGGACGGCTCACGAGTGTCCCTAACCTTTGGGTCACCGTTAGCCGCTACACCTTCCAATACTCCACCTCCGACAAACAAATCTAGGGGACCTAGAAAAACGGGGGTTAGAGGTTCAAAACGAAAAAATGAAAATAGGCCTCAACCATTACAAGGCAATATGGCGGTCACAAGATCCAAACGCACCACTTCATTACCTCATAAGAATACCGATTGTGAGGATATTTATGACAAACTAGCCGAGCTCATCCGACCCATCCATGAAAAAATAGATAACTTGACTAGAGAAATACATAAGTTAAGGAATTATGTGGAGAAATTCAACACAGTGACCCAGTCTGACGGCCTTATGATATATCACGACAAAGGTGGGCTAACTGACAACGGTCGTCAGAGTGAACCATATTTACCTGGCCCTTTAAGAGGGTCAACAATTGTTAAAAAGACCCAGTCATCCAAAACTACTGATCCTAAACCCATCCAGAGGACAGAGGCCAATGTTATAACTCCCCCATTAGTTAATTCATATACTGCTTGCCCTACCCCGGATGCAAGTCAGATAGTGCAAGCTAGACCTACCAAACCTGGCACTCTACCCCCGAGTAAATTACTGAGCAAAGTACCAGATAGAGAAATCATCAGATCGGATGCAAGTCAGACAGTGCAAGCTAGACCTAACAAATCTGGCACTCTACCCCAAGTAAATTACTGAGCAAAGTATCAGATAGAGAAATCATTAGATCGCCTAAAGTCCCTGATGTTATTTACCTGCCCCCTGAATGCGCAGCCTACGTTGCAGTTCTTGTAAATATACCTAAACTAAGGCCAACTCAAATCGAAACCCATGACATGCTCAAAAATAAAATTTTACATTGGGTTTCCAGAAACTGTGGTTACCCTATGTATGGGGCTAATCAGATATTAACGACCCAAAGGGTAGGATGGGTTGGCCCTTTGCGAAAGGACATCAAGGGTGACTGTGTCATCATTAACTTCAGAACACCCGACTGGACTTGTGACTCTATCATGAATGCCCCACCTCTTTCTAACTGGGAGCATAATACAACCTTATATCCATTAGATTCCTTCTACAGATCCCCAATAGATAACCCAAGAAATGCCCACAACAACGGCTATCTTTATGATGACCATTATGCAAACTCTTATATACCAAATAACTTTTCTAGATCCTGTGATTACTCTAGAATCCCGACCTCCAATCGATTCCAGGTTCTCGAATCACTGGAGGACGTTGATTGATTCTCAGGATACTGTACTGAGAAGTACATTGATAATATACCTATTCCTCCGAGGGCAGTAAGTGACCACAATAGTCATACCACTAACAGGGAAGCATTATTAGGGGTTAGACCGAGTGCCATATCTAGAACACCACACGTGGTGGAGCCCAATGAAGTACCCTTGAGGACATGAGCAGTAGAACAAAATACTCCTGAGATAGGTGTCGTCAAATCGACAACTAGCCAAATAACACGCAAGATCGCTATATTACCAGAGGCAGGACTTAACATCACGACCTGGAATATAGCTGGCCTCAGTGCGAAGCTGAACACCCCTTTTTGGAATGACTTTATCACACAAGTGTTTGACATTATATGTCTCCAAGAGACCTGGTACAAAGAACCAATTCATGTGGAAGGCTATACATCCCAATGGGTACTGGCAGTGAACTCGGCTGTAGGAAGGGCGAAAGGTGGCCTTTGAATTTTAACATCAACCAAGCTAATCAAGTTTAAACCTAACATTCATCATGAGGTGGCCCCCTATGCCCAGTTACTACGCCTGGAGCATGTCACGGGCAAGGATTTAATTATAATTAATTACTATAATAATACCTTTGATGCACGCAGGGGTCCTATAGCGTATGACATTGGGAGAGAGATTGATAAGATGTTGGCTCTATCTAAGAGCCAACCAGTCCTCTTATGGGCAGGAGATTTTAATATACAGGCTTGCCCATATGCAAAACAAAGGACATGCGGCTTTTTGGGGGAGCCAGACCTTAATGCTAGTATACCATATAACCATTTCCCACATAACGACTATGGAATTGTACTTAACAACTTGATAGCCAAACTGGACCTAGAATTACTTGACTGCTCCACGAAAAAAAGGCAACATTAAATGCCCAACTTTCAAAGGCAGGGATGCCCACTCTAACATCGACCATATCCTCGTCTCCTGCAACACTGCGTATACCGAATTATGGATAACAGAGCAAGCAGTAAGTGACCACAACAGTATCTCTGTAACATTACTGACCTGGGGGCATATACACTCAGACCCCAGCAGTTTTGTTAGAGACATAGTTGCAGAGAGACCCAATGGGGCAAGAATTAAGTGGGCCAATGTTAACCCTGTTGTACCATTGGACGTGATCAAAACCAAATGTACAACAGAAATTGACTACTGTCTAAGTAATGAGATAGTACCAGCCATATTGCTCTCTAAATTTTATAAAATTAACATTGTCATCGAGGGCTTACTGACAGGTAGGAATAGGCCAACGAAAACTAGGTTAGTTGGCTGGTTCGATAATAATTGTACACAGGCCTTGTCGAAATTAAAGGCCGCTCTGGCCGCTAAACCTAGGGACACCACTCATATTAAGGCTGAACGCCATAACTATAAGATTTCCTTGGAAGTTCGGAAAAAAGAAATACAAGAGGAGTTATGGCATAAACTCAATTTAGCGGCAGATACAAATAACAATAAATTATTTTGGGAGACCATTAACTGCCCTTTTTTAAAGAATGACAACATTCCTGAACTAACATCACATGTAAACTGCAACGCCTGGATAGACCATTTTACTAACATTTTTAACCCAGATAGGCTGGTTTTAGATTTTGTAACGAACACCAATTCTGTATGGCTATCGTCACCTTTATCTATCAGTTTGGATGAGGTTTATTTGGGGCTGTCAAAGAGTAGCGGGGGTAAAGCTCCGGGCCCTGATGGTGTTCCCGTGGACTTGTATAAACAGGAGATGAACTTATGGGCACCAATTTTAACCCGCTTCTTTAATGCTGCTATAGAAGGCAACCTTCCTCTGACCTGGGGACAATCTATAATTGTCCCCTTATTCAAAAAAGGGTCCAGGTCCGAGGCACGTAACTACCGACCGATCTCCCTCCTGGACTCATCAATCAAAATCCTGAGCAGAATCCTCCTCAACAGACTAGAAATATGGGCAGAGGATAACACCATTTTATCGCCAGTTCAGTACGGGTTCAGGAGGGGATTAGGTACAATGGAGCAGTGCCTGAACCTCGACCTCATTATAAACAAATACACTACGGTCAAAAAAGGGAAGTTATTTTTATGTTTTGCTGATCTTAGCAGCGCTTTTGATTTGGTCGAACATTCAATTTTATGGCCTATACTATTGGAGATGGGTGCACCAAAAGATATCGTACACTTCCTGGCTAGAGTATACGAAAGGCTATCCAGTAAAGCGCGTTTTGGGTCTAATGGGGAATCTACACCTTTTTTTAGAGTGACCAGAGGCATCAGACAAGGTTGTGTTTTAGCCCCCCCTGTTATTCTCCTTATTTATTAATCAAATTGATACAATCCTGTTACCACAACAAATCCTTAGACAGGTCCCAGCTGATGCCCCTCGAATAGACGGCGATCCAATCCTAATACTGTTGTATGCGGATGATGCCGTCCTCTTGTCACGTACCCAAATCGGCCTCCAACGCTTAATTGACAGCTTCCTGCGGTTTATCGACAGCAGGAAGCTGCTAATTAATAAAGAAAAAACATTTGTAATGTCTTGCGGGAGGAAGATTGGGGTTAAAAGGACCTTCCACCTGGACGAGGCAAAAATTCAAACCGATAACAATTTTTGTTATCTTGGTGTTACATTCTCTGGTGATGGGAGATGGGACAACGAATGTGAGAATGTGCGCCTTAAAATGGTAAAGAATAACAACGGCGTATTTAGATTTGCCTCCAAGCTTGGGAACCGTAGAATTAAGGAAATGATCTCGATTTACAAAGCCAGATGTCTATCATCTGCTTTGAATGGGGCTGGTGTGTGGGGCCACCATACCCATTGTGGTAACCGTATCCAACTTGACAAACTCATTTTTGAGACGTCTATTGTGTGCCCCTGCATCAGCCTCTACAGAGCTAATCCACAGAGAAGTGGGTTTAGATTATATTAAAGATCTTGTAGCTTTACGGCCACTGGCCTTATGGTGATCTATGTGGTCCAAAACTGAAACCATTTTCACCCAAATAGTAATCAGAGATTGCCTAAGGTTGGACCACTGTTTGCATATTCCCTGGCTCAGACACATCCACTACTGGTATAAGCTTCTTTTTAATTTGGATTCTTTTTCTGCGCCGGACGAAGCTGCCAGTATATCTAAATCAGAGCTTAAGGTGACCTTTCTATGCAACTCAAGAAAATCTAGAGAACCTGTTTGTGCTAAACAATGTACCTCCGTTTTTTACTGTGAAAACAATGTGAGTGAGGGTTTCCAGCTATATTTAACGGAGGTCTGAAGAAATTCTCACTGTTTTGTTCTTACTCGTTTAAGGTTTGGTATAGTACACCACCTTGTGTCTTTCCCCATTATTAGGCAGCACAGTAACACTCCATGCCCCTGTGACGATATATTCAAACAGAGTTGCTGTCATTTTATGCTGTTTTGTAAATTCTATACTTTTTTAAGAAGATATTTTTTAAAACCTATCTTTTTAAAATATAATGTCCGGTCTACCAGGAACGCGATGCAGTTAATGTTTACTCGGAAAGTGCAGATATATGTTTTTATGTAGCTACTTATATTTTAAAATGTATGGCCGCCAGAAAATCTATTGTTATTTAATCATTTAGAATTTTTAGCAAGTTGCATCTGTCACTCTGCCGAGTAGAGCAGAGTCTTTTCTTTGCGACATTTTCACATGTTCCGATACGGGAACTGCACCTTAGATAGCGTATTTTGCACACTACTCAGCACCTTAGCAACTAGCACATGTCAATTTACTGAGTTTACCAGAGCCTTCTCTTCTTGTATCTACACCGACAATTCTAATATGTATTGGTATTGTTAGAGGAGATTGTACCCTAGTTAGTATGTTTTGTACATATTTAATGTATTTGGTATATGTACTTTGTTCCTTTTATTGTTTTATTGAACGATTGTTGTATGTTTTATATTTTATGTCTGCTATATGGTTGTGCAAACAAACCGAATAAAGCATTTTGAACTGAACTGAACTGAGTTGATTTATTTCATTTGTTTTGAACATTAACTTGGGATGGGATGAAGCGGTCTAGATCCGCTGAGCTCAAGAACCAGGAACCTTGGCCCGGAAGGGCCTCCACACATTGTATCACTCTCTGGCTAGGCGTGGCAAGGGAGCTTAAATAAACGAGCAGAGGTCGCTCGTGACTTCCGACCCACATAGTATACCCAAGTGGCTGTGTCTCTGTTACGCTCCAGCTGCTAGGCCATCGCTGTGGCGCGTAGCAGCACCACACCAGTGATACTGAGTCTTGGTCACCCTGCTCATGGATGACATAAAACATTACCTCTGTTCCCCAAAACGCGGTCCATGAGTGTTGCATCAGATACAATATTTACGGTCACACTAAATTCTGCAAAAATACTTTTTTCAAATGTGGACCACTTGTTTCCTCACAAACAAACAGCAAATGACACACAGGAACGGTCAACATTCTATAAATTATGAAGCTGGCCCAGCTGGGCACATGATGTGTATACAGACGAACCAAATGCATGCCAGATCAGGACAACAATCAGGACAACAATCATGAGTTCTGTTTGGATGAGCCTGGCGTGGATATGCCCTCCTGGGCCTAGGCTGGATTCGAACCCAATACAACACGCCACTTTTGCTGCTACGCGTATTTCCTGCCTTCGCTTTGTCAAGCCGACTGTTCAAACAGTAAAACATGAGGCGATCTCTGCTGAAACGGCAGATATTTGCTCATAGCCTGGCGCTTCTCATCAGCGCCTCCAGCTGCCCTTGCAACTCGTGCCACCAATCACGCAGCAGGCACAACCTCCAAATGTGACATGACGGACTCCTGCTGCAGGTGCTGCCGCTGCCCAGCTGGTGCGTCGGCCTCTGCCAACGCCTGCTACTGACGGATGAGGTCTGGAGAGATGGCGGCATTGGGACTGTCGGTCAGCTGCGAGCGGCGCGTGCAGGGCATCACCGCAGAGCACGCACGCGCCGGGCCTCGCGCGCAGAGCTGCGCTCACTCTTCCGCCCTCCGTCAGCAGATCTGAATCAGCTGCGTCAAGCCTTCTGCGCTCCTAATACTTTTCTGTCACAATACACATTTACGGATTATAAAAAGCACATTGCTGATTACTGCACTTTCAGCGAACTATAAGAATTCGGTCTGTTCCACTTCTTCAGCGTTCTAGGAGGCGGTGTGCTTGTCAATAGAAATGACTCAGTTTCTTCCAAGTTACAAACTCGTGGCCATGTGCCAGGTGTGAGGAGTGTGCGCCAAACGGGCCCAGGACAGGGTTCTAAGCACACTTGTTCTATTGGTTTAGAACGGTGAAAGATTACGTTATGCCCAGGGCACAAGTCCTAAAAAAAGAAGTGGGGGGACTAACAAAGTTAGGCAGTATGCAAGTGAAAGCATCACAGCGCATGATGATGTTACGACGCCTGACATTGCACGTGACATCACAGGAAAGTGACATAACAAGAAGTGACATCAGATATTAAGACCTCACATATATGTTTATCAGGTATATCATGAGAACATTTAAGCGCACTATGATATTTAACAAATGAGATTTTGCGTTGGGTTTGTGCCAATAAAGTGACGCAATCCTGATGTAAAATCTGGGCCCCAACTAATACAATTATTTTTTTTAAACCCTGCCAAAAAGATTTTGACAACAAGGAGAAGCATGTCAGTGGATCTGTTCTGCTTAATTGGCGGAAAAGCCTGCATATTAAACTATTCGATTGGGTTGAGGCATCTAGTGCACAATCTCAGGGAATAGTAGTAATGGTGAGATAACTCTGGAGGTTAACGCATTTGTGGGAGAGATATGTGTTTTGTGAAATCCCAGATTTGAATCAAAGTAGCATAAGGTTAATGTGTCTCCTGCTAAGCACATCAGGTAACATGCAGATGACAGATTTTTATTTTATGTAGATAGGTTACTGCTCTTAAGACAGATCCTTTTATGACTTGCAGTTCATACATTGTAATCCTTCTAATATGGTACAGTGAGGTATGAAGGATGTGAATCCTACACCTTGAAGCCCTGTCTCATGTCACTCATCTTGTACATTGATTTACACACTTACATGATTTATTGTCAATGTATAATGTGTATGTTTCGTAAAGAACTCTGACACCCTCCATTAAGTTGTGTAGCGCTATAAAAGAAATAAAACAGTGCTATTGAAATTGTTATTTGTGTAAATACTGGAACAGACCAACATATCTGACATTCTTAAAGTGCATGCACTTATATAGAGGGACTGAACAAAGTCAAAAGCATGCCTCTCTTAAGTACCTGAGAAGAGATAGCAAGCTGTGTGCCTTTGTTTCCCCTCTGGTGCATTTACTTTTAAGTATGAAGCTCCTGGCCGTCTCCAGTCAGCATTTTTAAACAAAAGGAGGCCTGATGGCCTCTTAACTTCAGCCATTATCTTCGGCCCCACTGGAGGTGAAAAAAAAGCCCCCTTGCTGGCTGCACTTTGCTGCTGCGAATGGAAAGCAGACAACGTACAGGCGCTGCTGACTGTGTCCTAGTGTCTGAAAATTACACCAGGACAAGTTCAACATACTTCTGTGGGGCCAAAGGTTTTGGCAGGGTGGACAGCGTCCCCCCCCTGAAAATAGCAGGTGGACGCCGTGTACCCGCATGTTCCCCCGACTTGTGCCCTGGTTATGCCATCTGTACAGTGAAGATTTCTCGTGCGGCCACGTGTACTCTAAAGGCAACATGATATTTTTATAAAAGGGGTACAGATGCATAATTTATTTATAGTGATATCTACATTATTTAGTGTTTAGTATTTTGGAGAATGTATGACACTGGGTCATATGTAATTTAAAAGATTTATAAAATGCACTTCATTTTGTCTACTTCTTTTAATCATATGACCTACCATTTAACTGAGTCTTTCGGAGCTGGAAAATACCATTACCTGTACCAAGGAAACAAAAGTTTAGAACAGTTTCAGACTAAGGCCCTAATTACGAGTACGGCAGTCCATACACGTGGTGGTGGTCCGATGACCGCCGCACTGCAGGACCGCACGCGGTATTAAGATTGCGGCGGTCGGACTGCCCTGAGACTGCTGGGATCAAGGATCTCGCTGGGCCAGCAATCTTTCCCTGGCAGAAATATGCTTGCGGTACCGCAGCTGGCACCGCCGAGCATATTCCGAGTTGACGTTTCACCTCCCTCTTCATGGCAGTGAACCTGCCGTGAAAAGGGTGGTGGACTGGCAACAAAGGGGGCCCTGTACTGCCAGATTTGGGCCTGGGGGTACATGCGGGGGGCACATGTAGTGCCTCCTGGATTTGCACCCCCTTCCTGCGTGGTGTGGCATTCATGCCACACCGCGCAGGAAGGTGCTGTCGGCGATATGAGAGCAGCGGTCTGCCTGTTAGACTCTTTTACGAGCCTGACAGACTGCCGCTCTCAGACCACCACAGGACCGCCCACTGGACCAGGAAAAAATTATTGATCTGGAGGGTGGTCGCACCATTGCACCGTCCACTGTGGAACCGTCAAACTCGTAATCAGGCCCTTAGGTATTTAGAAAATATGAGCAACTTGTAAAAAGTACATAAGTATATAAACGCATGCTATGCATGGTAATATATATATTAACAATACTGTAGTTCCGTTCAATGCCATACAAAACATAATGTCGCAACAGCAACATCTACAGTTGTTGCTGCCTGATTAAGGTAAACTTATTTTTTTATCTAGAGGACATAATAAGTGTATTTGTAAAGCGCATGTTCACCCAGAAGGATATCTTGCCGCAGAATAACACGTTTATTGTTACCCAACTCAATGGTACCCATTTTATCGACCTCAGGAATATGAAAGGCTAAGTGGCCCTGCCAAAATTTGAACCCGTGACCATATAGTCAAACATAGGCCCATACAGTGGAAGCATTAGTCCAGTAACCCACAAGGCCCAGCTACAATGAAGCCAAGTGGTTCATCAAAAGTGCCCATTACTCTTCAAAAGTATTTTTTATGCGCTTAAAGTGTAAAAAAAAAACGTCAGTATACATTAAATTATGAAAAATACTATTACTTCTAATGATCAAAAGTGAGGAGCAAATTATTTTCCCTTCAAAAATTGTATTTGGAAATCAACATCTAAATGTACAACTTTACACTCAGGCTCGCATATACCTGCTATGTTCCCTGCACATCATCAAAATTACGCATTCTTCACAGAGATTTCCTGGGAATGATAACTAATGTCTGCAATAAGCCAACGTGATGACTGGTTAACTGTATATATTCAATGCTCTGAGGCTGGTTTTTCATTTGTGGGCACTGTACAGCAAAGGTAATTGCACAAAGTAATCTGCCATCTTCTCGACCAACAGCTGCATAGCCATAATAGCAGAATCCCACCAGGAAATCCACAGAACCCTTGAAGAGCTGGAAAGTGCATGTAAATGGTTCAGGATGTGGGTGGCAGGTGTGTGGAAGAGGAGACCAGATGATGCAGGTGTACTGATGCAGAGACTTGAATAAGGTCAGTTGCATGCAGGCCATCATATAGCTCAGCACAGATTTTGACATATCCGAACAGGAAAAACAGAGGTCTTTAAAATAAACGGTCCAAGAAGCGAGAATATTGAAGTACTAAAACTGGTAGATGAAGTGATAAGCAAGACTAATATGAACATGTTACATCAACTAAAATCATCAAGACATCATCACACAAGATACTTGTTGGACTTGGCCCTTTCTGCATAGTCATCCTAAGACTTTTTGCCTTCCTCCTCCTATTTGTGCTGAATTAGTACTTGTTGGCCTTAGGATTCTGCACACTTTACTACTGCTAACCAGTCAGTCAGTCAGTCAAATAACTTTATTCGATTTGAATGAATCATAAAAGTTCACAGAAAAAAGTATGCATTCAAGAATAAAAGTTTCTACACCAAAAATTTAAAATAAACAAGACAAAGACAGCTTACGGTCTGATCACATGGCCCCTAAAAATTACTTTTACATTGCATAACGTTTCCTTATTATAAAAACAATTTTTATAAAACTAAGCACAGAACACTAACCAGCTAAGTGCTCTCTCCTTTAAGCTTGGTAAAATTGGCTTATACCAAATTGGCATTTTTGATTTACTTATCGGTCCCTAGTAAAGTGGTACTACCTGTGACCAGGGCCTGTAAATTAAATGCTACTAGTGGGCCTGCAGCCCTGGTTGTTCCACCCACTTAAGTAGTCCTGTCAAACATGTCTCAGGCATTCCATTGCAGTCTGTGTATGCAGTTTCAAACTAACATGTCGACCTGGCAAATAAACCTATTGCTAGACCCAAACCTTCCTTTTTAATACATGTAAATCACCCCGGGGTAGGCACGGTAAGCGGGGAAAGCAGGGTGCAGTGTATTTAAAAATTTGAATGTGGACTTTTAAGCTTTACATGTCCTGATACTGAAAAATTCGTTTTTCACTACAGCAATGCCTACCTCTCTCTTAGGATAACATTTGAGTTGGATGTATGACGTTACAACGCATACATTTACATCGCGGTACATAACATCGCGGTTTTGACAACGACTTAACGACTTGCGTTGGAGGGCGCTGGACTTAGGAGTAGTATAATTTACTATTCCAACTCCAGTCTACGTACAGTAGGGAAGGTGTTAGATAGTAAATTATACTATTCCTTGTCCTAGAGCGCCATCTAGCGCAAGTCGTTGTAACGACTTGCGTTGTAAAAACCGCGATGTAATGGCATCGCGATGTAATCCCCGCGTTGTAAACGATGTTTCCCTTTGAGTTACAATAGTACATTTAATAAGCTGTAACTTCCATTAGGGAACAGGTAGACAGGTCAAATTTGATGTCTAAAGTATTGTAGTTAAAAGCCCTCTCTAATGGTAAAGTTGGATTTTAAATCCCAATTCCATAAATGCCACTTTTAGAAAGTTGGAATTTTCTTATCCTAACCATTTGGTGCCTGCTGCCTGATCCTGGGTCACATGACTAGGTGTAGCTGGCAGTTGGTCTTTGTGTTTTGCTCTTAGACAGTTAGACAAAGGGAAGCTAGGTGGCAGGATGGTCTCCTTTCACACTTGCACATCACAAAGGCTCCTCCTGAGCCCTCTCACAAAGGGCTTGTCACTAATTTATTGTAACTTCACACAAGCTGGGGCCAGGACCAAGAGTAAGGGTATGTCTAACACCCCAAGGGGTTGAGCCCTCCAGTAGCTTCTCCAACTTAAAATTAGGCACTGGATGTAAATATTGGACCACAGACCGCCAACTCTTTAGTATACTTTTGGACCTGAGGATACTCTGCTGTGCTGCTGAAAGGACTGCCACTCTGCTGGACTGCTGCTCTGAAGGACTGTTGCCTTGCTGTGCTGCGATGCTGTATACTGCCCTTCTGCCTAGGAAGAAGGACTGGGCATGCATCTGCTGAACCCAGGACCACCAGAGTGGCTCCAGGGGCTAGTTGACTGGCCTTCTGACTTAAGCCTCAGGGACAGATGGCTCCAACAACCTCGACCCCAGCACTTGGACCCTTCCATCTTTTATTCTACCCTGCCAAGTGGTGCTACCCCAGGCCTGGACCCTTGGAAGTGGGTCTAAGATGCTCTGCCAGCCTCTGTGGACCCAGTGGAACCGATTTATTGCTGCTGTGTAGCACAACCTGAGCAGAACCTACACACCGCTGCTGCTGCGTGGAACTTCCCCGACACAAAGACCCACATTGCCTTCACTGCCCACAGCCTCTTCAGAACCGCCGATGTGGATCCTTGGTGCAGGCCCTCGCATCCCTAATTGATGGCAGCCTCGATGATGATGGCGGACTTCGCATCGCAACCTCGCAACCTTGTAATTCCTCAGAACCGATGCATTGCCCTGACTACGTGACGCATTCTCGATGTCGGACTTCGCATTGCATGCTCTCATTGACAAGTCCTCGAAGATGATGCAGGACCTCGAATTACAGCCGCGTCGAATCCCGTAACCAACGCACCACTTCGGTTGTGCGACGAGGACGCTAGTAACGCTCTGCAAAGCAGGATTGAAGGTACTTTTTCAGCAGTCCTATCGTGGTCAGCCAGAACTTGTGACTTTGTCCCAGTCCAGCGCGACCAGATATCCACAGTTGATGATTTGTGCTTTTTGGTGCTATTTTCACTGAAACCTTTAAAACTGCCTAAATCCGGGTCTCCTGATTGGATTTTTGTTATATTGCTCTTCTTTCATTTATTAAAATTGCTCTATTTTTCCAACTTGTGGGATGGTTTTTGTGAGTAATTTTCACTTTATTACTGTTTGAAGTGTGGCACAAATATTCTACATTTTGCCTTTAAGTTAAGCCTGACTGCTCTGTGCCAAGCTACCAGGGGGTTGAGTATAGGTCAATTTGGGGTTTGCTTGTGCCTTACCCTGACAAGGATTGTGTTTGCAGCTTGATTATGGTTTCACCCACCTCAACCAGTAATCCAATTTCTTACAGTACCGAAATAAGAGAGGTAGAAAGGGAAGATCCCCAAATAACAGCAATGTCACTGTCATGACAGTGTTGGTGGTCTATCTGGAGTACCCTTTCCAGAAGACGTGGCCTTGCTGAGCCAAGAGCGGGTAGGAGTATATTCAGAGAGCTCCCTTCCAAGCTCCAGCTTTCTATTTGGTGTTTGCAGGTGTGTTTTAGTGTAGAAAGATGCAAGCACTTGTTTGCATGTTGCAGAGAGTGTCACGGTGGCAGTCATCGCTGAGAATTAAGGGAGTAAAGGTGTTGCTGAAATGGAGCAATCCATGTAGCTCTTGCTGAGGGAGGCAAGAGTCACATGTTATTTGAGTGCAGTGAATGGTCTGCTTGACTGTGCCGCACATGGATATGTCTATGGATTAAATGAGCTGGTGAGTGTCCATTTTGGAACTATCAGCTGTGTGACCTGCAAAACATGTCCATTAGCATATAGGTAGTCATTACATTGCTTAATACAAGTATGAGACACCTTTGATGCTGCCTGAAGCGAAGTTAGGTAAACTTGCTTTGGCTGTTGACATTTTGCTTGTGTTCACAGCATTGTGATGCAACATTTTCAGTTGTTGGTTATAGTTACTCAGTCCATTGTAGGTGGAGTGCTTCAAAAAATGGTTTTATAAAGGGTAGATTTGGGTTACAGTCACTTTCTATGTGAGTTCCTCAAAGTGTTTTCCTAATAATAGCGGCTGAGATAATTTCAACCATGTACTCTATGAGAAAGTTGATTATTAGTTGAGGTGGATGGTACTGCACCACAATTAATGATGTCACTATCATTGTTAGGCCAAGAAAAGGTTTCAGTAATTTAAACCTGAACTCAACCCCTGGTAGCTAAGGTACAGAGCACACAGGCTTACCGTAAGAAAATGTGTAAAGTATTTAGAAGGACCAAACAGTTGAAAAGTCAAAAACACAACACAGTAAAAGTCCCAATCCAATTTATAAATATAAAAAATCATTTATCTTATGTTAATATCATGCACCAATCACCCCAGTGGTGGCTAAGGATAGACACAACAGCTGGACCAGAGAGCAAGATTAAAATAGGTGAGTCTTTACTAATTTCTTGAATGTGGTCTAATCCGTGCACTGACGAATGTGAAAAGACAAATGATTCCAGTAGGTGGGGGCCATGTAAGAAAAAGATCTGCCTCCACACCTTGATCGATGAATGTGGGGAATGGTAAGTAGCTCTTTATTCATTGATAGGAAATTCCCACAGGGAGATAGTGTTTAAGCATCTGGTGTAGATAGCTTAGTCCTTTCCCAACTAAAGCTTTGTGGCTGAGGCAACAGATCTTAAATGGAATTCTCTTTCTGACCAGAAACCAGTGTAACATTCTTAGAAGAGGATTAGATGCAGCTCTGGGAGGGCGATTACAAATGAGCCGTGCAGTTGTGTTTTGCACAATCTGTAGTTTACAGAGTAATGTCTCATTGGCAGAAGCCAAAAGAGCATTACTATAATTTAATGAACAAATAACTGAAAATATGAATGTTTAAAGTACGACAAAAAAATACTGCCAAAAAGCGCAAAGCACCAACTGCAGGCCACTGGTCATGCCATACTGGAGCAAGCCAAAAGTGACCCCATACAAACCGGAGGCCAAAGGAGTAGTACAGCTCGGCCAAGTGGTTGGACTCCAAGGTGGTAATAGAGAGGAGGTTTTCCATCACCCTCCATGTACTTGGAGACAGATAAAATTGCTGAAACTTTGGGAGTGATCAGCATATGGAGTCAATTGATTTTTACAATGAAGCAATGGCCTCCCCAGATGACCAGCAACCAATACATTATTGAGTGCAATAAGACTGACAACTAGGGAGAGACGAATGACAATGGTATGGTGCTTACACCACTGTAGGTTGTGGCTCATTGCTAGGTCATCTTGTTATGAACAACTAAATTGCATAAGGTGCGGCATCTAGGGCACAAATTAGCTCTTCACCCAACATTATATCTGCTATCAGATTTTGTTTAACTGCATGATCAGATTTCTAATCGACTATCAGAAAAGTGGAATATGTTTTGGGCCAGTGATTACATAAAAAGAAGGATTCATAGTGCTGCACTCAATGAAGTTGGTTGAAACAAACTCAGTTTGCTTTCTGCTTGGACTGCAGATTTGGCAGTCCCGCTTGAGCTAGTGGGTGGTAAATAACCATGGGGCTCCTCGATAGAGACTCCGGGGCTACTGACTATTTAATTGCATCAGGCTTCAGTCTCCCAGCGGCAAGTCTCAAATATGGTGCCTTCAGGGGAATTACTGAGCGCTATGTGCAGACACAATTCAAATTGCTACGTCTGCAGTTTCTTCTAAGATCCGTATGAAGATGCTTGTTTCAATTAGGACACGAAGTACAAGGTATAAAATATCTCTTGCAAATGGCTCATGGTTGCACTTGTAAATGCTGACTGTACTGATGCATCCCAGTTGTAATCTCAACTGCATGGCTGGTGACTGAGTTCTTGCTGGGCCCTGTTCCAAATCAAGCAATTGTACAGATTAACTAGTAACTTGTATTTCTACACTCATGTAAAGCAAGGGAGGTTGAGTTTTCCACAAGCCCTGCATCTAGAAGGCATGGCAACAAAGTTTGTGTTGCCCCTGTACAAGATTCATATTCTACAGGAAAAAGGTGTCCCTTGATAAACCCCTTAAACCGGCTTTATTGCAAAAAAATGACAAGTCAACAAACATACACTGCACAGTACAACTGAGGTGACTACTGGGCAGCTGGAGTTACTTTCAGGTAAATCACAAAGCCTTCCGTGGGAATGGATGGTGTTGCAGCCCCGCCATGTTAACAGTAGTTCAACACACCTTAAAAGCATATATCCCACAAATAGCAATCTTCCATGATGGACTGACTACAAGTCTACCGTATGTGAGACATGCCTCAGTTGACGTATCTGCGTGACTGGCATCCATTAAGATTTGACTGAAATGGAAGCTTGGTTAGTTCCATTCCATTCCATCCTTGCTCAAAACTCACAGCTCTCCATGTTTTGAAAGCCCTGCTAACCCTTCATAGAATGCTAATGCAGTGTCTACTGCCAACTTTAACAAGGCCACCATTGTGAGTGATGATTGCTGTTAAATCCCATGTTATCATTTTTTATAGAGCTGTGACCTGAATCTGAGTACAGCACAGAAATAAACAACCAACAAGGACCATTTAATAGTTCTGTAATAATTAAGTGAGCAAAAGGAAAAAATGATACTTCTGAATCATTACCATATCACTTAACCAACTTGGAGACTACTTAAGCGCCACCAATGAAAGGATGATGATCGATCATAATAATGCTTAATTCTGCAAAAACCTAGATCACCACCTGCGGACAATGGAACAACTAGCAACCTACAACAATTGCGGCCAAATGATTGGAGGCTCTGCTAGACGACCGCAAGTGAAGTAAGAAACCTCAGAATTACCATGGGCTTCAAGCTGTCCTTGACCTTACATGTCAATGGAGACAATGGGAGTACTTTATACACAATGCTGACACTAAGACACATCTTTCCTCATCTGGGATACCATCAGAAAGTAGAAGCCATTTTCATCTTCGTAATATCCTGGGTAAATTATACAAACATCTTGTACCTGGGAGGTCCATGCTTCCTGCTACATAAATTGCAAAGGATTTACCACACTACAGCAATAGTGATACTACACCTTCACCCAAAGGTACACATGCCACCAGTGATTCAAGCATAGCACTGACTGCCATGAGCAAGCTCTCTATCTTTAAAACACCATACATCATCCACAGTCATTCAAGCGAAGGGCCTGCAGCATCTACAGGTAAAGGTTCAGGGGGACTCCCAGAAAGGGCACTGTTCATTAGCCCTTGAGGCTCGCTTTGTTTATTATGACTAGCTGATGTCAAGATATGCCCTCTCCCTGTGCTACAGGGACATGCTTATGGTCTCCCCATGCTGCACAATAGCAGTGGCAGACGTAGAGACAGAGCCATCATCCTGGGAAACTGGTTCACGGACAGGCAATAAAATAATCATCTGACCAAAGCTTATTGGAGGGCAGTGGGATTTTGCCTGTTGAAGTTCTGACACCTGGTGGAAGTGGCTCTGTGGAAAGGAAGAGAAGCTTAGTGAAATAGTTGAAATCCACAGAGTTGAGAGGTATGATTCTGTGGATATTATTTGTGGTGATGCTTGTGTGCCCTTTCCAGACCTCAACCCAGAGATCCTTGAGGGAAGGAACCTCTGTTAAGGATTTAGCTTGAGCATGAATATTCAGACCCACTTACCTACTCGCTGCACTGGAGGGTGGAAGACGAATGTAGGGTATTCCTTCAAGCAAGTGGAGGTAACAGGTAAAGGGCGAAGAGTGAAGAATACAGGCTGGCTATTGTAGAGCCTTGTAGGGCACCTGGAGTGGGGATGTTCCATCCAGAGTTTGTAATCTGTAAAGTTTGTGTGGGTACTTAAGTTAACAAACCTTTGCCTCAGCTCTCTTTCTCAATGTGGGTTCTTACACGCTCAACTGGATGTCTTACATTGTTAATGTTGTGGGGTATAACACAATGATAAAGTTGTTTATTGTACCACCGCCTGACTGCATGGGTTGGTTACTGTTGTAAAGTTGCTCTTGTATTGGAAGTATAGGAATTAATGGAACTTTGCTACTTATTCCTGAGTATTTAATTTTTCACATTTTTTATTACAATACTGATTATTTTAATGAATTAGGAATTAGTTGTAGTATTATTATTAACATTTGAGAATGACATTCAAAAGTTACAAATTCAAATACACACTTCTGTAGAATACAGCAACCAAAGGCAGGAGGGGATACATAAAAATTATAAAGCTATAAGACAGCATACAATATGTAGTATTCAGGTCCAGGCCAGTTGTGATGATTTAAGAAGATTTATTCCGTTGGTTACAAGATCAGTAATACAGTAGTATTCAGCCCCACCAGGAGCAGCCAGCAAGGCGCTCAGCCCTTCTCAAACTGTGCATTTCATACACTAACACTCTATGTCACATCATTCTCTAGAGGATTCCACTGGTGGAGCAGTAGATGACAAGAACAGAATTATAACCAAGATACTACATATCCTCCTTTCTTCCATAAAAAAAACAGAAAAGAGAAATATGAAATCAGATGTAGAAGCTAGAAGAACAAAATAGAGAGAAGAGTACTAGAGAGAAATCAAGCAGAGGCAGAGAGAAATAAATAAAGAAAAGAAAAATAAACCATCAATGAGTACTCTCTGTACACCAATTGGCAAGGTGAGTAAGCGAGAGAGCAATCCACATCAGGAGAGAAGCAGAAGATGACAGAGAAGAAAATAAATATATTATACAACACATTCTTCTCCATAATGTAATAAACATTTGAGTTAAATAAAATAGAAGAGTACTGGGCTACAGTGTTGAGAATGAAAAAGAAAACAGATGAGACAAAAACGCCCAGCGTAACGTGAACCAATGCACTATAGCTACTGTGTAAGACCAAAACTACAGACCCATGAGGGTAACTGTAATAATGTGCATAGGTAACAACAAGAGAAAATCAAACTATTGTGCACTGTAGAATAAAACAAACAACCCACACTAGACACCTTAAGAAAGGTAAGAACGTGCACTGTAGTGAAGGTATAAATAATGTAATGACATATGTAATGTCATGTACTTGTAAGGATGCACCTTAAAAGGAGGTACAGTGTTATGCACTAGATGAAGGGAAGACCCAACAAACATACCTTCGGAGAGGTCCAGAGTTTGTGCATTGTAGATGCGAGACAGAAACCACGCAAGGTGTGAACCTAGATAGGTGTGCACTAAAACAAAAGAGACAAATACCTCGTGGAGAGGTCAACGTTGTGCACTAGAGTAGCAGGACAAAAGCCCTTGCGAGACACCTTGTATAGAGGTAAGAACAATGTGCACTGTAAAGACGGGATTAAAACACCTGTGCACTGTGATGACAGGATGAAAACCCCTGCGAGACACCTCGTGTTGAGGTAAAAATTGTGCACTCTGTGAAGGTAAAAACCTTAGACACCCTATGTAGGGTAAAAATAAACAGAACACCTACCCCGCGTGGAGGAAGTGACATTGTGCATAGTGTGAGGAGACTGCAAATTTAGATTATAACATCCTCGATAGATGCAACAACGTTGTGTACTCTAGCAATGCGACAGGAACCCTCACAACACCCTATGTAGGGTAAAGATAAGACATACGTGTGGCATAAGTCACTTTCTTTGAGGAGTAATACAGTAGTATTCAGCCCCACCAGGAGCAGCCAGCAAGGCGCTCAGCCCTTCTCCAACTGTGCATTTCATACACTAACATTCTAGGTTACATCATTCTCTAGAGGATTCCACTGGTGGAGCAGTAGATGACAAGAACAGAATAATAACCAAGATACTACAAAATACACACATTTAAGGGTACAATGCAGGCCAGTGTAAATATGAGATATTTATGTGGGCTAAACTGTAATAAAGAAACATAAAGGAACTAGAACTATAGGTAAGCTCCATCAAGGATGAACAACAAACAAAAATTACTAAAGGAGAAATTCCTTTTTAAATACCAAAAGCCTCAGAAACAAGTCAGACAAGGTTAATCCAAACATTAACACACAGTGTCTTTTTAGGGCAGTGAGCCTTCCAAGATGTAAGGTCATAAAAGAAAAACAGACTTCAACTAAGGAGTCAGAGATAGTCAAAATCTGACAGTATTCTTTAAAAAACAATCACATTTGAGTTTTATGAAAAGAAACATTTTTGTTCCAACAATTTAAAAATGGGAATTTACTAATTCACACAAAATTTCATATTGAAGTATTTCCCCAAATTACCAGAAATACACACAAGCCAGATAGAATATAAGAATTTCACCATGTCTACCCTATTGCCAAAGATAAGTCATAAGACACTTGGGGGGAAAAGTGATGCACTGGCGGCGCATGGGGCTTGTAAACAAGCCCCTTGATTTTTTCAAAACAGCAGAGCTATTGAACTTCAGTAACTCTGACTACGAGAAAAATCATCAGGTCTGACAAATAAGCCTTGAATGACCAATCATAAGATGGTTCTGAAAATGTCAGGCAAATGGATGCAATGGTCTTTATGGACTCAAAACTATACGAAAGATGGAAGAACACTGAAGAGACACAAATTACAACCAACTACTCACTGTAGACAAACCCCACAAAAGAGTATCGAAACATTTTAATAAGATGTTGGAGGAAGCGTTGTAAAAACATCAAATAATGACTAACACAGAATTCTTGACTCTGGCAAACCCATGCATTCCTGTGATTGACACAGTTCCAAAATTTCACAGTGAGTTGACAGAGTCACCAATTAGACCAGTCATCTCATTAACAGATTCAATCCTCCACCCATCACCCAGTTCCTTTGGAGTTTCTTTCTAGTCGTCTCTCTACCTCTCTTCCCATTGCTTCCTTCCTGCTCTCCATTCCTTCTCCTGTTGTTTCTCTCCTTTCCTTCCTACCTTTGGCTCGTTCCACTCCTCTTTAATCATTGTCCTTCCTCTGCTTGTATAATTTTGCCCTATCTAACTCCTCGCCTTCCTCCTTTTCTCACTTTCCCTTCTAAACCCCTTCCCTCCTCCTTTAGTCCATCTCTGTTCTTCCTTCTCATCTCTTTACCTCATCCTATTGTCTCTCGCCTACCACACTGTTCAACTTTCTCTCCCTTCTCCCCCCCCCCCCGCCCTTGGGGTCTCTCTCTCTCTCTCTGTCTCTCTCTCTCTCGGTCTCTCTCTCTCTCTCCTTATACTCCTTTCCACCTCCGTTTCCCTCCTTATCTCTCTCCTCCAGTCTCCCTAATCTTTGAGATTCCTCCGCATGTTTGGTACTCCTGCCTGCTGCTGTGTGAAAGGCCTCACTAGAGGGTATTCTACACATACCTATCAAATGAGGCTTTGTCTCGTTGCATAGACTTTAATTACTATCCATTTTTTATGTAACTTAAATATGACCCCTTCCTCACTTCCTATAAACACAAACCCAAATGTACTTATCTTCTTATTTTATTGTGTTAACTTTCTTTTTGAAAAATAAACACTTTGCAGTAAGGAATCAAACTCTAGCAAATATAGAAAATTGCAGGCCTCATTCTCTATTTTATTTGTGACATTGCTGCCAATGTTCTGTATCACGTAGATAAAGTCCTATTCAGCAGAATAATGTCACAAGCAAGACCACAACCTTCACACGAATGTTAAAATGTTGTTTCCTCAGAATTGTACATGTTGAAGGTTTCACCTAGTTGTTATAGCAGAATCACACAAAATGTAGCAGTATCTGTTCTAATAAAGGTGGGATCAGTGAGAAGTTCCATGTTGGGGAAGAGGGGAGCAGCACAGACCACAAACACCAGAATTGTTTGTGAAAAAGGCCGCTTTATTGAAACAGGTGCCCATTACAACATAACCTGGGCCTCTGCCTTACAAAACTATAACCTCACGATCCATCTTTAATTACCTATGATAAGCTTCACCCACCCCTAAGCACACCCCTCTCCCCATAACAATCTTAAAAGCTGAATAAAATACTTGCATCAGTCTACGCAATTGTGTATGCTTTGTCCTCTTCTCCGCCGCCCCCCACTACCACCTCCTGTCAAGAGTTATTCCAGATAACGTGGATCTTCCCCCGTCCTGGGGAGCGCACGCTGCTATTTCGGACTCTCATTGCCTTGTTTGTGTGTTATTGTTTGTTTTTAATAGAAAATATGAAACCGTCCTTTTTGATCGCCCTTGGACTGTGGCCGTGGCCTGTTATATGTGCTTACGAACTTTCGGGAGCTTTTGCGTCTGGCTCATTTGAATGTATGGCATTGCCTTGCTGGCTCCCGAGCTTTCTAGCGGCCGGCCCTTGTGGTTGTAGGCCCTTGTTTGTATCTTTTTAATGTGTAATAAAGGTTTCTTATAAAAAAAAAAAGAAATACTTGCATCAGAGCTGGTCAACTGTAACTGGTACAACTAAAATCCCTTGGGGTTTCCAACCTCAATAACCCTTTGAACCCCATTGAACTTCCTACCTAACCTTGAACTTCCTATGTCGTTCAGGCGTGAACTTGCCTACCCATTCCCTTTCAGCCTGAACTGCCGCAGACAAACAATAAACTTCTGTCAATCATGGCAACTTCTCAACCAGCCGTTTATGCACCTGAGTCAAGCGACAACCTAAATACATATCTTGCGCACCAGTCAGAAGTAAAGCAAGCCAGCCCTCCACTTGAGAAGCACTTAGCCGAGACATAAATTCAGAACCCTTATGACAGTGACAGGCGGGTGAGGCAAAAAAGTGATCCTGCCTAGGTACCAGCCACCGTGTCACAGAGACAAAATGGTGGCTGGTACCTTAAAATTCAGGCCTATATATGTGTTGAACTATGAATGTCAAATTTCTGGCATGTAGTCTCCTGAAATCAGGTGAAGCTAGAGATATAGGTTATATAAGAAAAGGAAATCCAGGGCAGTCTTCCTGTTTTTCTAATGCAGTGGCGGCTAGCCAGTGTGGGAGAGAATTGAGGATACGTCTACATCCAGGAAGTGCACTTCCAAAAGGAAGCATTCTTTAAATATGACAGATTCAGAGGAGGGATCTCAGGAGAGTATAACTAGGGCTCCCGTTTTTATCGTATTTATGTTTTCTTATCATTTCTGTCTGTATTTTTCCATATTTTTTTTTTGCGTGTTGAGAATAAATGGATATTTCCACATGTATTTAATTGACACACGTACTCATACTTTGATGCCTCTCATGTTTTAGCAAATTAAGCAGCAAAATATAACAAAACATTACACCCACAGTTAAATATTACCATTATACTTCATATATAGGTTATATATTTGCCGGTATTTAAGGACATCTCATTCTGTTTTAAACTCCCTATATTGTCTATCTGCTCAGCTGTTGACCTGGAATTCACAAAAGACAGCATAGCAAGTCACTCACAAGGAGAACAATTTTCAGTATCTTTCTTATTTAGCTGTATAAATCAGTAAAAACGGAAAACTGGGAGCCTTAAGTATAACTAATATGACTTTTATGAAGATGATTTAAGATATGCTTTATAAAGATATGGTAGTGGCACTAAAGGCACAAATATATTGCTCTTAAGCAAGCCTGGTGGGAAGAACACCCCGAGACGGTTCGCCCAGAGGATGATGGGAAACAGAGGGATAGAGTTGTTCAAGGGGCACAACTGGATGATGTGTTAAAACACATAAGAAAGAATCTAAATTTGCCGGAGGCGGCAGTGCGGGAAGAGGATGATTTCGTATAGCATAGCTTGATAATGTTATTATCTCAAGAATGGATGTACACAGAGAAGTCTTTGTTTCCTCACTTTTTGGCAAAAAAGGTACGCCCTCGAACATTTCCAAGACAAGTTTCACCCAGTCAATAAAGTAGGCTCCATAATGGCAGGACTTTCTTGACTGTGGTCTGTCATTTCAGAGTATGTTCCATTTGAGATGTTTTTGACAAGAAAGTAGATGTATCTGTGAAAAGGGCATATACAGGTAAAATTTTGCCTTCATTGCAGGTGCCTATTCTAGGTATGCTATTCATGCACTATTAAAAGACTTTCAGACTTTGGCAGAAAACATACAAGAGGGGGCTGAATGCACAGTCATACGTACGGCAATTGTGCATTATATAAGATATTTATCTGATATATCCTATGATAATTAACTGATTGCTCCAGCACAAGGTGCAGATAGAGGGAGAGGTCATTTGTTAGGCCAAAGAAATGTGGATTTATCCATTGATCAAACACAATCTCATGCAGCAACTACTCAAGCCGCTACCAAGCTTCCCAAATCATGACTACATGGTAGAGTGCCGCCTAATAAATGTCATTCAACTATTGGAGAATTCAATGACAGATTCATAGGTCCTACAAATTTTGGATCAAGCCTACAAAATAGAATTCACAACAGAGCCAGAAGATAGTTTTCAGTTTAACATCAATTCCCCCCAAAAACTCAGAAGCAGCAAGGAATTTGGCAAAGAGTTCAGGGTCTAATGTCAAAAGTTGCAACAGCTCCTGTACCAGAAAGCAAAAGAGGAAAAGGATGTTACCCTTTAACGTCCTTACTAAAGAAGGCTTCGGGGAATTTTGACCTGTGTTAGACTTTAAAAAGGTGAATCAGTTCTTGCTACGCAACGCCTAAAGAAGGTGACACTTCAGTGGATTCTGCCTCTGATACCTCAAGGAGATGTACTAACGTCAATAGTCTTATTGGATGCATATCTACAAGTACGAATACATCAGGACTCACAGAAGTTTCTGTGATTTGTCGTGGGGTAGGAACATTATCAATTCTATGTATTACCTTTCAGATTAGTGTGCCCCAGAGTGCTGGCACCAGTGGTGGGAATTATACAAAAGATAGGTATTCAGATTTCACACCTGGACGATCTGCTCATAAGTTCTTTTTCCAAGGCCCAAGAAGATACAAAGCAAGTCTGCAATCTTCTCCATAAATATGTGTTTCTAAAAATGTACAGCATCTGGAACTGACACACAACTTGTGGTATGAAGGGAAATTCAAACAGATGTAGGGAAGATTTGTATTCCTCAAACCAGAAAGAACAAGATGATGCGAAGACTTTCAAATCTCTTGACACAGAACACAGAGATGGCCACAGAATAGCTCAGGGAATATGGTAGCCTATCTGACAGTGACCCCTTGCACTCACCTACACCTTCATCTTCTAATACAGCATCTGTTGCAATTCTGGAGGCTTTGTGCCTATTGACTCTAGTGTTACAGCAGATAAGGGAAGATCTTTACTGGTGGTTGATACTGAACAATTTGGAACAGGGGATCCTTCAACTCCAGTAAATCCAGTTGTAGTGGCTGCAGATGCCAGCAGGAGAGGTTGGTTGGCCTGTCGTCAGTTTTTGGGACAAAAAAGGTGACCTCTGGAGAATGCTCAGAAGTGGTTAAAGGAGGGTATCTTAAATTAATCTATAATGCTGACACCTGGGCAACCTTATTACTTTTGTGTCTCATTATAGATTGGTGTTGTGTGGTTCATTGTCCTCATTGTTCGTATCAAGAGTCTTGTCTGCAGCGCAAACATAAAGTTGATTTTTTTATGTTGATTTTTCTTCTATAATATTTAATATTTTGGTGCAGTTGGATTAATTAAACACTTGGTGTGAATTGATTTGCAAACCTTCGTTATTAATATTTTTCTTTGTCATAAGGATTCAACAATATAATTGTATTATTTAAAGGAGCTTGGGTAGATCCTCATTTGTGATGACTGTGATGAGGTAGATGGAGGAAGAAGTAATGCTCAGACTATTTACAGGTAATCTTCATTACTCTGAGTCATAGCTACGCCTGGGTGGAGCTTGCAGAGCCACCGAAAAACTCAGCGAGAGTCCGCGGAATTCTGTGAGTGGGCGAGCACGCATTCTAGGCAGATGTATTGCAAACGTGAAGCTGCACAACACAGACTAATGTGCTAATGCTCACCCCGATTCTCTTCTAAAAATCTTAACATGGTTGTGTACTGTTTTAGAGAGGTACTATCCAATATCTATGAAACATCACAGGTGATAGTGTTCATACACAACAGGTGTACTTTGTAATGTGTAAGGTAATGTGTAAGGTAATGAGTAAGGTAAGTAGCTCACCTTTTTCACAACTGTTCATTGTTGACACATTGATCGGATGCGTGTGTGTGCCCCATGCCACCTGATGGAGAGGTGTTCAGCTGTTCTTGGAGTTGGATAGCCTTCCTGAAGTAGTGCTACAGTTCTTCTAGGCCCTTGTCCTAACTCCCGTCCAGCCGACATGGTGCATTGTACCCGGTTCGATGCCCCAGTTCTTGACTGCACTTGTGCCCTGTCAGCCTGGTGATCACATGTATGCTGCTCAGAGAATCATGCTCTCTAAGTTTTCTCAGCTGCACACCTCCCCGGAAACTCATACATATAGGGCGTAGCTTGCAAGGACAGGTGCAGGAGGAAACTTCTGAGGAGGTGAGGCATGAGGTTTCACTTGGTTGCACCCTGGAAGTAGTTTGTCACCTCGGGAGTGCCTGGGCCAGCAGCTTCCAGTTCTGCACTCACTTCTCTTGGTCGAAGGACAGTCAAGGTCAGGATACTGGGCTGATGAATCTGGAGAACTCAGTAAGCATTTAGGCACTCAGAGTCCATAACCCACCCACTGGTGAAAGATGGACGCATGCAGCAACTAGTTGCTGGGGCAGATACTTTACTTTCTGACAACCAATTAATGATGGACTCGCGTTTGCTTGCCTAAGGCTAGGTCACAGTTCTCCCTCCAAGACCTGACAACCAATCAAACATGGCAAGAGCTCCGACAGCTTATCCCTTTTTGAGTGTCGGCCCACTTGTCCCCACCACAGGCCCCGCCTTTCATTCCCTCTACTCCAGTCCTGTCTTTATTATACGTACCTATTAAGTACCTCTTACTCAGTGAACACTCTGACACCGTTGTGGAAATATGGATTTTTATGATCAGTTATGTCCCCTATCTTGGACCCCAACGGTTTCATGTATAAATCACAAGTACATGTATGTTCCCTCCAGTTCCAGTTATGAAGACGCAAACACATGTGCGTCCACCGTCAACATGTCCTCTTTCAGATCCGCCATGAATGGGCCGGATATTCTATTCCTAAATATGAAAGGCCACCGGCTTTATATGGTTCATTTATCCCATTTTTCAGTCCAGGCGAGTAGGCCTGATTCTGCCATTAAGCTTTTTCCTGCCTTCTGCCTCTGAAAGCTCCAGTCTGAGCTCGCATCTGTATCCATGAACTTTGTCCTACTCCCTGCGCGGCTAACGGTGCCTGACTCGGCCTGTCGGCCTATCTGCCTGCCAAAAACTGTATTTCACCTTCAAGATTATCTGCTCTGCTCCGCTCCTCATCCAATGCATTCCTGTCTAGTAGTTTAAGTAAACATTCTTCCAGCTACCGAGCAAAGGGCCCGGCTTCTCTGTCTTTATGCAAGTAATTCATAGCCCTGTTACTATGGAATATTCCTACCCCCTCGCATCTAGTGTAGACACTTAGACGCTTGTACACGCACTAACAGTCAGTATAGTCAGTATAGAATAAGATTCTATCCTAAGAGACCTCTCTTTTTGGATAACACAGTTCTTTAAACATAGGATGTTAGATATGATTTGGGATTAGGTTGACATAACCCCAGACTTCTGTCTCCACATGTAGAGCTAAATGTCAAGTCCCCTTCACCCCCTAGTTGCACGTCAATCACACGTCATGCTGCTGCGCGCGCATCTCTGCCAAGTATTTTTGCTGACATTGCGAAATTCTTTCATGGTGCCACCCATTTGTGACCTCATACCTAAATGACGTTCTTTAGTTACGCCTAGTTACACCCATTTTTAGTTACGCATGTATGTTTTATCTTTGTTATCAACTGTTACGCCTCCTGCATCTGTTTTCACTATAATGCCTCTGTATAAAAATGATTACTTGTCAATAAAGTATTGTCCTTCACTTCCTGAACCTTCGTGGTGATGGAATATGGAGTCCATCAATTCGAATTGATTTTGGAATAAAGCCCGTTCCGAACCTCTAATACCACGGATTCTGCCTCTTATTTTACTGAGCTATTGTTATAGATTTTCCGCATCAAATTAAGTACTGGTAATTAAATTATTTACCACATAAATGGCGCCCGAATAGGGACACTTTCTCATCTCACGCGCCGGAGGTGCGTTGCAGGCCCGGTCTCCTGCCACAGCTGGACGGACAACAACGCGTACCCACAGGATTTCCTGTATCTCCCTCCTGCCGAGCGGGGGTAACTGAGGCTGCGATCAACACCCAGACGAGGCGGTGAGAAGTGCGAAGTATCCCGACCAGAGCCTAGCTGAGAGAGCAAGATCCGAGGTATACAGAGGCCCACCAGGTTCCGAAGTTCCGAAGTTTCGAGTCGAGTCCAGTTCAGTCCGAGTCCGAGTCCAGTTCAGTTCAGTTCCGAGGCCTTCCGTTCCGAGCTACCCGGTGAGTACCATTGTCGGGGAGGCGTTCTGACGTGCACATAGGTTGTGCCGGTCAAGACGGGTTTGGGTACACAAATCCGGTCTGCACTGTTTCAGCAGTGTATCTGTACTGTTCAGCAGTATATCAAGTATGTCTAGTATATAATTCAGAATTACCTAGTTAGTGTCGAGTATCATGCTTAGTGACTAGTTCCCTAAATGGCCATCATTGTTGTTCATTAAATGTTAAATGTTAAAATGTTTTAAATACGTTCTGCATATTGTGGTGTGAATGACTGTTGATTATTGTGTTTTGTTGTATTAAACGTGTTCAAAATTAGGTATCAGATCAGTTCTCAATATGCCGTTCTTTTCGAAATTAAGACAGATCAAAACTAGAAAAGGGGTACTCGAAGAAGCTGTTCCCATTCCTCCTAGGGACACTCCAGGGTACTTCATGTATCATAAACATGGCCTAGACGCCATATTATTTCTTGATTTATGGGCAGACTACACCAAGGAATTACCAGAAAGTCAGAGGTGGCCCGCAGCTGGGACCTGGGATGCAGATTGCATCATGAAAGTAGAGGAAGAATTATGGAAAAAGAAAGCTAGACAATCACAGAAAGATGCCATTGAATTATGGCGTAAAGAATCGTATAGACGTACAGAAAAAGCACTCAGACAGGAAGAGAAGGGTAAGGAGAATTCAAATAAAGTTCGAGAAAATCTATTAATTGAAGAAGGTACTCGAGTAAAATCAGAACAAGTAGACAGACAAAGAAATGCCCTTATGAATGGTATGTATCCTCTTCTGGCCGAAGGGTTACCTAAGGCTACTCCGGAGATACCAAAAGACTTGCCACCCCCATTGTTTCCGATAAAAGCACATCCCAAAGGGCATCCCAGAACCGCAGAAGATGTTTTCCTTTCTTCTTATTTAGACGACGCGGCTCCCGAGTATGCTAATACCGCGCCACATAGACCGCCTGCCGAGGGGGTTCAACGCCAAGACCCTCCGTCTGTACCTCCGCAACAACAAACTCCGACACAAGTTCCGGCAAGCACATCTGTTTCTACAGCTGTACCCACACCTATGGTTGCTATATCACGTTCAACGAATCCTTTCACATCCAGCACCCCAGGCGGTGCTATAGGAGGTACAACAAACATTTTTTCCACGCCACCCAGAGTAAATAAACTTTCCTTTCAAGAATTAGCCCACCAACGTACGCCCAAACTAGTAACTCCCGACACGCTTAAGGAACTTCTAATAGATTGTAGATATGATCCTGTGCCCGGCAAAGAGGACGAAATGCTGCTGGCATCATTACGTATCCGACGAGCTGCAATATATTTAGGGAGGCTACCAGGAATGACTACACATTTAGAAAATATATATCACTTTGTCCAGTCAGGGCGAGATTCTGAAAGTATTAATAGAGCCATGGAGTACCAGAAAGTGGAGATACAGGGGGAACTGTTACGTTTCCTCATAAATTGTGTGGTCAGAAATCAAGACCGACCAGGAGTAAATCCGGAAGAAATGCAAATTCTTACCACATGGAGTCGGAATATATCAGAAGGGAGACATGATAAACGATTAAGTATAATAGCTATGTGCCGAAAAATCCGCAAAGAAATAGAACGAATACACGAAGAAAGATTAGCAGTAGACCAGCCTGAACAAACCGAAGAGGAGGAAGAATTAGAACTGCCCACAGGACAGTTAGAAACCATGGCCTATGTAGGTAGAGGAAGATCTTGCAATAATACTAGATGCTTTACTGATCCGATACGTCCGATACGTCCAGATAATAACAGAAATTTCCAAACACCTATAATAAATATAAGGTCCCCCGAACATGCGTTCCAAGCCGCTGACAAATTACTCCGAGAACGAAGGGGTTATCATATACTCGATTCTATGGACGAACAAGAATTAGCCAGGTCAGCCGTTCACTGGGTTGACAGTCCCGGAAAATATAGTGATGATACACTAGCACACACGTTTTTGAACCTCAACCCAGATGAACAGCGTTTAGCTGGTATCTATATGATTCAACAACTCCTCGTATTATATAAAAGCCAACACTCTGATCCTGGTCCCTTACCTGATATATTGACTGAATTACTCACGAATAAATGGAGAGGTTCAGGTACTGAGTTAATTAGAGAAATACTAGAATCCAGAAAGCAGTACATTCTTTTTGTATGCCCCGAACATGTCTCACTGCCCATCAAGGAAAGAACGACGTATTATATGGATAGACAGAATCCCTTACGCGAAGTACACCCGATAAAAGGTGATGACAATCAGTTTAAACGTGTGTTTGTATACACAACCATATCTAAAATAGAACTATTAGAAATGAAGAAAGTGGTACCCAGTCATGACAAAGACCCAGCGGGTTTCCACCGTGAAATTAAAGACATGTTGCTCATGGGAGAGTATACCTATCCCGACATTATGAAAATATTAAAGGTATTAATGCCTGCGGGCATTTACGAAAAACTCAAGGAAAAGGATTGGGAGGTGGGAGACCAAAAGATAGATTGGACAGCATTAGAAAACGAAGAAAAAGCTCGAGGTCCAGGTTTAGGGCTTGGGGAAAAGACCAAAATACTACCAGGTTTACTAGTACAGGTACTGCCACGTTTATTAACTACGAAAAAGGAAGACTGGGGTGCAATCTCAGCCTGTAAACAAAAGCAAGATGAAGACACTAGTGATTTCTATGCCCGATTCGAAAAATGTTTTGGTATAAATAGTGGAATAAAAGCAAGTAGCGAATCGTATCCACATCTGTTTGTGACAAAATTAGTTGAAAATTCCTTGCCCCAAGTTAAGAATAGAGTATTGAAATTCGAGAGTACCTGGCAAGGTAACACGCCGTCACAAATGTTACAAATGTTACAGTACCATCACAATAGAATTAGAGAGGAACAAGAACATGAACAAAGACGCATGAAAGACACGAAAATGAAAATGCTAGTTTCCCAGACAGTTCCAGCTGACGGTCATAAAAAGGGTATGACACAGTCCAGTGGTTCAGCAGTTTCTGTAAAAGGGACATGCAACTATTGTAAACAGCCAGGTCATTATGTACACGATTGTCCAATTTTAAAACATAATATCGCCATAGGTAATACAAAAGAAAGACCACGGCCATTTAGACAGGATCAGAACCAACAAGGAGCCCCGCAGCATGCACAAGCCATGCCAGCTCCGCAACAGTCTATGCCAGCTCCACCACCGCAGCCTATTGCTGCCACACAGACAACGACACAACAGATGTACCAGACCGCACAGTATGACTATCCTGATTATCAACGATACTCATGAAACAGCCTAGAGAGGGAGGTTGGCTTACCCCTTATTGAGGTCCCTGTAGATCAAGAAGGACCTTATGTACACAGTGAACTATTAGGCCAGGATAGAAAATTTTTACTTGATACAGGGGCAAGCCGAACAACCATAAAACGTAGTGAAGTTCCAGGGGCACCCCTCTCAGGCTCACAGAATATTTCCCTTGGTTTTTCAGGAAAACCTATCATTAACGAAGTATCACAGCCTCTTCCCCTTACGATTGGTCCTTTGACACGAACTACAGATTTATTGCTTACTAAATCATGTCCAGAAAACCTGTTAGGTATAAAAACATTGAAAGCTCTAGGAGCTATAATATGTTGCTCTCCGGAAGGAGTAAGATTGTTTCTACGTGATTTCAAAGGGCACTACGTGTCCCGAGACATGGATCACCGACTGCAGACTTTACCCACACATTTATGGGCACAAGGCCCTACAGATGTTGGTTGCATGAACATTACACCATATCGAGTCACACTAAAGACAGGAGTGGTACTACCACGAATGCGACAATACAAGTTACCCCCAGATGCTGTATTGGCTTTACTGCAAATCATTGACGAGCTTATTACCCAAGGAGTGGTTGTGGAAACCGACTCCAATGTATGTAATTCCCCGATAATTCCGATTCTTAAACGAACTGATCCAAAAGCCCCGCCAGTATATCGATTGGTTATTGATCTGCGCGAATTAAATAAATGTATTGTACCACAATACCCCGTAGTTCCAGACATTTCTTCATTACTGACTGCCATTGATTCCGAAGCAACATTCTTTACTGTAATTGATCTCAAGAATGCCTTTTTCAGCGTCCCAATAGATCCGGAAAGCCAATACTTGTTCGGATTTAGTTTAAATGGACGAAGCTTTAAATTCACACGCGCACCTCAAGGATTCACAGAAAGCCCCAGCATCTATAGCCAAGCACTGAAACGAGAACTTGACAGTATACACATGCCAGTCAACACTGCCCTGCTTCAATATGTCGATGATCTGCTGATCACCGCTAGAAGCGAACCTGAATGTGAAAAAGCTTCATTGACGGTTTTACAATTTTTGGCCGAAAAGGGGCACAAGGTGTCCCCTTCTAAGCTGCAATTCTGTGTCCAGCGAGTTGTTTACCTTGGTCACTCGCTGTCCAAGGAGGGAAGGCAGCTTACACCAGATCGCATCCAGTTAATTGCTAACATGCCAATACCCAAGACACAAAAGGAGGTGCGGGCTTTTATAGGCCTCACTTCATATTGTAGGCAGTGGATCCCTCAGTATGCATTTCTAGCAAAACCACTCATTCAGTTGACAACACAGGAGGCGGCCACATCGACTGTCCTCCCTTGGACTCAGGAACATACAAACGCCTTTGAAAGCTTAAAGAAAGCTTTATGCCAAGCACCTGTCCTAGCAACACCATGTTACAGTAAACAGTTTACACTCTTTGTTACAGAACGCGAAGGTACTGCCTTGTCAGTACTCACACAGGAACAAGCAGGAGCACACAAACCATGTGCTTATTTTTCTAGTACATTAGATCCCGTAGCTCAGGCTCTGCCTGCGTGCCTAAAATCAGTGGCAGCGACAGCTTTAGCAATCAGACAAAGCGATGCCATAGTGTTAGGACATCAATTGACAGTACAAGTACCACACGCAGTAGAGGTTCTCTTGAACCGCACGCAAACACAACACTTGACTATAGCGAGACTCACCGGTTACGAACTGACATTGTTTCAGCCACACATAGAAATCAGACGTTGTAGTACATTGAATCCTGCCACACTTTTGCCAGTAAACGGAACAGACCCACTAGCACATGATTGTATTGAAGTTATTACTATCACGACGAAACCCAGACAAGACTTGACAGATGTCCCATTGACAGATCCAGACCTGACGTTGTATGTAGATGGTTCATGTATGAGAACAAGTACAGGAGAGCTAGTGGCCGCGTATGCAGTCACAACAGACACTGAAGTCATTGAAACACATCGTATTAATACCTTGTCAGCTCAAGCAGCGGAGCTCATCGCTCTGACACAAGCCTGTTTTCAAGCCACAAATAAGAAAGTCAACATATACACTGATTCACGTTATGCATTCGGAGTCGTCCATGACTTCGGCGTGCTGTGGCGAGAGAGAGGTTACTTAACTTCTCACGGTGCCCACATTCAGCATGGACCCCTCATTCATGCCTTATTAGATGCAATACATCTACCCGCTGCAATATCAATTATGAAATGTAAAGCTCATACGAAAGTTATTGATATCATTTCCCAAGGCAATGATATAGCTGACAGAACAGCTAAACAGACTGCTCAAACTCACACATCTGACATGACAAAGACAATAGTTCCGACACCAACACATTGCATGATGGTTAAGGATCCCGCTCTTGACGTAATTGACATACAGACACATGCTACACCAGACGAAATAAAGAAATGGACTGAATTAGGAGGGATCCAAACGGATCAAGGATGGATGACGAAGGAAAAATCTGTATGGTTTCTTCCCGACTCAATGGTCCAAGTTATCATTAATACAATACATAGTCCAGCGCACCTAGGAGAAAAAGCTATGCTAGACAGCATTCAACACATTTGGTTCAACAAACATTTACGAGCAGCAGCTAAACAAAAAGTTCGTACCTGTATGATCTGTTGTCAGTTTAACCCAGGTAAAAGCATTCCCGTAGAACAGGGTGGATTTCAGCCTCCTGATCACCCTTTTGAAGTCCTCCAGATGGATTATATCCAGATGGAACGATGTCGAGGATTCAAATATGTTCTTGTAGTTGTTTGTGCTCTTTCCCGTTGGACAGAGGCATACCCGGTTTCAGATTACACTGCCCCGACTACTGCCAAACAGTTAGTTCGAGAATTCTTCCCACGGTACGGTTTACCACGTGCTGTCTACTCAGATAACGGCCAGCCGTTCTCATCCGAACTAATGAAACACGTTTCACTTTTGTTAGGCTATCAATGGAGATTCCACTGTGTCCGACACCCCGAGGCAGCAGGTCTCGTGGAACGACATAATCAAACTCTGAAAATTAGATTGTCCAAAATATGTAGAGAGAAAGGTGTCGACTGGGTAGTAGCCTTACCAGTTGCACTCTTTTACATGAGAATGGTAGCGCACTCTCGAACAGGGCTATCCCCTTATGAGGTGATCTTCGGTAGACCACCAAATATGTGGGGGACGCCTATACCTCGCAAAATAACTGATGTTGACTGTAATATGCTGACAGATTACTTGGCTTCCTTGATGTCTGCACTACAATCTTGTCGTTCACAGGTAGCTGCAGCCTTTCCCGACAACACCGAGGTGAAACCCCATGACGTAGTTCCCGGGGACCTGGTGTTAGTGAGGAATTTTGACCGGAAGACTCAGCTGGATCCTAGGTGGAAATCGCCTCAACTAGTACTGCTCACCACGAGGACAGCCGTGAAGATCGAAGGTCGCAAAGGTTGGATACACTCGAGTCATATCAAGAAATTTTATGGACTACCATCCGATATAGAGACTAAACCCTGTATTTCCTCAAAGACAGACTCAAAGCTTCCTTTGGTTGAACAATCGAACTCAGAACTATATAGACTAAAACTACGGTCCAATAAGTCAGACAATTTGATTGTTTAAGTCCTCTCCAAGGTGAATCGGTCGAATTTGTCTCTGACATGTATCCTCTGGACCAGAATAGAGAAAGAAATAATCAAATACAGTTGAAAAAACATGCGTACTGTAAATCACTGCGTAGTCATTGCACAGTGACGTTATTAATTTTGTTTTTCTTATGTCTTTTAATAATCGCTGCAAGTATATTGTTGCACATATATTATTCTATTTCTAGACATGTTTACAATGTTACTGTTGAACATTCTTTTAGTGAATTACCCCCGCATGAGTTGTCATATAGATTTGCGCTGCGCAATAACACTTTTATTAGTATGTTACATCATTCCCATCAGACTAGCAATGCTACAAATTGTTGGATATGTGGCCGACTCCCTCCCTATCAGAACTATAAGGGAATTCTGCCTCTCTTTCCATATCCGTTCACACACAATGGCTCCTGTGGAGCATGGTTTAGTTTAATTAATTCCTTAGATTCAAACTCAGCAGTTTATCAAGACAACTGGGTATGGGGAAACCTGAACTTAGTTTTGCTTAAAGTCTGCTACCCTAACAAGGAGGGACTTCCCAAAAGAACAGGAACTGATCTAGAAAATGAAGTATATGGATTAGGTAATTTTACACTTAACCTCATGATCCTGAATATTGAATCCGAAGCTGCACCAATTTTGCCTGTTATGTCAGTACTTCCAGTTAAAGGTGAACTATGTATAAGAAAGAATGGCTCCATACACATGGGCCATAGTAAATGCACCACTGTGATAGAATTCAGTGATCAAGGCAAGTCTACATTTAGAGCTTCTCGTCATTCCTACTTTGTATGTGGTCAGACTGCATATACACGTTTGCCTCTAGATTGGGATGGTACCTGTTACATCGGATTCCTTTTGCCACCTGTTTTCCTAGCTCCTCCTGATTATCATAGAAATACTCATTTAGTACACAATAGACAGCGGAGAGATCTCCCAATAGTCGACTACACTGAAACAGCATGGGAAAAATACACAGATTTCAATAAAGGTTTCTTTCCCTATATAGGTACAGTCACTAATAGTAAGCTGATACGTAGATTAACTAGAACCCTTGAAGCAGTAGTGAACGAAACTATTTCCGCCTTAGGCAATTTAACAGAAGAGCAGTCTGCTATGCGGATTGTTGTGCTTCAAAATCGTCTTGCCCTTGACGTCATCCTGGCCGATAGGGGCGGAGCTTGTAGGGTCATCGGATCAAGTTGTTGCATTTTCATACCAGAAAATTCGCCGTCTGTATATAAAGCCATAACCCGCCTTCATAAGATTGTAAGCCAGATACACCAGAGTCCAGGCACCTGGACTTGGTCCGGTTGGTTCTGGGGCGTGTTGTCAGCCTGGGGATGGAGAATGCTCTCCTTCCTAGGTATTGGCTTTCTCATACTATTCAGTTGCTGCTTATGTCTACAATGTGGGCCAGCGATTTGTGGTCTGTGTGCCACCTCGTGTATCCCACATCCAAGTTTTCGTTCGAGATCCCGGAAGAAGAAAGAAGAACAAATGATGTTGTATGAACAGATCAACGGATTGATGAAGATTGATATCTCTTAAGGGCAAGTAGGGGACAAGGAGGGAATGTGGAAATATGGATTTTTATGATCAGTTATGTCCCCTATCTTGGACCCCAACGGTTTCATGTATAAATCACAAGTACATGTATGTTCCCTCCAGTTCCAGTTATGAAGACGCAAACACATGTGCGTCCACCGTCAACATGTCCTCTTTCAGATCCGCCATGAATGGGCCGGATATTCTATTCCTAAATATGAAAGGCCACCGGCTTTATATGGTTCATTTATCCCATTTTTCAGTCCAGGCGAGTAGGCCTGATTCTGCCATTAAGCTTTTTCCTGCCTTCTGCCTCTGAAAGCTCCAGTCTGAGCTCGCATCTGTATCCATGAACTTTGTCCTACTCCCTGCGCGGCTAACGGTGCCTGACTCGGCCTGTCGGCCTATCTGCCTGCCAAAAACTGTATTTCACCTTCAAGATTATCTGCTCTGCTCCGCTCCTCATCCAATGCATTCCTGTCTAGTAGTTTAAGTAAACATTCTTCCAGCTACCGAGCAAAGGGCCCGGCTTCTCTGTCTTTATGCAAGTAATTCATAGCCCTGTTACTATGGAATATTCCTACCCCCTCGCATCTAGTGTAGACACTTAGACGCTTGTACACGCACTAACAGTCAGTATAGTCAGTATAGAATAAGATTCTATCCTAAGAGACCTCTCTTTTTGGATAACACAGTTCTTTAAACATAGGATGTTAGATATGATTTGGGATTAGGTTGACATAACCCCAGACTTCTGTCTCCACATGTAGAGCTAAATGTCAAGTCCCCTTCACCCCCTAGTTGCACGTCAATCACACGTCATGCTGCTGCGCGCGCATCTCTGCCAAGTATTTTTGCTGACATTGCGAAATTCTTTCATGGTGCCACCCATTTGTGACATCATACCTAAATGACGTTCTTTAGTTACGCCTAGTTACACCCATTTTTAGTTACGCATGTATGTTTTATCTTTGTTATCAACTGTTACGCCTCCTGCATCTGTTTTCACTATAATGCCTCTGTATAAAAATGATTACTTGTCAATAAAGTATTGTCCTTCACTTCCTGAACCTTCGTGGTGATGGAATATGGAGTCCATCAATTCGAATTGATTTTGGAATAAAGCCCGTTCCGAACCTCTAATACCACGGATTCTGCCTCTTATTTTACTGAGCTATTGTTATAGATTTTCCGCATCAAATTAAGTACTGGTAATTAAATTATTTACCACACCGTGCAACGCACAGAGGCCTCCTCACACTATATTCTACATAGTTTAGGATCACTGTCTGTACGCTCATTGTACTTGAGCGTTAAGGTAGTCGCATTGTGAGACTTGTGTAATTCTGCCTGGCGCTAGCTGATGACGCTCGCTTCCTCACGCTTGTTTTTATCTCACTGATTGTCACTTTGATATGTGTGCACCAATTTAGTTTTAGCAGCAAAAATTTAAAATAGCTACAAATACCTGCAGATTGCAAGGAAACTGCCTCAGCCCTTCGCTTATCACCGCCGCAGCCCTTCCGGTTCTCTCCCCGGTCCACCACGGGTCCTAATCCCGATCGAGTGGAGGGAGTCTACTTCCGGTTAAGGTTGGCGGTCTAGTTTCCTCTTCTACCCACCACATAAAAGACAATGCAGAGCGGAGCGCGCAGCGGACGCGTTAAGGTAGTCGCATTGTGAGACTTGTGTAATTCTGCCTGGCGCTAGCTGATGACGCTTGCTTCCTCACGCTTGTTTTTATCTCACTGATTGTCACTTTGATATGTGTGCACCAATTTCAATTTAGCAGCAAAAATTTAAAATAGTTACAAATACCTGCAGATTGCAAGGAAACTACCTCAGCCCTTCGCTTATCACCGCCGCAGCCCTTCCAGTTCGCTCCCCGGTCCACTACGGGTCCTAATCCCGATTGAGTGGAGGGAGTCTTCTTCCGGTTAAGGTTGGCGGTCTAGTTTCCTCTTCTACCCACCACATAAAAGACAATGCAGAGCGGAGCACGCAGCGGGCGTGCTGGCGGCGCGCCAAAGGCAAGCCCGTCTGCGCCAGTCCGTGCCAGACCGGGCGCAAGGCACAGGATCCCTGGCCCGCTCCCCCCAGCCCCCTTACTTTACTCCAGGGCAAAACTGCTTCACATCAGGGATACCTCTAACGCAACCTGTATCTACCCCATCTCCCTTGAAACACTCAAAGGAAACTACCCTCACTGTTCATACAAACTTCCCCCATGCCAAACAGCTCGCCACCCACAAGGAAGCAGATTAGCATGGCTCTGTTGAACTGCAGATCTCTGCCAAAAACTGGCAGTAGAAATCTCCATTCTGTTACATGATACAGGAATAGATGTTCTGTTCCTTACAGAGACCTGGCTGTCACCTAGCTCAGACCCTGATGTGGTTCAGGCGCTCCCCCCGGGCTACCTGATTCAACGCTTAGACAGAGCAGGCAGCAAGGGCGGAGGGATCGCTATTGTCTACAAAGACCAATTAGTCTGCCGCATTCTAGATAGCCCCCTGTCAGATTGCGAAAATGCCCGTTTCTCTATTCAATTCACCCCCTCAATTACTTTTTCTGGTATCCTTCTATATCGCCCACCAGGAGCTCATGGACAATTCTGCTGCTCATTACGCAAATCTGTTCTAAACCTTGCAAGCACATCACCCAACTTCAATCTTCTCGGGGACTTTAATCTACACTTTGACGAGCCCTCGGACAAAGTGTCGGCTGACCTTACCCAGGATCTTGCAGCCTACCAGATGCATCTTAAGAACCACCTCGCCACCCATTCGAAGGGCCACCTTCTCGACCCTATTTTCTCAAACATTGCAGAATTAGAAGGAATGGATCCCATCCCCCTCCCCTGGTCAGACCACTTCTTAATCCCTTTTTCATGGCACCCTACCTCCACGCACACCCACCTACTGTCATCTCACACCTTGGCTCGCCACTAGATCCCATCCCCCTCCCCTGGTCAGACCACTTCTTAATCCCTTTTTCATGGCACCCTACCTCCACGCACACCCACCTACTGTCATCTCACACCTTGGCTCGCCACTGGCCCAAGCTTAGCATTGAGGATTGGACCCGTGAACTGGAACGGAACTTACCTACCCACGATCCCGATCCCGCAACTGCCAATAAAAAGCTCTGCGCATGGATCGAAAATTCACTAAATGTAGTACTTCCTCGTAAAAGCAGTCTACAACAAATCGGAACCAACAAATTCCCCTGGTTCACCTCCGACTTCCGCAAACTGAAACAGCAATGTAAAAAATTGGAACGAGCTTGGAGGAAGGACTTCTCAAGTGAGAAAAAATTAGCCTATAGAACATCCATTATATCTTTCAAAGCAGCACCTAGAGCAACACAGGCCACCTACTACAAGGAAAAAATTCAATCATCCTCTAACTCCCCCAAAGAAATATTTTGGATCGTAAAAAAACTCCTACGAGCTCCCGACCCCCCTCCTGCCGCCGACCCTACCGCCGTCACTGTGAAGATCTGGCAGGCTTCTTTAACACTAAAATTAAAAACATCCTCAATCTTCTCCCACCTATTAAAACTGATCGAACCCCCGAACTCCCCGAATTGGAACCTCAGAACAATATCAGTCACCTCGAAGCATATGCCCCTCTCTCGGAGGAACTCCTCCACCACATCTTAGATTCAATAAAAAGCGGCTCCCCAAGCGACCCTGCCCCTTTTAATATTTTGAAACTAGCAATGCCCACAATTATCACTCCCATTACCAATTTAGTTAATGCCTCCCTAGCCTCAGGCATAGTCCCTCCGGACTGGAAAAACGCCATGGTGAGGGCACTTCTAAAGAAACCCCACCTGAATCCCACAGAACTGGGCAATTATCGCCCCATCTCCCTGCTCCCCGGCATCAGCAAGGTCGTAGAAAAATACGTCAACCAAACACTCTCCGCGCACCTTGAGACCTTCAATCTGCTCCACTCCTCCCAGACCGGCTTTCGCCCTGGCCAGGGCACTGAAACTGCACTAATAGCGGTGGTAGAGGAGTCACGAAAGATTCTTGATGCAGGAGGCTCCTCAGCTATCATCCTCCTAGACCTAAGTGCAGCCTTTGATACGGTGAACCACCGTATTTTGATATACCGACTCAAAAATGTGGGAGTGACAGGCAAAGCCCTGTCTTGGTTGGAATCATTCCTGGAAGAAAGATTCATCCAGGTATTTGAAGGCAACATCCGGTCCCAACCAGTACCTCTCCAATGTGGGGTACCTCAGGGCTCCTCCTTGAGCCCCACTCTTTTTAATGTGTACATGTCCCCACTAGCACAGATAGTTGCCCCTTTTGAAATCCAACTGGTCACCTATGCAGATGATACCCAGCTCATTGTGGCCCTGAACCAGGAAGAGCAGTCCGACAAACCTCTGCTCATGTCTTAAAGAAGTTACCAGCTGGATGAGCTCCTCCCACCTCAAGCTTAATGGTGATAAAACCGAGCTCATGCTGCTGGGCAATCATGCAAGTTTCAACCCCAAGAATTCGTGGCCACTGTGTATGGGCCCCGCACCACTGCCCAAACAGGAAATAAAAAGCCTGGGCATATGGATCGACCACGATCTCACCTTTAGAACTCAGGCAAGAAAAACGGCCGCCACCTGCTATGGTATGCTTCGTACCATACGGAAAGTACTCCCTCTTCTGCCTGTCCACTCCAGAAAGCTTTTGGTTCAAGCGCTCGTCCTATCCAGGCTGGACTATGGCAATGCCTAGCTCAGTCATCTCCAAATTACAGGTTGTCCAAAACTCGGCAGCTAGGTTACTCACAGGCACTAATAACCGCTGCTCAGCCAAGCCTGCCCTGAAGACACTCCACTGGCTCCCGATACAAGAGAGAATACACTTCAAGGCCCTCTGTATCGCACACAAAAACCTTCATAACAAAGGCCCCCCCCATTATCAAAAACCTTATCAAACCTTACAAAGCCACCAGAAGTCTCCGCTCAGACCAACTTCATCTAGCGGAAGTTCCCAGAGTCAGAAGGGCTCGATCAGGAGGTCGCCTTTTTTCCTACAACGCCTCGAAACTCTGGAACACCCTTCCTCTTTCCATCCGTAAGGAAGCTAATCTTCTGTCATTCCACAAACAACTGAAGACCTGGCTATTTCCATAACTTTGCTTCCTCCTCGATGCCTTTCCGCAGCGCTGGGATGCCTCCGGGTAGCCATGCGCTATAAAAGAATATAATAAAACAAAACAAAAACTTGCCTCACAAGCTGTGCTAACTCCTTGCCCGATGGACTCTGTGTCACGCACACGTACATCTAATACTTTATTCTGCGCATTGAGCATTCACCTAAAGCACTTTTCACTCTCACTGACTGTGCGTGTCTCAAACTCGGTGCACTCACCGCCAGGTGGACACAATGTCTGCACGGTCAATTCCTGACAGTATTCCTCACTGTTTCCTTCAAGCGCATGCACTAGGTGCACACTTACTCCCTGAACTTTGCCCGATGGTTGCGCTCAGCTGGCACATGTTCAATTCCGTTCTGTTGGCAGTCGTGTGGCTCACTGCGATGGAATCCCCCATGGAGTGCACAGGTAAGGGCAGCACCTGAGGGAAGGCCACTGGAGGAAAGCATCGGTCCTGGGCACAATACTAGGAGTGAGCAGTGAGCGCACTGGTAAAGTACGCTTTGCCGGCTGTTGGCAGAGTTTTTGCCAAGCTCCGCGTTCCAAGAGGAGCCCAGAGTGGCAAAACTCTGCAAACTCAGCCGGCGGGGCAGAGTTTACTGCCCACCCCTAGTCATGGTCTGCCTCATTACAGTCATACCTTCCACACTCCTCCGAAAGAAAACAGGGAATGAATATATATATATAAATATATATATAAATATATATTATTGCTGCGACTCTCCTTCTCACATCCACCATCCAAAGAGAAAGACAGCACTCACGGGGGCCGTTTCCAAAGTTTATTAAATGGAAACTGTCACGTAAACAAACAGACGCGATAGCATCAGACGTTTCGAAGCCCGAGGTTATAGCAAAGGGGTTCTTGAGAAGGCTTTTGAAAAGGTGAAAGTCACTAAAAGGGCTGATTTGCTGAAAAGTGCCGAAACCAAGAATATGGATGTCATCAATGGGGGCAAATTCAGACTCATAACGACCTTCTCTAGGGATGCAGGGGACCTCAAAAGGATTATGCGTAAGAACTGGCACATTTTACAGACTGATGGCGTGATAGGGACAGATCTTCCACCCTACCCCCTTGTCACATTTAGAAAAGCTAGGTCCATCAAAAATGACTTAGTGTGTAGCTATCTGAGGGATGCCCCTAGATCACCTTTTGGAGCACTAGGAGGGTTTTTTCCATGTGGCAAATGCAAAGCCTGCAAAGGGAGTAAAAGAGTGCTCAGTTATGACATTCCCATCATGAGAATTAATAGGAACATCAGGAAGTTTTTAACATGCACCACTCCATATACTGTTTACTGCCTAGTATGCCCATGTGGCCTGCGCTACGTGGGCAGTACTATCCATCCTACTAAAATCAGGATCTTAGAACACATGCGGGCCATCAGCAAAGGTGACGAGACCTACCCCGTAGCACGTCATTTTGACAAAACTCACAATCGTAATCGAGATGAGTTGAGCTACTTTTGTTTGGATCATGTACCGTTGAATCCTAGAGGGGGAGACAGGATACTGAAACTCCGGAGACTGGAGTCACGGTACATCATCGATCTCCAAACTAAAACACCATGGGGCCTTAATAGTAGTGAAGAGTTAGCTGTGCACCTAGGGGAGTGAAGTTTACTTTCATCTTCCCCCTCCTTCACTTTACTATAGTATGATGATACTGGATTTTGCTGTTGTATATATTGTACATATTGTGTGTGTATATATATTCGGTATGTATGCATATGATTTACATGTGTGTATATATATGGTCCATATGTGTTTGTGTATATGTGTATGTGTATATGTACATATATGTATATATTTGCTGGTATCTATATTTGTATTTGTATTTGAACCCGAGTATAGGACCCGTTACTTTACCTTGGTTGCTTCCTGCGGAAACATCATGTACGGTAGATTGTATTGTATTGTATATAGTATCCCCAGATGTATAGACACAGTAGTTTGCTCACCCACTCAGTATTTTTTGCTAATATGAATATATAGAACATTTAGTAGTAGGCAGCCCTAGCCATGTTTTATTTCTGTTGGAGAATTTCTCCAGGTGTATGCCCATCCAGGGCTGGATTGACGTGCATGGATTGATTCTTCCTTTACTCTATTTCTATTTTCTAGATTTGGTAAAGCGCAACAGCTACCCCAGCAATGGGGTGTCCCGGCGCTAGCAACAAGCAAACTCCTACTAAACGGGGGAGGGAAGGCCAAGAACCCTAGAAAGCGGGGAAGAGGTGGGACTTGATAGCTTTGCGAAAGACTGGGAGACAGTCTATAGAGCGGATGCTGGGGGGGAGATCGTTCCATAGTTTAGGCCCTAGGACGCTAAAGGAACGGCCACCAATGCGACTAAGTCTGACTCTGGGAACTGTCAGAAGAAGTTGATTAGAGGAGCGAAGGTCACGGCCAGGGACATAGAGTCGGGCCAGCTTTCGCAACAGAGGGGGATTTCCCTTTTTGACGATCTTGAAGATCGTGATAAGAGCTTTGAATTTCACTCTCTGTTCTACGGGCAGCCAGTGCAGTTTGCGGATGGTGGCTCTGGCTGAGCATCTACGTGGGAGACCGACCAGAGTTCTGGCCGCCGTGTTCTGGATGCGTTGGAACCTGGCCGTTTCAGCTTTATTTGCTCCCAATAGAAGGACGTTGGCATAGTCCAGGCGAGACAAGATGGTTGCCTGGATAATTAGCTGGCGAGCTTTAGAGTCAAATAGCCCAAGTATTGGCCGGAGGTTTCTTAGGAGCCCTATGCAGGTGGCTGCCACCTTTTTAGTATGTGACTGAAAGCTGAGGTTGGCATCCATCCAAACTCCCAAATTTTTTACACAATTTTTAGGGGATGGAATGGTGCCAAGGGATGACGGCCACCAGTGCTCATTCCATAGGCAGGTGTTTCGGCCGAGGAGTAGCACCTCGGTTTTCCCGGCATTAAGCTGGAGGTAGTTGTCCGTCATCCATTGAGCCACTGATTCCATGCCCTCTTTAAACTTGGATGCCGCGGTGGACGGACTTTCAGAGAGGGTGACGACAAGCTGGGTGTCGTCGGCGTATGAGACCAGCGTAAGCCCCCACTCTTTGGCCACATCAGCAAGCGGCTGGACGTATAAGTTAAAGAGGGAGGGGCTCAGCGCTGAACCCTGGGGGACTCCTTGGGCTATGGGATGAGATTTAGAAAGAAATGGGGGGGCTGACACCTTAAAGGATCTGTCTTTTAGGAAGGATTGGAACCATGAAAGAGCACGGCCTGTCACACCGGCCTCCTCTAGACGTTCCAAGAGGATGTCGTGGGACACCGTGTCAAAGGCTGCGCTGAGGTCTAATAGAATCAGCGCAGCACTATGTCCGGAGTCCAGGATCGTCCTGAGATGTTCGGTGGTGGCCAATAAGGCAGACTCAGTGCTATGGCCCGCTCGAAAGCCATTTTGGGAGGGATCCAGAATACCGTGACTGTCCACATGTTTCGAGAGAATGCCGTTGACATGGGCCTCTGCTATCTTGGACAGCCAGGGTAGAAGGGATATTGGACGGTAGCTTTCCGGTTTGGAGGGGTCGAGGGAGGGTTTTTTAATTATTGGTGAAACCCACGCTTGTTTCCAGGCAATGGGTACAGAGCCCGAGGAAAAGGAAAGGTTGAGGATGTCCAACATGGGAGATAAAAAAAGATCCAGTGAGTCCAGGAAGTGAGAGGGGCTCATAGGGTCAGCGGGGGAACCAGACTTCACCTTCCTGCAAAGTTTGTTCAGTTCGGCAGCCGAGATGGCAGGAATTTGGGTGAGAGGAATACGGCTGGGGGCTAAAGTTGCAGGCTGTCTGGAATGAGGGGAGTTCTGTAGAAAGGTGGCATATATTTTTTGAACTTTTTCAACGAAGTATATGGCAAGCTGCTCACATTGTTCGTTGGAGGAGATTTTTGGAGATGGTGCCCTAGGGTTTTGGAGTTCTTTGACTAGTTTAAAAATGGCTTTAGCTGGGTTTGAGTTAGAGCTGATTTTGTTAGCATAAAATGAGGCGCGGGAGGATCTGATGGCTTTATGGTAGATTTTGAGTTTGGATAAATAGTTTGTTTTATCCTGATTATCAAAGTTTTTCCTCCATTGGCGCTCAGCTTTTTTACAATCCTTGCGTAGCGTTTTGAGGGTATCGTCGTACCATGGATTGGAGGGCGTGTTGCGTCCTTTAGTCAGTTTAGCTGGGATGAGAGTGTCGAGGCCATTGGTGATCCAGGTAGTGAACGAGGCGTAAGCCGCTTCAATCTCCTGATGAGTTTCACAGTGGAAGTCACCTAAGGTTTTGTGTAAGGCGGATGTGGTGAGCTTATGCCAAGGTCTTTTAAGGCGTTTGTTGGATTCAGTTTTGAACTGCCGATGAGGTGCAGGAACCATTAGTTTAACGAGGTAGTGATCTGTCCATCCCATTGGGGAGGGAATATCAGTGACTGCCTCTTGGATGTTAGTGAAGATCGGATCCAGGGTATGGCCTGCCATGTGGGTAGGGGCGTGGACTAGTGCGTTAAGTTGTAGCGCAGAAAGATCAGCAAGAAGCACGCATTTGCGAGTAGAGTTTGTCATTTAGGCTTGTTGGTAATCATACACTATAAGATGGCGCCGACATTGGGAAGAAATGTTGGAGACCACGTTATCGACGTTGGTCCCTCATTTATGTTTATGTACATTATGATGATTTAAAAACATGGCGGGCGGGCGCTTCGGTAAACATAGATGAAGGTTGTTACCGAAACGCGTCTGTTTGTTTACGTGACAGTTTCCATTTAATAAACTTTGGAAACGGCCCCCGTGAGTGCTGCCTTTCTCTTTGGATGGTGGATGTGAGAAGGAGAGTCGCAGCAATAATTGAATGCGGGTACACCCCCGCACGAAGAAGCACCCGCCTGTGAGTGCACCTGACTGGTGTTTCGTAGCAGCAATATAAATATATATATATATAAAACCACACTCCTCTTATTTTCAAAAGAAAAGTCGGGCACACACGGGTTCTCCAGAATGAATGCTGCTTTAATTGGCTCTCAGCATGACGCGTTTCGTCATAGTGACTTCATCAGATGCTTGCCAACCATGAAAAGAAGTAAATTCCTCATCCACTTTTAAACAGCAAATGTCTCACTCCAATAGGTGTAGGCGTTGCTGACACGTCGTGAGGGGGATGTCTCAGACCCGGTGCTCCGAGTCCGCATAGAGCAGGCACATCAGCGTCAGTACTTCCCCAGTGGGCGGTGTCTGCTCTCACCCCACGGCAGTCTGGATCTTGTAGTGGATGGCGGGCAGCTCTCTGGGACCCTCATCCCACCGCTAACATCCCGAATCGTGCCTTGGAAGCCACTTAAGTAAGTAGCGATCCTCCGTGTAGTCACAGTCCCAAATTGATGGAAGGGCAAAGTTGCGAGGGTGCGGTGTTTTGGCGCTTTCCAAAAAGTTTTTAGAAATACCACTAGCTTGCCACACAATCGCCGAACTCTTCAGGGATGGGTGCCCACAGGTGCTTGTGGCCGCACCTAAACACCAAACCACACTCCTCTTATTTTCAAAAGAAAAGTCGGGCACACACGGGTTCTCCAGAATGAATGCTGCTTTAATTGGCTCTCAGCATGACTCGTTTCGTCATAGTGACTTCATCAGATGCTTGCCAAACCATGAAAAGAAGTAAATTCCTCATCCACTTTTAAACAGCAAATGTCTCACTCCAATAGGTGTAGGCATTACTGACACGTCGTGAGGGGGATGTCTCAGACCCGGTGCTCCGAGTCCGCATAGAGCAGGCACATCAGTACTTCTCCAGTGGGCGGTGTCTACTCTCACCCCACGGCAGTCTGGATCTTGTAATGGATGGCAGGCAACTCTCCGGGACCCTCATCCCACCGCTAACATCCCGAATCGTGCCTTGGAAGCCACTTAAGTAAGTAGCGATCCTCCGTGTAGTCACAGTCCCAAATTGATGGAAGGGCAAAGTTGCGAGGGTGCGGTGTTTTGGCACTTTCCAAAAAGTTTTTAGAAATACCACTAGCTTGCCACACAATCGCCGAACTCTTCAGGGATGGGTGCCTACAGGTGCTTGTGGCCGCACCTAAACACCAAACCACACTCCTCCTATTTTCAAAAGAAAAGTCGGGCACACACGGGTTCTCCAGAATGAATGCTGCTTTAATTGGCTCTCGGCATGACGCGTTTCGTCATAGTGACTTCATCAGATGCTTGCCAAACCATGAAAAGAATTAAATTCCTCATCCACTTTTAAACAGCAAATGTCTCACTCCGATAGGTGTAGGCGTTGCTGACACGTCGTGAGGGGGATGTCTCAGACCCGGTGCTCCGAGTCTGCATAGAGCAGGCACATCAGCGTCAGTACTTCCCCAGTGGGCGGTGTCTGCTCTCACCCCACGGCAGTCTGGATCTTGTAGTGGATGGCGGGCAGCTCTCTGGGACCCTCATCCCACCGCTAACATCCCGAATCGTGCCTTGGAAGCCACTTAAGTAAGTAGCGATCCTCCGTGTAGTCACAGTCCCAAATTGATGGAAGGGCAAAGTTGCGAGGGTGCGGTGTTTCGGCGCTTTCCAAAAAGTTTTTAGAAATACCACTAGCTTGCCACACAATCGCCGAACTCTTCAGGGATGGGTGCCCACAGGTGCTTGTGGCCGCACCTAAACACCAAACCACACTCCTCTTATATATATTTGTGCATATATGTATATACCAAGGACTTGGAAAAAGCAGCACAGCCAGGCACCAGCGAGTTTGTAAGTAGCCCTTACTTTATTCAATTCTCATAATTCATCCACCAACAGTGCAGTAAAGAGACCATATATATATATATACACACACAAGTCACTTCTATAAAGGGATCGGCAACAATCGTTACGTTTAGACAAATAGTCGTAATCATAGAGAAGCACCGCAGTTGTTACTCATGGGCTCATGCTGATCGTAGTCCCAGGGTCCTCAATTGCCCAGAATGCACCACAAACAGATTTCAAGCATCAGCTATGAGTTCAAGTTCAAAAATAATAATTGTTCCAGTCCAGTGCTTTATTCATTTGCATTAAAAACTTTAATAACAGTTATTACTTGTCCGTGGCGCATTTTAATTCTCATGCTCATTATTGCTGCAATCATTAAAAATATAATTTGCACCATCATTTCCAGTACGCAAGAGGTGGTCTCAATACCCTCCTTAGCTCCATTGCGTTCCCATTTTTCAGTTAATATCCTGGTAAGAACGTTCAGGTAGAGCGGGTCATGCTCCCAAAGTCAATGCACACAATACACCTCCGTAAAGGGAGCCCCTGACCCTGCAGGGCAGCGTCAACTACAGCTGGAACGTAGCATCCTGCCAACGTGCCACCACAAAGGAAAAACTGCTGAAACACAGCTAGAAATTGAACATGCTTTGTTTGTCACAAGGTGGCAAAAATGTGTTCATTTTCTGACACGTTTCAACAAATAGTCGTAATCACAGAGAAGCCCTGCAGCTGTTACTCATGGGCTCACACTGATCGTAGTCCCAGGATCCTCAGTTGCGCGGAATGCACCACAAACAGATTTCAAGCAGATGTTATGAGTTCAAGTGCAAAAATAATAATTGTCTCAGCCCAATGCTTTATCCATTTGCATTGAAAACTTCAATCACAGTTATTACTTGTCCGTGGTGCATTTAAAATTGTATCATTCTCGTGCTATATATATTACAGAGTGGCGGTAGCTGCAGTTAGGGTGACCAGTGATAGGGATTTTTTAGATTCTTATCCCTAATAACTTTGCTCCCATTTGACGAATGTCAACAAAACTTTGCAGACCTGACAGTTTTGCAGCGTTTTGTCAAAGGAGTACATAGATAAAAAGGGAAACCCAAAATGGGCATAGAATCCAATGCGTTTTACATAGACTTTTGTGTTATACATAGCACGAACACCGTCTGTCGGATTTTGACGAAAATTAGAATGATTACATGTTATGGTTCACAGATGGTTCTGTTGGTAGGTAGGGTAAATATTTCACAAATTATAAGTGTTTTTAATTTAGGTATATCTGTGACAGCAGTAGTACCACGGTACTCCTGAGGTATATAGCAATGACATGTCATTAGCTAATTGGCTAATGGCTGCCTTTACAAAATGTAAAGGTAGCCATATTGTTTTTACCTTGAGTTTCCCTATGTTTTGCATCACATTATTCAATGTAGGCAAGTATTAGGTATGCTACTTTTCCTATACATATTACCACTTTAGTTAAGTGATAATAAGTAGAGAAAAATATTTATACATTTATATATATGTTTAAAAGAAATGTGGAGTTTCATGGGAGTACCGGGAATCCCTCAAAAAATAATTGGAAATACACTGTAAGACACTGTCTTTTTTTAATATAGTGTGCTAAAGTTTTTTTCAATTTTTCCGATATTTAAATATGCACATAAAAGTGTACGGAGTAGCACGGTAATTACTAAAAATTACAGCTCTACTGAAAAAAAACGCATTTCACCGAACAATGGTATAAAAATGTAAAACATTTTATAAATAAAAATGTTAACCTTTCAAAAAAAATTGGACGTATCACAGTACTCCTGCGCTACTCCTTAGTTTTTTTACAAAAATATATAGAAAGATATAACTATTTTGCTCTACCTGTTACTACTTTATTAAAGTGGTAACAGTTAGGGCAAAAATAAAAAACCTTGGGGCAGATTTATGTGGGACTTTCGCCCCTTTTACGCCGCCGTTGCGTCACTTTTGTGACGCAGCGGCGGCGTAAACCCTGCGCCACGTTGCGCCCGATTTACATCGTGACGCATCTATGGAGATGCGTCACGGTGTAAAGCCCTGCACCACGTGAAACCTGCGTCAGGTTTCATGTGGGCGTTGCGACACAGGGGGGGGGCGTTCCGTCGCAGGAACGCCCCTGAAAAGTGACTCAGTGAAATCTATAAGATTTCACTGAGTCACTTTTCCGACGCTGGTGCGTCAAATCCTTACGCCTGCTTGAAGCAGGCGTAAGGCTTGACGCACCATGTTAGGGATAGGGTAGGTTGGAACAGTGCTGGAGTCGCTTGCGATGCAACTTCAGCACTGCGCCAACCTTACGCCGGCAGATGCGTCACGTATCTGCTTGTCCTTGCGCCACGATGCACCGCATTGTAAATGCGGCGCATCTGAGGTGGCGCAAGGACAAACTTGCGTGACGCATCTACCCTAGCGCATCCATGCTGATTTGCAGGGATGCGCCAGGGAACATAAATCTCCCCCTTATACTTACCTGCATCAGAAGGCATAAAGCACAACACGGGAAAGTGTACTTAAAAACAACGAGGCCTCCTTCAACATTTAGAAAGCCAATGTTTTCCTAATCAGCTAATGACTTGTGATAACTATGTGCAGTCATACTGATGCTAATTACCCTCACAGTTCACCAAAAAAACACAATAAGAGATATCACTAGCTTTAAGTACATTAAAACTATAAAAAATGATTATATCACTTACCTGGACTACACAACATAATGCAAAATATAAAACTGTATGTTAAATATATTGGATTAACGTACATTTTGGCACCCTCCTTTTTGCTTTACACTCAGTTCACCCAAATCTGCAAACATTTGATTTCTTTGAGAATTAAACTGCTGGAAGAAGTGTGGTCAAAGATGCCGACATTTCTGAAACGGGTGCAAAGTTAATAAGGGATTCGTTAAAAAAAATCCATAGGGGTATAGTCTTTATAAATTTGAAAACAAAATACCTATTGCCACATAAATAAAGTGGGAATAAGTTATTAACAATAACACAAATTAATAGATAACCATATGTAACATCTTAACCCACAAGTCAGCAATGCGCTGACCGTATAATTATGCAAAATTCTGCTGATTGTTACTTTTGGTAAACTCAGCCATCAACCTATCACATCACCACTTCCTCCAAGCCCCAAGTATCATACTATACTGTCAACTGTACACATTATACTATAGCACAATATATTAGGTACATTTTATGCAACATATACATTTACAAATATTTACACTATTTATATATATATACCCACAGAATTAACATTTTATTATAATTGATATTTTGAAGATACAATATTGACTTGTTTTCATATAATTCTACAGCACCTTTTAATTTACACACTCCACTTTATGCCACTCGAATCCATAAGGGCTGACTTCACGCCACTGCTCTCTGCACTATTTAGAGGATGCCAGGCCACTTTACGATGCTCCACTGTGCACAACTAAATTCTACACTAAACCACTTTACATTACTTCACTTTACTCCACCCAACGCCACTGTACACCATGCCAATGTACACCATTATAGTCTATGCTATTATATAGTTCCCTACTGTATTAGATTACACTTTTGTATATGCCACTTTACTCAACGCATCTCCACTATACTGCTCCCAATTGTATGCTACTCCAATGTACACAAATCCACTGTACGCTAATGCACCATATGCTACCCCAGTATGCCCCACTTTATGGTACACCACAGGAGTGTATGCTATTACAGTGTACGCTACTCCACTCTGTGCCACTAAATTCTACTGAAATGCAATATACAACATTGCATCGTACCACAATAAACTGTATGCTATTTCAGTTAAAAAAATTACATTGTGTGCCACTCCAGTAAATGACACTTCAGATTCTACTAGTTACTAGACTCTGCACTTCTATAATTAACCCGATTTAAATCTATGACACTCTACTGTACACTATATGCCACTGTAATGCACATCTCAAGACTTAACACAAGTAAACTCAACGTTATTACAGTAAACACTACTCAATTCTATATTGTTCCACTGTATGGCACTACACTGTATGGTACTCCAATATATGTCATTGCACTGTACCCTATTGCACTGTACCCCACTGTATTGTAAGCTATTCCACTCTGCACTACTCCACTGTACGGCAAACTTGAAAAGCAAAAATTGGGGATAGAAACCAGACAACAGAGGAAATTCATCAGGGACTAACATGATTACCTAGATGGAACTGTCTATACCTTCGCCAAACGATTTGATATAAAACAATATACTTCAGATTCTAAAACAAAATTACGGGGGCCCTGGAGGAAATCAGTGAGTCGGACACTGACCTCAGTTAAGACGAAGGAACTTCCAATGGCAGAATGAAGATGACTGTGCTGGAGGAAATGCAACTAATGTATCTGGATCAACACACCTCAAGAGGGAGGGGGGAGGACACAATCCTGTCAGAGGCCAATCAAGGAACAAACAATGTAGAAGAGGGCATGGGAAGAAAAAAGTACCCTCTACGAAACAGAGAGAAGAAATAAAACAAACCACAGCCATGGAAGATAATTTAGTAGTGAATCTATGCAGTTATAGACTGCAAAGGATGAATAATCAATCCTTAATAAAGGTCTTTCTTTCTGTCCAAACAACATTTTGGAATATTGAAAACCAAAGATTGATTCCTAAAAATGTATCAGAAAAATCAAACTTGCCAAGTACTTTGCTAAAAACGAACCCAAAACTGTACATGCCATCAGACGCCAAGATACATGTGACCTTATGATTGATCAAACAAGTAATGTTCACCTACTGTTCGACCTGAAGGATGAGGATCTGATGGAAACTCTCTATAGGCACCGAACCCTCCCGCTTATGGGTGCATAACCCCCAGCTGTGCAAGGCTTCAGATGCACCTTCTTTGGGGTTGGGCTCAGGGCAGGGCCTGTGGCCTGGCACTGCACCCAAACACCTTGAGATGCCCAACCACTGAGGCACACTCTGTTGGGTTGGGCACAGGGCCTGGGCCATGAGTGGCCTACTCACTTTGTTAATTTCTTGGGGGTTCAGTTGATACTCTGACTCCAGGGGTGTCACTCCAGATCCACAGATCCGCCACAAAGCCCTTCAGTGTCATGCTGAGCATCATGGTGGATCCGCGGATCCATGGAACCTCCCCAAAAACATTTTCTTTCACATTTAACCATTCCCCCTCCCCACAAGACCCAGGGGTCAGGGTACCCCTAACCTGCCCCCTTATATCTTGTTTTGTTCTATTTTTTAGGACCCAGGACCAAGTTTACAAGTCCAAAGATAGTGACTGCAATTTTTCCTTCAGATTGCATCCAGCCAATCACAGCCTGTGGTTCAGCTCACAGAGCCGTGGCTCAGTCCCAGATCCTCCGCAGCATAAAATATACAAAGTTTTTTAGGCTTAATTTACTACTAAATGGATACAGCCCAAATCACAAAAAGCATGCTTTCTGGGCCAAGATCTAGCTTTCTGACAAACTTGGTATAAACACATTCAGCTGTTTTGGCTGTAGCTGTGTCCAAATTTCCTATGGATCAATGAATGTGGAGACGTGTTTTGGGCCCCCTCTTTCTCAGCCCCCACCTGACAGATCACCCTGAATTCTTTCCAAAAAGGAGCTGAGCTGGAGGAACATTTTTTGAGAACGTTTCATGAAAATTTGTAAAACACCACCAAAGTTATAAGTAAACCAAAAAAATTTTTTCCTATGGCAACACAAGCCTAACTATAACTACCCACTATCAACCACCACTGGAGGGTATAGGTATATGTGTTTTAGTTACAAATATATGTAAATGTATAGCTATATACATATTTCTGTTTCCACTTGAAGAGTACAGGAAGTTATGTAGTTTATAGAAAACTCATGAGGAAGGAGGTATTTCCTTAAGGACCATGTTTAAGTTGCATAGAAATAGAGAGTAATTAAAGTCTGTTAGACAAAGCAAAGCCAAATTTGTGATGACTGTAGCAATGAAGACTATGATTGTGAGTAATAAAAAGTATTGGTAAGTAATTCAGACAGCTCTCATGGGTCCTGTGTATTTGAACAGCATGAATGGTCTCGCAGGTCCAGAATATTAAAAACAGGTTTAGCAGGATTGAAGGCACTAAAAAGTAAGACAAATAATGTCCTCCTTCTAAACTTGCAGCTGTATTCTTTAGAGAAATTCTCTTTCTGATGCTGCAGACCACAGCAGAACAGGTACTGCCATAGACAAACAAGCATTCTGGTATATTATAATACCCACACAAACCATCAGGAATGATGGGGCTGCAAAGAAGGCGTTAGAATCTACAAGGCATATTTTAGCATCACACTGTCACATACTGCATAATTCTATAAATAAATAAATAAGATATAAAGCTATGACCAATGTGATCTTTATTGCCAGTCTTCTGAACATAAAAGTAGCGCTACCCCAGGCAGCAGCGGAGGATTCTTTGAACTGGAGTTCCTTCCATCCCTATGAAGTACTTCCTGCCTCTTAGATACCAAAGGTCACAGATAATCAACTTTACACAGCAGTAAAGGTCAGGCTTACCTTCCGCAGCAAAAAGCAAATGCGTTCAATGTTTCTTAAGCGCTCCCGCTGTTAAAATGATGAAGAATAACAAACATGTCAGATAATAACCAAAGCCCCAGATTAACATCAATAATCAACAGATGTTTTTCAAATAATTTCACGTTATAGATAGTACACCTGTACTGTCCCTAAAAATATTAGCATATTTTTTCATGGTTACACATACATTGGTTAGCCAGTGTTAGAACACTGGGGTGCAGTCATCTGCTCCCCCACACAGTAAATGAGTCCTATAAAGCAGCGGTTCTTAACTTGTGGTCCAGGGACACTGAAGGTCCACAAAGCCTTCTCAAGGGGGTTCGCGACTGCTTAGAAAATTAAACAATATTAACAGGTTTAGAAAGTATTAATAAATAAAGAAGTAAAATTAAAATGTTAAAGTGTTCTGTCTGTGAAGGAATGCGAAATTGGAGGATAAAAATTAAGTTAGTATGCACAGATTGATTTGTGGGAGCAGTACAAATGCATCAATCTGAATATAATATGGACAATGAGAGGCTGCAATTGAATTAACTCCCCCCCCTTAATATAAACATTTTGTTGTGTTTCTGTTTCTGAATTATATCAAATATTTCATAATATGTATATTTGTTTGATGAATGATTGTTTCTGTATTTATCGGTATTGGTTTGCGGTTCAAATCATCAAAAATGCTTAGCCAGGGTCCCTGCCTTCTAATAATGACTCAGTGGGGGTCCCCGGAATCGAATAATGGTTCAGTGGGGCTTCCTGGGTTCCAGTAATGATTAAGTGGGAGTCTCCAAAAGTCAAAAGGTTATAAACCGCTGCTCTGAAGGATCTTGCTGTGCTGGTCACAGCGACAGGGAGTTGGGAATACATATAACCAATAGTGGATACATGCCCTCCACTTGCTGTAGTGAAGCAACCAATCAGATTGCATTATTCAAAAAGTTAATATTGTTAATACATTCATGCACCAAAAACACAGGGCGGTGGAGCACAAGAAACAGGGTTGATTCTAATACGAAAGAGCCATGATCTTCTTTTAACTGTTTTTATCCATTTCTTTTAATGTTATTGTTCTTTTACAAAATAAAAGATTTTAGTGAGAAGAAAGTGTCTAAGTTGGTGTCAGCAGTCTGCGGAAGAAACGGTGGATTAGCTGAGCTCTCACGGTTGAAGATACATTTATCGTGGGCCATCTATTTGTAAGGACCTGCATTCTGCCTAAAGTTTTGAACTTGGATGGTAGGTGAACTGGGCGGTAGTGTATCTCACATTCCGTGTCTGGTCATTGTGTGTTCCTGGCACCCTTGAACAGAAGGCTTTGGCCTTGGGTAAAGCACTTTAACTTTGATGCTGGCATCCCATGCAGAGGGTTCTATTAAGGCCTATATGATGTGATCAAACCTTCCCCATTTAAGGGCTAACTTTGCGGCTTGGATTTGAAACTACTGAAGTGGGTCAACACGTTTTTATGGTCTGGCTTGACAGTGCAGAGAACCACGAAGAGATGGGCTGTGGCTCTGCCCACATGTTGGGAGCCAGGAGTACATGTTTTGATTGGGCAGACGTTGTGTGCTTCCACAAAAAAGTGCTTGACCTCCACGATGCTGTGATCATTTTATTTGTTTATCCAGCTGCCTGAGGTTGATGTAAGCCATAGGGGAGCGAGCTCAATCAGGGTAAATACACTCAATGATAATGATGAACTACTTTGCAAAAGACTGAATTCTTCGCGTCCTCCTCACAGTGCTTACTATTGTGAGGATGAATCCTCTCCCAGAGACAACCATGCATACCTTCTATAATGTAATTTACATTTTTGGTTTCTGCTCCTTACAGTATACAATCTCCTCAAATCAACACCAGAAGCTGCAATTATACCCAGGAAAGGTGGAAGAGTGGTTGAGAACACTGAGTACAATGGAAGAAATGGAAGGACCGAGATACAGAATAATAGGATTTAGTGTAAACACTCCCCACTACCATCTCCTCTTTGAATGCCAGGCTATTCAGTTTTAAAGTTTGCTTTTTGAGGCATGGATCCACTCCGTCATACACTGATGCTATTGGCGAGGCATGCTTACTGCGTCATCAACAGTCTAAAACAAAACCACTTTGCACTGAACATGTGAATATGGCCTGTGCTGTTTAAAGGAGAAATATTTAATAAAAATATTTGGAAACAAATCATGTCGAATCACTAAATTAGGGCAATGACTACTTACCTTCTAACTCTATTATGCTAATAAAATGAACCAATAGTAAAATAAATACTTCTTGGGCAGCACATCAGTGAGAATTCTGTACCGTCCTCTCCAGCCCGGAGCATGCACAATTAATATGCCACACACGGAGCTCTGGATTGTATGACTTTATTTGTCAGCATACAATAACACTCTGCACTTTCATTATGTCATAACTATCAATAACCACACTTTAACACCTCCCAGCAAGTTATGTAATTCCTTATTGAGTCCGTCTTGAACCGCAAGGGTCCTCGTGCAAAAGCCTCATGGCACTACATCTCCTCCATTGTTAAATAAAAAGTATAAACAACAGTCACATCATATTTCTTCAATAAGGTGTCGAGGTGCTCGCCTCAGTCAGCTAGATCGAGTGGTACAAGATGGTTGAGATGCACTCTGATTCCTGGTCGCCTCATTGACGATTGCAGGAGCTGATGAACATTGAGGTAGGTACTTAGTAGTGTGACGAGTCCTGTGTGATTGACTTTCCGGGATGATGCGCTGTTACCATATGTCCTTTGCACGTCACACCCTCAAAGGATTGACAGAAAATGGAGTGTCTGTCCACTAGGGCAGTTTAGTTTTGATGGCTCTTGAAATTTTCTCGGGGGAAGACGCCCCCGGACCTCCCTCGCTCACTTCACTTGCTCACCAGCGAGCACTCATCCCAAACTTTGGTGCCCCACCTCTTTCAAAGGCCACCACTGGGTATACACTTCCTGTTGCTTGGTGATATGCAGATATCTATGCCAGCAAGGTCTGGGTGTGGACAACAAGAGGGCAACTCAAGCGGGGAGTTGCTGTGTTCCCACGAGAAACTTGGCCATGGTCATTCCTTTTAAGGTCACCTTCATGCATCTAACTTGTGTAGTATTGCCTATTATTAACCATGGAGCCACCCACTGGAACCAAGTCTCTACGTAACATGTTTCAAAGTTAGGGACGTTTTGTCTCCCTTTGTTTATAGGAAGGAACAATTTGGTGACTGCCACTCTCTGCCTACTGTTGGTCCAAACGAGTGGTACCAGGACCGTGTTTAGGTCTTTAAAAAACACCCTGTAGGTATAGTATACTCTGCATGTATTCTCAGTATAGTAGAGAAGTAGTAGAGTATTTGTGGTAGGAGATTCATTTCTGCTAGAGCTACTATATATCCAGCGTTTTTTCCAGACGGTGACGGATTGCAGACGCTAAAGCCCTTTTCAGATTACCTGCTGTGACATCCTCTTCCCCTCTGGACACGTTCACACCTAAGTACTTGAAGGCATGTGTTGATAATGTAAGGCCTTGCTTGTCCAAGAAAGACAGTGTTCGGGCACTCAGGTCTTTTGGGGGAACATGGGAGACTTGCTTCTCTTCAGCTTCAGTCCTGAGATATTTTCAAACTCTGTTAAGTTCTGCAGAGAGGCGTTTGCGAGCATCATGTAAATATAGGAAGGAATATATCTTTCCGCGTATAGAGAGGTAAATATGTTTTTGACCTTGCAACAATACCCTGTGATACTTCCTTTCTTTACACATGTGATTTGAGAAGCCCACCATTGCCAGGCAAAACAATAATGGTGAGAGAGGGCAACCCTGCCTTGTACCATCTGTATGTGTATCTTCTCCTATAGTGCCTCCACTGACTTCATCCTCACAGTGGCTTTCAAACTCAGACAGCAAGATCTGCTGTTTTCTTCCTGGCTCACCGCTGTTCCTTTGTTCATTTAGTGAGTATGAATAAGTCAGTCAGGGAGCATCAGCCATGGCCTTTAAAGACACCGGTAAAGCACCAGTGGAAAGGAAGTAGCGATCCGCTGTATCAGAGTCACTCTGACTATTCGCAATGTGAAGTCACTTTTAAAAGCGTGTGCGGAACTTATGAGCGGTGCTGAGGAGAGAAACCTGAACATGAACAGACTAGCTTGCATGCCTAGCACGACTATGCAAATTACGTACTAGTCGAAAAACTTCTTGTGGTGAAGGTTCAAAGACTTGGGATGGTTTCCAGATGCATATTCATAAGTGATTGATTCCCTTCCCCATCACATTTATCAGTACAGAACCAGGGGTAGATGTGGAAGTTACCAGTGCTGATACATAATTTACTACTTTGATGAATTATTGTTCATCATTAAAAAAATAAACATGTTTGCAGTGGAGCTCTTTCATAACAGCTGAATCCATAAGAGAATTCCTACAGCAAATCCCAATTCTCTCAAAATATGCAGTAAGTAGCTCCAGCTCATCGTATCAAATGCCTTTTCCATGTCTATAGAAACAAGAACTGCAGAAGCCGGGCCAGGCAGCGCTTGATCCAGGACATGGAATAAACAGCATAGATTTCCAGCAGTATTTCTTTTTGGTACAAACCCATTTTGATCAGGGTGGATAGGTTGGGAGAGTGTTGTGTAGTCTTTTGGATAATATCTTCCAAAATGTTTGATTGTCAAGGTTTAGCGTAGACAAGGGTTCTTAGACCAACCGGTCGATTGTGTCTCTGCCTGGTTTTGGCGGCACTGTAATGATTTCTTTTGTTAGTGAAAGGGAGGATGGAGCCTTTGTCACATGCAGTTTGGTACATTTCCAGTAAGTGCTGTGCTAATGATGTTTGATAGGTCTGATTGAATTCTTAGGGCTGTCAATCACTGCCCAGAGTTTTCCCCACAGCCAGTTGCTCTATGGCTAAGTTAACCTCTGCTCAGAGTCGTGTATCTACTTCTGGAGTTTGTTCAGAAGACAGGTGAAATACAGCATCACCGCACATACACTCATCTCACATAGTCTGGTTCAGTGCTTAATTTGAGCCAGTGGTTTTCCAGTGCTGGGCACTGGCACTTAATTGTCAACACCAGCGCCTGTGACAGTCTGCCACAAGTTGGCGCTGTCTGGCTGATTTAGAGATGACCACAACAGCAGTCAATTATTAATTCAATACACATTAAAAATGACTATTAACTGCTGTCCAAGCCATCCTTATAGCTTCGGGGGTCTGGAATAGTCCGAATGTTCACACCTGTAAGAGTGAGATGGTTTGTAGTTGAGTTGTTACTACCATTGGCATTATGACAGGGGAAATGTGTGATGCAAGCTGCAGTGGCCTCCTGATGGGAGCCCCGGCACCTATTATTTTTACAAATGAAGCACTGGCTTGTCTATGGCTTGTTTGCAAAGTGTTTACGTTACTAGGTGATTTCAATATTCATCTGGATAAACCAAAGGACCCCTGGTCCTTTTGCCATTTGGAATCCTTTCCACATTCAATCTCCTACGTGCTGACACGGCCCCACACATAAAGCAGGCCATGCCATTGAAGGTATTAGATCAAATCTATCGTTCCATTGGGAAAGTCCAAAACATCCAATACAGGTGTGCTGGTCTGATCATTTTTTAATCCTGTTCACCTGGCCTTATGCACGCTCGCAGGAGAGAAGAGCGCTTACCCAGGAGCAAGGTACCAGAACATGAAGGTTACCAAGAAGGGGTCGAAGGTGCATTCGGCCTGGTGGTTCTCTCAGGATTTAGCCCTTGAGAGAGCCACTTGTAAAGAGTTGGAGAGAGCGTGGCGTCACCACTTTCAAAATAAGGATAAATACTTTATGAAGTGGCTTTCAATATTTACCATACAAACATTAAAAAGCGTGCCCCTGTTTCTATACCCAAAGTATTAGAGAGGCCAAGAATGATGGCAGGGAAATTTTAAAAAAGGTCTCTAGTTTCACAGACCCGAAAACAACATCCCCGCTCCCAGAATCCAATCATTCACTTTTTGCTAGATTAAGTAACTTTTTTAAAGAAAAGATCTTCATAATACAGGCTAGCATTAAGAGCTCCTACTAACTGGCCGATGCCACAGATTTTGGTGACATTGAAGGCCCATCAGCTAAGACAAGGCTGACACACTTTTTGCCACCCTCATTAGAGGAGCTGAAGAAGCAGTCTGCTTCCTGTAAATCAGGATCCCCTGAAGATCCGCTTCCGCCTCACATATTGGTGGCTGGTGCGGATAATTTAGATCCGATTTACCAGGAACTATTCTCGGTTTCACTTCATTCAGGCACCATTCCTGACTCTTGGAAGAGAGCCAATGTGGACCCCTTCTTGAAAAGGCCAATGCAGATCCGGAAACACTGGCTAACTTTCGTCGGGTCTCATTATTGCCAGCGGCCTCTAAGATTTTCGAAAAATCAGCAACTCACCACTTTTTTGACAGATAACAAGCTGCTACAGACCTCCTAGTCCGGCTTTTGTTCGCGACATACTACGGAGACAGCTTTCCCTGAAATGGCAGTATCAATAAAGATCAGCCTGGACTCTGGTCCCAACACAGCATTGGCCCTGCTGGATCTGTCAGCAGCATTTGACATGGTGGACCACAGCATCCTGCTAAAAAGACTGGAACATCCGGGCCAGGCAGACTCTGCTTTAGGATGGTTAAGGTCCTTTCAGAAGGAAAGAGAGCAGGTAGTGTGGATGAAACCTTACTCTTCTAATGGGGGGTGACCCAGGGATCTGCACTGAGCCCCACCCTTTTCAACATCTATATGCCTCCTCTGGCATTTCTGATTGAACCGTTTGGCATCAAGATTATTTCCTATGCAGACATTACACAGCCCCTTCTCACCTATGATGGGGATTCAGCTAGAGCCAAAGAAACATTCACTCTTTGCTTAAAGATGCTACCTGACTGGCTCGGGAAGAACAAATTACTGTGTAATCTAGATGAGACTGATATCCTATTATTTGGGCCAAATCTCCTTCCAGGATGGACTGGAGCTTGGCCAAAGAATGTTTCCCCCACCGCTCCGGTGGAGGTGGCAATAAACTTGGGAGTTCTGTTTGACTTGCACCTTTCCCTCAATGCCCAGGTTTCTTTGGTGGTAAAATCTTGTCTTTGGATTCTGCACCTGCGTAGGAGATTTCTACATCTGATTCCTCAGGAAGCGCAGATCACAGTGGTTAGGGCTTTGACATTATCACAGCTGGATTATGTTAATGTACTCCACCTGGGTATCCCAGAGTACTGTCTTGCTCTTTCGTGAGCAGCTTCACTGGCTCCCAGTGGGTAAGCGGATATTGGTCAGAGCTCTATTACTGACGCGTCAAGCCCTTCATAATAAGGGGCTGCTATATCAGAATGAGGGGATCAATGCTTTCATCCCAGGGAGAGTGTCGCGCTCCAGTCAGGCTGGGCTGCTAACAGCACCCCACTTTAAGAAGCGGCGAGGAGTCTCCTCCTTTACAGTGCTGTCTGCAGGTTTGTGGAATCAATTTCCTAGTCAGCTGAGAATAATAAAAGAGGACGTGAGCTTGAAAAAAGCACTAAAACATACCTCTTTAGCCCTCAGGGCAGGGGTTGGCTGGCTGGGGTCTGTTCTTCTGTTGTGCCATTGATGCTGAGCCCTGGGACACTCTTGGAGGAGCCAAGCGCTATATAAATGATTTTCTTTCCTTCATATGTGCTTACAATAGACGATAAACACCACATATATATCTGCCTGTGTATGTGTGAAGGATATGACCATGTGGGTGTTTGATGGCAGTAATACTCGTGTGGGGAGCTTCACTCTGTATTAGCCTGGCTAAAAAAACAGCCAGATATGTCACTGTCTAAGATCTTCAAAGCTTTACACTCTTTATAGTGGTGGGAGCTCAGTCTAGCCCGCAACACCCTGTGTAAATGCCTCCTTTTGCTGAAGAGCGGTGTTATCAGCCACTAGGGCATGGAGCGCTTTTTCCAGACAGTGCATCTTCATTTCTAATATATGTAATTGTTATTGTAGTAATATTCATACCCCATTTATGCAGATATCATGTACTTAAACCTTAAAGGACTCATTTTCATTCAGTATTTCTTCTGTGGAACCCGCGTTTGTGGCAAAAACAGGTGTTAGTTTTACGTGTATAGTAGCCCAATAGAAGGTTTTCCAGACCATAGGGGGCTGCAGTCCGCATGTGGCATACTCACTGATAGTGCCGTACACTGTAAGGTGAGCAGCAGGTGCTGTGGTCAGAAAGGGTCTTGGCTGGGTAGTCAGCTCCAAGAATCAGCTTGTGTATATGTATTGTAGAGATGATCATGTCTAAACAAGTGTACAGCACATCAACATTGAGTACTCTCCAACTCGCAGATGTATTTGCTTCCCATACATCCGTGAGTCCTCAACCTATGACTTCTTCCGACAGGTGTTCAGAGAAATTGCTAGAGGAAGTTCCTGGTGGTGGCAGGGGCTGCCTATCTAGGTCTGTGCATCCAGGAAACAATTAAAATTGCCAACCACAGTGTTTGGTCGCAGGGGATTGGTGTCATCAAGACAGATATACTGTTCAAGCAAGCGAGTGGCCCGTGTTCAGAAAATACAGTGCAAGCAGGTGTACCCTTCTGCCATCCAGTAGGCTGCCCATGTGTACATAGCACCCCTCGGGATTGATGTTCTGCAGTTCGGCTCAAAAGGGAACCCCCAGATCTAACTCATACTAATACTCCCATCATGGGTCCCAGCAAATCCTAGGGATGCACTCATTCAAGTGTACGGCAACATGAGAAATTGAATAACGCATTGGATGATTAGGCGATGGGTCCACAAGCCTTATGGCATCCCAGTTCCTTAGTGATGATGATTATAGACTTTTTAATATATTTTTATTCCATGCTCATTTTATATAATTGTGACCCTTTTATTGTATGGCTATGTTTTTAACATTGTATGATGTTTTTTTTTTAAGGATGATTGTTCTGTATATTCTTATGTGAATGATCATTACTTGGTCGAATAAAGCTACTACTACGATTACTACTACTCCCAGCATGGGCTGAGGAAGTTGTAAAAAAAATAAAAAAACCTGCCCCCTATTTCTTTGTTACAGCCATTCACCCTCAATTTTGGTATGGTTTGTTTCCCGGAAAATAGCAGTGTGCTCCATGCCACCTTAAAAATGAGTCTACATGATATCTTTTGGTAAGATGGCCTAGTCCCTGGCATTTCAAGTTACATCTATGTATTGGCCCATTGTAATAAAAGGTGGAGGTTGATGGAGTAAATGTATGTTCACTTACTCCTATGTAGGTCTGTAATATGTTTAGTGAATGCCTAATTTATGCCTTGGTCTTGGAAGAGATAAAACCTCTGGTATACGTCAGTAAAATTATCTGATTCAAGTTATGCAACCGATACTTCATCCTGCTCTCAAAGAAATAACTGTTGAACTCTACCAAGTTTAACTGTACAGGGCTGGATAAGAACTTCCTCTTGACCAAGCATAGTAGAAGAACAGTGTTGTACAGGATAGAAAAAATGGGGTGGGTTGAAGACTATCACTCGAAAGGCTTCCTTCAAGCACTTCGAGGCCCCTAAATCTCTGTCTGCAATGTGTTTAGTGATGCCTAAACAGCCCACCACAAAGCCATGTCTATGTCAGATTGTAGCATTCATCTCTTAAAGCAACCGAGAACTTAAGAAGTTTCAAAGGTTATCCCATGTGTTTGCATCAGCTTATGCCTAAATAGATCTGTTGCAAACCTGCCGGACATTGTCAGAACATGGGCTACGGTATTTCACATCACAATTACGTGCACCTTTCCTAAACTTTTTCCATTAGCCTTCCACATATTCACCCTCTAACACCAGTCTATGCTCATGAACCCCTCAATACTCTGCACCTGGGGTTGCTAAAAAAGCTAATTAAAAAAAGTCACCTGCAGTTTGTGGGGGGATTTGTGGCATTCATCTAGATTCGGAATCCGATGTGGATGGAGCCGATGTGGATAGAGGCGATGTGGATAGTGCCGATGTGGATGGAGCCGATGTGGATGGAGCCGATGTGGATAGAGCCGATGTGGATAGAGCCGATGTGGATGGAGCCGATGTGGATAGAGCCGATGTGGATAGAGCTGATGTGGATAGAGCCGATGTGGATGGAGCTGATGTGGATAGAGCCGATGTGGATGGAGCCGATGTGGATAGAGCCGAAGTGGATGGAGCCGATGTGGATAGAGCCGATGTGGATGGAGCCGATGTGGATGGAGCCAATGTGGATGGAGCCAATGTGGATGGAGCTGATGTGGATAGAGCCAATGTGGATAGAGCCGATGTGGATAGAGCCGATGTGGATGGAGCCGATGTGGATAGAGCCGATGTGGATGGAGCCGATGTGGATAGAGCCGATGTTGATGGAGCCGATGTGGATAGAGCTGATGTGGATGGAGCCGATGTGGATAGAGCTGATGTGGATAGAGCCGTTGTGGATAGAGCCGATGTGGATGGAGCCGATGTGGATAGAGCCGATGTGGATAGAGCTGATGTGGATAGAGCCGTTGTGGATAGAGCCGATGTGGATGGAGCCGAGATGGATAGAGCTGATGTGGAGAGAGCCGTTGTGGAAACAGCCGATGTGGATGGAGCCGCTTCCTTATCCTCCTTAGTCCCAGAAGAGTTAGTCCTGATGCCAGCATTTTTGGGTATGGAGGAAGACTCCGGTAGCCGGGCAATGGATGTCGGGCAACAGGGTGGCTACACGAGTCTGGAACATCATGATATCAGCTGGTGTATCTTAACCAGCTGATAGAATGTATTATGGTTTGAGGGATCAGAGAAAGTTTCACCAGGGATACAGATGAAATGATGAATGGAATCTCCTTTGGAATACAGCAACTTGGTTTTGGTAACCCTGCTACCTCTGAGTGTTATTTACGGTGATTAAAACTTGAATTGTCACACTGGCGTAGTCGGCAGAATCACCAGCGGAGATCTCAACACCAAGGGAAGACGGCGAGAGTTCGCCCTGATCTCCACTAGACTGAGGCCGTCTTTCCACAGGACTGGCTGAGGTTGGGTGAGGTCGGTCCTGTTTTGTGACACTTCTTCTCCCTCATGTGATGAGGCAGGACTCTTTATGGCTCTTGGACCTGGGCGCTGTGTTGAATCGGTTCTGTTTTGTGTAACCTTTACCCCGTGGAAGGAGTGGGCCTTATTGTCTCTAAAACTGCTGTCGTAATTCGGATGTGTGACACTGCTTCTCCTCTTGTGTTTGAGGCGGGACTCTCTCTGGCTCCTGGTCCCGGGCGCAGTGTTCACCTGGTTCTTTTTTGACTTGTTTGGCGCTTTTGGCCCCGCACAGGGCTCTCTGTGCCAGGCTGGCATTAGTCTCGAATGCTGGCCGGCTCGAGCGTGGGGTTGCTATCTGAGCATGGCCAGCTGGAGTTTTGAGTGCGAGCAGCTGGGACGCGGGCGCCTTCCCACGCGCACCAGCATCAGAGCGTTGGCGCGTGGACGGGCCTGGTGAGCGCAGTTCGCTCCAGTGCCACCGACTCTGAGGCACTTGCATGTTGCCTTGGGTTTCTATTCAATTTCACACGGTGACTCACCTCTTGTGCTTGTTATATCGAGGTCGGAGCCTCCTGTTCGGGGTTCCCCTGAGTGCAGCTGGAAGCGGCGCTTTGGGACATCTATTAACGTGCCCGGCATGCCCTTACACGGGCACACACAATAAACGCTAACCTGCAGCAGTGTTTGTTTTGGTTTGAGATGGCATTGGAACATCTCTGCCGCTGACCGCGGCCCCCGCAGGGGGCCACTCGGCGGTCGGCGCCTTAGTGGCCCCGGGGCCCCGGTCACCCCTCCCCACTCCCTCCCTTCGGGGGGGGGGCAGGGACACAGACTGGAGCCCCCCTCCGTGTCAGGGCCGGAAGTGACGCGCAATGCGCGTCACTTCCGGGCCCAGGTGTGAGGGGGAGGCTATTTAGCCTTCCCCCACCCTCACTGGCGACCTCTTTTGTCGCCCACCTCGCCTTTTTCGGTCGCAGTCTCTGGCTCCTTCGTTCGTCGTCCTCGCCGCTGCGATCCCGGCCCTACCACCATCTCGAACAACGGTGAGTCTTGCTCTACCCTTCCCGCCCCGGCCCCGTCCCTGGGCAGTACCAGGTCGCCGGGGCCCTGTGGCCCGGATGGCCACGGGCGGGGAGGGCGCAAGTTGGGCCAAGAGGGCTCAGGGCCGCGTTAGGGATGTGGTCCGGTTGCGTGCACGTAACTCGTCATGCTTTACCAGACACCCAGCTTAGAAACTAAACATGGAACGTACCCTCGACTACTCTCTCACAATCAGACACCAGCAAACATGAAACCTTTCCAGCTTCATGCGAAAGGGGCCCCGTGATAATGTGATGCAGTGTCGTAGAAACGATCGTTTGTGCTATAAAAATGTAGAATGAGCGGCGCTCCCTGGGGAAGGTTATTGCCCCCTTCCCAACGGCGCTCCAATACATTTGGGTCGAGTTCGCGCTATAAATAGGCAACAATCTTCACAACTTTTCAAAGAGGTGCAGCTCCCATCTTTTCGATCGGTCGTCGTCGGGTCTCCAGATTGCGGTGAGTCTTGCTGCACCCACTCCGCCCTGGCCCTGTCCCTGGGCAGTACCAGATCGACAGGGCCCTGTGGCGCGGTCGGCCACGGGCGGAGGGGGCGCAAGATTAGGGCGAGGGTGGCGACTTTAAAGGGCAGTGACGCGGTCCGCCGGCCGAATTTATCGGTGTACCGAGGGACGTAGACCCGAATGGTAGAGCTCCTGATGGAGCGCTGCCGACATTGGTAATAGGAAACGAGGTTTGAAGCCTCGGCGTCGGCAAAAACATCCCGTGATTCTGGGCAATTCACTTAATCTCCCCGTGCCCAACAAGAAACAAGCATTTACGCGCGTTTAAACTATTCACGGCCCCGATGTGTAAATTTAGACGGTGGTTATGACGTGCGAGCACCCGTGTGGCCCGGTGATCAAAGGCATATCATTTGGTTTGAATTACGGTGACGGGGCGGCCGGGGTCCAACAGGAATTGGGGGCTGCCTAGAGTGCATAATCACGGAGTTTTGGACTTGTCATGTAAGCGCACCAATACACTTTGTGCTATGCAGCCGGCGCTCTTGCAAGCGCTTCAATGCGTTCGTGTGGAGCTCGCGTGATCTGGGGCATTCAAGCATGTTATTATTGTACTGCGAGACTTAAGTAAGGCGCCACAATACCTCGTGTCGATTTCGCGTTCGAACGCGATTGAGGTACTGAGTTACCAGTGCCCTGGGTGGGGTCAATACGATGCTCATGCGCGTGCAAAGTAAATGAATGGGGGTTGGACGGCAAAGAAGCCGCACACCCTGCGCCGGGGGAGCCGTTACGAGATTAGCGTCGGTTCACGGCCCTAATACACCAGCACTGCAAGGCTGGGAGCTGCCTGGGTCCCCGCTGATCGCGGGCGGTGCAACACCTGTGGCGCTCCCTGGTTAAGGTTATCTCCCCCCCCTCCCGCTGCAGTTGGGGGTGGGGGGGGCATGCAGTGGGCTGCGGCAGGCGCAATGGACCTGGCGCGGGGATCGTTTAGTATGGTACGAATCTTGTAAGCTCCCCGTGCTTGAATGTGTAATGTAATAAGGTTCTCAGGTAAAGCGCTCCAACACCTTCAGGTCGCGCTCGCGCCATATAATTATGCAACATGTATTGCTGGCTTCCTATAAGGCAGATAAATGATACAAGTGCATGCATTGTTCACATACGCGATTACGGGCATTAATAAACCCCCCGCACGTCAATGGATAATCTGGTGCGGTACTCGCATGATCTGGTTCGGGGAGCTGGTAATATGGTATGAATGTCTTAAGCACCCCCTGCGTGTAGATGTAATGTAAATACGGTGCTCATGTAAAGTGCTCCAATGCCTTCCGGTCGAGTTCGCGCTATATAAATATTCATCATGTAATTGCACGCTTCCTATAAGGCAGATACATGATACCAGTACATGCACTGTCCACATCACGCGTTTACGGGTATTACGAATCCCCCCCCCGGACCCCAAGGGTTAATCTGGTGCGGTGCTCGCGTGACCTGCCACGGGGATCGTGTTATGGGTACTAATCTCCTACGCTCCCCGTGCCGGTTTGTGTAATGTAGATACGGTGCTCATATAAAGCGCTCCAATACCTTTGGCGTCGAGTTCGCGCTATACAAATATGCAACATGTATGTGCTGGCTTCCTATAAGGCAGATACTTGATACAAGTGCGGGCATTGTTCACAAGATTTTGCTCCAATACCTTCCGGTCGAGTTCACGCTAGATAAATATGCAACATGTAGTGGCTGGCTTCCTATAATGCAGACACATAAATCACTAATCGACCGTGCCCTAATAGGTATGTAAATACGGGGCTCATGTACTGCACTCCCAACACCTTCGGGCGGGTCACGCTGTGACTCTGGACAGATAATTATTATCCACCTGCCTGATGATGTATGTATATCGGTGCTCATGAACGGCGCACCATTACCTTCGGATCGAGTTCGCGCTGTGGTTGTGACTCCGGGGAAATCACTGATCACCCCATGCCCAGATATGCATACGTGCTGCTGGGCCTGGTCCACCTGGACCCCCGAGGGTCGCGAATATGCATGCGTGCTGCCGGGCCTGGTCTACCTGGCCCCCCCGAGGGTCGCGACTCATGATCACACTTCCGTGCCCGAATATGTATGTAGATACGGGGCGCATGGACTGCGCTCCATATACCGTCGGCCGAGTCGCGCTGTGACTGCGGGCAGATCACTTAATCTCTCCGTGCCCGTTTATGTATGTAAATACGGTGCTCATGAACTGCGCGCCTATACCTTCGGATCGAGTTCGCGCTGGGTTTGTGACGCTGGGTAAATCAATGAATATCGCCGTGCCCGAATATGTATGCGAGCTGCTGGACCTGGTATGCCCGGGTTCCCGAGAGTCGCGGACCTGGCGGCTCATGATCTCACGCCCGTGCCCGAATATGTGTGTAAATATGTTACTCATGCACAGCGTTGCCATACCTTCGGGTCGAGTTCGCGCGACATAAAGGTGCTAATTACAGCAAGGGTCGCGCAGTCCGATCCTGACCACACGTGACCACGTGTCGCTCATCTCCAACCTTTTGCTTACGGCCTCGCCCTCCCAGGTGCATCAGTCCTTGGGCAGGGCGGACCAGTGTGGGGATAGTCCTAACGTAGAACTGTCATTGCCATGTTAGTAACAGTTAAACACGGGTCGCTGCCGACAGTCGCTTAAGCCCGCAACTCGGCCCCGCCAACATGTTTATGTGGGCCGCCTTCAACGGTCACTGATATGGGGAACTCACACATATCTAACTGTAACCTAGACACCCGGGTGGGTGCCTAGTCGGGCAGGGCAACGCAACCAAGATAGAATGGTAGTTATTATCTAATGCTAAAGGAAGTCTGGATTGAGCCACTAGATGGGTTAGATATGGGTGCAGCTCAGTGCCCCAATCGCATTGAATACGGGGACGCACTGACATAGCGGCAAAAGAATAAGTGGTCACCACATAGCGCATCACTAGGGCCTAAATCACGGCACAAGGTTACCGGCGTGATTGTCCAAGTGGTTGCGGGTGCGCCGCTCGCGAGCGGATTGCAACCCGTGGTTTACCTCTGTCTCAAATCGACCGATAGTTCATGGTTAAGCCGATTGGCCTGCAGAACACTGAGCTGGGCACCATAACCAAGAGTTAGGCCTGCAGGAGGAGTAGCTGAAGGAACCATATAGGAATAGGTCCAGATGTACTTTGGGGGGCATTCCCCTGCAACCAAAGACAGATTTCGGGTTGCTTCAATGTAGACCTTCCACCCGGCTTGTGGGTGGTATGGTTGTTATATAGCAAGTGTGCGGTCGTTTGGTAAAGACCACGTAGAGCCCCAGGGCATCAGGGCATTATTGACCGTGCAGCATTCGCTACGTTCAGAATAGGGCCGGTATTTGCACCAAAGTTTCCGGTTGGTTCCCACAGACTTGTCTGCCCCCAAGGTTATCCTCTAGGGGTAGAACTTGAGACTAAGGGGGCATTGCCTGCTTCGGCGGCACAAATAAGCGATAGCTACGCCGGGATTGAGTTACCATGCAGGTCCTGCCACCACTGGGTTCCCCCCAGGTGATGGGATCAAGTTAGGTGGGACCGCGAAGTCTACGGTTCTTGGGAAACTTCCTGCAGTAGGGCATTTAGCAACAGATAAGGTACCAGCGTGTGAGTATCAGATATCTGCTTTCCAGCAGCACCGTGCCCTGGGAGCACACGCGTTGCCCTAACTCTGAGGCCCTCCCAGAAGGGAGCCGGGTAGCAAAACAAGTGAATAGGCTCCTTAGGCTGGCCTCTGGCCTTCAGCTGGGTGAAGCTGGTATGCCTAAGGGATCATCACTGAGGGATCCGTAGGGGCATAATTCCTATAAGGGATGGTGGGCAGGGGCAAGAGTCGCCCCTTGCCCATGGTCACGCGCTGGCAGTTAGGTGCACTCCCGTGCCCCAGGTTAACTATCTGAGGGGACTGTACAAATGTTAAGTAAAACCCTTCTCGTCATAATAGTCAAAGCGGGCAGGCCCAGGATTGTGAATAGGTGTAACCTTCCCGCTGGGGGGCGAATAGTTATTGCACATCTTCACAGGCCCCTTTATTTCAACAGACCCTATCCGACTAGGATAGCGTCTAGGGATTGGGAACATAGATGGGGCCATCTACAACTCCAGGAGCTATGGCTCACTGGTATGTCTTGGGCCTGTGGTTATAAGGGATCTCCCAGGGTTTGAGTCCCGCGAGCACTGTCAAACTGTCATGAGGTGGCAGAATGTCAAACTCTTCTGTCTGCAGGGATGGTTCCCTTCCAGCTAGTAGCAGGAAGCCCTAGATAGGAGAGGTGCAGGTAAGACTATAGCGGGTTGGTGGGGGGCCCTGGCTGCGACGGTTAGCCGCCTCCAGGGCTGTGGCGGAGTTACAGGGCGATCTGGAAGCAGGCCGGTACAAAGAGTACCTCTGCGTGGCACCACGTGGTGCCTGAGCCAAAACGAGGAGCCTCCAGAGAGGTCCCGGAAGCCGGTCGGCGCCCCGCTAGTCCTGCGGGCGGTTGTGGGCCTGAACAACCGGGTGCTTGCTATGCGACGCTCCGCCCCGAGAGGGGGGGCGTTAGTAGAATTACCAACGGCACGTGATCGTAGAAAGAATCACTTGGGGGGCAGCACTTGCGGGCTTCGCTCCTGCGCTGCCCGGCTCATCAGGCGGGCAGGTGAAGTAGATGGTCGCCTGCCCTTGGATCGCCCGTAAGATAACCCACCCATTACATATACTGGAATTATGTAATAAACCTGCAGCATTTGTTACCCACTTACAACTGTTTCTTGTGTTTCATTGGGTAACCTAATTTGGGGAAGGGGGGAAAGCGGGGTGCCCCTGGGGGTACTATGCTGCTGACCGCGGCCCCCGCAGGGGGCCACTCGGCGGTCGGCGCCTTAGTGGCCCCGGGGCCCCGGTCACCCCTCCCCACTCCCTCCCTTCGGGTGGGGGGCAGGGACACAGACTGGAGCCCCCCTCCGTGTCAGGGCCGGAAGTGACGCGCAATGCGCGTCACTTCCGGGCCCAGGTGTGAGGGGGAGGCTATTTAGCCTTCCCCCACCCTCACTGGCGACCTCTTTTGTCGCCCACCTCGCCTTTTCCCTCCCTACCGCTTACCCGGCGTAGGCGTGGTTGGGGGGGGGGGTTTTCTGAGCGTTGTAATGTTTTCCTTTTTCGTTGCAGGCGGAGTTACAGGGCGATCTGGAAGCAGGCCGGTACAAAGAGTACCTCTGCGCGGCACCACGTGGTGCCTGAGCCAAAACGAGGAGCCTCCAGAGAGGTCCCGGAAGCCGGTCGGCGCCCCGCTAGTCCTGCGGGCGGTTGTGGGCCTGAACAACCGGGGGCTTGCTATGCGACGCTCCGCCCCGAGAGGGGGGGCGTGAGTAGAATTACCAACGGCACGTGATCGTAGAAAGAATCACTTGGGGGGCAGCACTTGCGGGCTTCGCTCCCGCGCTGCCCGGCTCATCAGGAGGGCAGGTGAAGTAGATGGTCGCCTGCCCTTGGATCGCCCGTAAGATAACCCACCCATTACATATACTGCAATTATGTAATAAACCTGCAGCATTTGTTACCCACTTACAACTGTTTCTTGTGTTTCATTGGGTAACCTAATTTGGGGAAGGGGGGAAAGCGGGGTGCCCCTGGGGGTACTATGGTGGAACGTGCCGCAGCGTGATCTTACAGTGGGGTGCACCCGAGAACGCCGACTTGCAGTTGTGTTTGGGGGGTGTCAGGAGGGTCGGAGTGAGCGTATACCAGCATGTTTTCAGTGACACACACACTAAACACCACAACAACAGTGTCTTTCAGCGTGCTCTGCAGAGACACACACTTGTTGCTGGTGCAGTGCTGCTTTAACTTGGAGGGTGCTCTGGTTCATAGTGGTACGCTCACTAAAATTTGTTGGTGCATAGTACAGGTCATTTCCTGTTCACTACAGTGATATGCAAACTAAAACGTGCTGATGCGTGTCGATGCTGGTTGAATTGCAGTGTTAAGCACACTCTTTGCAGTGGTTTGCACACTCCTACCACTTTCAGCGTTGATTGGAGTGCCTTCTTGTGGGTTCACTGGCAGCAAAATGCACATTAGACTTTTTGCTGTGTGTTCCTGTCAAGTCAGAGAAGCTTATATAGCGCGCATATCACCGCTAGGTCTCATGGCGCTTGCAGAAACTCCAGAGCCTGGGGGACAAATCCGATAACGTTAATTCTGGTCGAACAACCATGTTTTCAATTCTTTACGGAAGCGCTGAAGGTCCGCCATGGAAAGGAGATGAGGCGGCAGCTTGTTCCAGAAATGAGCGGCAAGAAAGGAAAACGATCGGCCCCCATTGCGAGTGGTGAGAAATGGGGTAAGAAGAGATTTGGAACTAGATCTAAGTGTTCTTTTTGGTTGATATTTTTTAAGTTTTTTCGCTAAATAACCGGGTCCGGTACCATGGATACTTTTATGAGTTAGGCACAGGATTTTGAAATGACCTCTTTTCCTAACTAGAAGCCAATGGAGGGATCTCAGACTTTGGACTAAAGGAGATCTTGGAGGAAGGTTCAAGATCAGTCTGGCCGAGGTGTTCTGCAAGACTTGCAATTTAGAGACAAGATCTTCATTTAGGGAAGCTAATAAAGCATTCCCGTAGTCCAAACGGCTTACAATTAGGCCCTGGACCAAAGGCTTCCTGGCTTCAATAGGTAGCCATTTAAATATTTTACGTAGCTGCCTCAAGATCCCGTAACAGGTGCCCAGCACAAGGTTGACATGATTTTTCATGGATAACTTGTTGTCAATCATAATTCCTAAATTGCAGACTACTTGTTTAGGGGACGGGCATGGGCCCAGTGCCTGAGGCCACCAGCTGCTAGACCAATACTCTTCGGCCCTGCCAAACATAATGATCTCGGTTTTGCTGCCATTTAGCTGTAATTTGTTATTGCTCATCCAGTTGTTTGTTTGGGTCAGACAGTTTTTAAACCGGATCATTGAGTCAGTAGGGTCAGGACCAAAGGTGATCAGCAGCTGGGTGGCATCAGCATATGACACAACCTCAAACCCATATGACCTGATTATCCTGGCCAGAGGAGTTACATGAAGATTAAAAAGCGTCGGGCTCAGAATTAACCCCTGAGGGACTCCAGTGCTTACTGGTCTGCAGCGTGAGGCCAGTGTATCCATGTGCACAGTAGTGGAGCGGTCCTTTAGATAGTTTTTAAACCAGTCCAAGGCTTTCCCTCGAACCCCCATTTCCCAGAGCCGTTGTTTGAAAATTTCATGGGAGATGGTGTCGAATGCAGCAGACAGGTCTAAAAGAACCAGCATGGCTAATTCTTTTTTATCCAAAGCCAGCCTGATGTTATCCACCATCTCCACTACTGCCGTTTCGGTACTGTGCGCCGACCGAAATCCTGATAGCGATGAGTCAAGAAGTCCATGACTTTCCAGATGGACAGTAAGCTGTTTATTTACCAGGTATTCAAGCACCTTCCTGAAGTAAGGCAGTAGCGAGAAGGGACAGTAATTACCAGGCTCTCTGGGATCTAAAGTTGGCTTTTTCAGAATTAGCCTGACTCAAGCTGATTTCCAACTTCTGGGCACCATCGCCTGTTCTAAAGACATGTTAAAGATCTCTGTTAACTTTGGTATTAACAGGGATGCTAGCTGCGTGAAGAAGCGGGGAGGTAGAGGATCTGCTGGGGAGCCGGATTTGATCTTAATGATGGCTTCTGATACCTGTTTACAGGTTACAGTTTTAAATGCACCCAGCAAAGGCACCCGCGATTGACTGTTCACCGCTGAATACAAGTCAACATTGCTTACATTATCTTGGGGGAAAGAGCTATAGATGGCTTTAACCTTTTCATCAAAAAAGGAGGATACTCTATTAACCCATTCTTGTGTGGGGAGAAGGGTAAGCTGGTTGACCTGAGGAGTAGTGAACTCCTTCAAGATTTTATCCAGCTCTTTACTGGAGTTCGCGGTGTTATTAATTCTCGCTGTTAGATAGGTCTTTTTAGCTAGTTTGATATTGTTCAAATAGGCCGTTCGGCAGTTCTAAGGGCGGGTTTCTCAATTTTTAGTGCTGATGTAAACCATGGAGAGGCTTTAGCTTTGGTCTTGACTCTTGACATGGGTGCTACACTATTCAGGGCACGTGTAATTGCCTCTTCAAAAGCAGACGTTGATTGATCTACATTCTCTAGGGGTGGTATGGCGTTAGCGTTAAAGTAAGTAGAGAATGATTTAGACGTGACTTTACGCCAGGGTCTGATTAAGATGTAGTCATTATCCTGATAGATTCAAGGAGCTGCCATACAAATGCCAAATTTGAGCAGATAATGGTCCGACCAGAGTAAAGGTTGAGGTTGCTCAACTGTGAGTTTAGTTGCATTGGTGAACAGTAGGTCCAAGGTATGACCAGCCTGGTGAGTAGGCCCCACTACCAACTGTACCAACCCTAATGCCTGTAGTGCAGTTATCAATTGGTCTGTGTCAGGGTCCTCGACTATGTCCGCATGATAATTGAAGTCTCCTATGAAAATGAAGTTATTTGCCGCGAGGACATAAGGTGCAATAAATTCCAAAAGAGTGTTGACAAAATAGTTTTTTTGGCCTGGGGGTCTGTAAACTAAGGCCCCTGTCCATGCATCCGACGATTGGGTTGTAATTTTAAAAATAAGTATTTCCACTTTGTCCGTCGTGCAGGAGTCTAGTGTGATGATTTCAAGCTGATTTCCTGCTATTTTCATTTGCAGTGATACGCATACTATATCCCACATCTATTGTTACAACGTCCTATGATATCTTCTCTCAAACTCACTGTAAATTCCATGTTTTCCTTGGTTATCCTGTGGTACTGCATATTAGTGTAGTTGGACACTACATTTGTTTGTAAATACCTCTCAACTGGTGTTACAGACATGTAAAATATTCCTGCACCTCCTTTCTTTCTCATGAGCCCTCGTACTTCACACCTGAAGTGGCAAAAGTGAAAGAAGGTTTTTGAGGCATATCCAAAGGTGTATGGTGCATCCTTGAGCATTGAGAGAAAAATGCCTCTTCTTCTCAATGTTTGGGTTCAGAGGGCCGGGAGATCCTTGAACACCTCCGCTAGCTCTCGTAATCTGAATTGGAGGACATGAATGACTATGAGGCATGTATCAAGAAATTAGATAATCACTTGTTGCCGAAGGTGAAAACGATTCTGGAACGTTATCATTATGCAAGAAGGTTTCAAAAGGAGGGGGAGTCTATAGAATTGTATGACTCTGAATTGAGAAGGCTTGCTGCATCCTGCAAATTTGCGGGTATGGTTGACGAACGCATACATGATCAATTCATGGTGGGTTGTGGGATCGAAAGAGTGAGAGATGAGCAGTGGTGGAAGGAGGATCCTACCTTGGATGAGGTGTTAGTAGTTGCAAAACGTGTAGAGCACTCCATGGAGTGTGTTGGAGTTAATAAGAGAGTAAAAGAAAAAGAACAGAGGTTAGTGAAGTAAAAGAGAAGAATAAGAAAAGCAATGTGATGCCTTAAGATGGTAGTGGCAAAAGTAAACCCACTGTACGCAGATGCTCTAGGTGTGATAAACCTGGTCACCGGGCCAATAATAAAACTTGCCCTGCATTGAAGGCAGTTTGTGTGAAGTATAAGAAGAAGGGGTATTTTGCTGAAGCAAGCAAAATGAGGATCCTAAGGTCAACAAGGTGTGTGTGTGAAGGATGATCAAGAGGAGGACGACACAGATTTTGAGTGTGGGCAGATTGTTCTTCAGGTGAGCAGTGAAGGCAAAGTCAGACCCAGTCCTGAGGATGAAGTGTTAATAGAAGGTGAATCCACGAATATGCTATTTGATTGAGGAGAAAAAGTAACTATAATATTGGATACGTTTTATTGCAGCAAGTTAATGGATAAGGTAATTGAGTGCAAACCTGACATTAGGCCTTGTGCTTATGGGGGTGAGCCCATAATCCTGCATGGGTATTTTCTGGGTTTGATTGAATACAGGCAACGTTGGGTTTCATGGAATATATTAGTGTCTAAGAGAGGTGATAGCTTGACTGACGCCTCAAACTATGACTGGGCAGAGCCTGGAAAGAGAAATTCACCCGCCTTGAGCTGCCACTCCCCCCGCCTCGACTCCCTCATCCCTGATGCCGGTGCTCTCCTGGACGTGGTGGCTTGTCATCCAGCCGGCCCGGGGGAGTGTCTTGGCTCCAATCCGGCCCGGCTCCCTCTTGGTCTTTGTGGGGAGATCGAGGCTCATCGTACACTTGATGGGCCTGCGACGGCCCCGGACCTGCTGGCAATAGAGCCCTGCTTCTTCTCCTCCTGGTGTGTACCCACGCCGCTTGCCGACCCGCAGTGGCCAAGAGGAGCCTGAACACAGACATGATCCGGACCAGAGGCGCTGAATCCTGAGGTGGCGCAGAGGTGAGCCAGGTACACAACCTGGTTTCGGAGGAGGGTATGTGGGGTAATCCCGGGAGCTGCAGACTTCACCTGCCCTGGTCCCCCGGGCATCTCCCTGACCCAGCCCTGCTGCGGGAAGACTCCGCCACATCCTGGGACCCCATAGTGGGCCCTTGCCGCCACAGCCTGGCAGATCTGAGTCTGGCCCTGTCTTGAAGCTCCGACTCTGCTCCCGTCCTGGGCTCCACGCAGACCAATAGAATCCACAGGGCGACATCCTTGAACCCACGAGCCTGTCAGAGAGTGGTGCACTGCATGTCCCTCCCTGAATCCGACCTTGTTGCCATCACTCTTGGTCCTCGGGGTGCACCCACGAACCACAGAACCCCGCAGCTTAACCACAGGCCCATGACCCCGTGATCTCAGGGCCCTGACCGCAGAGGACAGAGGAACTCCCCCCTCAACGGCTTCTTAAGAATGATCTGGGGACAACCCCTGTCCCCTGAGCCCGACCCAGACATCATCATCACCCGTCCAGTTGAAGAACCCTCCACCACCCACTATGGGGAAAGATAGGGGCCCCAAAGCACCCACTACACAAACACAGACCAGAATAGACCAATTCACCACGGTCGAGCCTGGCTCTTCCAGGAGGGCTACGGGGGGCACCTCCCTCCCTGGAGTCGACCTTCCGCAATCTTACAGGCAATCAGCACATCCAGGTCTCGGTGGAGGGTAAGCTTGGTGAATTCCAGGTAGACATGGCACTCATCCGACAAGACCTGCGCAACGCTACAGCCCACATCTCAGAGGCAGAATCCCGCCTCTCTACAGTTGAAGATGATATCCACCAACTAAAAGAACAGGTATCCCACCTGCAGACCCACACCAGGGAACTGCACAGACGTGCTGAGGATGCAGAAAATTGATCACGGCGCAACAACCTCTGTCTGGTGGGATTTCCGGAGGGGAGTGAACTAGGTAAGATGGCAACGTTTATTTAGAAATGGAAAGAATCATGGATGCCCAAGGACACATTATCGGCTTTGTTTGCCGTTACACGAGCCCACCACTCCCTTGCGCCTAAACCACCACCTGGTGCTCCACATCACCCCATCATCACCAGGATCCTCAACTTCAAGGGCAGAGACGGCGTCCTGAGAGAGACGCGGACCCTGGGCACTCTGACCTTTCAAAATCATAATATAATGGTCTTTCCCGCCCATCCCAAAGATGTTCAGACCCAAAGACGCTCCTACACAGATGTCAAACAAAAATTGTGTGATCTCGGTCTCCAATATAGACTGCTCTTCCCAGCCCGTCTTTGTGTCGTCTTCCAGGAGAAGGCGCTCTTCTTCGAATCCCCACAATCTGCCTGGACCTGGCCGGCAGAATAGCGACCCTTCGGGGTCCGTCCCGCCTCTCTGCCCGTGCCTTCTGGGTCCTGGGCCCTGGGTCCATTACCTCCCAAACAGCGCAGGAGAAGCACACAGTCACTCAAGGGCCGTGAATGCCGCAAAGAAGCCTCTAGATCCTCCGGCTCGGCCACTCAGGAGCCTGCATACACCATCAACCAGACGAGCTCCTCGCCTCAATGGCGGACAGGATCCACTGACAATTTGTCCCTTGAGCACAGCCCTCCTGGATCTCTAGACTTGGCGACCGTAGACTCTGACATCTCCCGAAGTCCAGCAATCTGACCACCACAAGAGTGCAATGAGGCGGAGCAGAGAAACCTCACTCCACCGAGTCCCGGGATATATATCCCGCTGAACTATAGAACTCAGAATAATCTGCCGATGCTGCAGCCACATCTGATATCGAACGAGGGGTCCTCCACGCAACTCCCAAGCTAAGCGTTTTAGGTTAGCCTGTTACTTTCTAGTTATAGGGAGACAGATGCTTCAGTTTCAGAAGTATAGGGTGGGGGGAGGTTGGGAAGGGAGGTCCTGGAACGATGTCTATTGTTTAGATTTGTGTTTTATATTGTGATTCCTTTTGTTCATCACTTGCAGCACTCTAACAACTGATTACCCTGCATACATCTTGATTCCGCTCACTATGCGTCAGACATTGGGGTCACACTCTCTTGGAATTCTGCACAGGGCCCGCACTAGGTCTGAGTCCTATGACCCCAATGCTTTATACACCTCACATGATGCACACACTTAAGGGAAATAATTCCCTCTGTGTCTTATCGGGGAATGTCAATGGACTGCTTGATTGCATTAAGCGCACAGCAGTGTTAAAGTATGCCCAAAGACATGCTCCCGACGTTCTCCTGCTTCAGGAGACCCATTTCCTGGGAACCCAATGTCCCTTTCTTGCATGACACAGGTCCGACAGGATGTGGCACTCAGGCTTCGAAAGAGGCTCAAGGGGAGTTGCTATCCTGCTACGACGAAGCCTTGCCTTTATTCTTACCCACATCAATAGAGATCCACAAGAGCGATCCATAACTATAACCGGGACTTAGAAGGGAACACCCTCAACCTGATCTCTATATACATCCCACCCCCACACTCACACTATCACTCAAACATCTCACCGACATAACCCCTACCCTGCCCTTAGGTCAGAAAATATTAGGGGGCCACTTTAATAGGGTCATGCAACCGGCACTTGACACTACCGGCTCGGATAGCGCACGCAAAAAGACTGGCTGACTTGGCGGCCACTTCGGGCCTCTGCGACATATGGAGAACCTGGAACCCCCGAACTCCCCACTATACCCACACCTCGGCAGCACACCACACGCAGGCAAGAATCAACATGATCTTCGTGCCCGCCCCGACTGCCATAGATTAGCCAACATAGTTATCCTACCCAGGGGAATCTTCAACCACTCACCCCTACTCATACACCTAGGCAAAACCCCTGGCACACTTTGCCCGGTATGGCAGTTAAACGCCTGGTTTTTGCAAAACAAAGAGATTAACCCCTTCGACGCGCTTGACGGAACGGTTCCGTCATGCACGTCGGTTGGGCTGTGCTTATGACGGAACCGTTCCGTCATAGCCCGGCCCGCGCACGGAATCTTCAGCGTGGCGCGGAAATCCGCGCCGCGCTGAAGGGGTTAAAAAAGGTATTGGGGAGGAACTACGCTAATACTTCCTCACCAACCTAGGTTCTGTTCCCTCCCCAGGAACCCTCTGGGAGGCAGATAAAGCCACTATCAGGGGAGTGGCAAAAATCCTGCTCCGGACACGACTATCTGAAAATAGCCGACTGACTCTTCTAGAGGCACAAGCAACCCGTCTGGAAACTGAACTAGCCAGATATCCAGATGAAACACAAGACAGGCAGCTTGTGATAGTCTGCGGAGAGATCAAGCAAATTACGCTGGACTAGGCCAAGTTGCTATGGCGTTCTTTTATCGCCTGAGTGTATGGTTGGGAGGACTACTATGCCTGCTTATACTCCGCTCGCAAACCCGAAGCCTCCCTCTCGGACTTACTCAACCATGAAAGAGTCCATCTTCCCTGCCTAACACAGTCCGAAGCGGCCGATCTGGACCTCCCCTTTACCCCAGAAGAGATAAATACTGCGATCTCCTCACTAGCAGCCGAGAAAACATCGGGCCAAGATGGACTCCCCCAGGAGTACTATGCTACATACCGGGACCTCCTGGTCCCTCATCTCTCCGCACTATTCCAGCACTTCACAGACGTCAGGACATTTCCCCCAGAAATGGACATAGCGACCATTGTGGTTATCCCCAAGACTCAACCGCCCTCAACAGCCTGTGCAGATTACCGCCCGATCTCCTTCATCGGGTGTTGTCCCGATTGTGTGGAGGGAGAATAGGCAACTTCGGGGGTTATCGCTCTAGCCTTCGCGATTCCCCCGCCATTTAACCAGATGCCCTGGTCTTCGCAGCGGGCGCGCCAGAGGCGCGCCAAAGGCAAGCCCGTCTGCGCCCGTCCACGCCCGACCGAGCCCTAGGGCCGTAACCCCTGGTTTTCCTGGGGCTGACCCTATTGTCTACAGCTCACATTCTCTCCATGCACTTCGTGCAGTCACTCCTGAAGCTTGCTATCATTCTATGAATGTATTACATAAAACCAGGCAGTGCCCTCACTGTGACTTTGCCTCTTCGTCCCTTGTTAAGCCGTTCGACTGCCATGGTTCCCTCCCGTGCAAAAAATGTTTTTACTTAACTGTAGATCCCTTCCCAAACATTCCACAGAACTGGCTCTGTTTCATGATGACACTAAACCTGATATTCTTTTTCTAACCAAAACTTGGCTCCAAGATGACTCAGATCCGGTTCTAGTACAAACCATCTCCCCTGACTATTCAATAAATCGGGTTGATAGGAAAACTGGTAAAGGAGGGGGTATAGCTATCATCTATAAAAATATCTTTTCAAGCCGCATCACTGCAGACCCGCTATTAATATTAAACTGTGAGAGCCTGACATTTTGCTTAGTGATCTCTCCTACCAGCACCTTTTCCGGTATTCTACTGTACCGCCCTCCTGGGAAAGCTAGACAATTCCTTGATGCACTTCCATCTGCAGTAGCAGAATTAGCCCTGGGTCCAGCTAATTTCACCATATTAGGTGATTTTAACATACATTTAGACTGTCTATCTGATAAAACAACTATAGAGTTAATGGATAGTTTATCAGCCCTTCAGCTCACGGAGAAGGTATCGCACCCTACTCACTCTAAAGATCATCTTCTTGACCCTGTTTTTAGTAATTGTAGGGAACTTTCCAGCGGACTGCTCACCCCCCTTCCCTGGACTGACCATTTCCTAGTCCCGATTAACTGGGTAATCCCCAACTCAGCTCGCCCCTCCAATGCGATTTCCGTATGTGAGCGAAACTGGTCTAAACTCCCTGTGGATCAGTGGAAATCTCTCCTGGAAATTAACAGGCCACCCCTGGATGAAAACTTGAACTTAGAAAATACTAATAAGAGATTTAACTCCTGGATACAATGCACTTTAGATACTATTCTCCCTAAAAAATCTTCATATATAATTAACAGGATAAAAACTGCACCGTGGTTCACTCAAAATTTGAGAGAACTTAAACAACGGTGCAGACGGCTGGAAAGGAAGTGGAGGATGGACTATTCCAACATTAATAAAATAAAATATAGGGAGTCCATCAGATGTTACAAACTGGAAATTAAAAACACTCAAACTACTTTCTACGAACAGAAAATTGAATCTGCTGCGAATTCGCCCAAAGAAATTTTCAAAATTGCCAGAACCTTGTCTAAACCACCCCATAATCAGCCCAGGCCTCAGGATCCTTTGGCGCATTGTAACACCTTGGCAGACTTCTTTCATAAGAAAATTCAGAATATTTATTAGACCTTTCTGCCCTCGCAGCCCACTATTTCCATCGCCACCTCTGCTGGGCCGTCTGTAGGACCCCTGCTCTCACTAGCTCACATTCCTCTCCTCGATCTCACTATGCTGGATTCAATCATGGAACATATTAAATCTGGTCCCCCGATGGATCCAGCTCCCCCTCAGGTCCTTACATTAGTTGCTGACACCATCCGGCCGCTTATTTTGGACATGGCGAATTCTTCCATCTCCTTAGGAACAGTCCCGGCAGCATGGAAATGCGCCATGGTCAAAGCTCTCTTAAAAAAACCTAACCTGGACCAGGACAATTTTGCCAACTACCGTCCCATTTCCCTTCTCCCTTGGGTGAGCAAGATTCTAGAGAAACATGTAAATAATACTCTGGTCACCTTCTTGGAAACCCATAACTTGTTACACCCTTCCCAGACGGGGTTTCGTCCCCAACTGGGTACAGAAACTGCTCTTCTTGCAGTAACAGAAGAAACTAAAATGATCATGGACCAGGGTGGCACGGCGGCCATCATCCTTCTGGATCTCAGTGCCGCCTTTGACACTGTTAATCATGCCACCCTGCTCCTCAGACTTAAGAATCTGGGAGTATCAGGTATGGCAATACAATGGCTCCAGTCTTTTCTCAGTAGCCGTTCGTTCAGGGTCTTTGAGGGAAATGTGGTCTCTGAGGAGTTTTCCCTTAATTGTGGAGTCCCTCAGGGCTCCGCCCTAAGTCCCACGCTCTTCAATGTATATTTGCAACCTCTGGCAGACATTGTCCAACCGTTTGGTATAAAAATTGTTACCTATGCTGATGACACCCAACTTGTGGTGGCACTTAACCATTGTAAAGGACCTCCTGGCTCTCTTGGCACCTGCTTAGAGGAGGTCTTTAAATGGATGGAACTGTCATGCCTGAAGTTGAATGGGGACAAAACAGAGCTGATGCTCCTGGGCAATTCCCCGGTTTTTAACCCCTCACTCCTTTGGCCGGACTGCCTCGGCCCTGCCCCAGTCCCTAAGGAGCAAATTAAGAGCCTAGGAATCTGGATTGACCACTCTCTTATCTTTAGTCATCAAGCAGCGAAACTTTCAGCAGTGTGTTTTGGGATCCTAAGGGTGCTCTCTAAGATTCTGCCCCTTCTTCCTTTTAATGCTAGAAGGATCATGGTTCAAGCCTTGATCCTTTCTCGCCTGGACTACGGGAACGTGTTATATCTAGGAGCCCTGCAGTACACTATTGATAAGCTTCAAGTTATCCAGAACTCTGCCGCTCGTAGACTCCTTCAAATCCCCAGTTGGCATTCTGCCAAACAAGCTCTTAAGACTCTGCACTGGCTGCCTATCAGGAAAAGGATCCAGTTTAAAGCTATGTGTATGGTCCATAAAATCTTCTGGAAGAGTAGTCCTCCTATTCTTCGGCCCCTGATCACCCCCTATCGCCCGGAAAGAGACCGCCGGTCGTCTGCATTCCTCCTTGCTGACCAACCCAGAATAAAGAGGTCAAGATGTGGGGGCCGGTCTTTCGCATATAACGGTGCTATTGGTTGGAATGCTCTCCCTCTATTTCTGCGGAAAGAATCTAACTTTCTCTCATTCCGCAAGCTGTTAAAAACCTGGTTGTTCTAGCTCGTCCTTTACAGTGCTCTTCGTTTGTTCTTTGTCTGCAGCGCTGGGAGACCTCCGGGTAGCCAAAGCGCTTTACAAATTCCATTTCATTCATTCATTCATTCAATACTGAAATTAAGATTTACACCCCGATCCTGGCCCAACACCTGCATCCATTCCTAAATAAACTGATCCACCCTGATCAGTGTGGCTTCATGCCGGCACGCAGTACCAGACACTGTCTGCGATGCCTCCACTTGGCTCTTGCAAACCACCAACAGCTTAAGCCCTATCTAGCACTGCCCCTCGTCGACTTCGAAAAGGCCTTTGACAAGGTCGATTGGCTCTACCTAGAAGACGTGCTCACAACGATGGGCCGGGACCAACCCTTCCGTGACTTTATTCGGGTTCTGTACTCCCACCCTAGAGCAAGAGTACTCGTCAATGGGGATCTCTCTGAGGCATTTCCAGTTCAACGAGGTACACGACAAGGCTTCCCCCTTCCACTACTCCTATTCGCTCTGGCGATGGAGCCCCTAGCGTGTCTTATTTGAGCAGATGACCGAGTTCAGGGCTGGACCTGGGGGAGCCACAACACCGATAAAATTGCCTTATTTGCAGATGACGTCCTGCTCTTCCTGGCAGACGCGGCCCACTCAGGCCCTAGATGTCGTCAGACTCTTTGGGTCTTTGAGAACGTCTTAGGCCTCCGGCATAACCCAGCAAAATCGACTCTGGTACACCTCCACCTCTCCAGGGAATGCATTAATTGGCAATCAACCATCCCCATTAGACAACAGTCATTTAAATATCTGTCCATATGGGTTGCGCTGCTCCCTGAGCTAGAATGGGCATTAAAAATTACCCCCTTGTTTAAAAAGGCAAGGTCAACCTACGGCGTTGGCAAAATCTACCACTTAACCCACTCTGGAAGGTAGCGCTATTCAAGATGATGATCATCCCCCGCTTTTTATACATTATTCAAAACACTCCCTTCCACTTCTCATGGAGTTGTTTCAAGGTGATGGATAGCATGGCTACTAGGTTTCTGTGGGGAGGGGCGAGGCCACGCGTAGCCCTTGCTCAATGTCGAATCCCACCTTTTGATGGAGGTATGTGCATGACCGATCACTATCTATATTATCTAGCTACTCGATTACTCGTCCTCCATGATTGGTTCACATAGGCACAGATGGTTGGTCTGACCCGGTCTACAAAACCGAATTTAGAGACATGGATTTCTCCTGCATCCAGGCCGCTCTGTATGGCTGCCTAATACCTAGAGCACTGCCGACGGTGACTCGTGCAGTGTTATTAGCCTGGCGATCGGCCCTACGACACACATGCTGGGACAATTAATTGACTCAACAATCACCTCTCTGGCAGGGCACACAGTTGGGTGAAGTGGCAACACTAGAAGGCCTCAAGGAATGGGACCACATCGGTATATCACAACTGGGTGATATTTGGACGGGCGACCACAGTAGGACTTTCCAAAACCTACAAAGGCGCTATACCCTCCATGCTTCACAATTTTATAAATATTTGCAGCTGCGGGACGCCCTCAGTGCCCACATATCAACAGGCACTGCGCTCCCCGAGTTTAGCCCACCGGAAGCACAAGTCATGATGGGAAACCTGGGCAGAGGGGAGTATCACGGATATACCGCACCCTTACTAATAATGGCCCTGCAACACTCGACCCACTCCGACACAGATGGGAGGGATGGCTGGGCCCCTTGGAAGAATATTGGCGGTACATCCTTTTGGCCCCCAAAACCATCACCATTTCAGGTAAACTCAGATTAATTAAACTATATTACCTGCATACCGCTTATCTCACCCCGAACGTCTTTATAGGGCAGGCCTGCGCATCTCACCAGAGTGTACACGCTGCGGACGACAACCAGCAGACTTCTTTCACATGGTCTGGTCCTGTCCCCGACTCACAACGTTAGAGTAGAATCTGAACTCACACACGTCCTGGGTTGGCAGGTGACCCACAACCCTCTACACCTTATCCTGGGTGTAATGGACAGCCTAGATGGGTCCCCGGCAGATAAACTATTCCTGGTGACAGCTACTATGGTGGGCAAACGCGACATTGCTGCGACATGGTTACAACCTGATCTCCCGAGAGTAGTTACATGGTGCTGAGGGGTGGACTGGTGTGCTGCCCAGGAGAAACCCCTGTTCATAGCCAGGGGATGCCCAAAGAAACATGAAAGGATATAGGGGAAATGGTTGCAACTACTGAGTTGATATAACCTCTATGTCTGTACACTCTCCATGAAAACATTGTTTATGTAATGTGGTTCGCGATCACTATGTATGCGTACACACTGCCCAATACGGACATATTATGAGATGCTAATGTATAATGATCACCTATGCTGCACTGTTAATTTCTTTTTCTTTTGTAAGTTCATTCAAAAATCACTAAAATTGATTATTAAAAAAAAGAGAGGTGATGGCATATTCAGTTGGGTGCATCAAGGTGATTTAGGTGTTTTGTTGGATCCTGGCAGCTCCTTCCCTATTTGTTTGAAGGAGAGGGATGAACTCTGTTCTGTTGATACCATGGCTAAGGGCAAGTTGTTGGAACAACTTAAAGATGAATTCCTGGAGGTATTGAAAAAGGATTTAGGCTGTTTGAGGAATTATTAGAATGAGATTTGTTCATTTTCTAGAGCTCAGCCTGTTTGTTGTAAATTCAGAAATTTACCCATAGCTGTCAGAGAGGAGATGTGTGAAGAAATCATAAAACTCAAGGAGAGTGGCATCATAGAAGAAGTTAAAGGAAATTAATGGTTTGCGCCTGTGGTGGCAGCCAGAAAGGCCAATGGAAGCTTGTGCTTAAGCGTTGACTTGAGGCACCTAAACAAGTATCTAATTGTTGAAAAGTATCTGCTTGCCAATATCATAGAACTTTTCTTGTTGCTGGGTGGGGCCAATATGTTCAGTACCATGGACCACACCTTGGTCTATCTTCAGATTGAGCTGAAGGAATCCTCTAGAGATCTGACTGCATTTATAAAGCCCTTTGGGACTTTTAGGTTTGTCAGGCTGACATTTTGGTTGGCCTCGCCAGCCTCAGAGTTTCAAAGTGTGATGGAAAGAGTTGTACAGGAAGCCACAGAGGTTTGTGTGTACCGGAATGATATCTTGGTTTTTGGTAAGGACTCTGAAGAACATGATGCCTACTTAAGGGATTTTTTAAGAAGGTTGGCTGACTGCAACCTCGCAATAAAATCAGAGAAGTGCAAGTTCAGGACCAAGACTATCAATTATTTTGGGCATACCATCTCTGGTGAGGGTATGTTTATAGAAGGGTGGCTGGTGAACGTCATTTTACACATGAGCTCGCCTTCGTCCCATGAGAAGTTGATTAAGTTTCTGGGGATGATACAATAGTAAATTTATCAAGAATTTTGCAGATTGAAGTGTACACATGAGGAGTGGTTTAAGAAAGGGTGTTGAATTCACCCGGGATGACAGCTGCGAGAAAGAGTTTCTTGTTTTTGTGTTGAAGGAACGACTCATTGCAGCTCCTAAATTCAAAAATGTTGAGCTCAAGAAAAAGCTTATTATAGCAACAGACACCAATTTCAAAGGACTTGGGGCTGTTCTGCAACAGGAGGGCAAGGATGGTATGAATACCATCATGTTCATCTCACGTGGCTTGAAGTACACGGAGTCTAATTACGCTGTGATTAAAAGAGAAGCCCCTGCAGTGTCCTGGGCAGTGAAGAAGTGGACAACATTTTTGTGGGGGTCGTACTTTGTGGTTAGGATGGATCACAAGACTCTGTGTGAGGTTTTAAAAAAAAAGGGGTGGATTTGGGGTCAGGCAGAATAACGAAGTGGGTCATTGCCCTTCAAGAATATCATTTTACTATTGAATATTTACTAGGAGCAAGAAATGTCATAGCCGACACACTCTCAAGGTTGGTTCATAAATGCACTGATGAGTCTGGTGTGGATGAGATGGTGGATGAAAATAACAAATTAGTCTGTGGAGCTTATTGTAGTGTCATTACTGAGGAGAAATGGTGTGAGAAATGGAAAGCAGATACAATTCTTAACGAGGTAATGGACTTAGTGAGGATAGAGTTGAAAAGTGAAAAACAAGGATCAGAAGGTTGTCAAGCCTATTGGTGTGTGCAGAATTAATTGTGTACAAGTAGAGACTTGTTGTTTAGAGGAACCAGACTTGTACCAACGAGCTGTCTTGTGGAAGAGTTAGTTAGTCTTACTCATCAGAGGCATCAAGTCATGTCTAAAAGTAAAGAGAGGCTGTGATGTTGTTACTGGTTGCCAGGTATCGAAAAATAGGTTGAGAGAGTGGTGCGTGATTGTTCTCTATGTGCTCTAAGTGATAAATCCAAACAAAACCAGAGCTCATCCTATGTTTATAAGGGAACACCCTAAGGGTCCGTGGAAAGAGATTGCAAAAGATATTTTAGATCCAATCCATGGTGGAGGGCAACAGATGTTCCTCATAGTGGTATTAGACATGTTTTGAAGGTAGTCAGAGGTGTGCTTTACAACTGCTATAGAGAGTAAGAATGTAATCATGTTCTTATGTCAAGGAAAGGGTTCCCACACATCTTGTTCACAGACAATGGGGTGCAGCTAACATCCAGGGACACTGAGGAATTTCTGAGTAACAGGGGAATAAAGTGCAAAAAGTGTTCATTGTACCACCCTGAATCCAATGGAATGGTTGAGAGCCTAAATAGGGTGCTCAAGTAGCCAGGCAACAGGATGGCTGCATGAGTATGGAACATAATGATGTCAGCTGGTGTGTTAAAAGCAGCTGATGGAATGTGTTATGGTTTGAGGGATCAGAGACAAATACCCCAGGGACACAGATGGAATGATAGATGGGATCTCATTTAGAATACAGCACCTTGGCTTTGGTAACACTGCAACCTCAGTGTGTTATTCACAGAGCTTAATACTTGAATTGTCTCAAAGATACAGTTACTGCACTGCAATTTTGGGTTCTTTAACTTGTTATTAGGTAAGCATGGCTGTGGATATTGGGGTGCCTTGCTAGTTCCAGTCCATGCCTTCTTGCATCAATGTCTTCTTGTTTGTGTCTCCATTCTTGGCTGTGTGTCCCCCCCGCCCAGATGTTTCATACTGCTCATTTCAATCGCAGGCAGCTTCAGGCACTATACAAATAATTCTTCCCCCACTGACATCCTCAATTTGGCTGAGAAGAGCAGTCCAGTCCATATTTTAGGCTCATACAGTGGAGTAGCTTAGTCAGTGAGATTCGTGGGGTGTGAAACTCGAAATTCCCAACTAAAACACAATGACCACAGAGTAAATGTGTGAGATGACCACGGTTCGGGCTGTATGGTTCCCATAAGGAGCAAGGTCAGTACCGATTTGCATTAGGTGGGCCTTTGGAGCTGATTTAGAGTTTGGCGAACAGGCACGCTTTTGCAATGATAACGGAGTGCCCTGTTCAACAAACTCAGGGTCCGCCCGCCTGATGCAAAACACCCCCACCCCATGGGAGAAATCTGATATGGTGATTGTTATGGTTTTTTTTACTTTTCAAAAACAAACTCCAGCTCTGGAATATTGTTTTCAAAAAATAAAAACTTTGGAAAAGTCTGATGGTCAGGCCTCATGTTTAACAGAGCCATTCATTAAATGTTTCCTACATTGACTGGAACTACTATGATGGCAGGTCCTGCTAATGTATAGGCTGCTGGTCTGGCGGACATCTCAAAATTCTGTGGGCAGAGTAAAAGCAATAAAGTCATCAACCACCTTGTCTTCCTTTACTCTGTGAGCCAAATCCTAAATCAGGCCCTCTGTCTAGAACCGCACACTTGGCGAAAACTATTGGTTAGAAATGCTAGTTCAAGGAATTGCCAGTGATTTGCAAACATTAGTCCCATGACCGTTTTGGGAGTTTGATTGCCTGAAAACTAGACTCTGGCATCTTTTCCCACGCCTATTACTTCCAATGTTTGTGAATTCTAAAAAGTAGTACATTTACATCCATTTGAGTAGTTATTCTATGGGGCCAAATTTGCTACTCTTCAGTAAACTGGTCAATTAGGGGCATATTTACAAAGGAGTGGCGCAACACAGCAAGCAAGCAAAATTTCGGCACTGTGCCACCTGAACTGAGCAGAACTATGCCATATTTTCAGAGAAATTACGCAGTTCTGGTCTCTCTCCATGCACTGGTGTAGTATTTATTGCAGACAACATAGCATTAAACTTATCCGTGGGTTCCACTGCATAAGCATGTGGTTGATCTAGTTTGTGGCTCACACAAGCATCATCTTTCTTTGCCAGTGACACCCAGGTTATCTTATTGGTCTTAGTGAGTACTGTGATGGAGTGAGTAAGATATTGTGTGCTGCTGTTTTCCTTGCCACCTATCAGGGACAGGACTCACTTATATTGCTCACATAATATTTCCACTAATTAGTCAAAAATACTTCATGATCAATCCACTTTAAATCAGGCGGAGATGCGGCTTAATGGCAAGAGCTGCCAACTTTGCCACTCGGGAACCAGGGTCGAGTCTTGGCTCTGGCTCAGCATCCAGTGATTCTAGGAAAACCACATAATCTCCTTGTGCGTAATTAAAAATAATCTGATTTTACGTAAAGTAATCTGGTCCTCATATATATGAAAGAAAACTGCAAAGAAAACTGCACACGTTCTTTCAATACTAGGTGCATGGATGGGTGGAGACATGATCATAACCAAGGGTGCAACTGCCAGTTGTGTGAGGATTCAGTTGGAGGGTTGTTCCTCCAGAGTGAACTGTCCAATGCCAGCCATTAGTGGGAGACCGTATTCACTGAATCACAGAGGTTACTCCCTCGGACCGGGCTATGGTGCTGGAGCGGGTAGTACAAAATTTTGTATACCCCCCCCCATTCTGCATGTTTATATTAATCCGAATAATCTATTAATTGTAATATTATTAATCCATTTGAAGTGATAACTCACCAATTATATTAATGAAAGAATTATACGTGGGATTTGCATTTTGCATGGCTAAACTAATTGTATACTAATATATGTATGCATACTAATGGTAGAAAATTAGAATATTGCATGATATATGTTGCTTTTGTGACGTAATTGTAAGTTGCACCAGATGACATCACTGGGTGAATATGAATGCTTTAAATGTTGCTATTATGCTAGGTAATTACATACATATAGGGGAATTAGTGAGGGTTTAACATTTTATTAGCCATTTCAATGTTTTAATTACGTTTTGTGTTTGTTTTGCTTAAGTTGACCGTTTGGGCGTAAGAAAAGATGGCCGACTGAGACACACAACGTGACTGCTACAGTTCCACGAGGTTTCGGGTGAAGTGCGCCTGCGCCACCGCCAGCAACAGTGGCCTCATCCTGACCCCAGGCAAGATGTACCAACCAAGGTCGTACTGGGAGAGTTGGCAGGACCACAAAACAAAGGGCTGTCTTTAAAACCGGAACCAACAAGTGTGATGACTTAATCTAACGGACTATGTGAGAACTTTACCGAATGACCCCAAATCCACCAATCAGGACTGTCTAAAACTTATTCTTGATACATTTTGACATTAAAATCATTATAAAAGTCGGTAGAATAGTGAGTTAGGGGTTCGTGGTTCGATTTGTCTTGCTGCAAATTTCCTGACGTTATGCTGACGGAGAGGACGATGACACTGCTGGACAGCTGTTATCCTGAATCTTTGAAAGACTGAATTGCGACCTGACTTTGATGAATTTAAGATTTTTCCACGACTTGACTGACTTAGAGGACGACTGATAGCCAGATTAGGTAAATATGATGTTCTGCGGTTTGGTCGATGATTTTCTACAATGTGCAATTAATTAGATAAACGATGCTTTGATTAATAGACAAATATGTTGTGTTGTTTTTTTAAAGAAATTAGATAAAGAGAAGAGCATAAATAAAATAATTGAATTACCAAATTACAATCCAACTTACTGATTCATCGCCAAATGAGGGGAATATCACGAGGTTTAAAGTTAATAAAGGTATTCAATGTATATTAGGGTTTTAGGTGAAAAGATATTCCTTTCATGTCAGCGTATGGAAACTTATCCCTCCCGGGAAAGCAGATCAATGAAGTGTGAGTGTTGGTGTTATGGGCCCCACCAATGAATGTATTGAGTTAATGTGTTATTGCGATATTTGGTCTGTGCCGAAGGGAGGATTTGACATTCCACGCTGCATCAATGGCAGGTATGTCCATGACGGGTAAGGGAGGGGCCTAAATGCCTCCAGGGCTTGGAGCAGGGTCAAACAGAGTATGTAGGCCAATTAATGTGGGGGCGGCAGCTTGACAGTAACTTGCAGCATTTTTGATGGATCTCTTTTTGCTTGCTGAGTTCAGTGCTCATTTGTGGGGGCTAAGAGATCATACCCCCACTGAGATGAAGAATGTCTTTCTTCACAGGGATAGGGGCTTGCATCCACAAGGCTCCTCTTGGAGATGGTCCGATGACTTAAAAGGGGACCCCCCACCTAATCTATGTCCTTTATTAATACAAAGGGTCCTTAGTGGTCCTCATACAGTCTACCAGTCAGAGGAAGGGGTAGCTCCTGCACAGATCCTGCATAGGCCATACAGCCGGCCTAGACCCGTGCAGCCCCAACAAGAGGCTGTACGGGCCATTCTAATCACAGTATGGCCTTCCGGTGACTTCACAGTGAGAGCAGATATAACCGCATTTATGCCAAGGGGTGTTACTTAAATTCTGCCTTGTCTGTGGCTGCCGGAGGGCAACTCCTTCATTCTGTGCCCTCACTGGTGTGCATCTCGGTGCAGCTGCGACCCTGCCTCCCTATGGTGCACTAAGCTGGCTCTGTCCGGCACTGCTGCAGTTCTGAAATGGCATGGCAACATCTCAGAGGCAACACAGATAGGTGCTGGGCAGTTTTTGTGCACATATTTGCTGCATAGATGTCAGATTGTGCCAGAAAGTTAAGGATGTCTGAACTTGCAGATGGGAGCTGCTTCACGATGCCTGACATCTTCTTGAGCTTGGCCATGAATGATCACTTGTGAATAGCGTCAAACTGAGCCTAAACTGTTTTATATATGCCTCTTACTCAAAGGAATCAGCACTTTCTTTTATTTACTCAAACTATACTCTTAATCAAACATGCATAGGGGAAGCACAGGTGTAAGAAATTGGATTATAAGGTGTGCAGTGTTTGAGGCCTGCGCAAGTAATAGTTCCACAATTTCCCCTTACTGTAGCGCTTGACTCTCTCAGGGTAGCAAAGCAGAGCGGTCCAAGGCCTACTCAGGGGAAGTGATGTGGTCTAGCAATCACCATTCACTGGCACACAATAATAACACTCAATAAATGATTGTCAAGTTAGTGGGTTTTTGTTTTAGAAATGGAAAAGTACATTTATTATACACACAAACTACTAACTACTACTCATTGATTTACAAATTTATACATCAGGCAGATAGAAATACCTTGGTGACACTGAAATCACATTTTACGTCTAATGGGCCATGATCCCTAAAATTGTAATACCTCCTCACCTACATCAGATAGAACCTCATAGTGCAGGGGGTATCACATTAAATGAAACAGGCCTATAGGCTTTGTCAAAGGTTCACCTTAACAAAAAATCAAAACATTCACATCTTCAAAAACAACCATTATGTCACCATAACCAAGATTAAATTGAATCATTATCAGCAATAAAACAATTTAAAGGTTAGCAAAAACTATTGTCAATCATGTATTGTCAATAAAGCATACAAAATAAACATAATATGTGTCTGTGTCTTTTATATACACCTTCAAACCACAGAAAATACAACTATAGAACTAACTCTTAAATGTTATTACACTCCCACCGAAGAGCAAAAGCTTACGCATTGGGAAGTACTTGAAAATAGTGGTGAAAATCCTGGAGGCCATGGATTCCAAGACCTCAGAAACTTCGGGTCAGATTTAAATAATGATCAAAGAGGAGGGTCTGCTCGTTCCTGCAGCCCTCAAGCACTTCCTTAGACATGGTGATGGTGCCCCTGCTTTACTTGTGGCACATAAGAGGCAGATAAGTATGGAAATAAGCTTCTCCTGAGGCATTATAGGGCGCTCCAGCCAAGAGCAGTAAATATTAGAGCAGCGGCTCTCCCACTTTTCCGGAGAGACGTTTATCCTCCTTTTCTCTTGTTTTTGTTTAATGTTTTGGGTCCCGGTCCGACCCGGGACACCCAAAGGCAATAATGATTGGTGGGGGCTGAAGGCGGAGACCCAAGGCTCCCGTAATGCCAGCCAGCCCCTGTACTCGCAATCACACCTCTGGTGCAGCGCAGAAGTCAGAACCTTTCTTTCTTCCAGTGGTGGCTGGTGGCATTTGAAAAAGGTGAGGCGTAAAATAATTGTCAAACTGCACTGTGGCAAGCGAGCGTAGCAAGCGTGCCGGAACAAACTACGGGGTGTTCAGGAGGGTTCACCCCCCCCCGAGAAAAGTTTGAAAAATGAGTGGACAAATGGTGCATTTTCAAGCAAATTTCAGAAATTAAAGTAGTAATAATACATTTAAATGACCTAACACATGAAGTCAAGTTGGAATAAAGTAATTAGAAGTAGCAATGAGAAGTAGACCTTAAAACATGTAAAATAAATTACAGCATGGGTTTTAGTGAAATGTAAGGTGTAATATAATGACTTTCTCAAGTAAATGTGCTGGAGATTAGACTCCCAAAAGAGTTGATCCCTTATTTAAATAAGTGCATGGCACACATACTTTGAGATGAGGAGGCCTGGAGTGCAGGTGTCTGTCTGTGAAGGGAGTGCACTGCCTTCTGATTTCTAAGCTGTAGGCCGGCATTTACAGCTACAATTTTCCACTCGTAGGCAACTTGCCTGCCACATTTGCAGACCAGGCTGTTTTCATCACGGACATCTGAAACCATCAAGCTTCCATTTTACTTCCTATCCCACAGAGTATTTCCCTGCCTTCTTGTAAAAGGCAAGACTGATATCTTGCACGTGACCGCCTCTGCGTTTGTGTTCACTGCAGGAATATAAGGTGCAAGAAAGTGAAAAGGTGTTGGGAGGTGCTTCTACTAAACTTATTGCTGATCGAGCCAGACACGGCCGTGAAATGGAAAATGTAAGGAGTACATTTAGCGAGCTTGCCTGAGCACGTATATGTCCAACACGAACACAACCTCAAACCCAATAGCTATCTGTGTAGGTTTTCTGCAGTGAATCACTTGTAACAAGGGGCATGATGAGCACCAGCGGATTTTCCTTTTAAATTGCTTAATGCATGTTCAGTATACTTCATCACTCTTGCCAAGGCTCACTTCAGTACTTTGCACACACAATTTCCCTTTGCAACTGTCCGAGAATTACATTGCCAGCAATTTGATGCAATATGTTCCGAGTAGATGCGATATAGACACATAGGCCACAGCGCCTACATGTGTATTTGTTATCAGTGTTCCATCCAGCTCTGATATATGTTCTTGGGAGCAGCTGAAACTGGAACCACATGTACCCATGTTTTATTTCTGTTTTCAAATCTTCGGTTAAATCAGTCAGTCAAAGTTGGCTTTATTTTGATATAAAACATATCTTTAAAAGCAATACAATACATCTATTTTTAAAAAGAAAATAAAAGGCCAATTCATACGAAAACAATTATGCAGGTTCAAGATACGAATGGCATAGATAAATTACATAAAAATTCCAATTTTTAAAACCATAATTAAACAACATACAAAAGCCTTTTTGATCTGATCGAACATGCCCAATTTAAGAACTTCGCCATACCGCAGGCGAATAAAGGGCGTGTGTCGGATTTTAAAATACGGAGAGCCTCACTACATTGTCTTGTGCCTAGCTCTTTACATAGGGGTTTCAGCCACCTGAGGCGAGGAGCTTTATATGCAGGACATTCAAATAAAAGGTGGGAAACCGACTCAATCCTGGTCTCACAGAAAGGGCAGAAAGGAGTAGTCTGTGCTGGTACCTTCCATCCTGCGGTCAACTCACACACAAGCAGCACACCTATCCTAAATTTAAAATATAAAGCCCTATCTCTTAATTTTGAAATGATATCGAGATAAGGCTCAAGTAGTGCCACCTCCTTTACTAATAGGAATTCAGCAGAACATCTACATAGATTGGGATTAGAGTTTCTGGAATCCATTACCCATTTCCAGTACAGTTTTTTCAGGACAGACTTGGATGGTGCGGTCCTGGACTGCCAGGCCCCTCCAAGACCCAACTCGCCCAGCAACCGCTTAACATCCCTCAACCATCCTATTTTATGCCAACCAGGCATTGATAAAACCTCATTTAGCCCCTCCGCATAACTAACAAGCTCCGGAACTCTCCATATGCGGGCCCAGAGGAGTAGAGGGCGCAACCTTGCCTGGTCTTTAATAGGACAGCAGCCCATGTCAAGGAGTAAGGGAAGGGTGGGGGTACTATAAGGGAGGCCCATTAAATCCTTCAAAAACTTATTTTCTGAACGGGTCAACTGATCCACATTCTGCGCCCCCAAAGCTCTGCTCCTTAAAGCACCGCACTCACCCCTCTTTCCTTGTAGATGTCAAGTACTGGGGCAATCAGTTTGAGGGTGGAGGACCGTTGTTCTTTGAGCAGTGCCCCCACCACCCTTTTATGACTTAGCAGCATTTTTTGGAGATGACAATTCCACCTCATGGTGTCAGAGAGGCGGATTCCTAAATAGTCAAACTCCTTGACTCTTTCTAGGGACACTGAGTTCAGTGCAGGTGGCCTACCCCTTTTTTGGGGGGGATTCAAGACCAAATATTTGGTCTTTCCCGTGTTAATTTCTAATCCCCTCAAATTACAAAAAGTTTGGAACCTATCAAGGAGGCTCTGCAGTCCAACTGGGGTCTTGGAGATCAAGAGGGTGTCGTCTGCAAATAATAGAGTGGGTATTCTCCTGCCCGCCAGGGATGGAGCATCTGAAGGATTTTGTAAGAGATGCTCCACCACTCCATTGACGTACAATGAAAACAGAGTGGGGGCTAAAACACAGCCCTGACGGACACCTCTATTTACAGTTATTCGGGCGGTCTTTTGGCCCTGATTGCCCCACCGAACCTGTGCAAAGTTTTCTGCATGGAACTTAATTATCAAAGATAATAAGTACGGTGGCATACCTAAATCTGACAACACCCCCCATAGGCGGCTGCGGGGCACTAGGTCAAAGGCAGTCGTAAATCTATAAAGGCAAGATACAGACTGCCTTTGCCCAGCACAACCACCTTCCAGTATAACAACAGCAGACGGAATGACTGCTCAATCGTCCCAGTACCTGACCTAAAGCCCGCCTGGAAATCAGAAAGTATCCTATTCTCCTCTACCCACTGGAGCATCCTCCCTAAAACCACCTTTCCTGCCACCTTTTGCGATGAATCCAGTAGGCTTATAGGGCGATAATTAGCTGGGTCGTCCCGACTCCCTTTTTTGAAAATCACGACCTCAGCGCCCATCCAGGAGTCTGGGAGAGGTGCATCATAGAAACTTGCATTAAGTAATGATGCAATGAGCTTTCCCCATTCTAATATATTAATGCGGATCAAATCCCCGGGTAGCCCATCCGGCCCGCAGCTTTATTTGGGACAAGACACGAAATCGCAACCTCTACTTCCTTCCCTGTAAACAGGAGGTCCTCACTCAGCCCGAAAAAATCAACCGAAAAAGTTTCAGCTGGATCTACCCCAACCCCGTAGCCACAGTATAAAGGTTGGAAAAATGGTCAAACCATGACGCCTCAGGGATATTGCATGTTATAAGGGAATCTATGGGTTTATCCCTGGTTCTAATTAAATCCCAAAAACCCTTCGAGTCCCTCCCAGCACTTGCCAGTTTTAGATCACACCAGAACTGATTTTCCCACTCTTTCTTCGCCTTACCAATAGCACCCCTGTACAACTTCCTGGCTGTACTAATCAATTCGGTATCCTTAAGTTTAACTGCATTGATTAAGTCCCTTTTCGCACTTCTTCAGGGAGCAGAATACCAACCAGGGTTACCCTTAGGGCGCCCCATCTTGTTGGGCCTATAACCTGGATTTCGCACAGTGAAGAGGTCACCTAATGCTTTGGTAGTATGGCTAAACAGAGTGGAAATCTCATGAACATTCGTCGCAAGGGAATCTAGTCTGGACAAGGCGTTAGCCATGATTGATCTTATTGCCACGATCTTGCCCTCATCGAAAGCTACATTTTTCCATTTTAGGCGCCTACCGCAATTCGAGGGACAAACATCGCTTGTTGACTTCCATGCCTGGGGGGCTTGCAGTTTCTCCCCAACCGTCCACATTGGGGACAGTGACAAAGACAGCGGATTATGATTGCTGTCAGACCAAGGGAGGACTGCCATATCCAACAAATGCCCCCAGAGCTTGAAATTCAGCAGGATATAGTCAATTCGAGATGAATGACCTACCCTATTGAAGGTGTGGGCCCCACAGGAGTCCGACTTTGACCGTCCATTTACTGCCCTCACACCATATTCCAGGGTTAGGGCATTTAAATGGATAGCACTTTGGGTCCAGCTCTTAATAGGTGGTATTAACAGGGGTGGAATGCCTCTCCTAACATCTTCTTCTTGAGAGCCTAATATGTCATCCTCGGCTAGGGGTTCAAGGGTGCAGTTAAAGTCCCCTGCTATCATAATATACGTTGCTGACCTACAGGATCTAAGTGCATCCTCTAAGCCCAGTAGGGTCAATGAGGGCGCGCCCCCTTTCGGGGATCTAACATAGATAATAAAAATCTCTAAAGTCCGCCCCCCAGAAGACCCTCTGACTACTAGTCTCTGCAAATCTGGGGACTTAGTTTCTATACACCTATTCTGATACCCCAATAAGATGCTTACCCAAATTAATACACTCGCCTGAAGGTCGACCTCTCCCAGCGGACGAAGGGGTTGCAGGTACAAAATAGGTGGTGTAACCAACCTTGTATCGTGGTTCCAGACACCAGGTTTCCTGAAATAAGCATATCCCGAATGACTCAATAAAAGAGTTCCATTCCGGTATGTCCAGGTTGCGAGAAATGCCCGCTATATTCCAGCTGACAATCTTCAGGACCTCATCATCAACTGCAACCTGCGCAGAGGAAAACCTCTGCACGGATAGACTATCCTGAAATCCAGAGTTAGTTGGTACATCACTTACTGGTTTCAGCTGGTTAGGGGCTTCCAGGGCGGACTCATCGGGATTTGAATAACCTGTTGACTCCACAATATGGGACACAGCACTACCCTCAAAAGAAGATAAGTTATAACAGGGTGGCCCCAAAACTACCCCTTTACAATCTAAAACACAGCTCTCCTCCTCCTCAAGTACAGCAGGTGACTTCATGGGAGGTTGGTAACTATTTTGTCAACAATCCTGCCAGGACCAAGTGGGAAATGGGCATGGATTTTGACGAAACAGGCTGAGTTGGGGGAGATTTTGAGGAGTTTGTCTGCCAATCCATCCCTCCCAACTAGCGATTCTAGCAGGCCGGGCGGGAGCTACATAGGGATTAAAAAAACTAAGATCACGCGTACCAATTCCTGTGTTGGGGCCCATACCACCCTCACTATTGTTGAAACTACAAACATAGCTGGCTACCCTAGGGTCTTCAAAATTAACTATAATACAGTCCCCCATTATGTCTTTGGGCCGGGTGCCTAACCAGCTAACCCTCCTCACATGGATAACCCGACCACCCAATGAGCTAGGGAGAGGTCTGTTTTCCTTTAGCCAGAATAGGGTTTTATTCTTAAGTTCGGCATATGACTCATGTTTACCTGGCTTTAGCACGGGAACCCCAGTAAGTACTGTCACAAAGGGCTGGCAGTCTGGGGGTAAGTTGACATTGGGGACAGGAAAAATGCTTGGAGCATTTCTTGGTTGTAAGATGGAAGTTGGGGTTATTTTGCCAGATTTGGTATTAGTTGTACCAGTACAATTACTATCGCTAGATTTTTTAGTCGTAGCGGTACCGCTTGTGCTTGGGCCCGTAGACCTCACAATCGTCACTGGATAGACAATGCTACCCAGTGCTGCGTTAGATTGCGCCGTTACCCCAACTGTGGTCGCCCCGAACTTTGGGATGGCTCCAGAGGAGGCCACAGTTTGCACCGCAGGGCTATTTACCTCGACCACCCCCTGCACTGCCCCACATGTGTTAGTTAGACTTATTGGGGCAGTAGGTGACTCTCGAGGAGCAAAATTCCCTACTGAGACATCCTCCCTAATTCTAGAGTGGAGTTTAATGAGAGATTTTAGGGAGAAAAAATGATCAAGAGTGACTTGCTCGAATCTGTCCAGTCGCTCTGTTAGCCCCTTCACTCTCTCTAGAACCGGGATCAACAATGATTTCATGATTTTTTCGAGCTGGGTGATTAATGGGGTCTCGGTAGGGGGGCCGTCGGCAGATTCAGGAGGATCGGACATCAGATCCACACATGTCTTCTCTACAATAGCACCAGTAACTGCTCCCCCTTTAAGCCCCTGTGGATAACCAACACCCACCCCTGCACCCTTATGGGACCAACCCACCCTACTTCCAACTCTCCTGGGTTTCTTAAAAGGTTTTAAGTAACTGCCCTTACGTGGACTAGCCAGTCGTTTCCTTTTGCTAAAAACTTGGCCATTTACTGCCAGTGGTAATGGCACAGAAGGGGCGGTGGAATCCTCCTGACGAGGTGGGGTAGCAACAGGGAGCAAAGGCGCAGATTTCCCAATCGGCCGTGGCTCTGGCAGGGCGCGCTCACCTCCCAGCGAAACCGCAGCAGACAAACTCTCTAGCCGGTCCAGGCTAGCCCTAATCGCAACAACCCGTGGGTGGTCAGGGTCTAGTAAAACATTAACTAAGGGATCAGATGCATGAACAGGAGAAACATTAACTAGAGGGTCAGTTGGGTGTACTGGGGAGGGAACTAATGCCAGAGAGCCCAACGATGAGCGTTTACCGGTCAGAGGTTCCCGAGAAAGACGCCGTTCCGTCATGGCGATTTCTTTCTCGATAACCGTAACAACCTGGGTAATAAATTGGTCCATAGTCCCAGAAACACAACCAGCGCCCGCCCCGCCTACCCCCCTCAAGCCCCTACCAGATCGGGTAGACATTGGCATAGAGACCTCAGCAAAGATAGTTAAGCCACTAACTGCGCCTAGAGAAGGAATCCTTCAGCTAACAATCCAATACACTCACAATACTTGCTACCCGTGCACCTCCTAAAGCAGATATCAGAGGGGTGGCCCAGCCCAGCATTGTCCAGCCCCGGACGGCCACAGACGGTCCCGCCCTTGTCCCGGGCTTCTCCCGGCATGCTCTTGCGCGCTCCCGCGCTGCGGCTCTGCGGCCTCCTTAAGTAGAACAAAAGGGGTGATAGGCGGGGGGGCGGGTCCGGCGAGTTGCTGATGAATTTCAAGTCAAAAAAGGCAGAGGGCAACAATGGCAACAACAGCAGACCGGTGGCAGGTCCAGAGAAACAGCCAGTAGGAATTCAACAAACAAAGTCCTGAATCCCAGTTTTAACTCTGTGGGCGGGGGGGCGGGTGCAGCAGGGAGAGCAGCCCAGGTGAAACAAATTGGGCTCGCAGGGACTCCTGGGTGATGTAGTCCCTGCTAACGTACTCGCAGCCCTGCCAGCAATAACACACCCCATGTTTTAAGCACAAGACAGCCCCTCTCTCAGCAGCAACTCTCGCTGGTGGAATGTGCGCTGCGGGACCCGCGAAGTGGGTCCGGCGAGTTGCTGATGAATTTCAAGTCAAAAAAGGCAGAGGGCAACAATGGCAACAGCAGCAGACCGGTGGCAGGTCCAGAGAAACAGCCAGTAGGTTAAATAAGGCTGCAGAGCTACAGAAGTGTATGTTTAGATAACAGTGTTCTTTTTTTGAGTCAGCTAAACCTTCCCGAATCACTGCTAAAGGATAAAGTGAGCATAATGTCTTTACCCGTGCTGTGATGGCATCATACCGTCTCCGGATAGACCGGTCTGTGGATATTTCAAATTGATCAGTAATCAAATTTATTTGAGTTGACCAACATTGGCAGCTGTACTAAGGACTGACCCTTCTTCCCATAGCATGTTCTTAAGTAAACTTTCTGGGGCACTCTTCAGTCATTAACAGTAGTCACGGTCGGCAAAACGGACGGGCAGGTGGGGGGTACGGTTATTAAAATAAAATATAAAACTTACCTTGGCTTCCTCCAGATCACGTGCCGCCGCCTCAGCTCTTGCTGCTCCTGGCCGCGTTTAACCTAGGCAGCCTCCCTCCCCTCCCCTAAGCCAATCACAATGCTGCAATGGCAGCGTTGTGATTGGTGCGGTGCAGCGGACAGCGCCCAAGCCGGGTGCCTGTAGGGAGGGCATTTTCTCTATGGAGGCTGCATGCAGCCTCCATAGAGAAAATGTAAAGTGCGCATGACTGGTTTGGTCGGCCCCAGAGGGCCGAAAAAACAGTCAGGGCCCAAAGCATTGGGCAAGCCACTCCCCCCCTGCCCACGAGAAGGACCGCCCACCCGCCCACCCCCAACCAGGCACTTCTGCTTTCTCGCAATGCGAAGAAGCAAAACATGAAATGGTAGTTTTACCATTTTATGTATCTGCTTCTCGCACTGCGAGAAAGCAGTGAGGCAACACTCACCCACCGCAATGGAGGAGCCGCCACTGCTTTCTTTTGCTCCCAACTACAGCGGGAGCAGCGCTCCATGGGCACAGGGAGCAGGGAGGTGCTCTTTGGTTATTTCAGGCCTCATGCTGGTCCTCTTCTTTTGTTCCGGGCCCACCATCAATGCGCTGGCCTGGGGGATGGGGACCCAGGCCCAAAGTAAATGGGGGCGGTGGCCCTATGCACGAGTGAGTGGGGGGGTAGCCCTATGCATGCCCGACCTTTGCAAAATAAAAATAATAAATCCTTTATTGATCCTCCTCCCTGGCCCACCCGGGGGGTATTCCAAGGGAATTCAGCAGAGCACCACATGCTGGGCTTTCCGTGGGGGGTCAAAGTTCACGAATCTGTAATTGAGCATAACTCGGGCCACATTGGGCCGATCTCAGCAATCTTGGGCTCATTTTTTGCCTGGTGGCAAACTCTGGAATCAGTTTCAGTAGGCCTCCTGACCAATAAAGGGATGCACTCTGGGGGAAGCTGAGCTCACTGGGTCCATGTGCCACCCTTCTCATTTTGTTGGACTCGTTCTCCTCTTCTCTTGTTGGGGCACAGAACTCAAGATGTTCCCCCAGCTGGCACTTAGAGGATGCAAGGGAACCTGCCGTACTGGTCCTGGAGAGACCCACTGGTCCTGGGGTCAGTTATAGCCAGAGTCCATAGTCCATTAGGGCACCAGGGGTGCTTGTCCCTCCAGCTTTCTATGGTGCTACCACCGTCCAATTCTAGTGTCCAACCCCAACAACTCTTTCTCCCCTTTGTATAAGAGCTTTTACATGGGGTGGACATTTCTAGAAGCCAGGCACCCCTGGCCAATCCCAGGGTCCCACATCGCCCCCGCCACCCCTGTACAACCCTCCTGCACAGCATGTTGGGACAATTCAAGATGGTGCCGTCAAGTGGACACTGTTCACATGTTCTCTGGGGATCTCAGCTCTGGCCCTAGCTAACATCATTGACAGGATCATTCCCACCAAAACTTCAACGCGAAGCCCCCTCTGTGTTTGTTCCAGATGTCTAGGCTTCCTCCTTTGTTCAGTGGACCTGGGCTGTCCTACCCCTTGTACAGTGTGACAGTTTATTAACAGATGCAGATTTTCTTCCCCACGCTTTCCTCCTTAGGAGCTGAGTGAAGTTTTGTTAATTACTCCTTTTGTGTGGGGAAGCCTTTGCTACCTCCGCTGGCGAACAGAGTAAATAACTTTGCCCAGCAGGGTGACAAAAGGCCTGGCCTCTGATTCTGAGCTGAGTCAGAGAAATATGAGCATTCTGGATGACCCATAAAGTGCACATGTAGAATCTTGGGGCCTGCATATTCAAACTGGGCTCATGTCTCAGCTCAGTTTCATACCTTATGGGACTTTGTAGGTCGAAGGGAAACAAAACTGCACTCTTAGGAAGTTTTCCCATTATGTGTATAATTTAGTGACACTGCAGATAAACCAGTAAACCCTACTGACCGTACTTATAAGTGCCCACTTATATTATAAGGCCTATCCCAAGTCACCATCTAACCTTGCAGAGTCCCCTCTGCACCAGGCGTCTGTGCTGGGCACAACAGTAGTCTCGTACAGGCAGTCTGCACACTTGTGCACATGCACGTGTACATATGTTTACATGTTTACATGTAACTAGCCAAGTGCCCCTGTCCCTAGCTGTGTCACAGAAGCCTTATCTTGAAAGGTATACACTGGCGGTAAACATCAACAGTTCATTTACCTATGTGCTTACCGGGGGTAAGACACAAATAGTGAGACTTCCCACAGTAAAAGGTCCAAAACCCAGTGATCAAAAAATCTGGGCATACTAAACCCAACTACAACAACAGGGAATATTCACAACACCAGAACTCATAACTGATGGTACTCACAGCATGTGCTGGATTACACTGATCTATTGGGCTCTTGAAATCCGTTCTAAGCTCATCGAAGGCGATTATCTGCACACAAAAAAGAGAAGGCAATTGTCATTCCTACAGGCCACAAAGAAGGTTACCAGACATTTAGAGGTACACATTAACTCAAGGGAATGCCTGTCAATCGTCAGGTATATTCAGACTTCTATTGGAGATATTTTGGTATATAACGTAGCTGGTCTCCAGGTAAAACACTGCTCACTCAAAATGTGAGTATTCAGTTTTAGCATTGGGTCAGTTAGAACTGCATTTGTTATCCTGCCCTACAACAGGAAAAAGTACTTTTTCACAAGATTTTTCATCCAAAGGGACTGAAACCACAATTCATGCCACATGTTGGCATAATATGATTTACAAAGAAAATAAATGATACATTAAAAAGTGTTTTTATGAAATGGTGTGAAATCTCTGCCCTTGGAACATTGTGAATTGGCATGAACATGCTAAAGAAAGATTTAAGAGGCTAAATTCATAATTCCTTTGGTGTATACATAAAGTGGAATTTACAGGTGGAAATCCTAAATCCTGAATCATCAACCAAGTGCAAATTTCTAATCCCATACATTCTAAGAATGTTACGAATGGAAAAAATATTAGATATGTATTGTATTTCTGGAGTTCGAACATGGGCATTTCCAGGAAATTAATAATGGGGCGGGGGCAATAATGGACACCCTCAAAGTAATCACTCTGTGCATATTCACAAGCAGTGTAACTCAGGTGGAAAAGAGTTTCTTCTAACACACATGTTTTTTGGTGGTTTATAGGAATGGATTCCTCACCTCTAATAATATTTTCAAGCTATGGAAAGACAAAAATGTGCATGTGCTAATGAACATTTCAACAATGTTTATTCATTACAATTTTTCGCCTTGTAGACAAATGCACCCAAGTACATTTTAGTGGGAGTATGACTATAAATGTACAACTTGTGCCTTTCCATGTGTTCTCCTTGGGATCTTTGTGAATTTCTAAATAGACTAAAATAAATTCAATTGATAGGAAAAAGCCTAAAGCACATCGAATTCAGACTTTTAAATGTTTGTTTCTGATATGCCTCATGATGATTAATGCACCTGTTCAGTGCTGATCTGTCGCGTCACATTACAATACTGGGGGAGTAGGCGGGCAGTCTAGGCGCGGACGGTGCATTTAAGCCGGGCAGTTGCACGCGTCAGCTGGACAAGGTGACAGAGCTACTACCTGCCTCAGACTCCAGCGCTATTTCGCTATTTTAAATTCCCCGTTTTAATATTTGTTTTGCTTATAATTTCTTCTTCCCTGATTTTATCTGAATCGCGGCCCTCTTACCCGCATTATAAATTGTTTCAGCACCGCTGTTTGGCGGGTCCTGTCCTTGGGGGAAGCGTGGGTGATCTGTGGACGCCATCTTGGCTTGGGGAACTGCTGGGTCATTGTTGGGCACCATATTGGGGGAGTAGGCGGGCAGTCTAGGCGCGGACGTGCATTTAACCCAGCCATTTGCACGCGCAGCGGTGATGCGCAGTGGTGGGCGCCCTCCCTGCGCCGGAGTCGCGCCAGAGTCCTGCCCATCTGCGCTCGTCCGCGCTTCGGCAGGGCTAGGGCAGGCCACGTAGGAGGTTGATCATGCTTGCGGCGAGTTATCTATGCAGTTTCAGGAACAGGGTGAGTGGATGTGTGCATGGAGCTCTTGACCCTCTTTCCGGCCCTGTGCAGTGTGCTGGGTGCAGGTTTGAGCTCCCATTGTCCATGCCTATTAGGGCTTTACAGCCCCCATCAAGTGTTATTAACACTGTAAACTGTCCTCCTGTCGCTCACAGGCAAACCACTTTTAAAATATTTCACCTAAATGTGAGGTCGTTAGTCTGTCACTATCTAGATGTTTTTACTTTACTTACTGATGAAAGACCGGATATATTTTTTTTAACGGAATCTTGGTTACATGACAATGCTACGGCGGCGATAAATCTTGCCTTGCCTACGGACTATACTATGTATACTTTACACCGTAATTCGAGAGGTGGAGGGATTGCGGTCGTGGTAAGGACATGTTATCCTTGTGTATGGAATGCTGTAAGTATAGCGGGTTGTGAAAGTGCTCACTTCGCTATCTTGATGACCTCTCAATTCACCTTTTCTGGTCTGGTTATTTACAGACCCCCTGGTCCTGACGATGCCTTTCGGACAGCTCTTCCAGAGGTGGTCTCCTCTTTAGCCCTTAGATCAGCAAATTTTAGCATAATAGGTGATCTTAATCTCCATATGGATGCTCCTCAATCCTCTGCGGTGTGCAGTTTTCTCACAGATCTTGAGGCATTACGACTACATCAGCTAATTTGCGGTCAAACTCATGTAGGGGGTCATACCTTGGACCCCTTCTTGACGAATCTGGATAATGCAAAAGCACTGCCACCTAAGCCGATAATCTGGACAGATCACTATCTGATTGATATCCGGTTTACTTTGACCGTTCATCCTTTCAGAAGTACCACACCTGTCGTTTTTAAACGACCTTGGAGGAATTTGAATCTGGAGGATTTTCATCAGCTTTTACTACAACATCCACCAGAACATCCTACTGATGTTACCTCCGGGTATGATTACTTTTGCAAATGGTTGACCCAGGCCTTAGACATCTTAATACCAGCAGGCTGGAGTAAGACCAGGCCTGGCCACTCTAGCCCATGGTACGATGAATCCCTTAGGCTCCTCAAGGTCGCCTGTAAAAGGGCAGAAAGAGCCTGGCGCAAGGCGTATGACCCTATCCTTAAACAGGGTTATCAGGCCAGCATTAAGCTATATCATCGAGCTATTTGCAAAGCACGGGCCTCTTTCTACTCCTCAGAATTAAAGAACTGTGCTAACCCAACCAAATTAATCTTTAAGGTTCTCAAAGATTTAACCAATAGGAAAACCGTTGTGTTGGGGAATGGCTCTCAGGCTCATTGTGAAGAACTAGCGTCTTTTTTTGTGGAAAAAGTGGATGCGATTTACAGATCCTTTCCCTCCTCTACCACATCCATTAACAATGTAGAATCTATGTATATTGTCTCTAGTCCATTGTTAGTGCTTCCTGTGCCATCTCAGGAAGAATTTGATTCCCTAGTGGTGAAGGTCAAATCGGGTTCTCCGATGGACCCTCTGAGACCTGCACAATTTAGGGAATCCGCTGAGATCTGTCTTCCGTTTCTTCACAATCTCATCAGGTTATCTCTTAGTTCTGGGTCGGTACCTATAAGATGGAAGCAAGCCATGGTTATGCCGATATTGAAAAAGTCTACTTTAGACCCAACAAAACCAGAACATTACCGGCCCATCTCTTTGCTTCCATGGGTCTCTAAGATTGCTGAGGCTCATGTTAATAATATTCTATCTGGTCATCTTTTAAACACAGGTATCCTTCATCCCTCCCAGAATGGCTTCAGAGCAGGCCATAGCACTGAGACAGCTTTGGTGGCTATGGTTGAGCATCTACGAAGACTGTTAGACTCTGGACAGACGGCGGCACTGATCCTTTTGGATCTTAGTGCCGCTTTCGACACTGTTTCCCACCCTATTCTGCTCCAGAGATTAAGAGAAGCCGGAGTGGAGGGTACTGCTTTAGATTGGTTTCGTTAATTTTTGGCTGAGCGTACCTTTAAAGTGTGTACATCCCCCTATGAATCTTCTCCTCGCCTTATTTCCCAAGGAGTTCCGCAGGGTTCGGCACTCAGTCCGACCCTGTTTAACTTGTATGTGAGACCGCTGATGGGGGTTGCCAATAAATGGGGCCTAACCATGGTGTCATATGCCGATGACACTCAATTAGCGGTCGCACTAAATGAGAATACTGCGCTGAATGCCTCCAATTTTCAGAGAGCCCTTAGGGAGGTGGCAAGCTGGATGACCGATAACCGTCTCCAACTTAATGCCACTAAAACTGAAGTTTTGGTGTTGGGCAAAGAAGCTCACCTTTGGGGAGACGATTGGTGGCCGTCAGAACTTGGCCAAACTCCTATTCCGGTAACCCAGGTGAAGAATCTTGGGGTTTTGCTTGACGCCAACTTATCATTTACCCCTCACACAAAAAAAGTGGCGGGTACCTGTTTTGGTGTTCTTCAGAGCCTTAGGCCTATTTTTAAATTTTTCGACGCCTCTACTAGGCAACTTATAGTTCAGGCCATGATTCTCTCTAGATTAGATTATGCCAGTGCACTTTTATTGGGCACCATCCAAGCAGAGCTCACACGCCTTCAGCGTGTGCAAAATGCGGCCGCTCGAATGTTGATTGGTTTGCCTAAGTTTTGCTCAGTCAGGCGTCCCATTTCTGATCTTCATTGGTTGCCCGTTAGGCAGAGGATAAAGTTCAAAGTATTGTGCCTGGTTTTTAAAATTCTGAAGTTTGCCTCTCCACCTATTTTAGCTCAGACCATCTCCTACTACACCCCTGCTAGAACACTACGTTCAACGGGTCAATTCCTGGTTAAGGTTCCCCGTTTAAAAAAAGCCAGAATGGGCGGCCGTTCATTTGTGGTTTTGGCAGCGAGCCTCTGGAACACACTGCCTGTTAGCATCCGTTCTATTTCTGACTTGCTGCCTTTCAGAAAAGCTGTGAAAACTTTTTTGTTTCCTTTGGTTTAGTGGTCGTGGCTGGTACTATATATCTGGTGTTATGTTGCTCGTCCTTTTATAGCGCCAGGACGCCGCTTGGCTGTGGCATCTGTGCGCTTTATAAATATAAAATAACATAACATAACATAAATGTAAATTGTTGTTGCACAGCACAATGCATTACAAATGCTGAAAGGCTCTTTTTGGTTGAATTTGATCAAGAAAACAGTTTACAGGACAATAGTTATTGAAGAGTTGTGTCTATTTCGGAGCACAATTATGAAGAATTCCTTTCTGGCACCTTAGATAATGTCTGGAGCATCTTGCGTCATTTGCTCAAGTCAATATGGCTAGTGAATCTGGAGATCACCAGAGGATCTTAGAGATGTTCATGGGCAAATACAGTTCAGTGACAAGTTAAAAGTCATTTTAATATCCACAGACTATTTAATTCATGATCTGGAGATTTACTCTACTGCAAATCCCTCACTTATCCACACATTTAAATGATAGTATGGGGTACATTTACAAGCCCCGTTGTGTCGCTTTTGCACCACGCAACGTGGTGCAAGAGCGACGCAACACAAAAAAGAGATTTATGAAGCCATGCAAGGCCACCTTGTGTGGGTTCATAAATCTTTAGTAACGTAACGCAGCGCAAATTGCTGCTTTGCATTACTCTGCGCCCGGGAGGCATTTACATGGGTGTTGAGTGGTGTTACCACACAACATCCATGGATTTTGATTCATTCCCAAAGTGTATATTTATTTCTCCTCATTTTTTCCTCTCTCTGCAGCACACATAGAAAGAGGAAATGCCTTTCAGAATTGTTTTTGAGCAGGAATATGGCCCTTCCTGCACAAAAACAACCCTGCATGCAACACAGGCACTCTTGCTCCATGGTGCAAAGGTGCTTGCATTGGCGCTAAGCAGCCCATTGTGCACCAGTGCAGGGGAAAGGGCAGGAATGCGTAGTATTTTCGATACAGCACATTCCTTCTCTTTCCCTGTAACATAGCGCAGCTTTCATGTCATGAGTAATGTAATATGTGAGGTCGTAAGCAGCTAACTATAACTGCTGAATTTCTCTGGTTTTGTAGAAGTGGAATGTCAGCCTAACTATAAAGTCCCTGTAACCTTTGTTTTTTTTCAGTGAATTCCTAAGGTTTTTTGTAAATTCTACTTCCTAACTAGAACGCCCCTGTAACCTTTGTTTTTTTCAGTGAATTTCTAAGGTTTTTTAAACGCTAATTCCTAACTATACCTTCTCTTTAACGTTGAGGTTTTTTCAGTAAATTTCTGAGGTTTTTTTAATTCTATATCTGAATTGTAAAGTCCATTTTATTTGAACCTCTTAAGATTTTAGTATTTTCTTTCAATAATTGAATATTATATGTTATATTTATTTTATATACCACTCATTTTTTGATTTGCTATGTGTTTATCAGAAAGTGCATTAATAACTGGTTTTATTTTTAACAATTTTGTGAGTCGGCACAACATTGTTGCATTTACTGTGAAAAATCTGCGATCAGTAAATGTATTTCACATACTGAAAAATACACTTTTTTAAATAAGGTTTAAGACTAAATATTTAGTATGAAATGATGGAGTGCACTTTAAAAATGAAGGCAACAGAGTGTTTCTAAGAAACCTTGAAACTCTGCATCCGGTCTTATGTGTAGCAGCGATATACACACAACCAACGCAATGGCTCTTGTCAATGCCACTTGAGTGCCCAAAATATTGAACACAAAATTCTAAAGGTTTATTTTTAGTTTTAGGGGTTTGTCATGACAACGTCGCGATCCACGCAGAAAACAAAAGCAGACATTAAATGACCACCCACACATCCAAAAATAATATTTAAAATAATCCATTATGAACATTGCACTACACATATTACTATATACATAATTCTTTCAAAGCATGTTTAAACTCAAATTTTTGTACTAAGTTTCTGTAAAAACCATCTTTCAGACCTATTTTCCATTTTTGCGGATATTCGAGATGTTGCAATGACGTTATTAACTGTGACGATTGTGCCTTTTCCATAAAGTCTAAAACACATATATCCACACATATTACAGTATTTTAAACACTAAGGGTTTCTTACAGTATTCTCTAAAGTCATGTTTTTCTAGAAAGTTTCTATAAAAACCATCTCTAAAACCTATTTACTGTTTTCACGATGACTCATTACACGTTGTGAAAATGCAAAGCAACAGTAGGAATTCAATAGCCACCACCACATTCAATAATTATAACTATCTTACTTATTCTAACCATTACACTAGATAAATCACTATATAATTAACGCTATAAAAACATTTATCAATCAATCAATCAGGCATTTGTTATGCACAACAACTCACCCGTAAGGGTCTCAAGGCACTGGGGGGGGGGGGGGTGCAGGTTCCAGTCCATCAAGGAGGGGGTCTGACAAAGAGCCAGGTTTCGAGGTTTCTTGCGAAGATGGGGAGCGATGTTGTCTGCCTGAGGTGCAGCGGAAGGGCATTCCAGGCTCTGGCCATGAGGAAGGAGAAGGAGCGGCTTCCCAATCCGGTCTTTCTGGTGCAGGGGACCACGGCGTAGGAGAGCTGGGATGATTGTAGGGTCCTTTGGGGTGCGTGGAATTTGAGTCGGCTGTTCAGTATGCTGGTCCGGTGCCTTGGAGGGCATGGGTGAGCATCTTGAAGGGAACTCTAGCCTCAATGGGGAGCCAGTGGAGTGTGCGCAGGTGCTGGGAGTTGTGGCAGTGTCTTGGCAGGTTGAGGACCAGTCTTGCGACGGCGTTCTGGATGTTCTGTAGCTTGTGGGTGAGGTTTTTGTTTATTCCGGTGTAGAGTGCTTTGCCGTAGTCAAGTCTGCTGGTGACAAGGGCGTGAGTGACGGTCTTTCTGTGATCGAGGGGGATCCATTTGAAGGTCTTATATAGGAGGTAAAGGGTGTGGAAGCAGGAGGACGAGACGGAGTTGATTTGCTGGTCCATTTGGAGCTCGGAGTCCAGGATGATTCCCAGGTTGCGTGCGTGGTCCATGGGGGTGGGTGGGATTCTGAGGGCAGGGGGCCACCAGGTGTCATTCCAGGCGTCGGGGTTTGGGCCCATGATGAGTACTTCTGTGTTGTTGGTGTTTAGTTGTAGGCATCTGTTTTTGATCCATTCAGCAACGGCTTCCATGCCTTCTCGAAAGTTGTGTCTGGTGGTGTTGGGTTCGTTGGATAGGGAGAGGATGAGTTGGGTGTAGTCTGCGTATGACACAATGTTGAGTCCGTAGGTTCTGGCGATGGGGGCGAGCGGAGCCATGTAGATGATGAAGAGCGTAGGGCTGAGGGAGGACCCCTGGGGGACTCCGCAGGTGGTTGGAGTAGGGTCTGAGAGGAAAGGGGGGAATCTGACCCGCTGCGTTCTGCCTGAGAGGAATGAGTGGATCCAGGCAAGGGCCTTAACCCGGATCCCTGCATCATGGAGTCTGCGTATTAGGGTGCGGTGAGAGACTCAACTACTCTATAACAGTCTGCATTAATGATTCACTCTGTTGTGTGAGTGCATGCATAAGTCTCCTAGTGGGTCTGCCACTGCATATATAAGTCTATGACTGGATATCAGAGTAGATTCATGAGTCTTTCAGTAAGTGTGTCACTGGGTGTATACGTCTCTGAGTGTGTCGCTCTGTCAGTGAATGTATGAGTGGAAGTACAAGGCTGTCAGTGGCTCTGTGAGTCAGTACGTAATTGTCAGACTTGATCTGTGACTGAGCCAATCAATGTCTCAGTGGGTGTTTGAGTGGAATTATAAGTCTCTCAGTGGGTCTGTGAGTCAATGAATGAATGTCTGAGTGAGTCTCTGGGTGTGTGAGTGTCTGAGTGGATCTCTGAGTGGGTGCATGAGTGACTGCATAGGTCTGTGAGTGGGTGTATGAGTCTCTGACTGCGTATGTGAATGGGTACATGAGCCTAGGACTCGATCTATGAGTTGGTGCATAAGTGCCTGAGTGGGTCTGTCTATCAGTGAGTGTCTCAGTGGAAGCAAAAGTCTAACACTGGGTCTGTAAGTGGGCGTATGAGTGTCTGAGTGGGTCTTTACATACGTGCGTCACTCTCCAAGTGACTGAAAGTGCGTGCATGAGCACCTGAATGGGTACTACAGTGGGTACATCAGTATCTGAGTGGGTATGTGTCTGGATATATATGTGTGAGTGGGTATGTGAATGGGTGCATAAGTGTCTGAGTGAATATGTGAGTAGGTACATAAGTGTGTGACAGTCACTGGCTAGTGTGTACAAATATATATATATTTTATATTTTCACCAATATTCGCATGGACATCACGATAGTCGCGACATCCCCTCAACAGTACACGGGGGGACCGCGCTGGCTTTTGGGGCACCATCGCAAATATTGCACACAATTAAAAAAATCCATTCTTCTCCCATTCGATGTCATGTATACTTTTCAAAAAATCAGTACTGTCTTGGCAATACGATCTGAGATCTTTAACATATGGTGCCAGGAAGTAATCCAAGAAGACGCAAGTGTTCTCCAGCAGTCCCCCATTGGAGGAGACAATGGGTCTCCCTGGTGGTTTGGTTGCGGTTTTGTGCACCTAGGGTAAGAGATATAGGCATGGAACACGAGGGTTATCATTTTTGAGGAATCTTAGTTCATCATCATCCAAAAGATCAGCTTTCCACCAATTATTTAACATTTCATGATATCTTGTCACAGTATTGTAAGAACATATTCAAGGTCTTTCCCCCATGTCTATGAGTGAGTTATTTGCTCGTCATTCTCTTTCTACAGAGGCAGTCAATATCACGTTCGAAATATTATTCAAATGAGCTTTAGTGACAAAAAATATTGTTGCAATATAAAATTAGGCCAGCGATATGTGCAATGCGGCATCAGCCAAAATGTGTTTTTTGTTTTATTTTGACCTGTTTAATCATTTGACGACACTATGGTGATGTAGTATTTTGTCGATTTCCTTGTATACAAGCGCTCTTAATGGCGTCAACAGCGAGTGTGTGTTAACTCGAAAAAGGCCAGTGCGGCTGAAATGCATTGTTATTGCTTTAATAAATTTCCTTGGCTGAAACGGGTGTGCCGCCTCCTTCCCGATCAGCATTATGGGGCATATCAACAAGGGCTTTAGCTCTGCTTTTTTGGCTTTAAAAGCCAAAAAAGCAGAGATAAAACTAGCGCCAACAACAGGGTGCTAACACGCAAATTTGCATGTTAGCACCCTTTTACTCTACGCTTCCCCTTGCATCTCTAATGAGATGCAAAGGGGGCGTTCCAGAGTAAAATAATAGGAGAAATGTCGCTAAGCGACATTTCTCCTATTATCAAGAATGTCGCTAACCCTGTTAGAGACAAAAAAAGCAGCGCTAACCGCGGTTAACGCTGCTTTTTTACGTCTGCTAATTTTCAGACTTAGCCATGATATCCTATGGAAGGAGGATATCATGGCTAAGTTTGCCTGTCCCTATCAACAAGGTAACGTGTGATTATCGCTGGGTTTCCAGCGATAATCTCACGTTAGCCTGTTAGCATGTAGATTTTTATCGCTATTGAGATAAGCGTTGCTAATAGCACGCTATCTCAGCGATAAAAATTCACGCTAGCCGGCGATAATTATCCTCACGCTAAGAGCGCTGAGCGATAATTATCGCCGGTTGTTGTTGATATGCCCCTTGGTTTCTTCGTGATATATGTGGCTTGTGCCGCCACGGCTGGCACCGATGATTTGAAGGCAGGAATACGATGTAACAGGCAACATTCTTTTGAATATACATATAGATATAGATATATATACTTATCTATACATACATACATATATATATATTTATGTGTATATATATATATATATATATATATACACACATAAATATATATATATATATATATTACCTACTGGCGGTCGCCAGTAGGTAGTTATAGTTAGGACCACGTTTCCATAGGAAATCCGCAACATTCTATTTTGAATAACTTTGGCGCCGGTCGACGAATCCTCGCGAATTTTTCAAAATAGGTGGGGCGCTACGCTCCGCTCCTACCCTGAAAGTCTCGGGGGGATTCGTCAAGCGGGGGCTGAGATAAAAGGGGGGTCCCAAAACGCGTTTTTCCCATGCATTTTTTCATAGGACCTTTAGACACACTACAGCCCGAACGGCTGAACAGAATTACTTGAAATTTGGCAGAGAGGTAGCCATAAGGTCAAGGAAGTGCCTTTTGCAGGTCTGGTGTAAATCTGTTCAGTATTTCCGGAGAAAATAGCATTTAAAAGCATATATATATCTATATGCGCGCAGGGTGCGCGCACCGTGCGAGCACCGTGCGAGCACCCTAACGTGCGCGAGCGTAATTCTGATTGGTGGTTACATGTTAGTCAACGTTCGAATCGGTCGAAATCAGGAAGTGTCGGCCGCCATTTTGTTTGTTTTCAGTGCGATAGTGAAAAAGGAAGGTGGCGAACGTGAAAAGGGGGCAGGGTAGAGAGTTCCTGACCCCCTAGCCTTTGTCAGGGGGTCCCTGAAGGACCCCGAAGGCAAAAAAAAATTGTTTTTTTTTTTAAAATCGCGGGGGTGCGCGCACAGTGCGCGCACCCTGAAAAACACACAAAAAAAATAATTCGCAGGGTGAAAAAAAAAAAAAAAAAAAAAAAAAAAATTTTAATACGTAGTTTATTGTAAAATAAATATATAAAAAAAATAATACATAAATAAATTAGCATTTAAAAAACCGTACAAATTCACTGAAAAAACCATAGGTTTCACACACGTTATAGTTAGGAATTAGCATTTAAAAAACCTTGCAAATTCACTTAAAAAACCATAGGTTTCACACATGTTATAGTTAGCTGGACATTTCACTCATAAAAAACCAATGAAATTCCCCCGTTATAGTTACTGCAGGCAACTATAACTCACGCGACCGCAATCCTCTGCTGATGACGTCAGATATTACATCACTGATGACATATGTATCTTTCTGAAAAATAAATATTTGTAATATATGTATAGCTAAAATTTAATGGAAGAAGACATGGGCAAATAAGTGTCTAAATACAGTATTAGCATCAGCAGAGGATTACGGTCGCGTGAGTTATAGTTGCCTGCAGTAACTATAACGGGGGAATTTCATTGGTTTTTTATGAGTGAAATGTCCAGCTAACTATAACATGTGTGAAACCTATGGTTTTTTAAGTGAATATATATATATATATATATATATATATATACATAAATATATATATATATTCAGTGAAAAAACCATAGGTTTCACACATGTTATAGTTAGCTGGACATTTTACTCGTAAAAAACCATTGAAATTCCCCCGTTATAGTTAGTTCAGCTAACTATAACTCGCGCGCCCGCAATGCACTGCTGATGACGTCACATATTACATCACTCATGACATGGTCAGTGACATCACTCATGACATCACTGATGACATCTCAAATGACATCACTGATGACATCACTGATGTCATCATCCAGTGAATGTGTGTTTTTCTGAAAATTAAATATGTTTTATATATGTATATCTCAAGGTCGATGGAAGAATAAATGGGTATATAAGTGTCTAAATGGATGATTTGTTTTTAAAAAATTGATTGTGTAACTGACTGATTAAGTGTATCATAGTGAATACATGGCTTAGTGAGTAATGTTTAAATATATAAATATCTGTATCAGTCTCTCACTTTGTGTATAAGTGGCTGCATGGGTTGGTGAGTAGCTACATGGGTGTCTATATAGGTTATTAGTTGGTTTTTTGAGTATCAGTATGAGTGTCTGCATGGTTCGGTGGGGGGTATGACGTAGTGCATAGGTGCATGAATGAGTGACTCACTGTTTGTATGTGTTGAACAGAGCATGTGTGCAGGACTGCATGGGTGGATGAGTGTGTGTATGGGTGTGTTAGTGAGTGAATGACTGTCTCAATAGTGTCTTTATGAGTAACTACATATGTTTAAAACTAGTATATGTGACTATTGGTTTATATATGTGAGTATATGTGAGAGTGAGAGATTGAAAGAGTTCCTGTATGAATAAGTATGTATTTCTATAAGTGATTGTTTAAAAGACTAAGTATGTGTAAGTTTCCGTAGAAGTAAGTGTGGTGGTGTGTGTATAACTGTATATGCAAGTAAATGTATGTTTGATTCTTTATTAGCATGAGTGACTATGTGTGTGAGTAGCTCTATGGATGAGTGGCATTGTGTAACAGGATGTATAGGTGTATGAGTACATATGATAAGTGAGTACATGTATGAGTGACTGTATTGGACTGTTGGTGAATGAGTGGATGTGTATGTGGATCTTAGAATTACTGAAGAGGTTGTTGTAACTGTTATTGGTATGTCCATTGTTTTGTAAATTTTAGTCTCTATTTTTGAATGTGTGTATCAAAGGTTATATTAGGGGAAGAGGAGGTCTGCCACTCTATCACAAGGATGATGTCATCAGTGATGTCATCAGTGATGTCATTTGAGATGTCATCAGTGATGTCATGAGTGATGTCACTGACCATGTCATGAGTGATGTAATATGTGACGTCATCAGCAGTGCATTGCGGGCGCGCGAGTTATAGTTAGCTGAACTAACTATAACGGGGGAATTTCAATGGTTTTTTACGAGTAAAATGTCCAGCTAACTATAACATGTGTGAAACCTATGGTTTTTTCACTGAATTTCTAAGGTTTTTTAAATGCTAATTCCTAACTATAACGTGTGTGAAACCTATGGTTTTTTCACTGAATTTCTAAGGTTTTTTAAATGCTAATTCCTAACTATAACGTGTGTGAAACCCATGGTTTTTTCAGTGAATTTGCAAGGTTTTTTAAATGCTAATTTTTTTTTTTTTCTTCTATTTTTTTAAACATATTTTTATTTTAATTTTCTTACCTTTTATAAAGACTATGATTAAATTTTTAAAATTCTTTAATATGTTTTTTTTAATATATTTTTTAAAATAAACATGTAAACATTTTTTGCAGTACTTTTTTCCTATTTTTTTCATTATTTTTTTAGTACGCGTACCGTAAGCTTACGGTAAGCGTACGGTTTACGCAACGTCCGTAATTTATCTACGCTGCTTGCGTATAGTTACGCAATTTGCGTAGCCGCGCGTACTCCGCGTGGGACGCGTGCGCGCGTGCGCGCGTACGCTACACGCGCACGTTACGCGGAAGTGTCGGGTAGTGACTGTTATGCGCATGCGTGCAAGCGCGTGTCTTTTTTACGCGCATGCGCACTTTTGCCGTAAGCGTACCGTAAGCGTACCGTAAGCGTACGGTAGGTCATGTGATCATGAAACACAACTTTTGATTGGTTGAAACTACTTTCAGTTCTAGAACTCTCCTACACCACACCCATTCCTCTCATTTCTGCTTGTGATCCCTTAGGAGAAGGAGCTGGGTTGTCTTTGTGATACGATGGCAGAACAGCAGAGCTCTTCTGAGAGTGAGGCTAGCACTAGCAGCACTGTTTTGAGGCAGAGAGCGAGGAAACAAAAGCCCTCTTATGTATGGGATTATTTTACTTTTCCTGAAGGCCAGCAAAAGGTGAATGCACCCTTAGTAACTTGCAAGCTGTGTCAGCGTGTACTTTCTAGAGGTAATCCTGACAGGAAGTATTCCTTTGGGAATCATACCATGAAGAGACACCTCAAGGATGTACACAGAAGGACACATGGTCATCTTTTTGGAGGTAACTCTTCAGAAAGACAAGCAAGTACATCCACAGCAGCTCAGCCTGGACCATCATCTGCAGAGCTGACTCCTTCTTCTGCAGGTCAGGTGAGCCCTTCATCTGTGGGGGGAGCATCTCCTTTTGCTGGCCCTCTGGAAATGAACCCTCGATTTCGAAGGGTTGATATTCGATGCACCTTTTGTCAAGATCTAATTTGCCATAGGGAGACCAGTGTTTCCCTAGTGAACAACAAAATAGATCAGCACATTTGTCGCTTTGAATAATTTTCCCATTCTTTCTTTCCTCTGTCCCTGCATGAACACAACGGTTCTTTTAAGAGCCAACCTTATCTTTCATCTTTTTTTTACATATGTTTTTAAAAACTTTTTGCGCGTACTTTTTTTTTTTTTAAAAAAAAAACCCACTAAAAATCAATTATCACATTACAAGGTCCTTGAGAGACTACAATTATTATTATTGACTTACCATACCCACTCAAAAAAATATTTATTCATTTGTTTTTTAAAAAAATAGCTTTAAAAATGGTTTTAGTTTTCGAAATTTTTCTATATCAATCTGAAAAAAAAGAAAAAAGTATTAATATTTTTAAAACATTTTATAATACAGTACACATATTTACATATTTTTCAAAAAATATTTTTGCCTTATTTTTGCTGTTTTCAGAATATATTGCATTTCACTATAAATTGTGAAAGCAATTGCATTCATCATTTTACAGCGGGCAAAAAAAAATAACAATCACAAAGATTGTATTAAAAAAGCCCAGAATCTCTTTTTACTTAAACTTAACATTATAGAAATGCATAATATTCTAAAAAAATATCATCTAATACCAATACTTATTTCTTTAAAATACCGTCTGATATGTTTGTTTCAGAAGTATAATCACAATATTATATCTCAAATAACTCCACAATACATCTGATTCCATTTCCTTTAGGCCAAATAGTAATTTTAAATTTTTTTTGGGAATAAATTTCCAACGGTAATCCAATAAAATTCTAAAGTTTAATTTGTCCAGATCTCACCGATTCTCTGTAACATTTTGGTTCACGAAAATTTTTTGAATAATTTATTAAGTCCACAATAGAATTGGTTACTTTTCCGCATGGCCAAATAGTAATTTTTTAAATCATTTTTGAAAAAATTTCCAATGGCAGTCCAATAACATTCCAAAATTTAAATTGTGCAGATGTGATGCTGAATGTATTTGCATTACAGACTGAAACCTGAAAACCCCACTCGCTTGTAAATACTGTGCATGATTATACATAGAAAGGAGCAGGGTGTGTGCTAAGAGTCTGCTTCTTCCCCCAAAAAATCGCTCCCCCTTTTTCCTACTAATGCAACTGTGAAATCACCAGAAAAAAACGCAATAAATCTCTGCCTGTAATTCCTATTTCCACACAGAGTCATGTTTTCACATTAGTCCCAAAACGAAATTTCTTTGCCAATTTGAAAGCACACTTACTGCTCTTTTTTTTTGGCAAGTGAAAATCACTTTTACAGACTGACACATTATGAAACCACTTTTTTGATTTTTTTAAATGCACATGTCCAAACTGCTTTTTCAGACCACCACCATGTGTAACCTGGGTGGCTGCCTACATTCCAGCAAGGGCAACCAGCCTTAGTGATGCTGAATGTATTTGCATTACAGACTAAAACCTGAAAACCCCACTCGCTTGTAAATACTGTGCATGATTATACATGGCAAGCAGATGGGTGTGTGCTAAGAGTCTGCTTCTTCCCCCAAAAAATCGCTCCCCCTTTTTCCTACTAATGCAACTGTGAAATCACCAGAAAAAAACGCAATAAATCTCTGCCTGTAATTCCTATTTCCACACAGAGTCATGTTTTCACATTAGTCCCAAAACGAAATTTCTTTGCCAATTTGAATGCACACTTACTGCTCTTTTTTTTGGCAAGTGAAAATCACTTTTACAGACTGACACATTATGAAACCACTTTTTTGATTTTTTTAAATGCACATGTCCAAACTGCTTTTTCAGACCACCACCATGTGTAACCTGGGTGGCTGCCTACATTCCAGCAAGGGCAACCAGCCTTAGTGATGCTGAATGTATTTGCATTACAGACTAAAACCTGAAAACCCCACTCGCTTGTAAATACTGTGCATGATTATACATGGCAAGCAGATGGGTGTGTGCTAAGAGTCTGCTTCTTCCCCCAAAAAATCGCTCCCCCTTTTTCCTACTAATGCAACTGTGAAATCACCAGAAAAAAACGCAATAAATCTCTGCCTGTAATTCCTATTTCCACACAGAGTCATGTTTTCACATTAGTCCCAAAACGAAATTTCTTTGCCAATTTGAATGCACACTTACTGCTCTTTTTTTTTGGCAAGTGAAAATCACTTTTACAGACTGACACATTATGAAACCACTTTTTTGATTTTTTTAAATGCACATGTCCAAACTGCTTTTTCAGACCACCACCATGTGTAACCTGGGTGGCTGCCTACATTCCAGCAAGGGCAACCAGCCTTAGTGATGCTGAATGTATTTGCATTACTGAGTCCAACCTCAAACCCTTAAACTATTCTTTTTTTTTCTAGTACACCTTAATTTATCGTGAAAACATAGTCCATATTATTTTACATGTTCCTCACATTTAAATTTCTCCCAAAACAGAAAATGATAAACGCAACTTCAACAAAAAGAATTTCCATTTCTATTATTCATTTCTTAATTTACCATATACATCTCCTCTCAAATTCTAACCTCACCTTTAAAATTAGTTAGTTGTGAAAGAAATGTGGCACTCAAACAGCAGATTATCAGAGCCAGGATCTCTGTTCTGTTCACCTCTCTCCTCTCAGCAGAACCAGATAATGGCAAACTTTCCCTCTATTTTTCCACACATATACATGTAAGTTTCAAATCTCAGTGCTTCCCCCTTTTTTTCAAATGTAATCACACATTTCTATTGGTTGAAAACCAACCCTTTTCCAAAAGTACCCTTCCCCCAACTTGACTTCTGCCTAGTACCCTTCCCCCAACTGGACTTCTGCCTGCTACCATAGCAACTGCTCATGGAACACTGCTGTGTGGAGTTAGGTCAGAAGTTCGCCACACAATGTTTCAATTCCACAGAGCAAGAGTGCTTGACTTTTCAAACCTAACAGCAAATCCATAGTACTGTTCTTTGGTAACACATTTTTTTGTACCAATACAAAACATGCTTCTATTAATTTACACATACAGCCTAGTTTTTATTCTAGAATGGTATGAAACAGCCAATCAGTTCTTTTTGTTTTGAAAAAAATATGTATGCCTCCATTTCCAAACTGTCTTTCTTTTCATATTGCCATTCTACTGAAAGACACCTCCTGAGTGCATCCAGTTCTCCTTTGAAGATGTTCACAGTGTGGATTGTAGGGCACAGCTATGTCTTCTGGAGTGAAAAGTTTGCAGAGAAAACAGATATGGTGAGAGACCTTGCTTTGCCAAATGTACACATTAAATGGATTGGTCAGAGAGGGTTAAAGTGGCACCAATTGATGCCATTGGTGAAATCCTTCATGCAAAACCAACACCCTGACCTCATAATAGTGCACTGTGGTGGCAATGACCTAGGCACTTTGACTGGGGTAGGTCTGGAAATGCTTATGAAGGACACCTTTGCACAACTGTTTTCACTTTTCCCTAAAACTGCCTTTGTGTTTTCCAACATATGCCAAAGGCAAAAATGGAACTGGTCAAATCATTTCTGTCCGCAGATTGACAAAGCAAGAAAGCACGTCAACAAATCTGTTTCTGCTTTCCTCCGTGACTATGGTATGGGATCCATTTACCACAACAACTTGCGTTATGACATGCAAGACATTTATAGAGGAGATGGTGTGCACTTCAATGATGAAGGGAACAGAGTCTTCCTCTTGAACCTTAGACTCTGCATCGGTACTTACTTGTAGGTACCACTAAAAAAATGACTTCATAAACACAACGGCTCTTTTTAGAGCCCCCTAATATCTAAACTCTTAAATCTGCATTTCATTTCTTTTATTTTTTTTTTTTTACCGTACGCTTACCGTAAGCTTACCGTACGCGTACCCCGTGATTTTTTTAAAAATCAATAAATGTTTTCTTTGTACTTTACAGTCCTTCTTTGACCCCCTCACAAATGTAAGGGGGTCTGTAACTCTCCTCATTGCCCCCTTTTCTTGTTTTCACTCTTTTTTTTCTGAGTGAAACACACAAAATGGCGGCCGCCGCTTCCTGGTTTCGGCCGATTCGAATGTTTACTAAGATCTAACAGCCAATCAGAATCGCGCTCGCGCACGCCACCGTACGCGTACGGTAAGCGTACGGTAAGTGTACCGTAAGCGGGCTCAGATATATATATTGATTTAAAGGCTATTTTCTCAGAATCTACTGAACAGATTTACACCAAACCTACAAAAGGCACTTCCTTGACCTAGGGACTACCTCTCTGCCAAATTTCAAGTAATTCTGTTCAGCCGTTCGGGCTGTAGCTCATTCTAAAGGTCCTATGGAAAAATGCATGGGAAAAACGCGTTTTGGGACCCCCCTTTTATCTCAGCCCCCGCTTGACGAATCCCCCCGAGACTTTCAGGGTAGGAGCGGAGCGTAGCGCCCCACCTATTTTGAGAAATTCGCGAGGATTCGTCGACCGTCGCCAAAGTTATTCAAAATAGAATGTTGAGGTTTTCCTATGGAAACGTGGTCCTAACTATAACTACCTACTGGCGACCGCCAGTAGGTAATGTATGTATGTATAGATAAGTATATATATCTATATCTATATGTATATTCAAAAGAATGTTGCCTGTTACATCGTATTCCTGCCTTCAAATCATCGGTGCCAGCCGTGGCGGCACAAGCCACATATATCACGAAGAAACCAAGGGGCATATCAACAACAACCGGCGATAATTATCGCTCAGCGCTCTTAGCTTATATATATATATATATATATATATATATATATATATATATATATATATATATATATATATAACCTACTGGCGGTCGCCACTGGGTAGTTATAGTTAGGACCAAGTTTCCATAAGAAGAGCATTTTTTGTTTTGCTTATAACTTTGGCATTGTTTGATGAATCTTCATGAAATTTCCCAAACTAATTCTTTGTTCATATTAGCTCCTATGTTGAAAGATTGGGTGATTCGTCAAGGGGGGGCCGAGAGAAAAGGGCGGTCCCAAAACGTGTTTTCTCCATGCAATTTCCATTGGAAACTTTAGACAAGGCTACAGGTCGAACGGGTGAACGGATTACCCCAAATTTGGCAGGGAGAAGGGTCTTGGTCTAGAAAGCACGCTTTTGTTTGTTTGGTGTAAATCCGTTCATTAGTTTTGGAGAAATATCGAAATTTACAGATATCTATATTTGGGAATTCTGCCATCTGATTGGCTGAGGCGTTACGAGCACAAGCTTGCTGCTTATTGGCTGCGAGCTGTTGCAACTAGGAAGTGCTGGCAGCCATTTTGTGATTCCCTTGAAATGAGTAAGGGGAAAAAAGGGCAAAAAGAGTAGGAAACAGGAGGATAGGAGCACTGTAACCTCTGTGGGGGAGTGCGAAGCGAAGTACTCACTCCTGAAAGTGCGGTGTTGCTCAGAGTGACATGGTGCTGAGATGAGATGCTGCTACACTCGGGTAGGAAACCGAGAGCCTAAACCGTGAGCTCATTGCTGTAAAGCAATGTGCTCTGGTCTTTGTAGCATACCTGTGGAAGTAGTGTTAGTAGGCGTTTATACCATACAGGGAGTGGGAAGCGAACTACTGACCCCTACTGTGCATTTATACTATACCGGAAGTGGGGCGCAAAGTACTCACGCCTACCGGTGTGAAGATTCGGGGATCAAACCGAGCTGATTGTTGTAAAGTGATGGGCTCTGGGCACTGGAGCATACTGGCCGCTGTAGTATAACTGTGTAAGTAGTGTGAGTATGCGTTATACTATACAGGGAGTGGGAAGCGAACTACTCACCCCTACTGGTCTAAAGACACGGGTATTAAACCGTGAGCTCATTGCTGTAAAGTGATGTGCTCTAGGCGCTGTAGCATACCTGTGGAAGTAGGGTTAGTTTGTGTTTATACAATACAGGGAGTGGGAGGCAAACTACTCACCCCTACCGGTCTCAAGACTCGTGGAGGAAACCATGAGCTCATTGCTGTAAAGTCATGTGCTCTGTGTAGTATTCCAATGTAAGTCATAGTAGAATGTTAGTATGTAATGCTACTAGAATGTAAGTATGTAATGTTAGAAAGTAGGGCTGTCATGAGGGGAATCTTGGGGCGTTTGTACACGGTGCTGGAGAAGACGGTTGCCTTGCTGTCTGGTCCTGTTGGGGGCTGTTTAAGCTGTCTTCTTTTCCTGTAATAAATCTACTTATCGGATCCACTGCTGTCTGCCTATTCACTACATAAATTTGGCGAGGAGCGGGAGAAGGTAAAAAGAAGGCAGCACTCACCAATATTTCGAGCTTCCTTGCGTTCTGCTGAAGATCCGTTTTCTTCATGAAGCTGTTTCTACTCATCCCAGGGTCGTCGGCTCATCGAACTATGTGATCCGACCTCTGGTAGGATTTATATTTTTTGATTTTGGGCTTCCTCTGCCTCTTCCCTACACTCTGGTCGCTGTACTACACGTGTGCAAGTAGTTTTAGTATGCGTTTATACTAATTCTGTAGTTATGCAGTAACCAATGCACCATGGCCCTATGGAGCCCCACCTCCCAGGCGCAGCTCATACAATGTCCCGGGGTGTGCATCCGCGGGATATTTATGTTTGCCATTACAGGGCGGGAGCATGGCTTCCACCCTGTGATAGCAAATCCTTGTTTGCCTCATTGAAGTGAGAGGAGGAAAACCTCGTATCGCTTCAATATAGCGGATCCGGATGGTAAAAATGGAGAAAAAAAAATGAAGCGGGGTCTCACCCGTTCATTTAAATGAGGCCCCTGGTGGGCAATGTTCCGGGACCAATCCTATTATTATATTGCGGGGTCTCTGCAGCACTGGGGACCTTAATCTCACATGTAAATTAGGCGCGGGAGGGCACAGAGACGTTTCGCAGCCTAGGGGATCGCCACCTCCCCGGGTATTGTTTACTAATTGTTCAGGGGGCTTCGAGGCCAACTCAAGTCCGGGGATCAGCAACCTCCGGGGCTTTACTTAAATATGCAGGGTGGGCCTCACCAGTCCCTGAAGCCTCGGTGGCCATAGGCAGTGCCTTATTGGTTCTGTAATCACACGGGCAGTTCTCATGGTGTTATAAAGTGATGCACTCATAGAACCCTTGCAGTTGTAGAATTAGCCTGGCTTCATTTATGTAATAGTCTGTTGGTTTATATTTTGTAGGTGCACCGCAAAATTACAAATGTTTTCCCTCATAACCTCCTATCAACCGCCAATTTTCACAATAAACTACAGACAAGTTTTGTTAGAAAAAGAAGACCCATACACTCACTTATTTATTGGTAAAAAATATAACCTTTATTAAAACAACACAAATAAATGGAAACGCAACTTTATTCGAAGAAACAACAGTATAACATGAAACAAGTGGGTGGGACTCCTCCGGAAGCAGCATACAAAACCTGCAAGACAAAAAATAAACATACGTATGTGTGCCATGTCCAAGAGAAAAAGAAAGGTAGTCAGAATGAAAGGAAGAAATTGAGAATGGGACAGAGAGCGAGTGGGTGGAAGGGAGAAGGGGAGGGAGAGTCAAAAGAACAGAGGGAGGAGGAGACAGAGCGTCGGCCTACTGCACCCAGCCCTCACTGTTCATCTCCCGTCACCCGTGTGTCTGGGACGCTGGGGTCCGCAAGAAAGAGTGCGGTCCAGCAAGTCCTTAAAATGAAACAGAGATATGAATGAGGCCAGAGATTACATTTTTATCTACGGCAACATCGCTTGCCTGTACCTATGCACCCAGGCTGCTGCACCTCAGCCCCTTCCCCCGCACTGTGCTCAATTGTAGCTCCTGCGCACCGAGGCTTCACAGCTCACCTGCCACCACCGGTGTGTCCAACGACGTGCCGGTGTGAGCTGCGACTCCGGGGTGCCTCTCTCAGGGTGGCACAGCAGGTTTCCGGTCTGGGACGGTGTCTTGATACCACAATGGAAGGCGTCAGAATGCCCAGGGCATCATCACGGCTGAGCACCTGCTGCACGCATTTTGGTGCAACTGAGTGTCTGAAAAGGGAGAAATAATATAATGCTAGAAACGTATTGCGGTAAATGAAGGTTTATTTCAAACTTAATAGAGAACACCAGTTGAGTGCATCTTTCCTTCTTGAAGTACGATCTACCAACTGTTAGTGGTAATCGTGGGTCAATGAGAAGTTGGAGTGTACGAGAATACACAAGGTTAAATAATAATATGTTATGCCAACGTTCACATACAAAGGAACAGAGCGCATGCTAGAAGCATAATGTGCGCTTGTAATGCAGCGGCACAAGCCTGTGTGCATGTACACTTAGTAATCAGCTCACTACAGAGCTCCAAAAGCCAACGCCACGTGTTTGTAGGGCAGCGCTGCCAGATGGCTCAGGCCTACGGTACGGTCCAGCAGGTCCTTTAAATGAGACAGAGATGTGACTGAATGAGGTCAGAGATCACATCATTACGCATAACATCGCTTGTTCGCACCTGCGCACCGAGGCTGATGCACCGCACCGCAACCCTCCCGCAGCACCGCGCTCAATTGCAGCCCCTGTGCACCCAGGCCCCACTGCTCACCTGATGTCATTGTTTTGTGTCCAAACACGACGGCCAGCAGGGTTCACAATTCAAATGGAGTTTTGATTGCGAGGATGGTGTACACCTCATGGATCCCTTTTTTTAAAATTGCGATTATGATATGCGTGGTGGATGCGGCATATCACCTGAGGCAGTGTGGAAGAACTGGGAAATGTGGCGTCGTCGTTATCCTATTGATACGTACACAAAGTGGGCTGGGCTGGGCTGGGCTTGCGTACGCCAGGCCAGCCTAGGGGTGTGAATAATTATTCTGGGAACCTGGGCGTTGTTCAGTTCCTGCCTGGCCAGGAAGTGTACTTATGTGTGTGTCCCTGTTGCAGTTTTGACGTTGCACAATCCCAATTTACATTAATGTAGCATGTACCGGGAGGGCGGCAACTATCGGTAATGAGGTGCTGTCCGAAAACAGTAAATGGCCAATACCACATGTCGTTGTCAAGCTTGTGGATATGCGCAGACACGCATGTCAATGGTGTGCGGTATTATTGAAAGTGTTGCTATCGCGAAGCGCACACATGTGAATGTGCTCGGATGGAGGGAGGATCAGCAGTGAGGCTATGTCATACACAGTGATAACGCTCATTACAGTCAAGCAATGCATGTCAAACAGGAATCTGAAAGTCTCACATATGACACACTGCTATACTGGTAAAGCCTGACAACTGAGCATACTGCAACACAAATCTACACATTACTCTTTACTGTTTGCCTAGGATGTGCACTCTGCCCGTGGCTGATGATACCCCTTCAAGCCATCAATACCCAGGTCGAAAGGCAGCACAATAATGCAGACACACACACACCAGGGGCATCGTGTAACACACATTTGTTTTTTGATGTAACGTTTCAGATGCATGACCATCACACGTGGAAGGCTACGGTACAGACCATGAATATTGATCAAGATGATCGTTTGCTTGTTGTGTGTAGTATAAGATATGTGTACACAGAAAAAAAACTTTTCAAAAAAGCTCTCTAAGCAGAAGAGGTGTCTCTCATCAAACGCTGTAGAGAGAATGACTAAAATGGGTGGGGTCCTCCAACTGTGACAATGGGAAATGTTATGAACCAATCAAATGCTTTTTTTTAAGGTCGCATGGCAATAGCGCACCGGGCGCGCAAGGAGGACGCACTCGACGCGATTTTGAGAAAATATATTTACCATAATATAAGTTTATTACAGTTAGAAATACATAAATGTTTAAAATATTTTAGATTATCGCTTGCTCTCATATACACTTTAAACTTATTTAGATATAGTTTTGAGACATAAAAAAAAAATTATGGAATGGCGTACCCGGCGCGATACCATACGTCTATGACGTAACACAGGGCCTGGCAGCGTGCACTCGTCGCATACACAACACGCAGCGGGTGCGAACCCATACGTACATGACGTAACGCGGGACGCGGTGCCACGAACCCGTCGGATACGAAATACATATCATATACGAGTTTAGCAATATGGCGGATAGGATTCGCGTGCTGATGGAGCTTGGTATACTACCGGTATGGGACTCCAGTTTTCTAAAAAAAAAAAAAAAAGATATACATATTTTTGTTTGAAGATATAAAACATTACATCATTTTTTTTTTTTTTTTTGGAAAACCTTTATTTAAAAAAAAACCGGACACAGCTATTCAGCCGACAGCCCGAAGTTTCGGCAGCATTGAGGGTTAGATACAGTGATGTGTCCCCAGTACAGTACAATGAATAGTGCAAAGGTCCAATTTTAAGTAAACACAAAAGAACTCACAACAAACCCCAGCAAGGCAAGAAAACATTGAAAGCCCATGGTGAGAGCCCCCAGGGGAGGCCGGACCCCACTCATCTACTAGGTACAAGACAGTGTACGGAGGAAGAAGGGGGGCAGCAGAGGCCCGAAACGGTTCCTAAAACCAAACTGTGCTGGAAAGAGGGTCAGGGGGAAAGCTGTTCCTCGGGAGGTTCCAGATCCGGGGCAAGACATATTCCCCCCCTGTATCGGTTCCACCGCCCCCAGATGGCATGCCACTTCCGGGGGCGACCTCTAGAGCAATAGACCGTCTTCTCCCTAAACATGCTCCAGTCCATGTTCTCTTTCCACGCGGTCAGTGTAGGGGGTCCCGAGGAGCCCCACAATCGTGCGATATCCCTTTTAGCAACCATGTTACCCAGAGTCACCCATTGAGTCTGCGCCTCGTCGAGGTCAGTGGGCCCCCAGACGTTCAGGAGGCAACACCGCGCCTCCGGCTGCACAGCTTGGCCCGTCACCTCCCCCATAACTGCATGGACTCTCCTCCAGAATTCCACAATGACACCACATTCCCAAATGATGTGCAGGAAAGTACCCACCATACCACATCCCCTCCTGCACAGGCCGTCCTCCGAGAATCCCATATGGACCAGCCTTGGCCCCGTCACATACACCCGGTGCAGTATTTTAAGCTGCACCAGCCTCAGACGCGACGGGATCGCAACCTCCTTAGGAGAGGAAACCGCTGACTGCCAGTCCTCATTATCCAACTCAAGGCCATCCCTAGTCCACTGTTCTCTCAGCCCCAGAAGCATGTCTGCCCGGACGTTAATCAATTTCTTGTATATAAGCGAGATCGTGCTCTCGGGCATATGACCATCAAGGACCCGGTCCTCAAGGGGAGAGGACTCCGGCACCTTCTCACCCTCCACGAGGACCGATCGGAGGGCGTGGCGCAGCTGGATATACCTGAAATACTCGGAGGGCCCCAGCTCATACTCAGTCTGCAACTCCTCGAAGGACTTCACCCTCCCCTTATGCAGCACATCTCCCACCTTGGATATACCTATCAGGTCCCACTTATCGAAGCCCTTCGTATGCCAGAGCCTTCCCAATCTCTCCGAATCAAACAATGGGGTAGCGAGAGTGAGCTTGTCCTTCCAGCCCAGCGAGTCGGTCGCCATCTTCCACACACGCACCGCCACACCTGTGGGCCCCGTGAGGGACGAGTCTAGGGACCGCGAATACAACGCCCTGTAGTAGTTCCCACCACGCAGCAACCACCTGTCCATGGCATATCCAGGGCTGAGGGCGGGGCCATAAAACCCATGGTTGATCGCACTCAACTGCGTGGCCCAGTAGTACCGTCGGATGTCTGGGAGCGCAATGCCCCCATCGTACCATGGGAGCGTCAACTTTGCAATAGCTATCCGCGGCCGCCCATCCCACAGCAGCGTCCGTTGGAGGCCTTCGACCTCCCGAAAGTATTTAGCCGGTACCCAGTCCAAAGTGTTCTGGAGGGCGTAGAGGAAGCGGGGAAGAGACATCATTTTGAACAGGGCCGCACGCCCTACAAGGGAGAGCGCAGCCTCCGCCAACCTTCAACATCTCGCCTCAAGCGTGCCAGGGGGGGGAGCAGATTCTTCTCGTAGCGCACAGCAGGGTCCATGGATATAAAGATCCCCAAATACACGAAACCCTGCTGGGCGACCTGTATCGAACATGTTCTGGGGATCGGAGGGACCTCGCCACTAAGAACGTACAAGTACGACTTGCCCCAATTAATAACGAGCCCCGAGTTCCTACCGAACGCTGCGAGTACGTCACAAACCACTATGAGTGACTTCTTAGGTGAGGCAAGGTACAACAGGATATCGTCGGCATAGAGCGAGATACGGTCCTCGTGATCAGGCGACCACCGAAGGCCCCGTATATCCGGGTGCCAACGTATCCACGCAGCCAACGGTTCAAGGGCGAGGGCGAACAACAGAGGCGACAGGGGGCAACCCTGCCGAGTACCCCTACCAAGCTGAAACGGAGCAGATGCCCGACCATTCACCACCACATTCGCTAGCGGCCCCTCATACAGCAACCTAACCCAACTCACAAAACCGCGACCAAAACCAAACTTGGCCAGCACGGCCCATAAGTATGCCCATTCCACCGTGTCAAAGGCCATCGTGGCATCAAGAGATGCCACAATAGCCGGCTCACGCAGCGTGCCCGCCCTGGCGATGACGCCATGAAGACGCCTAAGGTTTAGTGCCGTGTTTCGGTGCGGGATGAAGCCGGATTGATCCGGGTGGACCAAGTCGCCAAGTACCCTAATCAAACGGGTCGCCAGGAGTTTAGCCAGGATTTTCGGCTCAGCGTTGAGGAGTGAAATGGGCCGATAGGAGGCGCACCTATCTCTGGGTTTACCCTCTTTATGTATGACCACGATCGACGCAATCCGCTGATCCAACGGAAGGATCCCAGCCCCCCGCGCCTCCAAAAACATGGCGCGCAGGTGAGGGGCGACCCTATCCGGGAACAGCTTGTACAGATCGATCGGCAATCCGTTCGGTCCAGAAGCCTTACCCGAGTGTAACGCGCAAATAGCCCCCGCCACCTCGTCGACCGTTATATCACCATCCAAATCGTCCCTATCTATTTCAGAGAGGCAGGGCAACTCGATATCACGGAGGAGATCAGCCGAGTCCTCGGGCGGCCTGTCCGATACAGATGAATAGACCCTACGAAAGTACTCAGCGAAACACTTCACAATCCCCTCAGGTTCCACAATCGCCTCTCCCCTCTCTCCCGTCAACTCTGGCACCACTCTATTGACCCGTTCTTTCCTGTCCAACCACGCCAAGAGTTTCCCCGCCTTATCACCAACATCATACAGGCGGCCCTGTTGTTCCCTACTGAGGGTCTTAGCGGCGTCCGTCACCAGGTCCCTATACTCCGTCTGCTTCAAGCAAAGCTCATGCAGCGAGGACTCTGTAACCCCCTCCTCCATGGCCCCTTCAAGGGCAGCGATCTCCTCCTCTACCCGCCGTACCTCGCCATCCCTCCGACTCTTGGCAGCCACCACCAGGGAGAGGGCTTCCCCCCGAAGCACGGTCTTAAAAGCTTCCCACAGCGACACCGCCGAGTCCACGGTTCCCAGATTGTCCTTGAAGTAATTATCTACCTTCTTTACCAGGGCGCTGCGCATCTTGGGGTCTCGGAAATACCATGGGTTAATGGGGGCCACTCTCCCTCCTCCCTCCCGACCTAGATCCAGCCGGATCCACACAGGCGAGTGGTCAGAGATACCGCGTGCCATGTGCCTCGCCTCGGATACCAACGAGGCATGTGCGGCCAGAGTGAGCAGGTAGTCAATCCTGGAGAGGCTACCATGCGCACCGGAGTGGAACGTGTATTGACTCTGTGTGGGGTGCCGGAGCCTCCAGCAGTCTATAAGACCAAGCGTGTCTAGGAAATCTGGAAGCCATTTCTGAGCCCCCCCTGTGTCCCTAGGAGGGTATCTATCCAAAAGTCCGGAGCCCACAGCGTTGAAATCCCCTCCCACTACCAGCAGACCCCCCGGGAGAGTCAGCAAAGCCCTACCCAGATCAGCAAATGTGGAGGCCTGCAGGGCCGGCGGGACATAAACCGAAACCAAAACCAAGGTCCTTCCTTCCCACCGCCCCGCCACTGCCACAAACCTCCCCCTATCGTCAACAATGGTGGAGTCCACCTCAAAAGGCAACGATGTTCTAACCAGGATGCCCACTCCCCTGGACCCAGAAGAGAATCCCGAGTGTGCAATGAATTTATACCCCTTCCTATTCAAGGCATAACACGTGTTACCTATGAGATGCGTCTCCTGCAGCAGGGCAACATCTGGCATTGAGCGTTTCAAAAATTGCAAAACAATCCCCCTCTTGATACGATCCCCCAAACCATTAACATTCCAGCTTATAACACTTATGCCTCTACCCCCCATCCTCAAACGGAAAGAGGCCCACCCCACACCCGAGGAGCCACCATGGAACAGCCCTGAGGATAATCATCATGCCTTGCAGAAATAAACCCCCAAGAACAAACCCCAAATCCCGGAAACTCCCCCCACCCTGCACCCCTGCTGCAGCTTACAAAGCCCCCCCAACTTGCAGTGTGCCTGTCGCCCTACAAAACCCAAAATCTACAAAAAGTACCCTAAGGGAGGAAAAGAGCACCCCTCGACCTCCCGCCACCCTCCACAGTTACTGCGCTCTGTTCAAGTTCTCAGGGATAGTCAAATCAAGTCAGGCCGGCTCCGAGATATCAGTCCTGTCCATCCCGGCCACTGGCTCCATGCTCGGCTGTGTCGTCCCCCGTCCGTCGCCGGGGCAAAGCGTCCAGCCATTCGTCGGCCATGACAGGAGAGTCAAAAAAGAATGTCCGATCCTCGTGCACCACCCGTAGTCTGGCAGGGAAAAGCATGGCATACTTCAGATCCAGTTCCCGAAGCCTCCGCTTCACCCCCAGGAAGCTCTGTCTCTGTCTCTGCACCTGCTGGGTGAAGTCCGGATAAAGATTAACCGACGCATTCTGGAAGGGAACTGGGCCCGTCACCCTCGATGCTTGCAGGATAGCGTCCCGATCTCGAAAATGAAAGAGCCGGGCGACAATCGGCCGCGGCGGGGCACCCGCCTTGGGCCGCCCGCCCGACACCCTATGGGCCCTTTCCACCGCAAAGAACTTTCCAAGGCCCCTAGGCTTCAGATGATTCAGGACCAAATCCTCAACAAGCAGGTCCACCGAAGCCTCATCCGAGGACTCCGGGACCCCGATGACGCGCACGTTGTTGCGCCTGGCCCGGCTCTCGTAGTCCTCCAGCCGGCGGGCGACGAGGTCACTCTCGGCCCTCAGCTTACGGACCTCGGTCTGCAGTTCCGCTACATCGTCAGTGAGGCCAGTGGTCTTGAGGTCCAGGCTCTTAACGCGCTCGTTCGTCTTGCCCTGGTCCGTGCGGATCAGGTTGACATCCACCAGGATGGCATCCACCTTATGTGCCAGGGCCTCGAACTGTCTCCCCATCGAGGTCTGCATCCCGTCGAGCGCGCCCATGACATCCTGTAGGGAGAGCTCCGGTGTCACTGGCGAGTCCTCCTTCTGGGCCTCCGGAGCCTGGCTCGATCCACTCGGTGATGCTTTCTGAAGAGCGTAACGATCCATGCTGTTGACTTGGGTATACGGTCCCCGCCTGGTAGACTTAGTCTTCAGCCGATCTCCCTCTGCCTTGCCCGACATAATGGACTCCAGTCAGTCCAGTGCAGTTAAGACTAATCCCTCTCAGGGAGAGGAATAAGGAGTGAGCAGTTCTGTCTTATGCTGCCAGAGTAGCCCGCCGAGCGTCCTTGGGGTAATAAAGCCACCCAGAGTTCTCCAGTGTCTGGGCAGACAAAGGGAACGAAATCGAAAGTGAAAGAGCGGGGACCTCCGTCCGACAGTTCACACCTCGCCTGGCCGTTGTTGATCAACTAGGAGCCGGGCATCCTGCCAACTCTGGCCCCTGGCATCCCCGGGAGATAGGCCGCAATCTTCCGCCAGGCGTAAGTCCGGTTCCCGATGGACGATCCGACCACGGGTGGCATCAATCGCCTCCCTGACAATTCAGCAACACGATGCCATGCACACCATCAGGATTAAAGACAGGATAGTCGACGGAGGGCGCGAGGGTCTCGGGAGCTCTAAGCTCACGCGGCCATCTTGGTCGAGCGCTAGGCTCCTCCCATTACATCATTTTTAAAGTTTAAAAAAAAAGGATAATAGCGGTCCAAAATATTACAAAAAAAATAGAAAAAATATAGGTTTTATAAATATTAAAATATGACATTAACATCTAAAAAACATTCAAAATTCACTGAAAAAACCATAGGTTTTACAGACTTTATAGTTAGGAATTTGCATTTAAAAGACCTTTGAAATTCACTAAAAAACCATAGGTTTTAGGGACGTTATAGTTAGTTGGACATTTGACTCATATAAAACCATAGAAATTCCCCCGTTATAGTTAGTTGAGCTAATTATAACTCGTGCGCCCGCAATGCACTGCTGATGACGTCACATATTACATCACTCATGACATGGTCAGTGACATCATGGATGACATCTCAAATGACATCACTGATGACATCACTGATGACATCATCCACGTGATAATCTGATGCACATACTGATGCCCTAATATAAACTTTGATCCACCCACTCTAAAGTACAGACTAATATTTTTGAAACCATAAACACAACAATGCCAGATAATACATAAAAACCGACTAGTTCCTAGGTCTACACACACAACCAGTCACTTATACATGCAGTTACTCACCAATACAGTACTATAATATGCACTCATACACCTATACATACAGTCACACTCCACCACTCATCCATAGAGTTACTCACACACCTAGTCAGTCATGCAAAGAATCAATCACATACCCCTTTACGCATGTCTACAGTTGTACACACCAACTCCGTTATTTATACACACACCACATCACTTATTTATGCAGATACTAACACATACTTACTGTTTTATACAATCACTGATACAAGCAGACACTCATTTATACATCCACTCTTCAAATAACTTACTCTCACGTATAGTCATTTATATACTCCAACACTCACATATACTGCCTTAATACATATGTAGTTAGTCAAACATATACCACTGAGACATTCATTCACTCACCAACACACCCATACACACACAAACTCACCCATACAGCCCTTCCCGTATGCACTTTTGAATCCATACAACCAGTGAATCACCCACTCAGGCATCTATGCACAGAGTCACACACCCCCCACCCACCCACACAGACACTCAGGCACCCAGGCACCCATACAGATACTCAGACAACAAATCAATAACCCATATAAACACTCATGTAGCTACTCACCAACCCATGCAGTTGCTTACACACCAACTGAGAGACTAATACAGACTTTCACACAGTTTAGTCACTAACCCATGCATTCAGTAAGACACGTTCAATCACTCACTTATACAGTCAGTCACGCACCTACTAAAAAATCCCTTCAGGCACTTGTAAATCCACTCATTCTTCAATACACCTTGGCATAGATATATATGAAAAACACACATGCACTGGATGATGTCATCAGTGATGTCATCAGTGGTGCCATTTGAGATGTCATCAGTGATGTCACTGACCATGTCATGAGTGATGTAATATGTGACGTCATCAGCAGTGCATTGTGGGCGCGCGAGTTATAATTAGCTCAACTAACTATAACGGGGGAATTTCTATGGTCAAATGTCCAACTAACTATAACGTCCCTAAAACCTATGTTTTTTTAGTGAATATATATATATATATATATTACCTACTGGCGGTCGCCAGTAGGTAGTTATAGTTAGGACCACGTTTCCATAGGAAATCCGCAACATTCTATTTTGAATAACTTTGGCGCCGGTCGACGAATCCTCGCGAATTTTTTAAAATAGGTGGGGCGCTACGCTCCGCTCCTACCCTGAAAGTCTCGGGGGGATTCGTCAAGCGGGGGCTGAGATAAAAGGGGGGTCCCAAAACGCGTTTTTCCCATGCATTTTTCCATAGGACCTTTAGACACAGCTACAGCCCGAACGGCTGAACAGAATTACTTGTAATTTGGCAGAGAGGTAGCCATAAGGTCAAGGAAGTGCCTTTTGCAGGTCTGGTGTAAATCTGTTCAGTATTTCCGGAGAAAATAGCATTTAAAAGCATATATATATCTATATGCGCGCAGGGTGCGCGCACCGTGCGAGCACCGTGCGAGCACCCTAACGTGCGCGAGCGTAATTCTGATTGGTGGTTACATGTTAGTCAACGTTCGAATCGGTCGAAATCAGGAAGTGTCGGCCGCCATTTTGTTTGTTTTCAGTGCGAGAGTGAAAAAGGAAGGTGGTGAACGTGAAAATGGGGCAGGGCAGAGAGTTCCTGACCGCCTAGCCTTTGTCAGGGGGTCCCTGAAGGACCCCGAAGGCAAAAAATTATTTTATTTTTTTTAAATCGCGGGGGTGCGCGCACAGTGCGCGCACCCTGAAAAACACAAAAAAAAAAAAATTTTTTTTACAAAAAAAAAAAAAGAATTCGCAGGGTGAAAAAACCAAAAAAAAAAAAATAATAATTTTTCATACGTAGTTTATTGTAAAATAAATATATAAAAAAAATAATACATAAATAAATTAGCATTTAAAAAACCGTACAAATTCACTGAAAAAACCATAGATTTCACACACGTTATAGTTAGGAATTAGCATTTAAAAAACCTTGCAAATTCACTTAAAAAACCATAGGTTTCACACATGTTATAGTTAGCTGGACATTTCACTCATAAAAAACCAATGAAATTCCCCCGTTATAGTTACTGCAGGCAACTATAACTCACGCGACCGCAATCCTCTGCTGATGACGTCAGATATTACATCACTGATGACATATGTGTCTTTCTGAAAAATAAATATTTGTAATATATGTATAGCTAAAGATTAATGGAAGAAGACATGGGTAAATAAGTGTCTAAATACAGTATTAGCATCAGCAGAGGATTACGGTCGCATGAGTTATAGTTGCCTGCAGTAACTATAACGGGGGAATTTCATTGGTTTTTTATGAGTGAAATGTCCAGCTAACTATAACATGTGTGAAACCTATGGTTTTTTAAGTGAATATATATATATATATATATACACACACACACATATATGTATTATTTGTTAAGCGGTTTGGGCTGTACCTGTGTCTATAGCGCCTATGTAAAAATTAATTGGGAAACGTGTTTTGGGACCCCCTTTCTCCCTTTTTAGTAACACAAAACTACACATAGGCAACCTCCATTGTGTGTATATATATATATATATATACACTAAAAAACCATAGGTTTCAGGGACGTTATAGTTAGTTGGACATTTGACTCATATAAAACCATAGAAATTCCCCCATTATAGTTAGTTGAGCTAATTATAACTCGCGCGCCCGCAATGCACTGCTGATGACGTCACATATTACATCACTCATGACATGGTCAGTGACATCATGGATGACATCTCAAATGACATCACTGATGACATCACTGATGACATCATCCACGTGATAATCTGATGCACATACTGATGCCCTAATATAAACTTTGATCCACCCACTCTAAAATACAGACTAATATTTTTGAAACCATAAACACAACAATGCCAGATACTACATAACACCGACTAGTTCCTAGGTCTACACACACAACCAGTCACTTATACATGCAGTTACTCACCAATACAGTACTATATATAATATGCACTCATACACTTATACATACAGTCACACTCCATCACTCATCCATAGAGTTACTCACACACCTAGTCAGTCATGCAAAGAATCAATCACATACCCCTTTACGCATGTCTACAGTTATACACACCAACTCCGTTATTTATACACACACCACATCACTTATTTATGCAGATACTAACACATACTTACTGTTTTATACAATCACTGATACAAGCAGACACTCATTTATACATCCACTCTTCAAATAACTTACTCTCACGTATAGTCATTTATATACTCCAACACTCACATATACTGCCTTAAAACATATGTAGTTAGTCAAACATATACCACTGAGACATTCATTCACTCACCAACACACCCATACACACACTAACTCACCCATACAGCCCTTCCCGTATGCACTTTTGAATCCATACAACCAATGAATCACCCACTCAGGCATCTATGCCCAGAGTCACACACCCCCCACCCACCCACACAGACACTCAGGCACCCATACAGATACTCAGACAACAAATCAATAACCCATATAAACACTCATGTAGCTACTCACCAACCCATGCAGTTGCTTACACACCAACTGAGAGACTAATACAGACTTTCACACAGTTTAGTCACTAACCCATGCATTCAGTAAGACACGTTCAATCACTCACTTATACAGTCAGTCACGCACCTACTAAAAAATCCCTTCAGGCACTTGTAAATCCACTCATTCTTCAATACACCTTGGCATAGATATATATGAAAAACACACATTCACTGGATGATGTCATCAGTGATGTCATCAGTGATGCCATTTGAGATGTCATCAATGATGTCACTGACCATGTCATGAGTGATGTAATATATGACGTCATCAGTAGTGCATTGCGGGCGCGCGAGTTATAATTAGCTCAACTAACTATAACGGGGGAATTTCTATGGTCAAATGTCCAACTAACTATAACGTCCCTAAAACCTATGTTTTTTTAGTGAATATATATATATATATATATATATATATATATATATACATACACACATATATTTATTATTTGTTAAGCGGTTTGGGCTGTACCTGTGTCTATAGCTCCTATGTAAAAATTAATGGGGAAACGTGTTTTGGGACCCCCTTTCACCCTTTTTAGTAACACAAAACTACACATAGGCAACCTCCATTGTGTGTATATATATATATATATACACTAAAAAACCATAGGTTTCAGGGACGTTATAGTTAGTTGGACATTTGACTCATATAAAACCATAGAAATTCCCCCGTTATAGTTAGTTGAGCTAATTATAACTCGCGCGCCCGCAATGCACTGCTGATGACGTCACATATTACATCACTCATGACATGGTCAGTGACATCATGGATGACATCTCAAATGACATCACTGATGACATCACTGATGACATCATCCACGTGATAATCTGATGCACATACTGATGCCCTAATATAAACTTTGATCCACCCACTCTAAAATACAGACTAATATTTTTGAAACCATAAACACAACAATGCCAGATACTACATAACACCGACTAGTTCCTAGGTCTACACACACAACCAGTCACTTATACATGCAGTTACTCACCAATACAGTACTATAATGTGCACTCATACACCTATACATACAGTCACACTCCACCACTCATTCATAGAGTTACTCACACACCTAGTCAGTCATGCAAAGAATCAATCACATACCCCTTTATGCATGTCTACAGTTATACACACCAACTCCGTTATTTATACACACACCACATCACTTATTTATGCAGATACTAACACATACTTACTGTTTTATACAATCACTGATACAAGCAGACACTCATTTATACATCCACTCTTCAAATAACTTACTCTCACGTATAGTCATTTATATACTCCAACACTCACATATACTGCCTTAATACATATGTAGTTAGTCAAACATATACCACTGAGACATTCATTCACTCACCAACGCACCCATACACACACTAACTCACCCATACAGCCCTTCCCGTATGCACTTTTGAATCCATACAACCAGTGAATCACCCACTCAGGCATCTATGCACAGAGTCACACACCCCCCACCCACCCACACAGACACTCAGGCACCCGGGCACCCATACAGATACTCAGACAACAAATCAATAACCCATATAAACACTCATGTAGCTATTCACCAACCCATGCAGTTGCTTACACACCAACTGAGAGACTAATACAGACTTTCACACAGTTTAGTCACTAACCCATGCATTCAGTAAGACACGTTCAATCACTCACTTATACAGTCAGTCACGCACCTACTAAAAAATCCCTTCAGGCACTTGTAAATCCACTCATTCTTCAATACACCTTGGCATAGATATATATGAAAAACACACATTCACTGGATGATGTCATCAGTGATGTCATCAGTGGTGCCATTTGAGATGTCATCAGTGATGTCACTGACCATGTCATGAGTGATGTAATATGTGACGTCATCAGCAGTGCATTGCGGGCGCGCGAGTTATAATTAGCTCAACTAACTATAACGGGGGAATTTCTATGGTCAAATGTCCAACTAACTATAACGTCCCTAAAACCTATGTTTTTTTAGTGTATATATATATATATATATATATATATATATATATATATATATATATATATATTTTTTTTTTTTTTTGGCTGGTGAAGAAGAGCGCTTGCTCGAAACGCGTTGCCATTAAAATTCTCTTTAAAACGAGCCTTGGAGTGCGAGAAATTTCCTTTGCTGATCTACTGTGGGATTTTCGGCAATATATATATATATATATATACACACACACATATATGTATTATTTGTTAAGCGGTTTGGGCTGTACCTGTGTCTATAGCTCCTATGTAAAAATTAATGGGGAAACATGTTTTGGGACCCCCTTTCTCCCTTTTTAGTAACACAAAACTACACATAGGCAACCTCCATTGTGTGTATATATATATATATATATCCAAAACGAATCCCGCCTCAGCCATAGAAACGGGTCTGACACATGCTCGGGACCTCTCCAGGTAGGCTTTATTCACCACTCGGACTGGTACAAAGTCACAAAATAAAACACCTGGCAGACGCGTTTCGGCGAATGCCTTCCTCATTGCCAGCATTGTGTTTCACAAAGTTAATTTGAATGGGGCTTTTTCATACTGTTTGTTGTCATCCTATTGGTGCTCGTGCAACCAATCAGAGAGCTTGCTGGTAAAGTCTCTGTTTTCAGTATGGTAATCAATTACGTTGACAATCATGAAGCCCCTTTTGTCAAGTGACATCCAAAAACTCCCTTCAACCGGGGCATGTAGGCAGTTCCGTTCAGCGAACGTAGGTTAAGTAACCGGTTCGCGCATTAAGTAATGCACTGACGATGTCAGCTGTGAAGCCGCCCACTCTCCGTTGCGGGGTCATCGATGGCGATAATGTTTGCCTGGAGGTGTCCCGTTCAGCAAAGATTTGCTGCTCTCTCCCCGATACCTCAATCCATGTCTCTGCCAGGGGGGGGCGCCGCCTTGTGCATTCAGCACTACACCACAAAGTTTGTCGGCTTGTCGGCGGAGCTCCTGAACGAGAGGCGTGTCAGTGGTGCTGCGCCGACCGCTGCAACAATATCCAAAACAAATCCCGCCTCAGCCATAGAAACGGGTCTGACACATGCTCGGGACCTCTCCAGGTAGGCTTTATTCACCACTCGGACTGGTACAAAGTCACAAAATAAAACACCTGGCAGACGCGTTTCGGCGAATGCCTTCCTCATTGCCAGCATTGTGTTTCACAAAGTTAATTTGAATGGGGCTTTTTCATACTGTTTGTTGTCATCCTATTGGTGCTCGTGCAACCAATCAGAGAGCTTGCTGGTAAAGTCTCTGTTTTCAGTATGGTAATCAATTACGTTGACAATCATGAAGCCCCTGTTGTCAAGTGACATCCAAAAACTCCCTTCAACCGGGGCATGTAGGCAGTTCCGTTCAGCGAACGTAGGTTAAGTAACCGGTTCGCGCATTAAGTAATGCACTGACGATGTCAGCTGTGAAGCCGCCCACTCTCCGTTGCGGGGTCATCGATGGCGATAATGTTTGCCTGGAGGTGTCCCGTTCAGCAAAGATTTGCTGCTCTCTCCCCGATACCTCAATCCATGTCTCGGCCAGGGGGGCGCCGCCTTGTGCATTCAGCACTACACCACAAAGTTTGTCGGCTTGTCGGCGGAGCTCCTGAACGAGAGGCGTGTCAGTGGTGCCGCGCCGACTGCTGCAACAATATCCAAAACGAATCCCGCCTCAGCCATAGAAACGGGTCTGACACATGCTCGGGACCTCTCCAGGTAGGCTTTATTCACCACTCAGACTGGTACAAAGTCACAAAATAAAACACCTGGCAGACGCGTTTCGGCGAATGCCTTCCTCTTTGCCAGCATTGTGTTTCACAAAGTTAATTTGAAATGAATATATATATATATATATATATATATATATATATATATATATTTATATATATATATATATATATATTCATAGGTATAAAATACAAATCAGTTTTTTTTTAAAAAAAGGCGCAGTAGCTTGGAATTTCTTTTTAAACAGTCAAAAGATTTTAACTTTTCTATAGTTAGATAAGGACAGCGAAAGATAAACATGTTGCCATATATATCTAGTTTTTACTGTCACTGCACAGCTGGAAAAACTGAGCCGAAGAAGGAAAAGCAATAATTTGTTTTCATTCTTTAAACAACTACTTTCATTATGCTTTGTATCCAGACCTGCCTCTCTCCTCAGCTGCTGGCTCTGGCAGCAGTCATTGGGATGTCCGACCTTAACTGTAATAACTTATTAAAGTTGAATTGTGACATAATTTCTTTATTATTGGTGGCAGGGTGCGACACAAGTCACCTATTATAAAGAAATTAGAGACAGGTTTTATACAGGGATTTCAGAATCCTATGTATTATAATTAATAATATCAAATTGCAATAAAAAGCGTTTATAATAATAATAATAACACAAAGTAAATATAAGTATTAACAATCAAGTATTAAATGTTAACAGTCATAGTAATTTGTTTTGTAAAGAACATTGTGCTGAAGCAGCGTCATTGTATTAATGGAGACAAATAACACTTGGTTATATTAACTGACATTCTAATACCACGGGATTGGTGAGTACAAAGTAAGGGAGCGCACACAAAAAGCAATTCGATTTAGAGGTAGGAACAGGATGAACTATATAGGAAATTAAGTATCTGTGGGAAAAGGGGAAAAGTTATTGTCAAAGTCCATCTCAGCTGGGACAACACAAATGAAGTCATATTTCTTAAGATGGAATATTCATAAAGAAGTCAAGTATATATTGAAGGCTTTCTTTTACTTAACTTACTCTATGTCCTCTTTTTAACAGTGATGACACACTCAAGATCCTTGTGACACAACTACTTTATAATAAAGTACTGACATAATCAAAAAGCTAATAGGACTGACCTTTCGTTTGAAGAGAAAAGTGCTTGCCTGCTCAACAGGAAGATGTATTTTGTGTCCAGATTTGTAAGATTTTGGGAAAGAGAGTACCAGTACATGAAGCTCAGGCCTTCCCTTACATTGCCAGCACCTGAATACCCTCATGGGTGACAAGAGGTACTCTACAAATCTACAGATTGATTGATTTATTGATTGGTTTACATTGCTCGCAACTGCCTCCGGCTTCCTACAGGATATCTCTGGCTGTTTTTAGGGAGCCTGAGTCTTGTGCACAAATATTACATAGAGTAGACTCTTTGCAGATAGTGGAGTAATTTATGATTCACAAGTCTGATGTGTGTTGGAATAGTGTCAAAGAGAACCCCCTAGCAGTTGGCACTATGAGCTCTTTTTAAATGTATCAAGGGCAATGCCCAGCTCTGGAGGATATGTAATGCAGCTATCCAATTGGTCAATATCAGTTTTTAGGTCCTGACCAGGGACAGCTTTTAGCTGACTGTGTTAAAGACTTAGGGGCAGATTTACAAGCCCCTTGCAACACTTTTGCGCCGCCGTTGCGTCACTTCTGTGACGCAGCGGCAGCGTAAACCATGCGCCACGTTGCGACTTATTTACAACGTTACACATCTAGGCAAATGCGTCACGTTGTAAAGCCCTGCGCCACATGAAACCTGCGTCAGGTTTCATGTGGGCGTTCTGTCGCAGGGTAGGCATTCCCTCGCAGGAAAGCCCCGTAAAACTGACCCAGTGAAATCTACAAGATTTCACTGAGTCAGTTTTACGACGCTGCTGCATCAAATCCTTACGCCTGCTTGAAGCAGGCGTAAGGAGTGACGCACCACGTTAAGTATGGGCGGCCCCTGTGTATTGCAGGAGTTGCATCGCGCTTGCGACGCGACTCCAGCAATGCGCCACCCGTACGCCACAAGATGCGTCATGCATCTTCCCCTCCTTGCACCATGGTGCGCCGCATTGTAAATGCGACGCATCCGTGGTGGCGCAAGGGGGTGGATTACGTGACGCATCTGTTCGGGCACATCCCTGCTGATTTGCAGAGATGTGCCAGAAGTTGTGTCCAAACTGGGGTGGTGTAGTGGGCAAAAGAACGATGGATTTAACCCAGATCTTTTGACTGGGGGAGAATGTTTGCATTGTCAGCATTCTGTCCATCATTTGTTTGCTGTAACACTTTTCATCCTAAGTGGAATGGTTATGCCCAGACGTGGGTCCCTTGCTCACTGTGCCACTGGATTCAAGCTAGCCTGGCTGAGGAATGGGGGACATACCCTGAAACCGGTCCCAGGATGCTTGTTTCCGGTCCAGGGAGGACCTGGCCTGGCAGTTCGGTCTGGGCTGTTCCCATGAGGCACAGGGTCAAGACTGATTTGCATATGCCTGGGTCAAAACTGGGGTGGCGTAGTAGGTAAAAGAACGATGGATTTAACCCAGATCTTTTGACTGGGGGAGAATGTTTGCATTGTCAACATTCCGTCCATCATTTGTTTGCTGTAACACTTTTCGCCCTAAGTGTGTATGCCCAGACGTGGGTCCCTTGCTCACTGTGTCACTGGATTCAAGCTAGCCTGGCAGAAGAAGGGTGACATACCCTGAAACCGGTCCCATGATGCTTGTTTCCGGTCCAGGGAGGACCTGGCCTGGCAGTTTGGCCTGGACTGTTCCCATGAGGCACAGGGTCAAGACTGATTTGCATATGGCTGGGTCCAAACTGGGGAGGCGGCAAAAGAACGATGGATTTAACCCAGATCTTTTGACTGGGGGAGAATGTTTGCATTGTCAGCATTCTGTCCATCATTTGTTTGCTGTAACACTTTTCGCCCTAAGTGGTATGGGTATGCCCAGACGTGGGTCCCTTGCTCACTGTGCCACTGGATTCAAGCTAGCCTGACTGAAGAAGGGTGACATACCCTGAAACCGGTCCCAGGATGCTTGTTTCCGGTCCAGGGAGGACCTGGCCTGGCAGTTCAGTCTGGACTGTTCCCATGAGGCCCAGGGTCAAGATTGATTTGCATATGGCTGGGTCCAAACTGGGGTAGCGTAGTGAGCAAAAGAACGATGCATTTAACCCAGATATTTTGACTGGGGAGAATGTTTGCATTGTCAGCATTCCGTCCATCATTTGTTTGCTGTAACACAATCTACCTTGCGTACTACTTCCCTCTTCAACTTTCTGCGTGGTGCACTTTTTACGTTGCTCATACCCACAATCTCATCCACTGCTTCACCTATTTGACATTTTTTACATTTTATTTTTTTAGCCATCCCCTGCCACGCCCCTCCTTATCTCCTCACATTGACTTTTACAGTTCTCTAAAACACTCATCTGTTGCTCCACAGCCCTCATTGTAAAGTTCTTTTAAAATAATCTGTTTTGGAGAGCCAGAAGCTAAAATTTGATAGATGGTCACTCCTTTTTCTTTAATGCGCTTTCACAAATATTTTGCTAATTTACTGCTCAGGATTAGCTGCTGTCATCTTGGAATGGTAACTTAACAGTTAAAAAAGGGAGAAATGGCTGTGCATCATGATGGAACGTATGTGTGTATCTGTCATTATGCTGTGGCTGCTTGTTTTTGTTCTTGTCAATGCTTTTCCACATCAGCAAAAAATATATATATTTTTGCTGATGCAGAACAGCACAGGCAAAAAGTAAAAAGGTATGATAACAATATTGAAGGATGAGACCTTTTGACGTGGCCAATGCTTGACTGGCATAGATGTAATTCTTTTGAATCGAAAGCCTGCGTAGGGTTAGATTATGCATTTCAGAAATGTGTACAGATAAATAGGTCTTCTTTATTATTTTCATGACACTCTGTACAAGAAAGCAAATAAACTAATCTATAGTGCATGGTGCATCTGTCCTGGTTGTTAGGTTACAGTTGTTTAAGCTCTCTTTGCGCCAAATGTATGCAGTACATTTTTATGAACAGTGTGTGGCTGGGCCAATAGACCCAGCAGAGCTGTTTGAATGATGCCATCATCTGGGAATGTGTGTGGAAAGATGACACTTTGTCGGGGGCGTAGCTTGTAAATTTGGGGAGAGGAACTACAGATTTTTCCAACAATCACACTGGCATATATTGTTGAAATACATTATAGGACAAGCAGGGTGCATGAGAAGGCCTATGGGGCAGTAGTAAAGGGATAGGAATGTAGATTGGCAGGAGTACTACGTGAGAGAAAATACAATATTTTGTAAAATAACCAACATTTTCGAGAACTTTTAAAACAGTGAGGGAGACAGTGTATGTGCGTTTGTGTCTGTGTGTACGTAAACAACATTTGTGGTGCAATCCGACAGCCACCTCACCATACCCGACTAAAAGCACATATACCCAACTACTTATCAGAAAATAAATAATTAGCTAGGGGTTGTCAGACCCCAAACACCCCCCTTGAAGGTACACCCCTGCATTTTGGTGTGTGAGATGTCTTTTTATTAGGACGGCGGCCATTTTAGTTTGGAGAGTGCTACAGCCCCCCTATGGAGAGAACATACTTTGGATGGTATACTGACTTCGACTCAACATGTTTTCTAGGACCGTCATCTATAAATGTTGGCGCGCCCAGGCAGAAATGCACTATTCCTCAGAAAGATAGCTGTGTTATGAATTGATGTGAATACTAAGTTGTGTTACCAAATAATCAGCAGGTTTTCCTGCTCTTCTTATGTTTGCAGCCATTCAGCTTCTAAGAACAAGTCTGCACCACCTGAGAAAACATGCGTTGCAGTTACATAGAGAAATCTTGGTGGATTGATGCTGCTGATGCAGAGATTAGGAAGGTACAGTAAAAAAAGGCGCGATAGAATGATGGGACTAAGGCAAAGCGGTCCCAGAGTCCACAGATGATGGCCATAGAGCAGAAGAGAACACTAAGAGCATAATCTGATGACATCCATGATTAAAAAATGGGGATTAGCAACTTTACTGTAGCACCTTCTATGATATATATAGAACGCTTTGTGGTCAACAATGTCAATCATACCTGAAAAAAATAGGATGACAACTTTAATCTCAATGGAGTTCCTTTTATTGTGAAACAGAAGTTGTTGCATTGAATCTTGCTCACAAGTAATTTCGAAATATTTACAAAGTGGGCTTCAATTTGGCTGTGTGAAAGTGGTATAAGGGAGGTAATTTTAGGGGGCAAATCCCAGCTGCTCCTTTCATGTCAGCTATGGCGTGATCTATGGTCTCAAGCCTTACAATTCATCATCTATTTTGCAAATTCCAAAGATGAAAAATACACGGACTCTTGATCCATCTCTTTCCTGCTGTGCTCCTGGATATTACGATGACCTATCCTGCCCTACTTCCGGATAATCCGATGACCTAATAGAGACATAAAGAAACTGAACACTCCTTTGAAAAAAACAAAATCCTCACCATTAACAGGTAACTTTCTCAGGAGTCTTGAAATGTATTATATACTTTTATCATTTATCATCGAAATATGATTTTTCTGTCTCATTGAATGCACACAACATGGATACGTGTGGGTTTTGTTCGCTCTATAGGTCAGTTAGAGACGGAGTAAGTGCTCTGTACATTGTCCAGTACTTTCAAGGGTACAATTTAGGAGCCACTTATGACTGTGAAACTGGACTGATCATTGTAGAAATTCTGGTTTTCTTGGAATAAGGCCTCTAACTGGAGGGACGCGCATTGTTCATATGAAGAATAGACCCAAGAGTATTAATTGCCTTTTTAGGTTTCGCCTGCACAGCGCTTGAGTTGTGCTTGTGAAATCTATTGATTTTAATATATCTTAAAAGGGACTTACATCCCGCCTTCACTTTTAATTGGTTCGTATTCTTGCCAGTTTACTTTCCTCATTTTCTATTGGTTGTAGCCTGTTCTCCATCTATCTCTCTCTTATCAGTGTGCCAAGCCTAACTACTCATTCCCATCCGCACGGGTGGTTCAAAGATTTTTTCTTTTGGAAAACACTGCATACCATTTACTGTTTATATTTTGTTATATTTCCCTCCCACCTGATATTGCTATATTTTACTTTTAAACAGGCAGTTACAATTGCACTTATCTTGCAGTTAAAAGGGGCTTGATTTAAATGGTGCAGCAGGTGCAGTAGCACCAGCGCCAAAAGCTCTAGGGATTCCACTCAACATAGATTATTTCTACATTCTACTGCTAAAAAGACAGTCACAAGTGCAGTTATCTAGCAGGAACTAGGGTCATAATTACAATGGTGCAGCAGGTGTAGTGACACCAGGACCAAAATCTCTAGGCACACCCCTTAACACCTAATATTGACAAATTTACTACTGAACAGGCAGTCACAAGTGCAGTTACCTTGCAGGCAAAGGGGTCATGATTGAAATGGTGCAGCAGGTGCAGTGGCACAGGGGCCAAAAGTTGTCATACCTCCTCTAACCGCCAAATATCACTGTATTTTGCTACTAAAGAGGCAATCACAAATGCAGGCACTAGGGTCATGATTTGAATGGTGCAGTGCCACGGGGCCCAAATGTTGTCAGAACTCTTCTAAATCACCAAATATTGCTATATTTAAATACTAAACAGGCAGTCACATGTGCAGTTACCTTGCAGGCACTTGAGTCATGATTTGAATGGAACAGCAGGTGCGGTTACACCAGGTCCCAAAGCTCTTGAAACGCCTCCAAACACCAAATATTGCTATATTTTTCTACTAGACAGGCAGTCACAAGTGCAGTTAACTTTCAGACAATAGGGTCATGTTTTGCATGGTGCAGCAGGTGCAGTGGCACCTACTCTTAACACCTAATATTTCTATATTTTACTACTAAACAGGCAGTCACAATTGCGGTTACCTTGCAGTTAAAGGTGGCTTGATTTAAATGGTGCAGCAGGTGCAGTGGCGCCAGGTCCAAAAGCTCTAGGGATTCTCCTAAACACAGATTATTGCTAAAGTTAACTACTAAACAGTCAGTCACAAGTGCAGTTATCTGGCAGGCACTAGGGTCATGATTACAATGGTGCAGCCAGTGCAGTGACACCGGGACCAAAAACTCTAGGCACACCACTAAACACTTAATATTGCTATACTTTACAACTAAATAGGCAGTCACAAGTGCAGTTACCTTGCAGGCACTACGGTCATGACTTCAATGGTGTAGCAGGTGAAATAGCACCGAGCCCAAAACTACTCATAATTCCACTAAACACCAAATAGTGCTGTATTTTACTACTAAACAGGCAGTCATCAGTGCAGTAATCTAGCAGGCACTAGGGCCATGATTTGAATGTGCAGCAGGTGCAGTGGCACCGGGCCGGAAAGTTGTGACCTTTTTTTCTTACGTTAAGGCTGCACATCGTTTATGGTTAAACTCTGCTTTAGTGGGTGGAACTTTTAACTAATTTTCACTTTCTTTAGGATATTTTTCTGCTAATAAAACTGGATTTTTTTGTGTCAAGTGACTATTGTTAATGAAATCGTTTTTTTTCTGTTTCATTTGTTTGGCATATTATGTAGCGTAAACCAGAGTGGAGTGATTGCAGTTCTTTACATGAGCATGCTCCGTGGTGCTCTGAAGAGATTTTTTAACCTCCTTTAGCTGTATAACATTACAGCGCCAGACAACTGCCACAGAGTCTTGGATTGTAAACACGGTCACATGCCTGTTCTAAAAGTATTCCTCGAGTTTTGTGAGTTTTGTGATTGTAGTCTGTTCCATCTACTGGCTAGGAAGGGAGGCTGTATAGTTTCAAGAGAAGTGAATTTGAAAATTCCAGCTGCTGGGCATTGTTGTCGCATTGCATCAAAGCTTGTCTTTGTGAGCAAGTGTATTTGGTGACTGTGTGGGATTTGTGCTACTGTTCTGTTTTTCAGAAGGCATCTATTATTTTGGAATACTTTAAAAAAACAAAAACATTTTTTTCTTTGGTGTGAGTTCTCCACTTTTTTTTATCACCAAGCATTTAGCTTAGCAAGCAGGTAGGTGATAAAACTGCCTTTTTTTGGACTGATTTTTACTGTGCAGATTGTATTGTTTTAGCACCAAAAGCATGTTATATCGTTTGCTGTATTCTCTGTTGGCCATATGAATAAGCAACGTGGTAATTGTGCGATAATCTTTAAACTAAACCAGGAGTTATTTCCTAACAGTGAGAATTTTGCCATTCATCTTTCCATGGATGTAAATAACATGTGGTATTTTTAGCTTAATAATTGCCAAAAATGGATGGAGTAATTTAAATAGCCACCTGTGTTTTCGTTGTTATATAATAAAAAGAACATTAACTGCACATTCTTAAAACAGGCAAAGGCTTTGTCTGTTTTGGCTCGCTTTATGCCTGGTATTTTAGGGTAATAATTGCTAAAAAGGGATTGAGTTGTCCAAAATAATTTAAACAGCCTCCTGTATTTCTGGTGTTATATAATATAAAGAACACCAACTGCACATTCCTAAAACAGGCAAATTGTAGTTATCTAGCAGGCACTATGGTCATGATTTCGATGGTGCAGCAGGTGCAGTGGCACCAGGACTTATTAAAACAAATGCCTTGAAATGAAATACAGTATTTGTTACAACATGCAAACTTCAAAGTATATAGCACAATAATTAAAAATGTCACAGTGTACTGTTTAAATAAAGAAAACATGTAAACCATAATTAACACAATGCCAATGACAACGCAAATGCGAATATATACTATATGCTCATTATTGTTTCAGAGTTTATGTTCATCTTTAAGTTTTTTCGCAATAATTAAAAAGAAATATGCAGTGTAAACTAAAAATCTGTGTAAGAAAAATCTGTAATAAAAAAATAAACTTGCCCGTCTCAATAAAGCAATAATCCCACTTTCAGTGTGTTTCTTTCACTTACATTGCGCAACTACTCATTTTAAAAATGTAAAGTTCAGTTTCATTTGTTTATCTTAACAATGAACAATAACCAAACACTTTTTCATCTAGTTTTCGTAATCTTGGCTTTTGGATTGAAAAAGCAGCACTTACGCTGTACTTGTATGGTTTTTTATCCACCCTTTACCTATTCTCCCCATAGCTGCAACACATTCAAGCCTACTTATCGTGTTCATGTTTTTTTTATTTTTGTCCTCCACCATTTACCAAACCTCCCCACTTTATAATACTACTAGTAACAGCACAATATATTGCCTTTTTGTACATAAACAAGTCATAGCACTTTAGCAGACTTCCTGTAACTTATATTGTACAAGTACTCAGCAGACTACAATTTACAACAAAAAAAGCTTATTATTAATCAAGTCAAGTCAAGTCAAGTCAGAGGTACTTATATCGCGCACATATCACTCTTGCGAGTCTCATGGCGCTTGCAGAAACACTCCGAAAAGAAAGGGGACCACAGATTAATTTCCGAAGAGCCAGGTCTTTAACTTCTTGCAGAAATCGCCGTGATCTGGCATGTTACGGAGATGATGAGGCATCTTGTTCCATGAAGATGGGGCCAAATAGGAGAATTCACGACCACCCTGCCTAACAGTGTGGATTCTGAGGGGGGTAAGCAGGGCAGCATCACTGGAGCGCAGAGCCCTATAGGGCTGGTACCAACGAAGTTTCGGCAACCAATATTTGGGACCATTTCCAAACATTTGCTTGTGAGTTAAGCATAATGTTTTAAAAAGAGTTTGTTTTCTTACTGGGAGCCAATGGAGGGTGTTTAAGCAAAGTCGAGCCGAGGTCCTGTATGGACGGTCCAGAACTAACCTGGCGGCCGTATTTTGGAGGACTTGAAGTTTAGCCAAAAGATCTGAATTAATAGCATGCAGAAGCGAATTGCCATAATCCATTCTGTTTATAATAAGGCCTTGTATTAGAGGTCTACGGGCCTCAAGAGGAAGCCACTTAAAAACTTTACGAAGGCTCCGCATAACACCATAACATGTGCTAATCACATGCTTTACGTGGCCCCTCATAGACAAGTTATTGTCGATGTAGAAGCCCAAGTTCCGGACCACGTTCTTGTGTGAAGGGCATGGGCCGAGCCTAGACGGCCACCAGTCATGCGTCCAATGATCAGCTGTTTTGCCAAACAGCATGATCTCGGTTTTGGTTCCGTTTAATTGGAGATGGTTGGATGACATCCATTCATCCACCTGGATCAGACAGTCTTCAAAACGTTGCCTAGTTTCCCCGGGATCAGGGCCAAAGGAGATTAGGATATGAGTATCATCCGCGTAGGATATGACATCAAAGCCATATTGCCTAATCACTGCGGCCAGCGGGGTCATATAAAGATTAAAAAGGGTGGGGCTCAATATAGAGCCCTGAGGAACACCCATCTTTACCGTTCGTTCACTAGACGTGATGGTGCCCATCTGGACCATGGTTTTGCGATCCCTCAAATAGCTGCTGAACCAGTTTAGAGCTGGCCCCCTGACCCCCATCTCCCAAAGTCAACGTTCAAGTATATGATGGGAGATGGTGTCAAAGGCCGCCGACAAATCAAGCAGGATGAGGATAGCTGACTGCTGCTTATCTAAGGCTAATCTGATATTGTCCGTGATCTCAATGAGTGCCGTCTCCGTGCTATGTGCCGTTCGGAAACCGGATTGGGAGGGATCCAAAAGGCCATGGCTTTCAAGATGATTCACGAGCTGCTTATTTACTAAAGACTCCAATATTTTTCCAAAGTAGGGTAGCAGAGAGATTGGCCGATAGTTCAAAAATGTTTCTGGATCCGCCGAAGGTTTTTTTAAAATAGGCCTAATTCTGGCCTTTTTCCAGCACAATGGAAAGTCTGCTTTTACTAAGGACTTATTGAATATTTCTACTAATCGAGTTAGGACTGTAGGGGCCAATGAGGAGAATATTTTAGGAGGGAAAGGGTCATCAGGGGAGCCAGATTTGATTTTTGTAATGGCCTCGGTGACCGACTTGAGGTCACACTCCTTAAAATTTAATAAAAGGTCACCTGAGCTCAGTGAAGTATGGGAGAGTACTTCCAGGTCAATGTCAATGTGTGCAAGGGTAGGCGGAAAGGTATGATGAATATTCATAATTTTAGCCTCAAAGAAGTCTGAAAGGGAATCAGTCCACGTTTGAGAGACGGGCACTGTGGATGTGTCAGTAGTGGTTCTGAACTCTATAAGGATATGGTATAGCTCCTTTGAGGAATTCTCTGCCATATTTATCCTATTGACCAAATATGATTTTTAGCTAGTTTAATGTCGAGCATATAACCATTATGCATCTTTTTATAGTTGTCGCGATCAACGTGGTTTCTTGTTTTCCTCCACAATTTTTTTCGGTACGGCACAAACGTTTAGTGGCCTTAAGTATATCAGTAAACCAAGGGGAGTTTCTGATCTTGGGCCTAATGTTCTGTACCGGGGCGATTAAGTCTAGAGTGGTTACAATAGCATTATTTAGTTGTAATACATCGTGATCAACACTCGTTTCGGGGTTCAGGGGAAAAAAGCAGAAATTATCTTTGAATAGTGGAGTGGTAACTTTACGCCAGGGTCTGCGAAATACAGACTCATTATCAGAAAGAAATTTCTTATTAGGTACGGAGGGGATGGTGAATTTCAATAGGTAGTGATCAGTCCATATTAATGGTACTGGAGTTTCGACAGTCAGTTCCAATACATTAGTGAACAGGAGGTCAAGCGTATGACCAGCACAATGGGTAGGCCCAGTCCCCAGTTGGCCTAGACCAAGGGTTCTCATGTCTGAGAGTAGTTTATCTGTGTCAGGATTGGCAGGTAATTCCGCATGATGATTAAAATCACCAATAAGCAGGAATTTATCTTAAACTAAAACATGAGGGGCGATGATTTCAACTAGCTGGTCGGAAAAGTTGCCCTTTAAACCAGGGGGGCGGTAGACCAGGGCTCCTCTCCAGGAGCCATTTAAAAGACCGACAATTTTAAAGGAACAGATTTCAATATTGCTGCAAGATACATAGTCCATGACGCTTATAGTAAAAGCTCCTTTGTATATGATAAGCAGCCCACCCCCTCTTTTCTCCTTTCTGTCAATTCGAATAGTTTTATATTCAGGGGGATGGGCCACATGTAAGTCAGGACAAGAGTGCTCATGTAACCAGGTTTCAGTAATAAAACAGATGTCTGGGTCTATGTGAGTCAGAAGATCCCATACGTCCAGGGCATGTTTAGAAATAGAGCGGGCGTTAAGATAAATGGCAGTCAATGAAGTAGGAAGAACACTATTTTTGTTAAGAAGTTTTGGTCTAACACATGGGATAGGACAATTCCGATCAAGAGGACGTCTAATTTCTGGGCACTGAAATATGCCGGTTTCATAGGAGCCCGAGTTTACAATGAGCGGGATATTGAGGCATTTCAATTGAGAACTAGAGTATTGTATTAAGCCCATTTTAACAATTTCTCACGTCGAAAACCGGAAGTAATTGGGGGAACAAAATGCCGAAACCTATTAGGGGCAAGACCTGATCAGGGCAGAGTTTATGGCCGCCGGTGCGCCGCTGCGCGCGTCCGCGCCCTCGCCCTGTTTAAATAAGAATTGTGGCACAAAGACTAGAGCGCGTCCCTAGACTTCCGCAAGAAGCCGGAAGTGTGAACAAGCCTCTACTGACCCTCCGTGCAATCGGCACACGCCGTGACGGAACGGGGTCTGGGCTAGAACTAACAGGAGGCAGGTGATCAGAGCAGGTAAGTTAAAAACAGTAAAACAGCAATAGTAATGACCATTCAAGTAATTAAAATTTAAAACAGATTTGACCTTTCCGATTTTCCTAAATACGTGCAAAGTGCAAAATGCAGCGAAAAATGGTGCAAACAGTCAGGGCAGTTCAAACACATTAATGACACAGTTTTAATATTTAAAAAGTTTAGCGATCTCAGAGGCAATGGATAAGTGCTGAGAGCAACAGCCAAACTGTTCTAATCACCTGATGCATTTACAAATGGTTGTTTAATAAGTCATCGGATAGTTGTCAGCCTAAGTTTCCTACCTTATAAGTAATGCTATCTAAAGATCCAGGGGGTGGGAAGCCTATGTGTTAGGATTCTCATTAGCCTTTGCTCTCAGAGAGCACTAGAAAGGTCATGTTGAAATCACCAAATGACTGTTACAAGTGGCTCTTTAATTGGCAAGTGGTGCACTCCTCGCCTTCCTACTACAAGTGATGCAAAGAGGGCTTCAACCACTGTAAAATAACAACCCAATGCCTTGTTTGCAGAAGAAGGCCAAGTGACCCATCGGGCATGGTTTTGAATTTGGCTGAAACATGTTGGCAAATTAGAGAGTTGGGAGCCATTGTATTTCCAATTAGCATCCTGATAATTTATTTGTAAGCTTGGTGTGAGTCCCCATCAAATTAAGAAATTCAGTTTAGGGATTGAGTTGAGCCCACCAAGGTGGCAGTGACCTACCTGGGTCAGAAGTGCTATCACTGATGAACCATGCCATCCTTTGGTGGGTGATGTGTATCCTCTCATCATCTTTAATGGTCCTGTAGGATAGAGGTAAAGATATGGGCACAATGTGTCCCTGAGCTTTCACACTCTGTGCTGAGGATAGGTAATACTTTCAAATCACCCTCACCGTATTATATCTATTTGTCTTTTTATGATAATAAACCATTTGTAAGACTAAAAAGCATGTATAAACCTTTCCATAAATCAACATATAATGTCCCTTATATAATTCTCAGCGTTAGGTACAGTTAAACCATACATTATGCACATTTTACAAGAAGTGCTGCTGGCTTCTCAGCACAACTCGGGCTGCAAATCAACCACTAGTCTTTTCACATTATGTGAAGCCAATTCCAGCCCTATTGCTGGTTCTCTATCATGTATCATAACCAGCAGCCTCAGTGCATTATGCCTACCCCTAAGCATTCTTCAGAAACAAATGCCAGGGCATGTGCATCTATGTGCTTAAAGGTTTAGGGCGGTAAACTATGTAGGCTACATTTCCCCTTAGATCTGATGGGGTGGGATCGATTTCCGCAACTTAGACCAATAACAATTTGAAATGATACCACTTTTAAAACCCTCATTAGGAGCGGGCCGTTAAATTCTGGTAACTCTTGTTATCACACATACTAGCATTTTAAGAGTAGCAGGTAGCACTGCACCTCTGCAGGTTTCCCAGGTAAATGTCAACAGGTCAAACCTGCTGAAATTTAACAGGTAGAAATGGCCAGTAATTACCGGAACATGCATATTTTAGTACATTAATCATTAAAATCAGCATATTACTCCACCCCCCAAAAAAGGTGCAATTGATAATATCCTACCTGTGAGGAGTCTAATTTTATGAGGTTTAATAAATGTGACACCAAATACCAGACCACTCCTAATGAGGGCCAAAAAGTACTCAGGGAACCAAATAACGCTCGTGATCGGGCAATTTTCTTGGTCAAGTCAAGTGATTCTTAAACCTGATACTGCACGCGGCTGTTCCTACTGTCACCTGCCTCGTGAGCCTTAACCATTGCTTTAAAACTGCTTAAGAAGCGTATTTGGGGGCCCAAACCTAGCATTAGCTTTTGATTAAGAATAGTTTTTACCTCCTGACCCACCTTATATGCAGTGTCTAATATGTATAGAATGAGTGCTGGTGTCCAAAGCTCTGTTCCGAAGCCCGCGGCCAGTGAAATAAAATATTGGCGCGCTCAATACCAAGGCGGCGCAGTCTTGAATCCACCACATGCCTCTTTAATCGACTACCAGACACTCCCTGCCCTTTTATTTCACTCTTGCAGGTTCCTGCCTTCTCCGTTCAGGACGGGTTTTCCACATTTCTCTTCCTCCATCTTTCCTCTTTGTTTGTTTTGCCCTCACTTGCTGTCAGTAAATGTGCTTTTATCCAACAGTAAAAGATTTGCTTGGAAAGTCGACTGCCTGTGCCTGCCTCTTTTTCCAGGCACACATGTTCTCTGAGCCACATATGAATCATTATGTTCTACCCTTGCCCCAGTCTACAACATCACCATTTTGCACACATGGGGAGATGTCTGCCTCCTAGAATGCCCTCTCAATCGAGAGAATGCTGTGCAGAACAACTGACGGACCCTCCACTCTACTTCCAGTTGGGACGGCAAGGGAGACATGACTTTGACAGCTATCGCGGACTGCAGGAAGGCTACGGTGGATTCAGTTGCGCTTGATCTTGGCCTCCTGCATAAAGACTGTGCCTCAATAACTGGGCTGAACATACCCTCCTGTTCACGCAGTGGCCCCCAGAGGGGGAGCCGTAGACCTAGACAAAAGACACCAAGTCTGAACATCATCACTCCCTTTCCAGCACAACCACAGGAGGGCAGCACTGGCTGCTGATACCCAACTTTGAAGACGTTCCACCTAAAGCCCTCCAACTGGCCCTAATGTTCACAGGATGCTAAAACCTGAACCTGGTTACCCAGTTCCTAAGTTGGCAGCTCTGGCTGTAATGCCACATCCCCTAATTATGCATGTCTTGCCACAGGTGTGCTCATCAAACATTATAGGTGTGATGTGGTGAGGCCTAGCTGGCTGTTACACTGTGAATGTTTAAAGTATACATACTTTAATATTATGCTTATCATGGGCTTGCAATGCTAGACTTGTTAGTTCACTGTACAATACTTGTCACTGACTTTACAAGAGTCAAGTGTTGGTTAAGTCTCGTGATCCATGACCCGGCACTTTTCCCTACGTTGTCCTCACCACATCATTGCTCACTGAACAGTGTCGGAGTGCTGTAGTGAGACCAAGTCTGCCATCAAGCTGTGAATGTTCAAAGTATACCTCCTTCAATAGTATGCTTGTAGCGGTCTTAAAAATCTGGGCTTGTTAGCTCATGGTGCAATACTTACCAATGGCAATGCCTTTACCAGAGTTAGGCTTTGGTTCAATATTTACGACAAGCATTGTATACTCATCTGTCCCCAGCAACCTATAAGTCCACACTTCTGACTATCCTGTTTGCTTTATTTAACCCAGCAGGATGCTCTCACATGGTAAAGTTGCCCCGTGTAGTGTTGAGTGGGCACAGTGTATCCCGCTGTTACAAATAACTGTCCTGTTATAGACAAAGTGAACTACCATCCCCATGGGCCGTCACAACCACTCACACGTCCCTGGTCTTGCACTACGATTGAGGATAGGATACATTACATTGTTTTTGGACACACGTTTGGCTGATTGGGCTATGTCCCTCAGACCCGGGGAAGGAAGGATGGGAGTGTCTTTCAAAGTCAGGTTCGGGTATAGGCTGAGGATATTCACACACAGACTTCTCACCTAACTCAAGCCCAACAGCACAACCCATTTGAGTTGTCTCAATACAGGGTCCCTCATATACACACCCAAAGAAGAATCCCAATGGTAATAGTCCCACCAAACAAAATATCACTCATGATCCAGAATGTCCATGAATGACTACAATAAATATTATTCATTAATAGATACACCCCTAAAACTGAGCAATCCCATTTCTTTTCCAAATCATTCTGTGTACTCATGAGATGGTCACACCAGCCTTACACCCTGGGGGAGACTAGAATTGTGTTCTAGATATCCAGTGAAACAGGTCAGACCCTCCACTCTATCACACAGATGCAATCCAAAATACAAAAGCCCCAGGACAATGGCTCTCACAATGGTCACTAACTGATGTGCGGAGGTCATGAAATGGAAATCTTATGGAATACTATTTTTACTCACCCTCCCTTTGCCTACATGTTAGATTAGATAGCATTCTCTTCTATGATCTCATACAATCATTGAATTCCCATACTAATATATATGTATGACTGCGTGTGATCACAAATCACAATACCTTATTGGTCAGTGGGCTCTGAGGTAAGACTCAACATCCTATACTGACATGGAAGCTAGAAACCATTTTTGCTGGCAGACCCGGTCAAAGCTGATTTGAGAGGACATTGCAAACAATGTAAAGTAGGATCTCCCTGAACTCTCAAGAGGGACCTGCGCACATTAGAAAATTCACTGATACATTCAGAAGATGCAGCAATATGCAGCAACAGCAGCAGAGACTCCCAAGGTAAGGTCAAGGAACTTCATGCATCCTTAATACAGAAATTGAGATGCATAGATCACACTGCTTATATGGCTAGGATCCATTCTAAAGGAGGTAAAGTGGCAGGCTACTTTCGCACTTGGCTACATATGACATCAGTGGTTACAGCTATTCGTTCTTTCCCAAACACTGTAGACTATACTCAACATGACATACATTCAGTATTCCATTTATACTACAATAAACTGTAAGGTGGAGTGTCAGACAGCCCCACTGCAATCATTACCACCCTCTTAAAAAACCTAAGGTTGCCCAGAATGACCTCAGAACTGAGGAAGCCAATGGAGTCATTGATCTCGGAAGAAGAAATCTACTCACGTCATTCATAGTGTTTTTATCAATGATGTTGTTGCAGTTGTCATCAGTGATGTTATCAATGATGTCATAGAACATGTCATGAGTACTGTGATATATGGGGGCATCATATAATTTAAGACAAAAAGTACCCATATGCATCCTTTAAGGTATAGAATATGGGACAGCTTTTAACTGTTTGTTCAGGATGAGACAGAGAAATTGAACTGTGGAAAATACAACCAATATTGCAATCTAACTAGCAAATAGAAAGACGTACTGTTGAATTTAGTTATAAAAAAGGACATCATATTGACATGGCTGACAAGAAGGAGGATTGGTGGTAATGGAAAGAGAATATTACAAAAAATGTATAATAACATATGTATCCGATGAGAATATATCACTGAAGGTCCTTGAAAGGAATTTAAAAAAACGTGAGTTTGATTTTGGAATAAGCAATGGCAAACTGATAAATCAGTGGAAAAACACAAAATCTTTCTTAATTACATACAATCCAAAAGACCACAAATATCTTAAATTGTTATACTGTTATTTTTCCTTAGTTTAACAGTCTTGTACCATGTTATTGAAAACATGTTTCAGAATCAGGCTGAGCATAAATCAAGAGATCAAGACATTGGTTTTAATAAGTTGGTGAAACTGATGTACCTTTGGCACAAGTTTTTATTTCTAAGCAATTCATATGGAAATGGTGGTTACTCAGGTTTCACCTGACTGCAAAATAGCCTTATTTCTTCTTAATTTTCCCTGCCTGATTTTTCATTTACTATGTCGTTCTCTGTTTTTTCATTTGATGCCAGACTGATTGAAAGAAATACTGATCTTTAGATATGCTGCTGGTGCAGTGCAAAGGTTGCTCACCTTTTTCACATCACAAATACGTCATAGATACTTAGCAGACACACTGTATGAAATTACATTTAGCTTGTTTCTTGTATGATTTAACAAACTAATGTAAGTGTTACACTTGACACTCAAATTAAAAAGTGCATTTATGGAAGGTTTTGAGAATTTCCTCATGTTATGAGTTTTAACAGAATCTAATGAGAAAGTAACAAAGAATCCTCATTTAGTGGATAATGTCCTCACTATAAAGATGAAATGTGATTTTTCATATTGTATGTGCTATATCACATGAATATTATCTTTTGACTTGCAAACTAATTAGAATCCATCCTTACTTATGTAGAATGTGAATTTACTTAAAACGATAATAAGTTTATGTAATGTGTGCATAAATATTTCATATATTTGATTTAAATGTAGTTCTTAGCCATACTTATGTTATGTTATGTTATGTTAATAACTTTTATTAGGCGCACAGCTGCCCCAGCAAAGGGGCGTCCTGGCGCCTGATCAAGTACACAACACAACAGGTCAAGGCCAAGAGAGTGAAAGATCAAATAGCAGAGGCAAACAGATGTGTTTTAATGGCGCGTCTAAAAAGAGTCAAGCTATCTAGGGCGCGAATGTGTAAAGGAAGTGAATTCCATAAATCAGCCGCCAGAACACGAAAAGAGCGACCTCCCATCCTACTCAGCCTGAACCTAGGCTTAGTCGCCAGATGGTAAAATTCAGACCTGAGAGACCGCGTGGGGACATATGGAGAGATAAGGCCCACCAAAGCAGGGGGAGAGGAAAGCTTCAGGATCTTAAATGTCAGACAGAGAGCCTTAAATTTGATTCTCTGTCTGACCGGAAGCCAGTGCAGGGAGGTCAGAGCAGCAGAGACAGATCCTCGTCTCGGAAGGCCAACAATGGCCCGTGCAGCAGCGTTCTGCACCCTCTGAAGCCTAGTCGCCTCAGCCTGGTTAACTTACAAATGAATATTTTAAAGATTACTGAATGTTATATGTAATGTGAAACCTATTGCATTAGAAATGTATATCCATTTGTGTTTAAATGTGTACATGCATATTAAATATACACCATTGAGTTCATGTTTAAGTTGTCCTATGTAGGCCTGTATTTCACCATTCTGCCTAAAGCTGATTTCATTTTGGGGCGCTAGGTGGCGCACAAGCGGAATGGCCGACCTAAAGTGAGGCTCCCGCAGCCTGGTGCCGTAATCCTACATAAGATCCTGCTCAGATGGCCGTAGAAGCAAGTAAACTGCAGATTTCTGATATATAGGCGACGAGGTACGAACGGTGAAAGTATGGCAAAAATCCGACTTGGAATGGTGATGCAAGCGGCAGTTAACACATGAACCAGTGTGCGGAATTGAATGGACTGGAACTGGCAAGCGGCGCGGACTACTACGCAAGTGCCGCGGCTCCCCACGAGGTGCGCAGGCCTCTGTACTGCACCTGAGGAGAACGTTGGGAGGCGGTGAGTGCCATATAATAGCGGCACTGGAGGGCCCTGTGGGACGGATAGCTGAGGTGCGAAGCGACAGATGACTTTCCCCCTGGAGGCGATAACTCAGCCAAGCTCTGGTGCCATAGCAGACTATCAACAATAAGAGGGTGGCAGTTCGACCGCTAGCGGCGCGGCATTCAACAAAAGGCCCCCATAGCTGCACACAGAGACCGCATCGTAGGGGTGCTCAACCTGCGGGGCTGCTTCAGGGACGCGAGAGGCGCCGAGCCGCAGCAGCGACGCGCGTGGCCCAGTGGGGACACCCGGAGCAGACGATGGTGGTGGTGTGCCCAGTGGCCTTGTGTTCCTGCGCGAAGGCGCCACAATTGACGGACATACTGCGCGGCGGCCGGAGGAGCCGCATGTAGGGTAGCCACACGGATCACAGCGGGAAAGGACATGGGAATGCCGCGCTGCGGGGGAACTGAACTCCATGGGCATTTAGAAGCGCACCTGAGCTACACATAATAGCGACACCCACTGAAGCAAGCACTATCGGAGATGACCGCTCGTATTAAAACCTGAGAATCAGATCCCACACTACAATTTCCTACAGGGTTTTATACCATAGCGGTATACGCCTGAATGCTCGTTTTAAAAACTGGACTGGTCTCACGGTGACTACCTCGTAGTTAGGCACTGCATCATAATAGGTGTATTGTGCGGCGTCAGCGACGTCGAATACAGACAAGGTAGAAAAACAAGGAACTCCCTGCATTGGTACCTAAACCCCTCCGTCTGAGGGAAAGGTGACATACACAAACTGACCTCAATAATGGGTAAGCCCGACGTGCGGCAACCACGCCTCAACTTCGATGCTAAAAAAAAGTGCCCGACTGCAGCAATCGGAAGCGGAAGGTGGAGCTGAAATGGTATTGCAAGAATCCCTTCCCACTAAAAATGAGGACATGAAAACAATCCTGTTGGAAGTTCGACAAGGCCTTACCACCATTGCCAACAAAATGGATGCAATGACTACACACATGGACAATATCGTGTACAAGCTAGACGGCCATGAAGAGCGAATAAAAGAAACTGAACGTTGCATATCGGATGCGGAGGACGCAACGGAAAATTTGCAATGCACCGTAGCACAAATGGAGAAATTACTGAAAATAATAGCTGCTAATAACGAGGACATTGAAGCGAGAAATCGTAGGAACAACTTTCGAGTCCTAGGCCTACCAGAAAGCGCAAAAACGGGCAAAATGGAAGACTACATAGAGAAACTACTGCTGGCGGTAGTGGGGGTGGACCGTCTCTCACCCCACTTCATAGTTGAGCGTGCTCATCGCTCCCTAGGCCCGAGACCTCCACCTGGAAGCACGCCGCGTCCCATATTCGCACGCATCCTAAATTACAGGGACTGAGATGTTGCCCTCAGAGTAGCCAGGGAGAAGAAACAACTTAGCTGCGAAGTTGTATCATTCACCATATATCCCGACTTTACGGCAACCGTGCAAGAAGAGAGATGTAAATTCCTGCCCATGAAGCAGAAGCTACGACACGCCCAAATAGATTATGCACTGCTGTGCCCAGCCAAACTCCGAGTTACATATCAAGGAAAGCAAACCTTCTACACGAAACCCCACCAAGTTGAAGAGTTTTTGAAACACATGAAACAACAGAAAGTGGCCACAAATACTCCTGAGGGCTCGCCGAGACCAGTCTCGCCAGACACCGACTGACTGATCACATGAGAGGGGGCCATATAGACTTTGCGCAGAGATCAAGGCTACTCTACTGTTGGGAAGTAGCATTTGTAAATATAACTTGAGTTTCGTAATGTGTGACATTTGAACACTGTGGAAATAATAGCCATATGATGGGCAATAAGGGATGAATGCTACCAGGCACCCTCATGCCCTGACGGGGGTTGATGTATCCATCTTATTACCCAGGTAGGGCGAGGAGTTTCTATGCGCCATCCAGTAGAATTCCCCATACGGGAAGTCCCCCTTGTAACTCTTTATTCTTTGGTTATATAGAGTAGTATTGTTTTATCTGTTATAATGCTACTAGTTGGTGGGAACAGGGTGGGGGGAGGGGCAGGGAATGCTGGCATGATTGGGATGCTTCAGTGGGAGGGGGAGGTAGGGGGGATTGTTCTCAACAGTCTTGACAAATGCACTGTTAAGCACTACAGACAAAAGTTGGAGTACATTCTTGATCTCATTGTACTAAATGCAGGACAGCACAATACGAGTCATGACACACATGGGGAGTACTGCTGACTCACTGAATACGCAACAACTGCAGATATTGACATGGAATGTCCGGGGGCTGGGAGATCCGCAAAAGCGTAGACAGATACTTGCATATCTAGACCGCCACCAGATAAACATAGCCCTGCTGCAAGAAACCCACATCAATCCACAAAAGCCCACTACATTCGCCAGCAAATGGGCGGACCATAAGGCATCCTCTTCATATTCATCCTATGCGAGAGGCACAGCTATCCTGATAAAAAGGCGCACACCCTACACACCAATAGGCACAATAGTAGACCAACAGGGGAGATACACAATTGCATGGGGGCGGCTGGGCAGAGACTCGGTCCCGTTAATAAGCTGCTATGGCCCCAACACTGATACACCGGATTTTTTTTCTAATCTCTGGGGAAAGATTATGAGCATAGAATCCACCCACATCATCTGGGGGGGGACTTCAATGTTGCTCTCAATCCGGTTACAGATAGATCCAATACCGCTCCGCACCATTACACCAAGGCCCGAGTGACCCTACAGGGAATTTTAGAGGTGGGAGGCATAGCTGATGCATGGCGTCATAATCACCCTACTACTCGAGAAGGTACATGCTATACAACACAAGCTGCAATGTGGTCTCGGATAGACTATTGTTTACTCTCGCGAGGTCTAGGACCATGCATAAGAGACGTCAGGCATCTAGCCAGGACCTTCTCAGATCATTCACCTGTACAACTCACAATTACACCGCCAGGTTACGATATGCCCAGATGCAGTTGGAGACTACAGCCTACAGCATTGTCAGATACCGTATTTCACAGCGAGTTAGGTGAAGAAATCAAAGATTTCTTTCAAAGAAACAAGGGCTCTGTTGACAGTGTCGAGACTATCTGGGAAGCATTTAAGGTTACGATCAGGGGGTTCTGCATCTCTAAGAGTTTTGGAGTGCTCAGGGACATACAAAGCACATTGCGGAAACTGGAGCAGGACCTGAGAATGCTAGAGACACAAATGGTCAGGGGTGAGGTAGGACAGACACACACGGAATTCTGGGAGAAACTGTCCGAATATGTAGATACCGCGGTACGAGAGACAAAATTCAGGGGAAGGCATTGGGTTGCTCGCAGGTATGGAGAGGGCGAGAGACCGGGGAGAGCACTTGCGGGGATCCTACAGAAACCTCGATTCTCCAATTATATACTAGAAATTGCAGGAACTGAAGGGATGACATACTGCGATACCGCTGACATATTGGAAACATTCACCACACACGACTCTGCGCTCTACACCTCACAAAGACGAGATCACTTTGAACTCAACAGTTTCCTTGGGGACATAGCGCTGGGTTGGTTATGAGACACACAGAGAGAGTTTCTGAGTGCCCCATTTGAGCTCGACGAAATCCGTGAGGCGGTAATGCAGCTAAAGTCAGGTAAAGCACCGGGATTGGATGGCCTTCCCGCAGAATTTTATAAAACATATATAGATATTATGGCCCCCATCCTAAAACAGCTCTACGAGGAATCCATGGAATGCGGCTTACTACCCTCCTCAATGAGAGAGGCACTGATCACGTCTCTACTGAAGCCTGGTAAAACCCCAGATTCCTGCGATTCCTATCGACCGCTCTCACTCATAAATTGCGACACGAAAATATTAGCGAAGGTACTAGCTAATCGCTTGAACCTATTAATGGACAAACTCATACTCCCGGACCAGTCAGGCTTCATCCCGGGCAGGGCCACCACACACAATCTCCGCACTCTCTTCTCCATACTTCAAAACGTAGCCCCTGACTTGCCACTAGCTGCAGTGTTTTTAGATGCCACCATGGCATTCGATTCAGTAGAATGGGATCTCATTGGAGTACTGCAGCGCATGGGATTTCCCCTTCTTTATTTCAAATGGATACGTTTACTGTATCAAACCCCACAGCTAAGGTACTTATAAACGGACACTTATCGGCCCCCTTTCCTATCGCGAGGGGCACGAGGCAGGGCTGCCCGCTGTCGCCCCTCTTATTCGCTCTTGCGATCAAACCCCTTGCATGCAAACTGCGCCAACACCACCAGGACAAGGCGCTCCGATGTAACCTACGTCAAATTCTCCTTTCCCTTTATGCGGACGACATCACCCTCTATGTACGAGATCCCCAGAACAACATAAATCCCCTCCTACGGGAATTCATTGTGTTTGGTAAACTTTCCGGGATCCACATTAATTAGGCGAAGTCGCAGATATTCCCCTTAACGCCTGCAGCCACCAGATTTGCACTAGACTACCCGCTGGAATGGTGTGATACAGATCTAAGATATCTGAGAGTCCAAATTTCAGGGGACAGGGACGAAATGATCCGCCTTAACTATGGCACGGCCATAGACCGCCTCACCAGTAATATTACACGATGGATCTCCTTGCCTCTCTCGCTCGCCGGTAGAGTGTCTTTGATAAAGATGGTGGTGCTCTCACAATTCTTGTATTTATTCATGAATATATCTTACCATCCCGGTTGTAATTTTTTTAAGACACTCCATACAGAAATGATACGATTATTCTGGGGAGGCAAACAGTCACGGATACAATGGTCAGGACTCACGGGGCCGTATGCGTAGGGAGGATACGACATTCCATTTTTCGAATTATATTTCACATGTACCCAGGTTCATTATAGCTACTACTGGATTACCCCCGCCCCCCCACGTTACATGCCACAGGTAGCGGCGGAACACTGGCTAGCAGATCCTATCCCTCTAGATGGGTTGATACATGCACCCCCCAGTACACGAGGCATAGTGCCTACCACCATCACGGGCACGATAGATGCATGGCACCGCATAATACGTCTACTAAAATCTCCCATGTTATACTCGTCACTGCTACCCCTGACATATCATCCCCAAATGCCCTTGCTTCATGAGGTAGGCTTTCGCAAATTATGCAAGCGCACAAACATCACTAAATGGGGGGACCTCTTTCATAATGGTGCATTTCCATCCTGTGATCAACTATTCCACGGGGCATGACCTACATCTCTTGACCTCTTTTTATATATACAGTTACGACAAGGACTACGCCCCATTCTCCCAGAGTTCCCACAGGAGCCTGCAAACTTCGCGCCATTACATCAGATGTTGCGCGCCAAGGTGCCGGGACACCTGGTGTCTACACTCTATCACAGCGTCCGCACACATAGGCCAGAATCCCATCACACATCTCGTACACACTGGTCCACTGACCTGGAGAACACAGTAACGGATGAACAGTGGGAATATTGCTGCCTGCAGACCGCACATATATCTGCGAGCTGCAGACTTCGAAATATACATTACAAGTTCCTACAGCAATTATATTATACCCCATCCAAGACGCTTAGATTCCAACTGAAAGATACAGATCAATGCGAGAGATGCAAATGCCCAGGTGCCGGGTTCCTACACCTTGCCTGGGAATGCCCGAAGGTAAAAGAATACTGGGTACAGCCTGGTATTCGAAGCCCTAGAGAAGATGACTGTATTATCACTGGAATGTATACCCCTAGTGGCGTTATTGTGTTACACTGCAAAGATCCCCAAGCCACAACGTCGATACATTACTTTGTCGCTGCTTTAGGTGAAACACAGAGTAGCTTGTAGGTGGGGTAGGGGGCGTGCCCCAAAATTCAAAGAATGGTTGGATGATCTAATATACTGCCAAGAACAATTTGCCGTCTATGCCGAAACCCTCCAGCGGGCATCTAGACCCAAGGACATATGGGGACCTCTCCAGAGATATCTCCTGGAACGGGCGGCAGAGACAACGTCGGACACACAATCTAACACGCTACTCTGTCACTGAGGTGATATGCCCCAGCTGAACAACATCATCCTCCCCTAGATTATGCAATTATATGATGTATGAGCTTTGCAGTGAATGAAATAATAGTACAATATATGTAATGCCTCAAATGATATATGATTGTCATTGTTTAAATTGAGCTAGACATACCAGGATGGAGAAATATGAAGGACTCAAGCCATATCCCCGGACTACTGGAAAACGAGAGACAAGAATGATGAATGTATCACATTTATAAATATCTGTACTTGTTAATCATAAAACCTCTAATGTGTGATGTTTATGAAGAAAAAGCATAAATATTTTTTTTTTTTTAAAAAGCTGATTTCATTTTTCTGATAACTTGACATTTCTTGCAGGTAGTAACATGCAGTGTTAATTGTAGACTAGATATATTACTGTCTTAGAGATAGAGAAAGAGCCTGAGAAGAAGACCTTGACGAAGGAACATGGGGAATCAGAGCGCCAACTGAAAGGCCTATTGATCAAATGTAACAAACTGATGCGTATGTGAGAAACTGATGTCATTCCCATGTCCAGTTTAAGATTTTTCCCCAATGTTACAGTCTGCCACCTGAGAACCAGACCGAAAAAATGGACCCCTGATGATCAGCACAAAGGTGTGTTACCTAGTGGATTTTGTGTGTTCTAATATAGTGTTCACACCGTAGATATTCAGAGGCCCCTTTCACTTTAGACAGATGCCTCCCAGACTAGATAGAAGAATTCTCTCTTGGAGCCTTCCTAACCCCTCATTGCAGATCCCAAATGCTTAGAGCATTTTTCCCCGAACCTTGTGAGGTTTAGACCTCAATGTCTATTTGATCTCTTCCTAAGGGTGGCTTAGGCTAACACCTTCTCTCTGACCCATAGAAGACTCTTGATCGAGCTTCTACAATTCTGACTCCTTCTAAACTTAACTTTTCTTGCTTGACCCTGATTTCCTTTATGGAATTTCCTGATTTTTGAACCATCATCTTTGTTTGGACCTTGATTTCCGTCACTCTAGATTTATCTATGTATAGACAACAATACTTGCGCCTTTTCTCTGACCATCAGTTGCATTTATTGATTTTCTGCATAGCTGTGACAAAATTCCTTGATTATTTAATTCTGGTACACCTAAACTTCTTTGAGAGGTTGGATTTCCCAGTTTTTATTCTATATCTTTATAGCACAGTGTTAAGAGTCATGTATTTGAACTTAAATTGGAATTTGCAATAAACCCTCTTAACCCAGGCTACAAATTCCTGGTCCTCATTGTATAGCCAAATGGGTTGCGCTGTTAATTGAATTTGACTGCTGTTAAAGCTAACTCCCATCACCTCTCAGTCTGATAGCAGGGTCTGCAGGAGGAGCAATGGTAAGCAAGTGGGCCCTGAAAACACTGCATCACTGCCTCTTTCTGGAATTTCTGAATTATTGACAGTTTCTGATGTATCAAAAGTGCCTCTGTGTCCCCCTGCCCACCCTAATGCCGGGAGACGGGGATTCGTTAGATGGCAAACTTAATTTTGAATTTGCAATAAACCTTCTTAACCCAGGCTACAAATTCCTGGTCCTCATTGTATAGCCAAATGGGTTGCGCTGTTAATTGAATTTGACGGCTGTTAAAGCTAACTCCCATCACCTCTCAGTCTGATAGCAGGGTCTGCAGGAGGAGCAATGGTAAGCAAGTGGGCCCTGAAAACACTGCATCACTGCCTCGTTCTGGAATTTCTGAATTATTGACAGTTTCTGATGTATCAAAAGTGCCTCTGTGTCCCTCAGCCCACCCTAATGCCGGAAGACGGGGATTCGTTAGATGGCGACCTCACTGAGGAAGAAATACAGGCAGCAATTAGAAGCGTGCAGTCAGGAAAGGTCATTGGGCCGAGCAGCCTACCGATAGTCGCCCCCAGAATGACACCCTTCCTTCGTAACATGTACCTGGAGAGCTTTCAGAAGGGCTCTCTGCCAAGTGATCAAAGACTTGCCACACTAGTGATGATTCATAAACAGGGAAAATCGTCGGGGGACTGTAGCTCATACCGGCCCATATCATTACTAAATACAGAAACTAAAATTCTTGCGAAAGTATTAGCGTCCCGCCTGACTCCCATCATCTCCAAATTTGTCCTCCCGGATCAATCCGGATTCATTCCAGGGTGCAATACGGCCCTCAATATCCGCCGCCTACGGGGGGTGATGGGTAGAATAGGGACAGTACTAGAAGATGTAGCTATAACGTTCCAAAATGCCAGAATGGCATTCGACACTATGGAATGGTCTTATTTGTCTGCAGTCCTGGAACGGATTGGCTTCTGACTTAATTATAGAAAATAGATCAAACTCCTCTATACTGACCCAATGGCGCAGGTGACCGTTAATTGTCATACGTCCCGACGGTTCCAACTGTGGACAGGAACTCGACAGGGATGCCTCCTGTCGCCACTAATATTTGCTCTGATGTTGGAGCCCCTTGCGACATGGGTTAGAGGGGAACCTATGATCAGAGGATTAAAGTGGACCGAAGAACATGAGGACAAAATATCGCTGAACGCGGATGATATATTATTATATGTAGCAAAACCAACTGCCGCCATTAATAGAGTCCTCCACATCTTTTCTATCTTTAGCCAACATTCAGGCTACACTATTAACTGGTCCAAAAGCATAATTTACGTTATCCATGGCCCTTCCCCAAAACTGCTACCAGACTGTAAAGCGACAGTGCTGGCAGAGGGTTTCCGCTATTTAGAGATCTTTATAACACCAGACCCACTCCTCTTCTATAACAACTACCTTCTGGGGCACCTGACCCGCCTACAAAAGGACATACGCCACTGGAAAACATTTCCTCTGACACTTCTGGGTCGTGCGACCCTATTTAAGATGCTACTCCTTCCTCGATTTTTATACGCACTACAAAATACACCTTATAGAATCCCTGACTCGTATTTCAATAACATCGAGAGCGCAGTGAGAACCCTGTTATGGGAGGGGAAACCCCCATGAATAGCGATGAACAAGCTAATGAGGGGTTGGTACGACGGGGGGATCGCTCTACCCAACACCAAATTATATTACTGGGCCTCTCAAATGGTGGTAGTAAACCAATGTGTATACTGCAATCCTACTGAACTGGGATACCTAATGGACAAATGGTTAATGGACCTGGATGGATATAAAAGAGCCCTCTACCCAACTCACATCCGTCAAAACGTAACAGGACACACAGCCCACACAATAGCAATCTGGCACCAAGTGACTAAGAAGCTAGGCTGGCATAAAAAAATAACACAAGCAATGCCCCTGTAGGAAGCACAAAACTAGGCAAAATGTGCATTTGCCCGGGATTCGCTAAGTGGGACACAATAGGCATCTCAACAGTACGTGATCTGTAGACTCAAGAGGGAGTAGTTCAATTTGCCAGGTTGCAATCAGAATATAATATGGCAAGCACTGAACACTTTCGGTATTTACAGAAATATAACATGCCTTGATGTCTGCAATCCCCGATGGGGAGACCCCTCCCAAGGGGTGTCCACTGGAGGACAGGCTCCTGACGGAATCACTGAATCGGAAGGCCGTATCCGTGACATACCAAAAACTTTTAAATAACCTGCCATATCCACTTTCGTGGCTGAGAGACCTCTGGCAGGCGGATGAGGAGTGGCAGGAGGCCCTGGCCTTCCCATGGGAAGTAGCTATGCCCCTGAAACATAGACTTATCCAACTCGGAATCCTACACAGGTCTTACTTATCCATAGGAACGTTGGTCAAAATGGCAAAAAGTGAGGATTCCGAGTGCCTCCGCCATTGAAGCCGAGAGGGCACGTTCCATCACATAATTTGGGATTGCCCTGCCATTAGACCATATTGGGAAGCCATAGCAAGTAAATTGCAAAGAGTGTGCAACAAGGAGATAGTCCCTACCCCAAATCTTTGCCAACTTAACATTTGGGAGGCCACGGACTTAACCCACACAGAACAATCTTGGGTCTCCTTGGGGTTGATCTTAGCCAAGCGTAATATCGCCCAGAAATGGGGGACAGGATACGCCAACACTGGGCAGATGGGAGAAGGACATGGACTGATCTATGATCACTGAAAAAGATGTATTCAAAAATCGAGGATGCCCGGGAAAATGGGACTGTAAGTGGGCGAAGTGGAATGCATACAGGGGTGGGCTCTGTATCTTCCCGACAGAGGAACTAAAAAGGCCGGAGGGGGGAATGGTCCACTGGGTGCAGAGTATTGAATCTATGTACAGAATGTAATTGGAAGGTATGAAGCCAACAGATTGTGGGGAAATGTATATTCACAATATGTGTCTGTATACACCCTGTTCAAAGTTGTAAGACTGACACATTTTTCAATAAAAGATTTAATCAAAATAAAAAAAAGTGCCTTTGTGATTTTTTTGTGTTTGCTCTGAAAGACTGTTTTCTTCAGTTAGGTTTGATTTGTTGATTCAATGAGTGAAGTAGACTTCCACCTATGCATAAAATTAGTCAAGCATATAATCCATGTATCACTCAAGTTTCTTACTTTTTATTCATGAATTCCTCATTTATGTCGTAAAGTCTTTTGCTCCACTCAGTCAGTTCTGTTTTGAAGAGATGTCTTTTTTACTTTGTGCTATGACTTCCAATTATTTTAGTACTCTGGCAAGCTCTTCTATAGGGGGAAGTATGTTCAGTGAAACTTTATTTAAAATTGCATATCAAAATTCTACAAATTATTCTTTTGCTCAAAGTTGAATTTCATGCTATGCGTCTATCTCTTGACATTCTCCTTGCTCTGTTGTACTGCATGAGAGTTGTGAAGAGGTGCTAGTTTACCTTTCGTTATATTAAATGTTATGTTATATTGCCCTTATTGATTGCACTATCACCAAAAGTGTTTATATGAAATGGAAGATCTAGCTAGCAACAGTGCAGAGAGCAATCTTAGAGTAGAGAAGAAATGGTCAAACAGCTAGGTTTTGAGAGCACGGCTAGACCTGGCTAGGGACATTTTAAGAGTGCCGTGGCTTTGCTGTACAGGTATGGTCAGGTTTTCAAATTGGTATTCATTTCCAATTGTCCAATGTTATTAAAGATATTACCTGTCAAGTTAGCATCCTGCTTTGTCACCTTGATTATTTATTTATTTATTTATTTATGGGTTTCTATAGCGCTGGAATCGACTCCAACCGGAGTATCTCTGCGCTGTGATACCAAATAGAGTCTAAATAAATATGCAGATGAGGGGCAGGGTCTAGATTTTATCAGTAAACAGCAGAGTTTTCAGTTGCTTCCTGAATTTTAAATGGTCTGTGCAGAGCCTGAGGGCCAGAGGCAGTTTGTTCCACAGTGTGGGCCCTGCAACAGATAAAGCTTTCCCTCCATGTCTGGTTTTTTTTGCACGAGGTACTGCCAACAGAAAATTCTCACTAGATCTCAACGATCTGGAGGGAGTGTAGGGGATGAATTTCTGCTCCAGGTATGTAGGGCCATTTCCGTTTACGCATTTATGGATAATGCAACATATCTTAAACTTGGCTCTTTGTCGAATGCTCAACCAGTGTAGTTTCTGTAATAGAGGTTTTGATGCTGTTCTGGGGGGAGCATTTAGGACAAGGCGAGCTGCCGTATTCTGGACCACCTGGAGCCTATCCAGAACTCCTTCATTAGCAGAAAGGAGCAGTCCGTTACAGTAGTCAATACGACTCAATATAAGGGCTTGCACCAAAGTTTTTCTGAAGGAATCCGGTAGCAGTGGAAATATTCTGCGCATCATGCTGATGGTAAGGAAGCATGAGCCAGCTACCATGTTACTGTGCTGTTTGAGGGAAAGGTCGTGATCAAGGCGTATCCCCAGATTTTTGACAATCTGTTTGGGCTCCGGAACAGTGCCAAGATCAGATGGCCACCAGTCAGGAGTCCACAGTAATTTGGCATCTCCAAACAGCATTACTTCCGTCTTGTTGACATTGCACTGTAGGAAGTTGGTGGACATCCACTGTGCGACGGCTTTCATGCCAGCGGAGAAGGAGTTTCTTATTTCTGTGGTGAGATTTTGAAAGGGAAAGAGGAGCTGCGTGTCATCCGCATATGACACGGGGATGAAACCAAATTTGCGCATCACTCTTGCCAGGGGTGCCACGTAGATGTTAAAGAGTGTTGGGCTCAAACAGGAGCCCTGTGGCACCCCTTTCGTAATCTCTACCTCAGTTGATCTGTATTCACCCATGGTGACAGTCTGGGTCCGATCCGTAAGAAAACTCCTTAGCCAAGCAAGGGCCTTGTTCTTGACCCCTACGTTCGACAACCGGTCAATGAGGATGTTATGTGACACGGTGTCGAACGCGGCTGAAAGGTCTAATAACACCAAAATTACCGAGTAGCCTTTGTCCTGAAACATATGCAGATCGTCAGTGACAGACAGGAGGGTGGACTCTGTACTGTGTTTCGGCCTAAACCCAGATTGAGAGTAGTCTAGGCCGCCAGCTTTCTCAATGTAGCTGGATAACTGACGATTTACATACTTCTCAGTGAGCTTTCCCAAAAATGGCAGCAACGAAATAGGTCTGAGATTTGACAAATCAGTCCATGGAGTTGTGGTGTTCTTCCTGATTGGCCTGACTAAGGCCTGTTTCCACTGCTTGGGGACAGAACCTGTACAGAGGGATAAGTTAACAAGTTTTTCAATGGTGGGAGATAGGATTCCGAGCAAGGTGGACATGAGTCTTGCCGGGATGATATCATCAGGACTTCCACTTTTAATCTGCGTCATGAGCAAGGACACCTCTTTAGGAGTGATAGGGGGGAAGAGGTCTAAAGTATGAGGGCCACTATCAAGTTCTGAATCCTGAAAGATAGGGACTGTATTTGTAGTCAAATTGTTGTTAGAGTTGACTATTTTAGCATAGATGAGATCGATTTTGTTGCAGAAAAATTGCGATATATTGTCGCAAAGTAGTTGTGACGAAGTGTCTGCACTCTCACATGCTGTAGGATTGGTGAAAGAGTGAAGGACCTGGTATAATACTCTGGGGGAGTTGTCTGCAGCCGTGATAAGAGTGGTAATATGGGTTTTTCGCGCCGTTCTGATAGCTTTATGATATACACTTAGAGCGTCCCAATAATGTTTCCTATCTGTTACCAGATGGGTAGATCTCCAAATCTTTTCTAATTTCCTGGCTGTTTTCTTGAGATTTCTGAGCTCTTCAGAGAACCAGATCTCTTGTTTTTTGGCTGGTCGGGGTCTAAATTGTTTTAATGGAGCTATCTTATCTATGGCTGTTTTAATGTCTTTGCTAAACATATCAATAGCTTTATTGATATCATCAGGAATCACATGGTGGGGTTGGACAAATTTCTCAGCAAAGGAGGCCTCATTAACTTTATGCCATTGCCGCCGTATTTCAGGGATATTGGTGGTTTTGAGGGTAGTGGTTGCAGGATAGGGAGTATAAAACTCAAGGATAAAATGGTCAGTCCAGCTGACCTGTGTAGGGGGAAGGCATGTGACACTAGGGAAATTGGTTATAATCAGGTCTAGAGTGTGTCCGGCCACGTGAGTTGGGCCCACATTGTGTGGTTGGAGACCTAGCAATGAGAGATCGTTAAGAAAAGCCTGTGCTTCTTTACAATTTATAAGTTCACTGTGAAGGTTGAAGTCACCTATTAGCAAGAATTCTTTGTCTTTTTGAACATATGGCGCAAGATTTTCCAGTAATATGTTGACAAAGTTGGAGCTAGGTCCAGGGGGACGGTAAACCAGGGCTCCTAATCTGGTTTGTTTGGTGGAATGAGTTGTTTTAAAAATCAGCAATTCAATGTCCGGAGTGCAGAGTTCTGCCAAAACAGAGCAATTGATGTGATTTTTATGAGCAATAGCAATCCCTCCACCTATTTTCTTAGGTCTGTCTAACCTAATCATTTTGTATCCTGACGGAATGGCCAATGTAATGGAGGGAGTGGAATGGGGTTTAAGCCACGTTTCAGTCATGAAGCAGTAGTCAGGCTCATTTGTAGAGATTAGGTCCCATACTTCAGAGGTATGCTTAGGTAAAGAGCGTAAATTGCAAAGAATGTTTTTATGACCAGCAATTTTAGGTGTTTTGTAAGATGGTGTATGGCTGTTCACACATCTATCAGGGCTTTCTCCCTTCAGAGTAGTGAACTGGGATTTACAATGTAAGCATGTAAAAGGCCCTTCTACAATAAGTTTAGGGTCTTCATGACAATCAACAATCTGTAGATCCTTAAGTACCTGAGCTGAGTAGGTAATCCTGACAGGAAGCGGGACAAGCGGGGAGGTAGGTGAGACCGCCATGGCCCCTGGCACCGTCCTGGCGCGGACGGGCGCAGACGGGCAGGTCTTTGGCTTGTCTTCGGCGCGTCTAGAGGCGCCTCCCTGCGCGCAATCGCTGCGCGCTTGATCCCGACGAGTGGCTAAATAGCCCCAGTAACAGCAAGGCTAGAGCGCTACCCGCTCAGTGCTGCAGCGGGAAAGCGGAAGTGTGTCACTCAGGCTCGTACCTGTCCCGCCCTCCGCTCAACGGTATTGGATACCTAGTCGGACCAGGGCGGGCAGGCTGTAACACAGAGCGCTGAGTGTACACGTAAGTTTTTAACCCCTGTCAATGCCTAAGATAAGCGTCTAAGCCCTGAATGAGAATATTGTGGCACAGTTTAAAATATACAATTCTGTCAACTTTAAAATCAAGCTTTCTAAAATATCGCTATAGGGCTTTGCGTTTCAGCAATACAGCATCAGCAGAGAATTCACACTGTACCTGGCATCAAGCGGGGTCGGCCGACACTGCCACTGTCAGCCTTACCGCACTTTTCCTCGCCGCCTAAATAGCCCCAGTAACAGCAAGGCTAGAGCGCTACCCGCTCAGTGCTGCAGCGGGAAAGCGGAAGTGTGTCACTCAGGCTCGTACCTGTCCCGCCCTCCGCTCAACGGTATTGGATACCGAGTCGGACCAGGGCGGGCAGGCTGTAACACAGAGCGCTGAGTGTACACGTAAGTTTTTAACCCCTGTCAATGCCTAAGATAAGCGTCTAAGCCCTGAATGAGAATATTGTGGCACAGTTTAAAATATACAATTCTGTCAACTTTAAAATCAAGCTTTCTAAAATATCGCTATAGGGCTTTGCGTTTCAGCAATACAGCATCAGCAGAGAATTCACACTGTACCTGGCATCAAGCGGGGTCGGCCGACACTGCCACTGTCAGCCTTACCGCCGATTAGAGAATATATTTCTTTAGATTCTTGTTGTGTGAATCACAATGTAATAGCTCGAGTTTCTGTAAAATATGAAACCTGCCTGAGGAACACACTTATTTTATGTAGGCGGAAAGGTGTGCTCTGGCTGGGATGACTATGAAAAAACAAGATGTAAGTATCCCTGTGTGATTGCACACTGCTAGGTCTGCAAATATTGAATATCTGAAATCTAATCTAGGTGTGCTTTGGAGGTGTAAAACGTATGATGGATACAGCAATACATTTTGTCTTAATTGATTCTTGTAGTGGCAGATGGTCAAATTGTTCTACTGGTTTGGGGGGGTTTACTGCTGCTTCCTATACCATGGATTAATAGCTCATATTCCAATGTGCAACAAGAGTAGTTGAATGTTTCGAGGTCCTTTAATCAAACAGGAATCGGCCTTCAAAGGCTTTAAATTGATTTCACTATGCACCACAAATCCTGTTTGGGGAATCTCTTTCTTGGTACAATCTGGAAAAGGTGTAACTGGGTACCAGTGCTTATGTGGAAATTAGCCATCCCCCCTGCCTGTTAGAAAAGCCAATATAAGCTATTCCCACCCAACCCCTTTCTAAGACGATAACTACAAAGCTACACTGAGAGTCACATATCAAGAGCTTATGTTGGCTTCCAACCACCACAGTAGTCCACACACTATGGGCCAGATTCAGAAAGGCAATCTGAGACAAAAGATTAACTTTACGACTTTTGCTATTCACAATTTGCACTCCCCTCTGTGAACACTGAGGAGAGCACAAATTGTGGACTGCATGTACCATGATGCAAAGGAGCAAACCTTTCTCCAATATGATGTAATGTCCGGCCACACCCTTTTCCCTGCCCAAACTGATTTGCATGACCTCCTCTAGCATTTATCACACGTTCCTAATGTTTCTTTCTGTATTCTGGCACATTGATTACACTTCATCTGGCCCGAGCTGGAGAGTACCACCCGAGCCGGATAGTACGGCCCGAACTGGAGATTCCGGCCCAACTGCAGACATAAAGATACGACTCGTAAATTACCTACGTGAATAGCAAAAGTCGTAAAGTTCGGCTTTTGTCACAAATTGCCTTTGTCAATTGGGCCCTATACCTGTCTCCGTATTCAAGCCACAACCAATGAATGGCATTCACTACAAACACTATTGCTAGCCTGAACATTTCTAAACATTGTTGGAAATTAAGTCTCAGCTGAATTCCTATAAAAGTCTCCACTCACTTTGAGCCAAGGCAAATCTCAACCAGTCAGGTAAGCACCAGAACTGGACCACAGCTGCTGTACTTTCAGATCTCAGGATCAGACTACATCCTTCAGAGGTGTGCCCTATATCTTTCATTTTCCTGCATTCAGCACTGAGTAAATCTGCTTAGGACAGGAGCTTACCATAGATTAGCCATGTATAAGGATTTCTCCTGTCATGGCCAGCTGGCATGGGACACAGGGGACCTTGTAACGAAAATGAACTTTTGTTTTAATGGGAAAGTGTTTAGATCACACCTATAGTTATGACTTGCGATGCCGCCCCCCATATGCAGTGGATCTGTCCCATTTGCCAAGCAAGGGCAGACTTCTTGTAGGTCTGCAGACATTGAAAATTGGCAAACAGAGGAAAAAAGCAAGCTATTCACAGCCAAGCACATTCAAAATCCAAAATCTAAATTCAAAATCTGAAACCAATGGTTATCAGCATACTTGAGGAATTTTTCAGCCTAGATAGCTATGTTTTTTTAACCTTAACTTTCAAATTTTCAGGCAAATCACTCAGCAACTGGTGAACATATTTATACCAAATTTTTATGAAACGCCACATAGAACATTGTGTGTGTCATATGTTGTGTCATTCCACACCGTGTTTAACTGTGTAGGTGCAATGACAAAATCTCCATGATATTTAACATGGTATGCCCTATACCTTTCCCCAGTTAAACAATCAGCATGAAACTATAAAGAGGTAAGAAACGTGAATTACATCAAGCTAGACAGTTTCAGCTCCTACAGCTGATGTGAGTAGGAAATGAGAAAAATACACTGAAACTTACTCAGCTTCTCTGTGGCTCAGAGAAGTCAACGTAGGGTTTATAAAAGGTTCTTCAAATCTGGAAACATTCACAATTCGCTATTACCTACCCTGACTGTCATTTTAAGAATATGGATATCTAAAGTATTTTGCTTATACTTTTGAGGCACACCAACATCAAAAGTGGGAGAATAAATGTATGTAACAAGCAAATGATACAAGACAACGAGTTGGCAAACTAATACTTTCCCCTTTCTAGGAAAGAGGCTTGTCTTTACTAGAGAAAGGACAGGCAGTGTTGTGTTGTGTTATGTTAACAGAGATATGTGTGGTCTCGCAGAGCTGCTGGGCGTAGGTACCTTCAGGCCTTGGTCTCAAGATATACATCACAGACCGGAGTCTGTCTTCTGCTGGTTTGAGTAGGATCATCAGAAGGGAAGATGTAGTTACTAGGTTGTGCATACGTTTTGTTGCACGTTTGCTTTATTGGTTATTGATATGTAGTGTGTTTAGCCGTAGATCTTTACCATATTTGGGCATTTCATTTCAAGAATTAGTCTGTGTGTCGTCCAGCTTGAGGTATATGTGTGACACAATCGAGAGTATGTCATATGGCTATAGTCCACAATATCCCTTCAAACCATAATAATTGTGTGTTGTTGGATGCATGTGGTTTGATGTGGTATCTGTCACCATAGAGAAGTTGATCGTTTTATGAAGCGTGGAGTGCTGCTGTGAGCTTGGTGAGATCCAAGTATTCAGGGTGCCTCTCCATTGGGTGAGTGTGCATTGTTCTGAGTAATATGTTCGGCTGGCGCTTGTAGTTGTTTACTAGGATGGTACTGTTGTGGGTTTGACGCTACTCGACTATATGTGTTGCAGACGTGCTCAGAGTTTTGTCGGATGTGTTCTGATGAAAGTTGAGTGCAAAGAGACAAACACACACCAGAGCCACCTGCATGGGTCCGTCACATATATACAGCCGTGAGTGTTGTTTATGTGATGTGTGACAGTGTGAACACCTTTTATAACTCTCTAAACACATCACACACTGAAGCTCTACAGTACCAAGAACCATCAAGAAACAACTGGTGGCCATTTCATTTCCAGGCTTTCCCATCTAAATTACTACTAGACATTCATCAAAAAGTCTCAGGGCCCGATTCACAGAACTAATTTAAGACAAAATCCTAAACTTACTACTTTTGGTATTCACAGAAGTTAGGATTTTTTCTTAAGTTTGTCTTAAGACAAATTTAAGACAAACTTAAGACAGTCTTAAGACAGACTTAAGACAGTCTTAAGACAGACTTAAGACAAACTAAAGACAGAATTAAGACAGACTTAAGACAGACTTAAGTTAGGATTTTGTCTTAAGTTTGTCTTAAGTCTGTTTTAAGTCTGTCTTAAGTTTGTCTTAAGACAAACGTAAGACAAAATCCTAACTTCTGTGAATGCCAAAAGTAGTAAGTTTAGGATTTTGTCTTAAGTTAGTTCTGTGAATCGGCCCCTACGTGACTAGAAACTTAAAATTCCCAACACAACCTTCCACGGTCTATAAATTCAGTGGGCTAACAGCAACAACCACTATTTCCAAAGCTTAGAAATGTAATTCAGCCCTAGACAACAAACAAGCCATCATTTTCGATTGTGCTCTCTAAATGTATAATTAGTGAGATATACCGAAATCTATTGTTATATACAATATAGCTAGCTATTATATTCCCATTTATGTTTCCATAATTCTATAATGTTTTCCCTTCTGAACTGAAGTGAGTCATTTTGTATTACATATATGAAAATGCAGAGTAACTGGAGAGGAATCATGTTTAACAAACATATTTTCAATCTTTGTGGAGTTTTAATGTAAACAATTAAGGGTAAAATATAGGATCTTGAGAAAGAAGACTCAAGACAAGAAGTGAGAGGAATGGTATGGCTGCTACTTTTAGGTCTTGGATTCAGCAGCATAGCTGTCAACAGACCTGTTGCTGGCGCATACACAGAGGGGGCTTTGAATCTGCCCTTTCAGTCTCCTTCAGACATTGGCTCATCTCGCCTTGAATCAGCTCGGTGCCATATATATCACTCACCTAACACTATAGGCTGTTTAGGCCTATCCACCAGCCTCGAGGACTACTTAACAATAATAGCCTTCTATGACCGCTATGTCGGCTTCCACCAGTTTGTCTCTTTTTTTTTTCTTTTTTTTTTTATTGAGCAGAGCAAAAAGGTACATACACGTTTTCAGAAACAACATTTGAAACACCACAATTGGACAAACCATTGATATTAGTATGTTGACAGACTACTTACTAAGCAATATACGGGGTGCTATGCATTTTTTGTGTTTTATATGCTGTATCATACCATTCCATTGTCTATTGACAAGTTGACAAATAAAGTGCAAATGCAAAATGTAACCACAAGTTCACATATAACTCAACTAAGATATAAAATTCATCTTAAATCACTCAAGACAAAAATTAAGATCTAGATTAAAGTGCCCAATGCAATAGCAGCCGGAATTTACCTTGGCAAATACAGTACTATTAACGTCAAATACGAATATTGACGAATCAAGTGCAAATGCAAAATGTAGCTACGAAATCACACATAACTCAACTCATCTTAGATCACTAAAGACATAATAAGTTCTAGATTAAAGTGCAAATGCAATAGCAGACGGAATTTACCTTGTCAAAATACAGTACTATTAACATCAAATACAAATATTATCACTGCTTGAAGTGCAATTGTAATAGCAGCAAAACTTCACTTAAAAGAAAAACACGGTATTTCAGTCATAAAATACAGAATGTAAGGCTAACAGGGTAAAGTGCAAATATAAATAGCAGCCAATTAAAAGCTGCTAAAATCACATAAAAAAGAGAACAACATTTTCGTAAATTGACCCCCAAAGATTGTACGTTATGAATAGTATAAAACTTATACAAGTAGGAAGTCATTGCACCAGTCCATTTGGGGATCAATAGTAACAAAAAAAAATTTTTTTTTATAATTGAAGCTGAATTATTCTTTAACAATTAGAAAACCCGCGACATCTCTACGACCTATCCTTAAGTAGGAGTAGTTCTTTTCCTTATGCCTCCTACTCTATTGGCATATGCCTCTTCAAATTTCCAAATCGTTTTCATTTTATTAAACCAATTTAAATGATTGGGAATCTCCTTTGATTTCCAATTTTGAAGTACCAAGGAGCGCGCCACCATACAAGATATAGCTACGAAAACCCTATCAGAGCTAGATAAATTGGCCTCGTCCCTTGAATACCCGAATAATGCAGTTTCAACCTGGGGAAGAACACTCATGCCTATAACTACTCCCATATCGTTGAAAATCTCCCCCCAGAACTGCTCCAGTTGCGGGCAGGAGAAAAAAATGTGTAGCCATCCTCCTTCCTCCTCCTGGTGGCAACGGAAACACCTATTAAGATGGTCGGGATATCGTTTCTGAATCATGGACGGGGTCCAATAAGCGAGCCATCTTGATAAAAAGGACATTCTTTTAAAATTAGCGGCACGTAGAGACCTATGCCCTAAAAGGCATATTTTTTCCCATTCCTCAAGGCTAAATCTGCAACCAGTATCCCTTGCTATTTTTTCAATGTGGGAGACTATCCCCTTTGCCTGTTCATCCTTCCGCAAAACAGAATACCATTTCCCAAGTCCCAAAAACTTGAAATCATAAAGTCCTACCATGGTATTATGTGGAGTATTCAGAATGCCCTCGATATTGGAAATAAAATGAACTATCTGCATATATTTAAGAAATGTGGGCTTTCTACAACCTTCTGCCCTATCCATAATTTCTTGCCAGGATATTATTTTATTATGGGCAATGAAATGTTTAAGCTGAGAGAACCCACACTCTCCCCAAATCTTAATATATCTTAGTTGCAGATGTAGGCCCAGGCTGTTGCACTCACCCAGACCCAAAAATTGAAGGCCTGAGGAGCTATTTTTTTTAAAGACTGCCTGATGCCTAAACTGAATTTCTCGTAAAGACTTGTAGCGGGTCTTCTTAGGTAATTTAGCAGTCTTTAAAAAGGCAGGCATTTGCGTTCCCCCTTCTACTATCATTTTATCGATAAAAAAAACTATCATAGATGCACTTATAATAAATTAGGTCAACCACTAAATTCAATAAGGCTGCCTGATAATATGTCTGTACCTGCGGAAATGCTAGACCCCCTTGATTTATGGGCAACTGGACTGTAGTTAATTTTACTCTGGGAACCTTTTTTGCCCAAATAAATTCCCTAAACAATGTATCTAATTCATTGAAGTAAGATTGATTGAAACGAATAGGGACATTTAAGAATAAAAAGATCAATAGGGGAAGAATGGACATTTTAATCAAAGAGACTCTCCCTATAATAGTAAGGGGGAGTGCAGACCATTGTTCGAAAAAGCTTTTGATCTTCTGTTTAGTTCTAAGATAATTTAGTTCAAATAATTTCTGATACTGGTTAGTAACATAGATACCCAAATATCTTATCGAGTCAGTTTTCATAGCTTGGACCCTCAAATTATTAGGTAGAGCATTGGGATCAATATTAAGAGCCAGTATCTCGGTCTTTTTTTCATTTATTTTGTATCCACCGATTTGCTGAAACAAAAAAAACTCTTTAAAGGCAAGCTCTAGGTTCTCGTTTGTCGGGGTTAAATATAAAATGATGTCATCAGCGAACAACTTAACTTTTGACATCCCTGGTATAGGAGAAAAAATAGCAGCATTATTACGGATTCTTAAAACCAAGGGTTCAATAAAAAAAGTAAAAAGTAGCGGGGAAAGCGGGCAACCCTGCCTGGTTCCCCGTTTTATTATAATTTCCCCTATTTGTTCCTGATTAATAACCACCTTAGCGCTAGCACTATGATAAATATTCTTTAACATATTAACAATCTTTTGTGGAAGACCAATACGCCTTAAAGTTAAAAACAATGTTTGCCAATTCACAAGATCAAAGGCTTTTTCAGCGTCAACCATGATTATTGCGGCAGGAATTTCGTTAGTGTTAAAAAAATCTAAGGCATGAATTAAAAATTGAGTATTTGTAGCTGTAGATCGACCTGCTATAAAACCTGTCTGATCCTTATGTATTATTTCTTGAGCAGCAGGAAGGAAGCGCTGAGCCCATACTTTCATCAAAATCTTGTAATCGGAATTAAGCAGACTGATTGGCCTAAAAGAGTTCACATCTAATGGGTTCTTATCTTTTTTCACAAAGGATATTATTATATTCAGTTGATGCAATTCCACCCTTTCTAATATCATTAAAAAGTCTCTTTATGGGAGATGTCAGTTCTTTAATAAAAACCTTATAAAATTCGATGGGAAATCCATCCTGACCACATGCCTTTCCCCCAGCAATAGATTTAATTGCACATATAATTTCCTCTTCCATTATTTCATCATCTAATTCTTTGATTCTGTCCTCTGAGAGTCTAGGAAAATCAATATCCATCAAATACTTCGAAATTTGTTCATTATTAACCGGATACTCTGTTGAATAGAGCTGTCCGTAGTGGTGGAAAAAGACCCGTGAAACACTATCCCTATCTGATACAACCAATTCTGTTGCAGGGTCCCTGATGGAAGTGATTAGGGAGGATTCAATTTTTTTCCTGGTGGAATTGGCTAACAGCTTCCCCATTAACTGGCTCTCTTCATACATTTTTTGCTGATATATTTTGGAGTTACATATTTCCTCCAGGATAAAAAAATCTCTTAGTTCCCTACTAGCTTCGTTAAAGAAATTGGGGGAATGACGTAACATTAAGGCATATTCTTGATCCACCTTATTCTGAAGGTGCTCAATTTGTAACCTCCGAGTTTTAGACTGACCGGCCATGACAGCTATTACTTGGGCCCGGGCCGCTGCCTTAAAACCTCTCCAGACAGCAAAGGGGGTGGCGGTGTTATTATTAATCTCAAAATAATGAGCAATCCACTCCCTGAATCCGGTAATCCAATCTGCATTTTGAAGGCGGAGACGATCCATCTGCCACCTTGATCGTTCCTTATCTCTCCCCCCCAAAAGCAAAGAAACCCCTACCAGTGCGTGATCAGAAAAGGAATTACTACTGATCCACGCATTTGTCACCTGTATAGATCTTGATGTTAATAGATAGTCTAGTCGAGAGGCCGAAGAGAAGCGATGGGAGTAAAAGATAAAGGATTCCGTTTCTTGATGGAGAACCCGCCAAGAATCAACGAGCCCAAACTGTTCCATAATTACCACCATCATTTTTTTTGTATTGGGCTTCAACTGTCTTTTGTTTTTATTAGTGGTATCCTTCCTAATATCCATAATATAATTAAAATCCCCCCCTAGAACAATTTGTCCGGGAGAACTAATCAGCCTTTCGTGGATCTGGGTCAGAGGTAAAACATTATCGGATATTGGGCCATAATAATTGATAAAATTTATTATCCGACCCCTGATTTTAGTTGTTACCCAGATCCATCTCCCTAAAATATCTCTATGTACTTGAAGAAACTCCCAATCCATTCTATTAGAAAAATAAATTGCTACCCCCCTCATTGCTGCCCCTGAAGATGCAAAAAAGGCCTTTGAGAATTTTTTGGGGATAAACAAGTTAGGGGAGTTGGTCTTAAGATGGGTTTCCTGAAGAAAGAGAACGTGGGGGTCCAGAAAAGCGGCCCATCTTATAAGTGCACCATATTTCTTTTTATTTAATATCCCATTGGTGTTCAATGACAGTATCTTACAACTACCAGTAGCCATACTTCTTTACTCTGTAAATCAATCCTGGCCTTCTTACTACTGCTCTTTTTCCTGCTAACACCCAGCCCCCCACCACCCTAGAAACCCCTTCCCCCGGAAATGTGGAAACCCCCCCCTACACCACACAGGCCACATCTCCCACCTCCCACAATCATACCTGCGTGTCATGTTGTTACACCCCATTTAGCGATCATGGTCACACCCCCCCTTGCCCCTCCCGACCCCAGATTAGAACAAACCAAGGGAAAATATTTTAGAATACATTTCTTGTCACGAATAACCAACACCGGCTTGAATAGAACTAGGAATCACACTTGACCTGGGGGGCCGGATATCCCCTTCAAACAAGTCTGGGCCTCCTCAATATCCGAAAACATAAAAAATCTCCCCTTCACCAGCACTTTTAATTTCGATTGCTGAACGATAGAGGCCTGAGCCCCATGAGCCTTAAAGAGATGTAGCATCTTAACAAACTCTTTTCTTCTTCGAGCTGCAACTGCTGTCATATCGTAGAAAATTCTACACTTCTGTGTCTCGTTAAGGGGGAATTGTCGTTGTTGAATAGCCTTTGCCAACACTTTCTCTTTAATCCTATAGTCAGCAAAGTTTAGAAGAATTGTTCTTGGATAAGGAGAATTTGGAAAAGGTTGGGCTGGAATACGATGTGCCCTAGTGATAGACAAATCTCCTTCATAATCTGGCAACACTTGCTGCTTGATAAACGTGTTTACCCAAAGGAGGATCTGGGCACCCTCAATCCCTTCAGGCACCACCACGAGGCGCAGATTAGACCTCCTAGAATGACTTTCCAGCTCCTCAACCTTATTCTCAAGATATCTTTTCTTCTTGTCCGCTTCTTTTGTCTCAGTCATCACCGTCACCAATTGATCTTCAATGGTGGAAATTCTGGCCTCTACCTCAGAGAATCTGGAAGGGAGACCCGTAATAGCCTCTTCGATTTTATCTAGCCGGTGATTAAGGGTGTTGATCTCGATTTGCTGACGCTTTTTCATTTCCCTTATCTCTCCTAAAATTAAATTCAGCATATCACGGATATCGATTTGAAAATTTTCAGATTTCTCCGTGCCAAATTTCGCAAGCCGTAGAATTCCAGCGCTGGATGATGGTAGAGTTGAGAATAATTCTTGAGATTTCGGACAGTGATCCAATAATAGCGGCACAGAAGCCTGTGGATTGCCTGGAGTTTGTCTTAATTCTGAGAGATCTGGCAGATCTAGCAAGTCCTGGATCGGAACAGGAGTATCAGCCTGCCCACCCAGCCCAACTTCCCCTATGGGGTAGGGTTGAAGACTTATTGATATTGGCACCGAATTTGGGTGCTCGGTGTCTCGCCCCCTGTCAATAGGAGCCGATCCAGCTGCTGGGGAAGACATGCCGAGATCAATAGACTGTAGAAGTGAAGGGGAATGAGGAGGTGGTAAAATTTGTTTTTTAGTAAATAAAGGAAATTTCTTCACCTCCTTTTGCACGTTCCCCCCAGTGCAGAGGTCTTGGTTATTCCCTTCCAGGCTAGCATTCAATTGTGCCCCTTGCGTCTCCTGTTGCAAGGTTTGGTTATCGACAGCCATGGTAAAGGATATATCTTCATCTGAGGTGATAGGTGAACTGCGACTATCTGGTGAGGAAGGGGCAGCCCCTCTGTCGCTTTTTTGGACTGCTTGGCGTGCTAACTTAGTGAGAACGCGACAATTTTTCTTCACTTTCTGTGCTTCCGTTCTGGACGCTTTAAAGTTAGCAGCACCCTCCCTCTGAGGTCTCACCATTTTCCTCTTATAACTAAGGAGGCCGGCTCCCCCCGGCGAAGTCTCCAAACCGAGGGAACTGAAAAGAATACCCCTGTATAGAGTTTATCTGTTAGAATAGTCTAGTCCAGGTCTCGAACCAACAACCCCCTTTTATTTCTCCTTACGTCTTAGAACGGGGGGGCCTGTGCGGGCCCGAGGTGTGCTAGGCTGTTCCCCTTCAACGTGGTCGAAAACAGGACCGAGGAGCAGCTGGTTTGTGCTCCTACCAAGCGGCGCGTCACCCGATTATTCTCCGTTTTTCCTTTTTCTTGCCCTTCATAGACAGCAACTGAGAGCGCGGAACTCCTGCTCATGTCATCTCGAGCGAGTTTGCAAAAGCGTTATACGAAGCGTTTTCATCCGGCAGCCGCGATCCGCCATCAGCGCGGCATTAACGCGGCATCCAGCGAGGGGAGGGGGAGGAACCATGAACGCGCCTAGCAGCGTGGAGGTGTGGTTCCCCAACGCTGCATCCCGGTTGTCTCAATTTAACATGCTAATACTGCATGTGTTAACACATTTAACTCGGACCTGCTGGGCTTTCCACTGTTTGTCACAGAAGTTGTCCCTAGAGGGATAGTGCAGTTAAAGGGATGAGGTGGGTTTTAAAACACTAACATCAGCATGAGGGGGGAGACAAAGCTAAGTATACCTGCAGTAAATCTGCATATCCCACCGTGTCATTATAGGATAGTGAAAAACCCTCTTTAGGTCAGGCATTTGAGGCAGCCTTAGTTCTCTAGCCAGGCTATGGTTTTTCCCAAAACATTATCCATAATATACATACACGAAGGGGTTTCTGTCATTCACAGTTTGGTTTCCTCCACCACAGTATCCAGCATGGAGCAATGGGTCAGCCCACTTAAACCATTGGTTGCCTTCACTTTGAGTGACGGAACAAAGCCGAAGCACACTGTTCACATCTGCTTAACAATAGTGCATCTCTCTTCACTTGCAAAGCTGGTTCAAAATGTGATTTTTTAATTGTGTTTATTTTTTATGTTAACCTTAAATACCGGCTATTTATTTTTCCTGTACTTTGTAAAGTTTATGGTATAAATTTGATAAAATGTCGTACAATATAAAGATATTGAAATTCACCAAGGTGTGCCATGTCCATACACAACCAAAGGCCAAGTTTCTTTATAAGGCCATGGAGCGCCAAGGTTACTTGCAATATCCTCTTAACGAATGGCAGAAGGTATTTTATTCCTTCTAATACATGCTCACACCACCTTCCTTCCCACAAACCTTTTAAATACCTGGAATCTTGCTCCCTCACATGAAATAGATTATATTGTTGCAAACATGAAGAATAAAAGCAAAATCTAAAGTATGAAAAAGCAATTCATAATTTGGTGTAAAAACATATTAGAATCAATTTAGTGGAAACCAGATTTAAAAGGATTGTAACTTAGAATGAGCAGTAAATGGAGAGATTCTTTCTCTCCTGAAATGAACTGTGTGCAAATAAGAAACACATCACCATGAATCCATCCTTTCTGCTGATCACTGTAAATTTAAAAATAAAACAGATTAGAAAAGCTAGATCTCGTTTTTGCTGTTCAGGCTGCAGCTGCAAAGATGCTCTGTGACCTACCTTTCACCTTGACTGCTGGAGCAGACAGCAGACTTTATGGCATCACAACTCACATAGAATAAGTTGTTACAGGTGAGCAGCTATGCCACTTTATTATTACAGGTGACTAGAGACATCACAATTTGACTGTAGTAAGGAATTTAAGAGACTTTCTCAGAGTGGGGATTGCAGACTTCCTTGTATTATAAAGTATTTATGTGGTATTGTAACATTGTAGCTGCCTGAGATTTGTAGCTGTCTGAGTTTAGATACATAGTCTCATGGTGGGATTGAAGCTTCCATGTATTACACATGTTTAAGTGACATTGTAACATTGTAGCTGCCTGAGATTTGTAGCTGTCTGAGTTTAGATACATAGTCTCATGGTGGGATTGAAGCTTCCATGTATTACACATGTTTAAGTGACATTGTAACATTGTAGCTGCCTGAGATTTGTAGCTGTCTGAGTTTAGATACGTAGTCTCATGGTGGGATTGAAGCTTCCATGTATTGCACATGTTTAAGTGACATTGTAACATTGTAGCTGCCTGAGATTTGTAGCTGTCTGAGTTAAGATACATAGTCTCATGGTGGGATTGAAGCTTCCATGTATTACACATGTTTAAGTGACATTGTAACATTGTAGCTGCCTGAGATTTGTAGCTGTCTGAGTTTAGATACGTAGTCTCATGGTGGGACTGAAGCTTCCATGTATTGCACATGTTTAAGTGACATTGTAACATTGTAGCTGCCTGATATTTGCAGCTGTCTGAGTTTAGATACATAGTCTCATGGTGGGATTGAAGCTTCCATGTATTGCACATGTTTAAGTGACATTGTAACATTGTAGCTGCCTGAGATTTGTAGCTGTCTGAGTTTAGATACATAGTCTCATGGTGGGATTGAAGCTTCCATGTATTGCACATGTTTAAGTGACATTGTAACATTGTAGCTGTCTGAGATTTGAATGTGTGTTAAGGTAGTGATGTATTCCTCTCGCTCATGGCAAATAATGATAATAACAATACACGGCACAATGGAAAGGTCTGTTGTTTAAGATAACTCACTAGGAAAACAACTACATCAATGAACTTGTTTCCAATTTATAAATGCTGATGTGTAGTGACGCAGTCCAGATGAACATCTGCTCATGCAGTTTCTCTTCATCAAAAGTAGGGCAGAATGTCGACAGCACATTCCTGCACCTGCACATCCAGATGTAGTATTCATTTTTGCTTCGCCACAGTCCAATATTTATAAGAAAAACACCTTATCTGTTCCCTGAACACTAAACGCATCTGACTAGATGGTTCTCGTGCATGAACAGTTCAAGCAATTTTCTTCAACGATTCAGAAGATCTGATCTTTGCTGGACTGGGTGTGTTTGTGTGTGAGTGTATGTGTGCTGTCCTTCGTGGTAGTATTCCTGGAGGTGGATGTATATATGTGTGTATGGAGGCAGACACTGGAGTTGCAGGAAATGGTGGCTTTAGTTGTGTGGCTGGAGGAGGGGGGTAGGTGGGCCTGGTGCCCCATCTCTAAATGTCCTGGTCCCACGTTCTGCCCTTCAACCAGTGACAGCCACAGCCAGCACAAACAGACACTTCCCTCATACCCTGGGAACAAGGATGCTGTTACAGTTTGCATTTCTCGTTTTAGTTACTCTTGCATTCCCTAAAAATATTCGCTTTTGTCATGATGGTGTGTTTCTGTATTTTTTTCATGTAACATATTATTTGTGTACAGTACGTAATGTGAAAAGAGTCAGTTCTTGCTGTCTGTATGAATTTAGTTGTAGGTGAGTGTTTATAATGGGTCCGATTTATTTATTTTTGCAGATTTATATAGCGCGAACTCAACCCGAAGGTATTGGAGCGCTTTACATGAGCACCAGTTACATTACACAAGGACACACTTCATTTATATATATATATATATATATATATATATATATATATATATATATATATATATATATATATATATATATATATATATATATATACATATATATATACATATATATATATATATAATTATTTTTTGGGGTAGGCACTGGGAGATTAAGTGATTTGCCCAGAATCACAGGATGTGGACGCGACCCTGAGGCTCGAATCTTGGTTTCTAGCACCAAAGTCGGCAGGCAAAACACAGTGAGACTTTCTCCGTATGCCTGTCAGTGGTTCATGAGGGGTTTCAGAATACACAATCATCAAAGCCTTGGTATCTCTTGAGAGCCCACAGAGCAATGGTCAAGTGTGACAATCGTGATTCTATGGGAAAGTTTTGGGAGGAGGTACACAGTTGACAAAATATTGACAGGGTGAAAGTTAAAGCCAAAGCAATTCTTAGAGGTGAGTGGGTGTGTTGTGTGTGTGGGTGGTGGTGAAGTGAAGGAGTTGCAAGGAAGAGAGCATGAAAAGACTGTGGTGAAGAGTGAATAGATGAGTGTGCAATACACAGATGGAGTGTTTCAGAAAGGTATGAGAAGAAAACCGTTCAAGAGTCTAACTGAGATACTGCAGAAAACAGTAGTGTGAAGAGGACAGTAGGAGGGATTGAGACACTCTAAAGACCACCACCCTTTCACCACTTCATAGTAAAGTTTATTTCACATTCTGTTCAAAAATGTTAAATTACAAAGGCTAAAGTGACTGTATACTAAGGTGAAAATGTCAGTTAAAAAATACAATTTGAAACTAAAAAGGCACTGACATTCACAACAAACTAAAATGTGTGCCCCGCCATGGACTGCTTATGACCTCACATATAACCTTACTCAAGACATTTTCAATGGCATCATCAATGACATCACAATACATCACTGATGATAAAGGTTCTATAGTTCCACAGGGCACAAACCCCAAAAAAGAAGTTTTAATTGCAGCTCCAATGCCCCCCACAAGATCTAGGGAGCAGTATAGCCCTACCCTACCCACGTCTGTACTTTTTGTAAAACTTTAACAGGACAGGATACCAAGTCTCTAAGTCTTGTAATGGCCACGGCAACATTTCTCTAAATGTTGCGGCCAGCCAATGAGAATGCTCACTCTAAAAAAGCCACCTCAGTCAATGAGAAGGATTACATTTTTTTTATTTCAGTCCAGCTGTCAATGTCTACATTTTTTAGACCTTACATTCGCCAAAACTACTGAACGGATTTACACCATTTCACAAAAAGCACTGAGAAAAGAGCTAGCTTTCTACCAAATATGGTCTAATTCTGTTCAGCCATTTTGGTCGTAGCTCTGTATAAAATTGTGTATGGAAATTGTATGGGAAAGTTGCAATTTGGGATCCCCCTTTTTCTTGGCCCCCGCCTGACTGATCACCTTGAAACTTTCCAGGAAGGAGTTGAAGTGGATGAACTCTTTTGGGAAAGTTTCATGAAAACTCGTCAAAGAGAGCAAAGGTATTAGCTAAACAAAAGATGCCCTTCGTATGGAAACGCTAATCTAACTATACCTACATAGTGTCGATATGTACTCCCTCTAAAGTAACACCACTGGTGACATCAGGGCAGGAAGCTTGTGCAGATGGTCAGTTTTGAGGTGTTGGGTGGTGAGAAGTAGCACCCGTCCTCTAAAGCTATTGTGCAGTATGTCACACTTGCCATCTGAGACTTCAGGTCATTTAAAAAATATATATATATATATTAAAATTATATTTTTGCTGGACAGCTCACAATCAGGGATCAAGACTACTCGAGCTGACTCATATTTTCCCCAAATATCCTTATGGGCCTAGGTGTGTGTCTGTATCACTTCTCTTCCTCGATGAACATGTTGTTATTCAAGCAGAATTTAATGCTACTTATCGGCATTATGGTATGATCATAATGCTCGATGCTCTGCTTCTGAAGACGTATCTGTATGCTGAGAGTTCACCCTGGTGTTGAATACATGCATATAATGTGCAAACGTCATGTGTGAGAAATAATATAATGCATGTTAGTTAATATGAGCTATATTCCTTAAGAAGTCACGGCTATCCTGGCAGTAGAAGGTAAGAATTAGTACAAATCGACCAGGAAATGATTTAAGTTCATGACCATGTTCTCCAATACGCTGCCATTGAAAGAAACAGTGGGTCTCCCGGGGGACATAAATAACAAGCATTGGCATAGCCAATAGGTCTCGCCTTTGGGACCTTATCAGTGTTTAACCATGCAACAGTTATTGTTGGTGCACCAAGGATATTGTGCTGCGTAACTAAATACTTATAAGGTCCCAAAAGCGAGACCTATTGGCTATGACAATGCTTGTGTTTTTATATCAAAATTTGTTTTTCTTCAAAATATATAATTTTATTAATTTGCACGCACAATTTAAAAAAATCATTACTAAGTGATTACAGTTCATAGAGTAATTAATAACCACTCCACAAACTTTTATTTCTGGTCTGTATGAGATAGCGAGTCAGGCATAAAAAGGAAAGCTTCATGCAGTTTCAAGTAATTTTTCCAGGATAGAACACAAATGTTAACAACTGCCAGAGAACTACTGTCGTTGTCAAATATTGCAGGCTCCTTCCCTTTCGTGTCCAAAAAACGTAAGTCGCCAATTTCAGATTTCCTTTTTTCTCCCTTTCACAGAAACAGTGAGAGACTTTAGTGCACCCCCAAACCCAAAAAACACTCTTCTTTACACTAACGCTAAACCTCCCCATCACTAAAACTTTAACCCCATATTTAATCCTAAAACATGCTCCCTAAATCTACCTTTTTACTTTTAACTACATCTGAACCGAACACTAACACTTATCAGAACGCTCCTCCAAAGTTTGATACTCCAGAGTTTTTGAAATTCCAGTTTTTTTTTTAAATAAGTCTGAGATTTATTTCAGTATTTATATTGATACTACATATAGAGAAGAGGCAGTGTGAGAGTGAAGTAATCTGACAGGAAAAGACACACAATAAACTTGAAACTCACGGCATTAGAAGGCAAAAGCCTGAGCCACATCTTTAAAAACCAATAAAGATTATTTAATAAAAGACTGGGCCTCATCTCCTCCCTCGGTCTAAAATGCAATTATTATACATTTCTCTTGACACACCATATCCCTTTGTGGCTTTTAACTTGTAAACTGCATTAGGGAAGAGTTGTGGCACTTTACAAATTAAATATTGAACTCAATATTCTATAGCCATATTCTACCTTTCACAAAGCACAAAAAACAGGAGGCATTAATCCTTGTTCTGACTGCCTGTAATATTCTGTATTGAGAACAAAATGATGCAAAAATACATTTATACAAGTATGGATCTGTTTTACATTAAAACAACTGGCCTAGTGAGGCACTGCAACTGCTGGTTATCAGAATTTACTGGCACAACATAGTGGTAAAGTCATTGAACAAGAAATGAAAAGGTTCCCGAAAGGCCACTTAATTATTGGTTGTGCAAGTAGGTGCAATACTGCAAAGATGCATTGCCTGCACATGCACAGGAATGCTGAATTTCATGTGCATGGAATCCTTCCATGTTGGCAAGTCATTTGCCCACAGATGTTATAGCATATTATGGGATTTCACCTTCAAGTGGTCTAGTTAAAGACTCACCACCCCTAACAGTGAAGAAAATATTTGGAAGGAGAACATTTTTAACGAGATAGCAAACTTTGCCTCCATGTTCCCTTGCAATTCCAAGCTGTGGCAAACTGATATGTCAAGGCAGTGTGGGCCTCTGAGAACTGGACTGGTTTGGAGTCTTGGAGTGAGAATGCTGGCTGTCTGCTTCTTAGTCCATGTCCCAGAGCCCTGCCTCACTCATTTTGTAACCCTGGTTATCAGAAAGATGAGCTGCTGGAGCGGTCAACCCTGAGCTCCAGTAAGCAAAGACCCTCTCATAGTCCAGGTGCTCAACTGCTGGAAGAGCGAGTCTTATTGCATAACTCGACGGAGAGGTGACGAGTCCACACAAATGTGACTTTAACCACTAAATGCAAACCAGCAGGAGCCAGTATGACTGCGGCTACCTGAGTAACAGGTTGTTCTTAATTTGTACATAGACTAAATAAGGCTGTTGGTATAATTGCTTCTTCTAAGTCCCTCCAAAGCATGTCAGAATACAATCCACAATTAGCATCCTGGAAATGGGCAATTCATCAAACCTCAAGCGCACCTGGACCAACACCACTGTGATGCAGAGAGAGTCTTGCAGCACAACTCCACCCACCCTCGTTACCCTGCCTCCACGTAGCGAGCTCCATCTCCCCTCACCACACTAAACTAAGAGGGGAGATGCAAGTATGCCAATCGACAATGGTATTCATCAATATGTACGCCACTGACCGGGCAATAACCTCCATATATATGGCAGTAAATGGCCTCCTGAGTACAGGGGGAAAAAAATAACCCTTCTAGTCTTGTACCTGAGGCTCTAGCATCGACCAAACATAACTCAAAACAACCAAGGTCAATAGCAAAGCGAACAAAGAAAAATCATTATTTAAGTAAGTATATATGTATGTATCTATGTATGTAAATATATGTGGTATTTTTAATGCACAAACCTAACCAAAAGGCAGCAGAGGATGGGGAGTAAAGCAAACAAGCATTGACTAGGCTGACAAATCTGGGTTTAATATGCTAACGCATGAAGCATTAGCACATTAGCGCGAGTCACAGAGGAGGTAGCCATCAGGAGTGGACAGATAGAGCTGTATCTGTAAAGTAATCTCTCTTGCTGTTCAATGCATGTAATAGAATGAAGGCAGAAGGACACACTCAAGTGGCCAATAGCAGTAGATGAGAGATGAATACTCCACTGGGTTTAGCCAAGATGCGAATGACAACTTTTCGAGCCAAAGGCTGAAAGACGATGGTCGAAGAAAGCCAGTGGTTGAAATGGGCAGACCCAAAACCTATTCTATGTATATTGTTATCAACAGGTCTACTTGACAGCTACAGTGTCAAAACCCATACCTAACAAGCATTGCCAATGCCAACTGGTCTGGCTTTAAAAGAATGGTGGGTGGTAATGTGAACCATTACAAGTAGACCGCATGGGAATGAATAAATATGTGTGGAAGCAAAGAACTGTAGAATAGTATTGGTGTAGGTTAAAAGGTCAGGTGACAGTTGCACTGTCAAGCCAGACCTAAAAGTCCATGTAATTTAATGATGCCCACCTCCCGTTTGTACTTATGCCAGAGAAAAACACCATAAATTATCTAGTTATCTAAGACACTTTAATAGCATTACAATGTCATATGTGTGGCCCTGAAAGTTAAAGCTCAGGCAACTGGATAAATAAACAAAATGATCATTAGCTGGCACACTCACTGGCAGAGCTCCATGACCACAGCACTGAGCTGCCATGGTCACTGGCAAACCTCCATGACCACAGCATTGAGCTGGCACAGTCACTGGAAGAGCTCAATGACCACAGCACTGAGCTGGCACAGTCACTGGAAGAGCTCCATGACCACAGCATTGAGCTGGCACAGTCACTGGCAGAGCTCCCTTACCACAGCATTGAGCTGGCACCGTCTCTGGCAGAGCTCCATGACTACAGCATTAAGCTGCTATGGTCACTGGCAAAGCTCCATGACCACAGCATTGAGCTGCCATGGTCACTGGCAAAGCTCCATGACCACAGCATTGAGCTGGCACAGTCACTGGCACAGAACCATGACCACAGCATTGAGCTGGCACAGTCACTGGCGGAGCTCCCTTACCACAGCACTGAGCTGGCACAGTCACTGGCATAGCTCCCTTACCACAGCATTGAGCTGGCACCGTCTCTGGCAGAGCTCCATGACAACAGCACTGAGCTGGCACGGTCACTGGCAGAGCTCCATGACCACAGCATTAAGCTGATACAGTCACTGGCAGAGCTCCCTTACCACAGCACTGAGTTGGCATGGTCACTGGCAGAGCTCCCTTACCAGGGCACTGAGCTGGCACAGTCACTGGCAGAGCTCCCTTACCAAAGCACTGACTGGAACACTGATAGAGCTCCTTGAACACCACTGACTTTAAGCGCTGCAGGGCGCCATGAGCATGTCGCTGACTTGGAACCGTGGCAGAGCTCCCTTACCACAACACTGACCAGACTAGTAGGACAGCTCCAGTCGCACTGGCCTGCCCCATGGTAGAGCCCCTCAACCAAAATACTGACACAAGGCGGAGTCTCCGGACAGCTGCACTCACTCCTGCCAGACCTCCATGACCACTACCCTGGCCCATCACGGGGTTCACTGCCAACAGCACTGCACTGACCCGTGGCACAGCTCTTCCCCAGAGCACTGATTCATGATAGAGGTTGCAGACTACAGCTCTTACCCATGGCAGCAGCAAAGAGCCTTTGGTCTGTGGAACCCTTGGTAATCAGCAACCCTAGCACAAGGCATCCTAAGAAAATGTCCGGGTCTTTACCCCCATTTTCAACAAATTAAGTGCTTACTAGAGGGCAAGCAATCGTACCCACCCTGATGTAGAGAACCCAGCAGTCACATACATACCCAGTTGATAGAAGCCAGCAGTCACAACCCACCCTAGCTGACAGAATCCACTATGTACAACCCACCCCAGCTGACACACTCCACCATTCACAACCCACCCTAGCTGACAGATTCCGCTATTCACAACCTACCCTAGCTGGCACAAGCCACCATTCACAACCCACCCTAGATGACCCAAGCCACCCTTCAAAACCCACCCTAGCTGACACACTCCACCATTCACAACCAACCCTAGCTGACACACTCCACCATTCACAACCCACCGTAGCTGACAGATTCCACTATTCACAACCTACCCTAGCTGGCACAAGCCACCATTCACCACCCACCCTAGATGACCCAAGCCACCCTTCAAAACCCACCCTAGCTGACACACTCCACCATTCACAACCAACCCTAGCTGATAGATTCCACCATTCACAACCCACCCTAGATGACCCAAGCCACCCTTCAAAACCCACCCTAGCTGACACAGTCCACCATTCACAACCAACCCTAGCTGACAGATTCCACCATTCACAACCCACCCTAGATGACCCTAGCCACCATTTACAACCCACACTAGCTGACACAGTCCACCATTCACAACCCCCCATCTGAATGAAACTACCATCCATAACCCACCCTAACTGAAGCAAGCCAGCAATCATATAGAACCTGAACTCATCAAATAATGACACGGCTGCCTACCAATTTAACCAACACAATTCACTGCCTTCAGCACTGACACACGCGACTGCAGCCCTCCCTGATGAAGTACAATGCATACAATGCAGTGACAGCGCTATCTGACCTCAGGGTTGACCATCCATCACAGACAGCAGGAGCACCCTTCCTGGACGAGCCCCTCTCCCCGCCACTAAACATGGTGGCCGTGCCTTTCTCTCTACTGTTACAAACCTGTTGAAAACAACGGTTTTATTCAGGCTAAGACCCTAACTCACAGCTGGCTCATCCCTGAGTAAGTTTACACCGGATGGAAGACACACTGGAGGCTCGTCCCGGTCACCACGTGCCCACTGGAAGCCAAAAAACAGACACACCTCTATGCACAAGTAGCACCCACAGGCCGGTGCATGCACAAAGTTGAGCGAACAGCTGCGAGCTCCTTACCATCTTGTTAATATCCATGGTGGGAAAATGCGCTGGAGTGAAGTGCACGGACTCAAGCTGCACAGATGTGCTATCCCAGCAGAGCGGCTCCTTTCTCCCCCAGCAGCCTGGTCTTTATCCCATCTGTTGAGCGAAGAGGCCCCGGAGCGTGCCCCGAACCATCAGATGCAGGACGAGGGCACGGGATGCCTGTCCCCTCCTCGCATGGGTACCGACAAGCGGCACTGACTCCCAGAGATACTGTGGTGTATTCAAGCGCCGGCTCCTCCTGCGAGGGACTGCAGCTCTAGCCGCTTGGGCCGTGGGGCCCTCTTCTTTCCTCTGGGTGGGCCAGTCCCTATGCCATCTGTGGAGAGAGCAGACCCCAGTGACGACCAGCAGGCTGCTCTGTGCCAGCCTCAGATGCGCTGCCCTTCAGCACCGCGGCTCTCCTCTCTGTCCACCGAGGGGGACCCAGTTGACATCTCATCCGCTGAACCGAAGGAGGCCGGCGAAGGTCCAAACTTGGCCCCCTTGCACTGTCCCTCGTCGCAGCCTGAGAGGGACCCGCTCACACGCCCATTGTAATGAACTAGCGGATGAGCTCGGACAGATCACAAGATGCGGAGTATCCAGCGATCCCTCCGCTCCTCAGGGCACCACGGATGACTGGCGCCTGTAAACTGCTCCCAGCGCTGCCTAGGAGCACACAGCGTGTCTGGGCGATGAGCTATCAGTGTCAGTCGCCTGGCTGCCGGAGCCCTGTCTGGGGAAGTGGCTAGAAAAGAGGCAGGATGGAGCCGGATTCGTGAATCCCCCCCGTGCCCTAATTACCAGATACTACTCATCTATGCTGAAGGGGGGCCCTGCTGCACAAGAAGAAACAGAAAAGCGAGATCTATACAGATAATGAAATGTTAAAGAAAGGAGAAGTAAATAGAGGTCTCGAGAGTAAGAGTGAAAGGAAGGAAAATACTTTGTGGAAAAGACTGGAATCAGATAATAAAATAAACGGGGCCGGAAGAGAATGAAAGGAGGATAATGCCAAGGGAAACAAGCGCGCGCGCCTCGCGCAAGCAGGGGGTGGGAGGGAGTGCAGCCGAGAGCTGCCAGCGTTTCCCTTGCGGGAGCAAGCGCAATTATTGCCACCATATGGCGCCGCTCGCTCCCGCAAGGGAATCGCCAGACGTGCACGAGTTGCCATTGGAAGCAATGCAACGCGTGCACATTTAAGCCCCCAAAGCTGTGCCGATGACTAACGGTCTCTCCTAAGCAGCGCATGCGCGCTGTGTAGGCGAGACCTAAAAACTTGGTACACTGGATTTGTCTGTTTTTAAAAAGCAATACTCATCATAGTCAAGCCAATCTTTTTTTCTTTCCAATCCCATAGAAAAGCATGACAAATGCTGATCATCTATTTGCATGTCCCTATCTGAACCTGTTCAGAACAGCCTGAGCTATGCAGTTGGCAAAACGATCCCTGTTTGTAATTCATCAAATCCAGAAGTTCCACATTGCACCTCTGGTCTGAGGGCTTTTATGGTCATTCTGGTGTCCTCCTGCTTTATTTCTATGGCTGCCTTTGTCAGCTGGAAAGATTCCTAATCCTGTTCCATGTCTTGCATTTATTAAGATTACTGAGGTACTTCAATGAACAAATCATGGGTATTATCAATGTTATCATTTGGTAAACTGGAATTGAATATAGATTTCGGTTTGAAGCTTCTGCCTCTGCTCCTATCAACAATGACTCCCACATCCTGTGAATGTTTTCATTCTGCCTTGTCCTGGCATCCCTCATTCTTCAATGTCTGCAATGTAATACAACCTTCTACATCACTAATGCACTGTGGTGGTGTTCTAACAATCTTAGTCACAGCTGCAGGTTTTTTAAAGATTTTATTGGCCTGGGCAATGTTCTTGTAAACAATGTGTAGGGGACAATATTTCTGCCAGGCAATAATCTTGCTAGAGTATTCTCACATTCAACCGGAGAATGTGTTATTCTTGCTAACGGTATTCTGACACAACCAGAGAATGTGTTACTTTTGCAAAAGATATTCTGACATACAACTAGAGCATGTATCATTTTTTGTTAACAATATTCTGACACACAACCAGATATGTGTCATTTTTGCTAACGCTATTCAGATATACAACCAGAGAATGTGTCAATAGTCTGACTCACGAGTCACAACCAGATAATGTGTAATTTTTGCTAACGATACTCTGACTTACAACCAGAGAGTGTGTTAGCTGAATTGCTTTGCTAAAACTGAACTGGGAATTGATGTCAGAGGCCAACCTACTTGACAGGAATGATCCAATAAGGTATGGATGTGTGTGGAATTGAGCTAAAGGTGTGTCACAGTACAAGCAACCTTCTAACAATTGAGGGCTCGATATAAGGAAGTTCATAGACAGGTACTAGCCTCGACTGTGTAGAATAGCTCCTGCCCACATATGATCACAGACAAACAAAACTGAGAACAGATTCACTCTTGAAGGCACTGATTACACTGGTTCCAAAAATATTCAGATGACAATTGGGCATTCACTAATTTGCAGATGTGCAATTTGCACCCAATTATGGGTTTGACATCCAATAAGAGGGGAGAAGTCCAATGTGCATATGATTCTACCCGTTACATAATGTGGCACAACTTGGTCCTGCGATTTGCAGCTGAATTTCCCTAGTACAATTTGTTGGGGCAAACTGCAGATTTGGGTATAATTTGCGATAAATCCCGTTTGAGCGCAAACTAGAGAATGGTGTAAGAAATTGGATTGTTGGTTGACTGGGGTGTGAGCCCTGAACAAGCAGCAACCACAGTTTTTCTCAGGGTGAAGTCACAAGCAACCCTAAATTAACCTATGCTCAGCCTCGGGTAGCTCGGCACAGAGCAGTCGGGCTTAACTCAGAGGCAATGTACAAAGCATTTGTGCAACACTTCACCCAGTAACAAGATCAAAACAACAAAAATCAAATTAGTAGAACCGGAGACTTTCAGTTAAAAAAAATTCTGTCAATATGACTCCAAAAAGCAGAGTGCCCACTGTGGATATCTGGTCACGCCAGACCGGGACAGAGTCACCAGTTCAGTCTGACCACGATGGAGTGCGGGCCGACTGCAGGGACCCAGTTAGAGTACCTAAAATCCTGGCTTGTGTAACATTGCAAGGATCCACATCAAAGATGCGCCACGCGGCTAAAATGATGTGTCAGTTACGAGATGTGGCAAGGATGCCGTGTGAGGCCCTGTGTTGTTGTTGAAGATCCCGCTGATGAGGATGTGCGATGCAAAGTCTGCCATTGAGGATGCGTTGCAATGTCAGGGCAATGCGTTGGTTCTGAGGAGCTGCGATGCCGAATATGGCGTCGTCATCGAGGCTGCTGTTGATGAGGGACGCAGAGACCTGTGCCGAGGATGCATCACGCAGCGGTGGTTCCAAAGTGGTGACAGGGTGCGATGCGGGTCTTTAAGGCTGTACCGATCCACGCAGCAGTGGCGACGCATCGGTTCTGCTTGGGGTTGTGTCATACAGCAGAAGAGATGTGTCGATTCCTCTGAATCTACAGAGGCTGGTAAGCACCTTAGGCCACTTCCAAGGACCCAGGACTGGGGTGTCACCACTTGGCAGGGTAGACTCACAAATGGCAAAATCCAGGTGCAGGTGCAAGGTTGTTGGAAGCCTGTTGTTTCCCTGGGCTTCAGATCAGGAGCCCAGCCAACAAGCCGTTATAGTCATTCTAGGATCAAGTGATGCAGGCCAGTCCTTCTCACCCAGACAGAGGGCAGACCTGGGCTTCAGATCAGGAGGCCAGCCAACAAGCCGTTATAGTCATTTTAGGATCAAGTGATGCAGGTCCAGTCCTTCTCACCCAGGCAGAGGGCAGACCTGGGCTTCAGATCAGGAGGCCAGCCAACAAGCCGTTATAGTCATTCTAGGATCAAGTGATGCAGGCCAGTCCTTCTCACCCAGACAGAGGGAAGACCTGGGCTTCAGATCAGGAGGCCAGCCAACAAGCCGTTATAGTCATTTTAGGATCAAGTGATGCAGGTCCAGTCCTTCTCACCCAGGCAGAGGGCAGCAGGTCTGCACAGCAGGGCAGCAGTTCCTTCAGGGCAGTAGTCCAGCAGTGGCAGTCCTTTAAGCAGTACAGCACTTCTTCTTCCAGGCAGAGTATCCACTGGTCCAGAAGTATAGATTGTGTCCAACTTTTTTATCTGGAAGTTGGGGGAAGCTTCTAGAAATCCCCTTTGAAGTCTGAAGGCATCCTGCCTTCCCTGCCCAGGCTCCAGACTAACTACAGGGGACATGAAGCCCTTCGTGTGGAGGTAGAACAAAGCCCATTCAGCTGTAAGTGGGGCTGGACCCAGCTCCTTCCATCCATCCTACCAGTGATGGCTCATCCTGGCATACCTAAGCTTCGTATTGAGTGTGGCTGTCTAGGAGGAATACACAAAGTCCAGCTGTCAACCACACCCCGTCATGTGCCCCAGGACCAGACTACAGACACTAAATGGCTAAGGCAGCAAAATGCCAACTTTCTAAAAGTATGCAACTAAAACAAGTACCTTACCTGAATCAATTTAAAATGACTATTTCCTCATACGACCAGACGTTTTATTTGCATTATCACATTGATTAATCAACAATAGTTAGTCATCATCTTATACATTACTTTTTGTACCAAAGAAAACTTTTACATATCATACACACCATATCAAAATATGATTAGACATTTAAAATACAAGTTTGACCCACAAAACCTACATTTGTGCTGATTGCTGAACCTAGACCATTCAGTGCTAATTGGATGGCGCCTATGTCTAATATTCCCCACAAATTCCGCACATTTTTTATGTTTAATTTTTTTCTAATGTTTCATTGATCCTGAGGAGGCCTTATGTCAATAGACATAACTCAAATCCAGTCCAGTTAATTGAAACATAATAGTACAGAATAAATGTCCCAGTTATAATGTCCGTACTCCGTTTTGTGCAGTAAACAAGGGGTTGAAACAAGTCATTTATGTAAGGAGCAACCTGGATTTTCGGGTGTTCACTCCTCCTGCAATTTCTTTCAATCAACACCCTAGAAGAAAATGTTGGCGCATTTCAACACACTTGATTTACTGAAAAAACTCAACTCGACACTTCGCCACCTACTGGATGAAAGAAGCAAAATGTAATTTCTGATTGCATCGAGAATTTGATACCAAAGTAGGGTCCAACAAGTTGGCCAGGGTATTCCAGTGTATTAAACCTTCAGACGAACAGCGAAGTTTGCGAGTGTTCTGAAATTTACTACGGGCTGTAAGGAATGGATGCTCGAATAGCTCCTTCAGTATGACGCTGCTCTAACACAGGTCTCTTAGGGCAAACCCCGTCCAACTTCTGCAAGTCAGCAGCTTTGTCACCTCAGTGAACGTTTTAGTCTGGGACTACAACCCCTTTAAACAAGCCGATTAATGCAGTTACTAGTGAATACACACGACTGCAGCGCACAGCTTAGGAACATCTTAAACACAAGGAACTGGTAACCGAAGCTATGCAGACCCCCAACAACAATCATAATGCTGAAGCAGAGGTCAGCATTCACCGACATCATCTTGGGTCCGTACAGCATTGATGCGGGCTACGAGACGGTTTGAGTCTCCCTTTCTCCCTGTGATTAATAAAAAAAATCAATATATATAAATGATAATCATTTGTTAAGAAAATAAAACTGGTAAATGGGAAACAAAATAATAAATGTACTATGGCTACCGCAGTACAGGAAGCAGGAAGTGGGATAAGGGAGGGGGTGGCAAATGGTGTGCACTTTCGCGGCCGCTTTGATGTTCTCAGTGGCAGCGCGGCTCACTGAGAACATCAAAGCGGCCGCAAAATGATCACGCAGGCTGCCAAATGGTGCGCGCGCCCGGTGCACATGCACTGTAGTTGGCGGCCTGAAAGCGCTAGTTTGCACTTTCAAATCCCCCGTTTACAAAAGCTCTCGCGAGAGCAGCGCTAAAGCGCTGGCTCAGGCGAGACCTAATGAATGTGTCCTTGTGCAATTTAACGGGTGGTAGTGTAGGGCGCTCCAATACCTTGGGGTTGAGTTCGCGCTACATAAACCTGCAAAAAAAATGGTACGCAGTCTGTGTGCGGCATGGAATGGAAGGAAGGGGCGAGGGTCAGCCAGAAACAATCCCGCTTCCTCCGCCCTCCTTCCCCCTGGCATAATCCAGTGTTGCTGGAAGCGCAGAGAAGCCGACGTCTCTCATACTTGCTGCAACATCTACGTACGGGAACCAATGACCGACGCTGAGGGGGTGGGTACCTGACTGATTGGCCTCCCAGGGCAATACTAGAAATGTTTACTTAGAACAGAGGGGCGGGGCCTGAGACCTGAGCCCATCTTCATCACCCGCCATGCCCGGACAAGTTCCCACTCTGTCGGGTGACAAACAGTGCTCGAATTGTAAAAAACATAAGTGAACAAATATGTACAGGAGCCACACTCGGGTGTAGTTTCCATCAAGAAGCAACAGAAGGTAGGAAAACAGCGAGCAAAAGAGAAATCGAACACGAGACTGCAAGAGAGAAACAAAGAGACAGGAGGCGTGGAGTTCTGTAAAAGACCAGCGGTTGAATCAAGACTTTTCTTGAGTTTGACATCACTAATTTGTGTGGTTTGCGCTGTGTACATTTTTTGCGGGATTGCTACTAGACGTTATAATAGGAAGAAACATGAATAGCAAAAAAAAAGCAATTTTCTTTGGCTAACCTTTGGGACAAAATCGAAAGTAATTCTTAACCTTAATCATGGAACTGAGGGGCTGATTACGATGGCGGGCGGACTTGGTCCGCACGCAGTGGCGGTGCGTCCATTGGGGCGCAGGGGCGGAGCCCCACTTAACGCGCGGTGTGCTTGGAAATTGTAGCGGCCGCCGGCCGGGAGTCACTCGGGACATGAAGGGGGTGGGCCGGGGGGCAAGCACTAGAGGTTGAGTGACAGTCGTGTTCAGTTGCAAGTTGCAACTTTCAGTTTTCTACAGCGGCTCGCAATTTATTTGCGCATGCTCGAGTTTGGATCCCGGAAAACACGAGCATGCGCATTCCCGCACTGTCTGCCAGCCAGCTATGTGCTGAGAGGGAGGGGGCCGAGGGGCCGAGGGTTGCCTCATGCAGCAGCCCCGTCTCTCGCCCAGGGCGAGCTCTATCCGTGCTCTTTAGCCAATCCAGGGCAGGCGCTGCTAATGCAGCGTCTCTGGATTGGCTGAGAGCCAGACAGCCTACGAAGAAACTGACTGCATTGGGTGCCGGCGTGCCGCGCAACTATGGCCAATCACTGATCACTATGTCTGAACACAGTGACAGTGATTGGCCATGAGGTGCGCAGTGCACTCTCTGCAGTCCGTCGCGTGTCGCGTGACTGCATACACGACACACCTCGTGGCGGCAGTGTACAATCTGCAGCAGCATACAGTGTGTCCCGGTCCGGACCCGTCGTCGTGTCGTGTGAGTGACTGAGACTTCATTCATTAGCTTATTTATGTATTTATACCGAATGTTGGATCGTGTCTGTCGATCATATTCATACATTCGTGATTTCGTGTATGCAGCTACTCTTTCATTCATGTACTTTATTCATCTTTTACATGCGTCTGTATATATGTATTTAGTTATCACAGTTGTTGGCTAGATCCGACAATCACAGTGACTGATTCGTTACTTGAGCTGTTAAGGCGCCTTGATGCCTTGATAACATGCTCAGGTTCCAGAATGGCATAATGTTCCAAAAAATATGACCCATCCCCTCCCCTGCCCCCGACCTCCACAGACGCCTCGATGTAAAAGTTACCGTCAGTGCTTCGAAGCTTTTCCAGAGTGCAGTAAGAGCCATTAAACTACTACAGAGCAGTGCGTGAGGAAAATGAACGCTCTCTACAAATCGCATGTCGACTTCCTCAAAGCTCCCCACATAGGGCAGTTCGTTATCATTTTCATCATTAATCAGTAATATTGTTGGCATTATTATTAATAATTAATATCACTAGCGTGTTTTTTTAGAACTATTAGTCGTATGATAGAGTAATAATATCTTAGCCGCCAACCCCGCTTAACTACCACAGGGGTGAGTGAGTACGTATGTTTGCTGGCATGGCGCTTAATTGCGAGCGTGTCCAGCCTCGAAGCGCTGCGCCGGAAGTAGATGCCAAGCCTGTCCGTGCGTTCTCCTGCTGCCTCGAGCTCCCCGCTTCAGGCGGGAGACTGGCACGGGCTCCTCGCCAAGTCGCCAGACATTGCTGGCCACCACGGTCCACCGAGAGGAGCCGGGAAGTGTGAACACGGCCCGCTGCCCGGGCAGAGAATTCAGGACCCCACATGGAAGGGGGTTTTTACTGAGGGGAAGAAACCACAGAGGGGTGGATGCACCTCGTCGAGTGGGACCGCCCGCCAGACATGCGGCGGTCTAACCACTGAGACTAGGATGCGCCCGCCATATTGGCAGGCGCATCCTCGGCTTTTAACATTGCGGGCGGTGCTGCTGGCTGCAGCACCGTCCACAATGTTAAAAATGCTTGCACTGCATTTCCCTGCACTACGTGGCAGGCACCACGCGGTGCCTACCACTTGGTGCATGGAAATGCAGGGCTACCATGGGTACCCCCAGTGCACCAACACCCCCCCCACCAAACAAGGGGGGCCCGCAAGGGGCCCCCAAACCCAATCCCTGGCTGCCTTTCCATGGCGGCCATGGAAAGGCATTTTTAAACCCACATCCTAATTTGGTGGACGGTGCCTGCTAGGCACCGCCATCATATTAGTGGCCCTGCTCCGTCCGCCAGGCAATCGGTGCAATTGCCTTTGGCGGTGAAGCGGCAGACGGACTTTGCGTCCGTCGCGGTACCCACCGCCATCCTAATTTGGCGGTGGGTAAATCACTATGTGATGGCGGAAGTGTTTGTGTCTGCGATAGAAAGAGAACTACATAATGCACCATAAAATAGTAATTTAACACAGAGCAATGATAAACCAGGACTCCTGAATACAAACACTATCACTAAGTACTCACAAACACAGGAACAATCCTGAAAGAGAAGATACAATAGCAAATACAATGCAGCTATAAAAGGTTGGAATGGTCCAACCAACGACTGCCAGCATCTTCTGATGGTCAATTTTAGCCTTATCTTTGATGTGAATATTTATTGTTGTGGAGCGCTCTGATACCTTCGGGTCTAGCTAGCGCTATATAAAACTCTCAACTAAATAAATTAGAATGATCACTGCCATTCTCTAAATCGGACCCTTACTCTGCCCATGTGGCTTTTTTATTTATCCAGTATCCCAGATACCAGCAGTCATCCTGGCAGGAGGGTGAGGGGAATCTGAACTCAAGATGCCACCCATAGAGGTTGCATTTTCCAAGAACCATCACTATACTTCAGGAGTGAACATGCCCTGAACCGTACTATCTTAAACCCAAATTCCATTCCCTAAGACAGAGTAGTAACTGCTCTCTGCCTAGCAGACATGTATGAACTGTGTATTTTCCTGCCCATTTAGGAGGGAAAAATCTAGGAAGTTGGCTGCTGCCTCCATAGCCCCTTTCCCCTGGCCTTTTCTGCCTCCCCCAGCATTCATATGAGTTTGAGCCCCCAGGTTAGGAGCCCCCTCTAGAAAGCACCAGTGGCGGCTCCTCCGTTTGAACAGAGGAGAGTCGCCCCACTTAATTGACCCAGAAATGCCCTAGAGACAAAAACAATATGGTAATGAAGTAAATTCATTACCATTTTATTTCCTTCAACCCGTCCTGAACTAAGGGTCAGGAAGGGGCGGGGCCTGCTGAGTGGCAGCAATGGTAGGCTGCCTGACTGTGCACTATTTTATAGTGTGCCTGTCCCTTTGGCTGTCATGCACACTATAAACCTCTCAACCCAGCTGTCTTAGTCAGCCGGGTTGAGAGCCTACACATGCCTCCAGTTTCCCCAGGAGCGGCGAGTGGGGCTGCTCCCTCCAATCCTGGCTCTGCTCTCATGCAGCGCCAGGATTGGTTCAGCCCCGCTGCACATGACTTCAGGAGAAGAAGACGACAGAGCGAGGAGGAAGTGTCTCCGGAAAGCATGGTAAGTTCCTTGTTATTTATTTCTTTTGTGTATTTAACTGTATTTCAGTATTTTTTTTATGTATTCACCTTTTTTCATGCCCTTCCATTTACCGTACTTTCCAGCCGCCACAGGAAAGCAAGCCTCACTTAAGCAAAGAGTAGATCTCCACCCTGTGCTCATGGAATTGCACTCTTTCAGTGAGTGCCAGCACCTGCCTTTGCAGTGTGGTCGCACTTGGATGTAGTTCATTCGCTGCCTGCTGAACACAATCCGACAATGTCCTCTGGTCATCTTGCAATAGCCCATGTCATTCACTACTGTGCTCATCTTAGCTTCCAGCGCCTCCATTATGGCATTGGTCGCATTGAGAACCTTGTCTAGTTTTCCTGGTTGCACAGAGCTCAGCTATCCTCTTTCGTCCACCCGACTGAGACTGTCCTTTCCTGTTGTGCCTTTTCATGGCCCTATTTCTTGGGATTTGGCTCCATGACACCTGCTTCTAGTTTGGGTGCCCTATATTTACCCACTGCTTCCCTTGTGTAATATGATTTACTAATTGTGTTGTATCCTATGTTCTCCCAATTGTTAACAGCCTGAGACCATGCTTGTCACTGCCCTAAGGGGAGCTGGTTACCACTACCTGCCTCCCTTAAGGTGGGGCTTGTATCACCACAGTCCAGCACCTCGATTTCTGACAATGAGTCGAGGCGGACTTCTCACAGCTCCTTTCACCCTGTTACACAAAGTTGTTTTATGGGAACTTCAATATACATTTGAAACCCAGTTGCCATTTTTTTGTGGTTGTAGCACTGTTTGGGTAGTCCACATGGACAAAGCATATATGTTAAGATAAGGGAGCTGATGCCTTGCGCTGGCTCCCAGAACTGTTAGGATATTGATCATTTGTGATGCTGGTGAAGAGTTCAAAAGGGGCTGGTGTTGTACTCCTCCCACCTGTAAGAAGTGTCCTGCTCTATGCAGTTTGACAGGTGCCTCCAACCTCATTAAGGGACAAAGGCACTCTGCTCCTCCATCAGTCCATTCCATTGCACCACCGCTTATTCCAGTCTGGGTCTGGACACATACAGGCGGGTTCCAGTGGCTGTCTCCTCAGTGTTAAATGCCGGGTAAGTCCATGTTTCACCACCTGTCTCCAACCCACCTCCCACAGCACCAGCCTAACCGCTGATCAATTAGTGCCTCACCACACTGATGTTAGCTCTTTCTGGCTTTTGTCGTGCTCAGAGTCGACTTCCCTGTTTCTGCAAATTATCTCAGCAATAGTTACTACTGACCAACAGCACAGGGCCCGCGACCTGGGCTTCAGATCAGGAGGCCAGCCAACAAGCCGTTATAGTCATTCTAGGATCAAGTGATGCAGGCCAGTCCTTCTCACCCAGACAGAGGGAAGACCTGGGCTTCAGATCAGGAGGCCAGCCAACAAGCCGTTATAGTCATTTTAGGATCAAGTGATGCAGGTCCAGTCCTTCTCACCCAGGCAGAGGGCAGCAGGTCTGCACAGCAGGGCAGCAGTTCCTTCAGGGCAGTAGTCCAGCAGTGGCAGTCCTTTAAGCAGTACAGCACTTCTTCTTCCAGGCAGAGTATCCACTGGTCCAGAAGTATAGATTGTGTCCAACTTTTTTATCTGGAAGTTGGGGGAAGCTTCTAGAAATCCCCTTTGAAGTCTGAAGGCATCCTGCCTTCCCTGCCCAGGCTCCAGACTAACTACAGGGGACATGAAGCCCTTCGTGTGGAGGTAGAACAAAGCCCATTCAGCTGTAAGTGGGGCTGGACCCAGCTCCTTCCATCCATCCTACCAGTGATGGCTCATCCTGGCATACCTAAGCTTCGTATTGAGTGTGGCTGTCTAGGAGGAATACACAAAGTCCAGCTGTCAACCACACCCCGTCATGTGCCCCAGGACCAGACTACAGACACTAAATGGCTAAGGCAGCAAAATGCCAACTTTCTAAAAGTATGCAACTAAAACAAGTACCTTACCTGAATCAATTTAAAATGACTATTTCCTCATACGACCAGACGTTTTATTTGCATTATCACATTGATTAATCAACAATAGTTAGTCATCATCTTATACATTACTTTTTGTACCAAAGAAAACTTTTACATATCATACACACCATATCAAAATATGATTAGACATTTAAAATACAAGTTTGACCCACAAAACCTACATTTGTGCTGATTGCTGAACCTAGACCATTCAGTGCTAATTGGATGGCGCCTATGTCTAATATTCCCCACAAATTCCGCACATTTTTTATGTTTAATTTTTTTCTAATGTTTCATTGATCCTGAGGAGGCCTTATGTCAATAGACATAACTCAAATCCAGTCCAGTTAATTGAAACATAATAGTACAGAATAAATGTCCCAGTTATAATGTCCGTACTCCGTTTTGTGCAGTAAACAAGGGGTTGAAACAAGTCATTTATGTAAGGAGCAACCTGGATTTTCGGGTGTTCACTCCTCCTGCAATTTCTTTCAATCAACACCCTAGAAGAAAATGTTGGCGCATTTCAACACACTTGATTTACTGAAAAAACTCAACTCGACACTTCGCCACCTACTGGATGAAAGAAGCAAAATGTAATTTCTGATTGCATCGAGAATTTGATACCAAAGTAGGGTCCAACAAGTTGGCCAGGGTATTCCAGTGTATTAAACCTTCAGACGAACAGCGAAGTTTGCGAGTGTTCTGAAATTTACTACGGGCTGTAAGGAATGGATGCTCGAATAGCTCCTTCAGTATGACGCTGCTCTAACACAGGTCTCTTAGGGCAAACCCCGTCCAACTTCTGCAAGTCAGCAGCTTTGTCACCTCAGTGAACGTTTTAGTCTGGGACTACAACCCCTTTAAACAAGCCGATTAATGCAGTTACTAGTGAATACACACGACTGCAGCGCACAGCTTAGGAACATCTTAAACACAAGGAACTGGTAACCGAAGCTATGCAGACCCCCAACAACAATCATAATGCTGAAGCAGAGGTCAGCATTCACCGACATCATCTTGGGTCCGTACAGCATTGATGCGGGCTACGAGACGGTTTGAGTCTCCCTTTCTCCCTGTGATTAATAAAAAAAATCAATATATATAAATGATAATCATTTGTTAAGAAAATAAAACTGGTAAATGGGAAACAAAATAATAAATGTACTATGGCTACCGCAGTACAGGAAGCAGGAAGTGGGATAAGGGAGGGGGTGGCAAATGGTGTGCACTTTCGCGGCCGCTTTGATGTTCTCAGTGGCAGCGCGGCTCACTGAGAACATCAAAGCGGCCGCAAAATGATCACGCAGGCTGCCAAATGGTGCGCGCGCCCGGTGCACATGCACTGTAGTTGGCGGCCTGAAAGCGCTAGTTTGCACTTTCAAATCCCCCGTTTACAAAAGCTCTCGCGAGAGCAGCGCTAAAGCGCTGGCTCAGGCGAGACCTAATGAATGTGTCCTTGTGCAATTTAACGGGTGGTAGTGTAGGGCGCTCCAATACCTTGGGGTTGAGTTCGCGCTACATAAACCTGCAAAAAAAATGGTACGCAGTCTGTGTGCGGCATGGAATGGAAGGAAGGGGCGAGGGTCAGCCAGAAACAATCCCGCTTCCTCCGCCCTCCTTCCCCCTGGCATAATCCAGTGTTGCTGGAAGCGCAGAGAAGCCGACGTCTCTCATACTTGCTGCAACATCTACGTACGGGAACCAATGACCGACGCTGAGGGGGTGGGTACCTGACTGATTGGCCTCCCAGGGCAATACTAGAAATGTTTACTTAGAACAGAGGGGCGGGGCCTGAGACCTGAGCCCATCTTCATCACCCGCCATGCCCGGACAAGTTCCCACTCTGTCGGGTGACAAACAGTGCTCGAATTGTAAAAAACATAAGTGAACAAATATGTACAGGAGCCACACTCGGGTGTAGTTTCCATCAAGAAGCAACAGAAGGTAGGAAAACAGCGAGCAAAAGAGAAATCGAACACGAGACTGCAAGAGAGAAACAAAGAGACAGGAGGCGTGGAGTTCTGTAAAAGACCAGCGGTTGAATCAAGACTTTTCTTGAGTTTGACATCACTAATTTGTGTGGTTTGCGCTGTGTACATTTTTTGCGGGATTGCTACTAGACGTTATAATAGGAAGAAACATGAATAGCAAAAAAAAAGCAATTTTCTTTGGCTAACCTTTGGGACAAAATCGAAAGTAATTCTTAACCTTAATCATGGAACTGAGGGGCTGATTACGATGGCGGGCGGACTTGGTCCGCACGCAGTGGCGGTGCGTCCATTGGGGCGCAGGGGCGGAGCCCCACTTAACGCGCGGTGTGCTTGGAAATTGTAGCGGCCGCCGGCCGGGAGTCACTCGGGACATGAAGGGGGTGGGCCGGGGGGCAAGCACTAGAGGTTGAGTGACAGTCGTGTTCAGTTGCAAGTTGCAACTTTCAGTTTTCTACAGCGGCTCGCAATTTATTTGCGCATGCTCGAGTTTGGATCCCGGAAAACACGAGCATGCGCATTCCCGCACTGTCTGCCAGCCAGCTATGTGCTGAGAGGGAGGGGGCCGAGGGGCCGAGGGTTGCCTCATGCAGCAGCCCCGTCTCTCGCCCAGGGCGAGCTCTATCCGTGCTCTTTAGCCAATCCAGGGCAGGCGCTGCTAATGCAGCGTCTCTGGATTGGCTGAGAGCCAGACAGCCTACGAAGAAACTGACTGCATTGGGTGCCGGCGTGCCGCGCAACTATGGCCAATCACTGATCACTATGTCTGAACACAGTGACAGTGATTGGCCATGAGGTGCGCAGTGCACTCTCTGCAGTCCGTCGCGTGTCGCGTGACTGCATACACGACACACCTCGTGGCGGCAGTGTACAATCTGCAGCAGCATACAGTGTGTCCCGGTCCGGACCCGTCGTCGTGTCGTGTGAGTGACTGAGACTTCATTCATTAGCTTATTTATGTATTTATACCGAATGTTGGATCGTGTCTGTCGATCATATTCATACATTCGTGATTTCGTGTATGCAGCTACTCTTTCATTCATGTACTTTATTCATCTTTTACATGCGTCTGTATATATGTATTTAGTTATCACAGTTGTTGGCTAGATCCGACAATCACAGTGACTGATTCGTTACTTGAGCTGTTAAGGCGCCTTGATGCCTTGATAACATGCTCAGGTTCCAGAATGGCATAATGTTCCAAAAAATATGACCCATCCCCTCCCCTGCCCCCGACCTCCACAGACGCCTCGATGTAAAAGTTACCGTCAGTGCTTCGAAGCTTTTCCAGAGTGCAGTAAGAGCCATTAAACTACTACAGAGCAGTGCGTGAGGAAAATGAACGCTCTCTACAAATCGCATGTCGACTTCCTCAAAGCTCCCCACATAGGGCAGTTCGTTATCATTTTCATCATTAATCAGTAATATTGTTGGCATTATTATTAATAATTAATATCACTAGCGTGTTTTTTTAGAACTATTAGTCGTATGATAGAGTAATAATATCTTAGCCGCCAACCCCGCTTAACTACCACAGGGGTGAGTGAGTACGTATGTTTGCTGGCATGGCGCTTAATTGCGAGCGTGTCCAGCCTCGAAGCGCTGCGCCGGAAGTAGATGCCAAGCCTGTCCGTGCGTTCTCCTGCTGCCTCGAGCTCCCCGCTTCAGGCGGGAGACTGGCACGGGCTCCTCGCCAAGTCGCCAGACATTGCTGGCCACCACGGTCCACCGAGAGGAGCCGGGAAGTGTGAACACGGCCCGCTGCCCGGGCAGAGAATTCAGGACCCCACATGGAAGGGGGTTTTTACTGAGGGGAAGAAACCACAGAGGGGTGGATGCACCTCGTCGAGTCGACTCCTCCGAACGAACTCTCGTGTCATCTCACTGCAACACTGATCGAGGGCTCCCGGCTCAGCGCGAGGTCAGGTCAGATTAAGAGTTCCAGAATTTGAAATTGAATTTGCCTGTCTGTGTCTTGCTTGATATAAATATATGCCCCGTAACCAGCCGTGGCATAAAGGTTCAAACCAGCTCTACCAAATAGGAGGCGGCAGCTAAAATGAGGTTGTGGGTCATTGCATCCTGAAAACCCCAATTCCTGTAAAATGTTATCTTAATCCTCCGCCTTAAAATACACCCAGGTTGCTTGCGCAAAGGTGCTTTTCAATTGTATCCAGTTTTACCCGATGTGCTGTCAATGGCGCATTTGCCAGCCGGTTCCGAAGCATTCTTTGATAAAGAGACCTGGCACCCTCACTGTCTATAAAGCTTATCCAGTTCAATGTTACTTTTATAGCGTGCTCTAATATGCCACTGATTTGTCCAAGTAATCGTTCGTAGAGACCCCTCCAATTACCCTCTGGAGTTGATTTTACATTTCATCTCGTTTTCATGAGTTCTACTGAGCCAGCGGAGTACATTTTTGTCTTTTCTTGACACTTGTGGGAGCTGATGTCTTTTCAGGGGCTGCCATCGCCTAAACTAAAAAAGGTGCACGACGCTATTAAGTTTTAAGCAAAGATATCAGAACAACGTGCCCTAAAATGCTCCATTTCCCACTATATTTCTCCCAATAATCCTCTCATAGAGCCCCCATTTCTCCTTGTGAATTTGCTCCTGCAGCTCATGCATACACGTCCACTTCCTCAGCCAAACCGCATTCTGTCACAGCCCTATCAGTTAGAAATCCGTGGGTGAGCCCTGCCGTCAGGGTGGGCCTGGGCTCTGTCAGGAGGGGTCAGAGGGTCAGTCCATGGTGTCTGAGGGCAGTAGAGGACCTGAGAGCATCCTGAGGGGTTCTCATGATGGAGACTGCTGGTGCCTGAACACCGTCTGAAGCATGCCTCATCTTGTCTCTGAACTGGGGGAGGGTCGGGCAGGAGGGTTTGAGGCTAGCTAGCTATGGATGGCTGAGTTATACTTTGGGACATCACAGGGTAGGTGGAGAAACTATGAGGGCAGGATTAGTGTCTGTGAGCACTTGCTGAGGAAATGTTAAAGTCACATAAAGCCCTTGAATGCAAGCTACGAGTAGCTGGGGGCCTAGAGTAAGTCTGGGGGCTCCTCAGTGGCCAGGCTGCATCACTACTACCCACGATGTAACGGGTTTGTGTGGGATATAGGTTCACTTGTGCTGTTTGAGAGAAAGCTTGAAGGGGGAGGGGGCGTTTGTGTGCGCATGTATGTGTCTGTGTGTCTGTTGCTTGTCCTGAACACGCAATTGAATACAGTTTACATCTAACGTTTGGGGAAGTTCCTCAAGTAATACTGTGCATTGGTTGGACAACATAAACGTTGTACTGGTGCAAGACTGATTCTGAGCACCCCTCAGGATATGGTGACCTATAATCCTGGTAGCTAACAGTGCACCATCTGCACCTCTAACCTACAGGGTAGCAAATGTGTGTGTAACCTCAGAACATGACAACCATGATCTCTAAGGCAATTGTGGTAACAAATCTATGGAAAAGTCACTTGGAGAGACAGTGGCTTTACTTAAAATTGTCATAACCACTCCTATGACAACAGTCGAGGCAGAACGATGTTTTTCAGCCTTAAAGCGGATTAAGACATTCCTGAGAAACACCATGCTTGAGGAAAGACTCAATGCTTTGGCAATGCTCTCTGTAGAGAGCAAGCTAGTTCAGAAAATCCCGGACTTTAACACTAAAGTTATTGAAAAGTTTGCTGCTCTTAAAGAGAGACGTGCTGATTTCATTTACAAAAAGTAAACAATTTTGAATGCTGCTACTTTGCAACCAGTTTAGTTTGTTAAATAAAAAACATCTGTGAGTGAGGTACTCAGAAATGCATTGTATCTCAAAGTCTGTTATGAAGCTCTGTGGTTATACTGAATAAGCAGCTAACTATGTTATGACATCTCTTTATTAATGTTATAACTGCACTTTCACAATTGCTTTATTAACCTTCCTGCTTTCTCAAATTTGCTTGAAAATGCACCATTTCTCTTCTCTTTTTCAAAATTTTCTCGGGGGCAGAACCCCCCCGAACCCTCCTTATAGGGGTTCGGGCTCGCTCGCTAGGCTCGTTCGCAACGGTGAAGTATACCAATCATTTTACGGCTCACCACATTAAAATGTCACCAGCCGCCCCTGTCCGCACGCCATGGTAGCAGTTTTTGGGACCGCCCGCCAGACATGCGGCGGTCCCACCACTGAGACTAGGATGCGCCCGCCATATTGGCAGGCGCATCCTCGGCTTTTAACATTGCGGGCGGTGCTGCTGGCTGCAGCACCGTCCACAATGTTAAAAATGCTTGCACTGCATTTCCCTGCACTACGTGGCAGGCACCACGCGGTGCCTACCACTTGGTGCATGGAAATGCAGGGCTACCATGGGTACCCCCAGTGCACCAACACCCCCCCCACCAAACAAGGGGGGCCCGCAAGGGGCCCCCAAACCCAATCCCTGGCTGCCTTTCCATGGCGGCCATGGAAAGGCATTTTTAAACCCACATCCTAATTTGGTGGACGGTGCCTGCTAGGCACCGCCATCATATTAGTGGCCCTGCTCCGTCCGCCAGGCAATCGGTGCAATTGCCTTTGGCGGTGAAGCGGCAGACGGACTTTGCGTCCGTCGCGGTACCCACCGCCATCCTAATTTGGCGGTGGGTAAATCACTATGTGATGGCGGAAGTGTTTGTGTCTGCGATAGAAAGAGAACTACATAATGCACCATAAAATAGTAATTTAACACAGAGCAATGATAAACCAGGACTCCTGAATACAAACACTATCACTAAGTACTCACAAACACAGGAACAATCCTGAAAGAGAAGATACAATAGCAAATACAATGCAGCTATAAAAGGTTGGAATGGTCCAACCAACGACTGCCAGCATCTTCTGATGGTCAATTTTAGCCTTATCTTTGATGTGAATATTTATTGTTGTGGAGCGCTCTGATACCTTCGGGTCTAGCTAGCGCTATATAAAACTCTCAAATAAATAAATTAGAATGATCACTGCCATTCTCTAAATCGGACCCTTACTCTGCCCATGTGGCTTTTTTATTTATCCAGTATCCCAGATACCAGCAGTCATCCTGGCAGGAGGGTGAGGGGAATCTGAACTCAAGATGCCACCCATAGAGGTTGCATTTTCCAAGAACCATCACTATACTTCAGGAGTGAACATGCCCTGAACCGTACTATCTTAAACCCAAATTCCATTCCCTAAGACAGAGTAGTAACTGCTCTCTGCCTAGCAGACATGTATGAACTGTGTATTTTCCTGCCCATTTAGGAGGGAAAAATCTAGGAAGTTGGCTGCTGCCTCCATAGCCCCTTTCCCCTGGCCTTTTCTGCCTCCCCCAGCATTCATATGAGTTTGAGCCCCCAGGTTAGGAGCCCCCTCTAGAAAGCACCAGTGGCGGCTCCTCCGTTTGAACAGAGGAGAGTCGCCCCACTTAATTGACCCAGAAATGCCCTAGAGACAAAAACAATATGGTAATGAAGTAAATTCATTACCATTTTATTTCCTTCAACCCGTCCTGAACTAAGGGTCAGGAAGGGGCGGGGCCTGCTGAGTGGCAGCAATGGTAGGCTGCCTGACTGTGCACTATTTTATAGTGTGCCTGTCCCTTTGGCTGTCATGCACACTATAAACCTCTCAACCCAGCTGTCTTAGTCAGCCGGGTTGAGAGCCTACACATGCCTCCAGTTTCCCCAGGAGCGGCGAGTGGGGCTGCTCCCTCCAATCCTGGCTCTGCTCTCATGCAGCGCCAGGATTGTTTCAGCCCCGCTGCACATGACTTCAGGAGAAGAAGACGACAGAGCGAGGAGGAAGTGTCTCCGGAAAGCATGGTAAGTTCCTTGTTATTTATTTCTTTTGTGTATTTAACTGTATTTCAGTATTTTTTTTATGTATTCACCTTTTTTCATGCCCTTCCATTTACCGTACTTTCCAGCCGCCACAGGAAAGCAAGCCTCACTTAAGCAAAGAGTAGATCTCCACCCTGTGCTCATGGAATTGCACTCTTTCAGTGAGTGCCAGCACCTGCCTTTGCAGTGTGGTCGCACTTGGATGTAGTTCATTCGCTGCCTGCTGAACACAATCCGACAATGTCCTCTGGTCATCTTGCAATAGCCCATGTCATTCACTACTGTGCTCATCTTAGCTTCCAGCGCCTCCATTATGGCATTGGTCGCATTGAGAACCTTGTCTAGTTTTCCTGGTTGCACAGAGCTCAGCTATCCTCTTTCGTCCACCCGACTGAGACTGTCCTTTCCTGTTGTGCCTTTTCATGGCCCTATTTCTTGGGATTTGGCTCCATGACACCTGCTTCTAGTTTGGGTGCCCTATATTTACCCACTGCTTCCCTTGTGTAATATGATTTACTAATTGTGTTGTATCCTATGTTCTCCCAATTGTTAACAGCCTGAGACCATGCTTGTCACTGCCCTAAGGGGAGCTGGTTACCACTACCTGCCTCCCTTAAGGTGGGGCTTGTATCACCACAGTCCAGCACCTCGATTTCTGACAATGAGTCGAGGCGGACTTCTCACAGCTCCTTTCACCCTGTTACACAAAGTTGTTTTATGGGAACTTCAATATACATTTGAAACCCAGTTGCCATTTTTTTGTGGTTGTAGCACTGTTTGGGTAGTCCACATGGACAAAGCATATATGTTAAGATAAGGGAGCTGATGCCTTGCGCTGGCTCCCAGAACTGTTAGGATATTGATCATTTGTGATGCTGGTGAAGAGTTCAAAAGGGGCTGGTGTTGTACTCCTCCCACCTGTAAGAAGTGTCCTGCTCTATGCAGTTTGACAGGTGCCTCCAACCTCATTAAGGGACAAAGGCACTCTGCTCCTCCATCAGTCCATTCCATTGCACCACCGCTTATTCCAGTCTGGGTCTGGACACATACAGGCGGGTTCCAGTGGCTGTCTCCTCAGTGTTAAATGCCGGGTAAGTCCATGTTTCACCACCTGTCTCCAACCCACCTCCCACAGCACCAGCCTAACCGCTGATCAATTAGTGCCTCACCACACTGATGTTAGCTCTTTCTGGCTTTTGTCGTGCTCAGAGTCGACTTCCCTGTTTCTGCAAATTATCTCAGCAATAGTTACTACTGACCAACAGCACAGGGCCCGCGACTCACTGCGTTCCACGATGCAACATTTCTTCAACCTTAGGCCTCTACTGATACTGCCATTTGGAGAACATCTTCTTTGCTTTGCCCAATTTATTTTTCATCGTGCCTATGGCTACTGTTGTTCACTGGAGGGGCCAGGTATGCCAGCACACTTGTACCTTCAATTAAGGGTCTCAGATTCAAGATATAATGGGGAGTTGGGCTAGGTGGCAGGGAGCTCATGATAGTGTGCAGTGTTGCACTCCATGAGCTGCCAGCAATGTCCCTGCTGTAGCTGTGAAGTTAAAACTAGACAGTTGTGTGGAGTTGATCACTTAAAATGTGGATAACTTGTGGTATGTGAGATCAAGAGATTCCTGACCAGCAGCTCCTCACTGAATATAAAGGTTTCAGACCAAATTATAACAAGTGGAATGGGTATAAGCCCACAGGTTTCTCTGGATTGTGCTAACTCACAAGCCAACCGGGTGCCCGCTCACTGCCTGAGTCACAGAGTCAACAAAGAATAAAATAACATGGACGATGCGTGCTTGCCTGGCAGCTCACTTGCAGCACTAGTTTCTCAGTCCAGCACTCCTCTGTGCTCTGGTAATGTTATGCAGATTTGTAGAGCGCACTAGCACCCGGGAGGGTATCCTGGCACTGAGCAGGTGTGAGTCTAGCCATACCTAGAACCTAGTGGGACTATACCAAAAGCCAGGCCTTCAGCTTCTTGCGGAATTCAAGAAGTGAGGAGGAGGTCCTTATGTGTAGAGGCAGGCCGCTTCATGATTATTTACGATGTAGAGGTGGAGAGGTGTGGTGCAGCGGCCGGTGCAGCGGCCAGGGCAGCTGACTTCAGAGCACAGGGTTCACGGTTCGATCACCAGCTCCGGCGGCAGCTCAGCTCAGCACCATGTGACTCTGGGCAATAGCTCACTTAATTTCCACGACGGCCCCCAGCACCTTGAGACCCGTAAGGGTGACTAGTTCCTGCTTTACAAATACGGATTTTATGTAGGATAAGGCTCGACAGCCAGATCTGGTTTTCCCTATGTGTGGGATTTGTGCAAGTAGGAGTCCGGATGAGCGAGGTGTCTGAAAGGTTAATGAAAGCAGATGCGATTGTGGAATTATGCTGGGCCACTGTAATGACTTGAAAGTGTGGGAGATGAGTTGGAATTGTGCTCGTTTGTGAATGGGGAGCCAGTGGAGCTCTCCCAGGTGAGGTGAGATGTAAGTGTGGCGTGGGAGGTTGAGAGTTGTTCTGGCTGCGGAGTTCTGAATGGTCTGCAGCCTTCTGCTGAGTTTTTGGTGTTCCCCTAGTCCAGCTTGCTTGTGATCAGGGCATGCGCGACAGTTTTTCCAGGTGCTAATTTGGGAGCCATTTGAAAATCTTCCTCGGAATCTTCTGATTTACTTCAGACTTATGACTTATTTACTTATGACGCCCCCAGAGCGACCGCGCCGATTGTGCGCCGAAGGCATGCCAAAGGCAAGCCCGTCTGCACCAGTGCGCGCCTGGACCGCGCCCAGCGCCAGGACCCCTGGCCCCCGTGAACGCCAGCCAACACGACGGACTTACGACCCCACCACCCTCAACGCACTCAACGCCGGCCGGAACCCCACCTGCTACCGTGCCACCCCGAGACGCACCCACGGACCCTTCACCTGCCAAGACTGCATATTCACCTGCCTCCGGACCTGCACCGCTCCCGCCAAGCCAGACACCAGCAACACCCACCTCAAGTGCATCCTGCTCAACACCCGCTCCGTCCACAGGCATGCCGTCGAACTCTGGAACCTGCTCGACGCAACAGCACCAGACGTCGCCTTCCTCACTGAAACCTGGATGAACGCCTCCTCAGCGCCCGACATCGCCATAGCCATCCCGGACGGATACAAGATCACCCGGAGGGACCGCGTCAACCAGACGGGAGGAGGCATCGCCATCATACACAAGAACACCATCCGCATCTCGACCAACTCCGACGAAACCTTCACTGCCGCCGAACACTTCCACTTCCAGATACACACCGACCCCAAGACCACCCTCAGAGGCACCCTCATCTACAGACCCCCGGGACCATGCACACAATTCAGCGAAGACATCGCAGACTTCATCAGCCCGCACGCCCTTCCCTCCGTTGACTACATCCTCCTAGGGGACCTCAACTTCCACCTGGAGAATAACAATGACAGAAACACCACCACCCTACTGGCCAACCTTGCCAACCTCGGACTCAAGCAACTGGTGAACACCCCCACCCACTACGCCGGCCACACGCTTGACCCCGTCTTCTCATCCAGCAAGCACATCTCCTTCAGCCACTCCACCGGACTCCACTGGACCGACCACAGCTGCATCCACTTCAGCTTCAGAAGAACCACGACCCACCACCACCCGCAACGGAGCTGGAGCAAGATCACCGCCGTGCAGCTCACCGCCTCCCTCAGCCAGAACCCTCCCACCAGCACAACAGACCCCAACGAAGCAGCCAGCAACCTCACCAAGTGGCTGACCGCCTGCGCCGATGACCTCGCACCACTAAAGAATTCTCCCAACAAACCCGGCAGCAAAAAAAAACCCTGGTTCACCGACTAACTCAAGGACTCCAATAAGAACTGCCGCACCCTCGAGAAAGCCTGGCGGCTCGACCAGACCACAGACAACAGGACCGCCCTCAAGCACGCCACCCGCAAACACCATCAGCTGATCCGCGCCACCAAGAAGACAGCACTCAAAGAAAGACTGGACAACAACGCCCACGACAGCAAGGAACTCTTCAGCATCGTCAAAGAGTTCTCCAACCCAAGCGCCGGAAACGACATCACTCCCTCGCAAGACCACTGAAACTCACTCGCCTCGTTCTTCCACCGCAAGATCGCTGACATACACAACAGCTTCGACGCACAGACCACGCACCCTACCATCGAACCAACGCCCGCCACCACCACCCTTTGCAACTGGACCCCTATCAGCACCGAAGACACCACCCGCACGATGAACACCATCCACTCCGGATCCCCCACCGACCCCTGCCCCCACCACGTCTTCAACAAGGCCGACGCCATCATCGCACCCCATCTCTGGGACATCATCAACACCTCCTTCCACACCGCCACCTTCCCGGAGAGCTGGAAGCACGCCGAGCTTAGCGCCCTCCTGAAGAAACCAACGGCAGACCCCACCGACCTCAAGAACTACCGTCCCATCTCGCTCCTTCCTTTTCCTGCCAAAGTCTTCGAGAAGACCGTCAACAGACAGCTCGCCGCCTTCCTCGAGACGAACGGATCCCTCGACCCCTCGCAGTCTGAGTTTCGGGCCAACCACAGCACCGAGACCGCCCTGATCGCAGCCACCGACGACATCAGATCCCTGATCGACAACGGGGAAACAGCGGCCCTCATCCTCCTGGACCTTTCTGTTGCGTTCGACACTGTCTGCCACCGCACCCTAGTGCAGCGCCTCAGCAACATCGGAATCCAAGAGAAGGCACTGGAGTGGATCATCTCGTTCCTCGCCGGAAGAACCCAGAGAGTCCGCCTCCCCCCGTTCAGATCCGAGGCCACCGAAGTCATCTGCGGCGTACCACAAGAATCATCACTCAGCCCAACCCTCTTCAACGTCTACATGATCCCCTTCGCAGCCATCGCACGCCAACACAACCTCAACATCATCTCCTACGCCGACGACACCCAACTGATCCTCTCCCTCACCAACGACCCCGCCACCGCCAGAGCCAGCCTACACGAAGGGATGAAAGACGTCGCCGAGTGGATGAAGAACAGCCGCCTGAAACTGAGCTCAGACAAGACAGAAGTCCTCATCCTGGTATCATCCCCCTCCGCCTGGGACGACTCCTGGTGGCCCCCTGCCCTGGGCACCACTCCCAAACCAACGGACCACGCGCGCAACCTGGGCTTCATCCTGGACTCCTCCCTCTCGATGACCAGACAAGTCAACGCCGTCTCCTCATCATGCTTCAACACCCTGCGCATGCTCGGCAAGATCTTCAGATGGATCCCCACAGAAACCAGGAAGACCGTTACCCAGGCACTCGTCACCAGCCGACTGGACTACGGGAACACCCTCTGCGCCGGAACCACAGCCAAACTTCAAAAAAGACTCCAACGCATCCAGAACGCCTCCGCACGACTCATCCTGGACATCCCCCGACAAAGCCACATCACCGGACACCTGAGAGACCTGCACTGGCTCCCCGTCAACAAGAGAATCACGTTCAGACTCCTCACCCACGCACACAAGGCTCTCCACGATCTGGGCCCCAAGTACCTCAACGACCGCATGACCTTCTACACGCCCACCCGCCAGCTACGATCGACCAGCCACGCCCTCGCGACCGTACCACGCATCCGCAGAGCCCCCGCCGGAGGAAGATCCTTCTCCTACCTGGTAGCCAAGACTTGGAACTCCCTCCCCATCCACCTTCAGCTAACACAAGACCATCTCTCCTTCAGGAAGCAGCTCAAGACCTGGCTGTTCGAGCAGTAACGTACCCCTCCCCCCCAGCGCCTTGAGACCCTTCCGGGTGAGTAGCGCGCTATACAAATGTCGTGATTGATTGATTGATTTGATTGATTGTGGAAGTATGAGGTGGTGACGGCATTGACTTGGGCGGTCATGTGGAGTTTGCTGTCGATGATGATCCCGAGGTTCTTGTCATGGGTGGTGGGGGTGTGTGCAGGTTCCAGCTCTGTTGGCCACCAGGTGGGGTTAGAAGGTGATGTGCTTTTCCCGAAGATCATGATTTCGGTCTTGTCGGTGTTCAGCTTTAGCCAGTTTGGTCATCATCCAGTAGGTGATTCCACTCATGCAGTTAGTAAACTTGATCCGGGTACAGGTACTTGGCATTGTGTCCATGAAGGAGAGAATGAGTTGCATGTCTTTGGAGTAGGAGAGGATGTTGATATTGTGAGAGCAGAGGATGCTAGCTAGAGGGATCATGTATGCGTTTTGAAGGTGGGGCGAGCTCAGGGGGGATCCTGGCAAAACTCCGTATATGAGGTCACGGGTGTCTGAGGCGTACGGTGCCAGGCTCACTGACTGGGTATTTCCAGTCAGGAAGGAGCAGATCCATCTGAGTGGTTGTCCTTGGATTTTAATGTTTTGTAGACGTTGGATGATGATCGGTGGGAGACTGTGTCAAATGCTGCGGAGAGGTCAAATAGGATATGGGCCATTGTGTCTCCTCTGTCAACGAAAAAGGATGTCATCCGTGGCAGCGATGAGGGAAGTTTCCATGCTTTGGTTGGATTTGAAACAAGACTGAGAGGTGACCAGTAGTTGTGGTTGTTGAGGGATTTGGTGAGGGGCCAGTTGATAATTTTCTCTAGAACTTAGCCGAGAATGGTAGAAGGAAGATTAGTCTGAAGTTGAGGATTTCTTCCGCAATGGGAGTTCAGTTGCATTCCTCCATTCCTCCAAGCATCTGGCATGTTGCGGAAGTGGTAAAGGCATTTTAGAAAGGGTGTGAGCATGGCATGGGCTGCAGTACTCTGGATTAGGAGTATTGGGAGCAGGGGTCCACTGGGGCAGATGAGTAGATGGACTTCATGGTGACAGCGGATTCTTCTGGAGTGATGATGGACCAAGTGGTTAGCAGTGGATCTTTGGATAAGGTCTGTTGGGTTAGCAGTAAATGGCAGTGATTTTGTTGCTGAAGAACTGAGAGAGATTGTTGCAGAGGTCCAGCAAAGAGGTGATACATTTGGAGGCAGCATATGTAAAAAAATTCACAATGGCAAAGATTTCTTAGCTTCTGTTGGTGCTGGCTTCAATGTGGTCCACCAGAGTGGAGAGTTTGCTGGCCCGGATCATTCGGAAGTAGTATTTTATAGCAGATTTGAATGTGCTCTGTCTTCATTGTCCTGTTCATCTCCATTTACAATCCATTTGTTTACATTTTCATCAGTCTGAGTTCCTCTGTGTACCATCAATCACGAGGTGTGCTGTTCCTAATAGAAGGAGAGAGATCAGTTTGGAAATCTAAACAGAATGGGGGGATAACTCCTATAAGGAGCAAGGGCCCTCACACACCCCGGGAGGTGTCATGCTTCATCATAGAGCAGATCCTTCTTGGGCCGGCGGTGCAATGCCCAACGGTCCCCACAGGGGGGCTCTTTACCGGAGATCTTTTCCTTGTGGTTTCTGCCGTAGATTAAGTGGGTGTGCGTGGGAAATGTGATGTATGTACAAGAGGAGTAGAGTGTGGGTTGGATAACTCAGGGAGTGCGTTCAACACATACAACCTTGGAAGATGATAAATAGGGAAGAAAGAGTTTAGGTGCCGGTGGGCTGTCACTGTTACTCCAGGGGTAGCATACAGCCATCGGCTTGAATTTGCCATGCTTTCAACCCACAAATGTTCATGATCAGTTACAGGTCATCCTAATGACAAGCAATCACAAAGCAAAAGCAATCACAGACCATTTACTGTGCACACACAATCCCATGTTCACAATCAAAAAATATGCACATAATGTTCAAAAGCATTTCATAACTTCAAAAACAACACGAAGAAGGGCACATCAACCCTAACCACTAATCTTCAGGTACATTTGGAGGTCAGCTGACATCTCCCTGGGTGCCACTACTGCACCCTAAAACCTACCAAATACTGCCCCCAGACAAAACCTGTGCCGAGGGGACAAACCAGGCAACCAACTATCGGCTACACACTGGGGAGACAAAGGGAGGGTCACCCCATCTACGTACACACCGGAGGGTGCGCTGAAGAGGACTGACTTCCAGCTTGGGGAGAAACTGTTGCCAACAAGCGAAAGAATTGCAGAGATGGCACCGCTGAGACTGTTATAGGGGAACTTTCGTCCTTACACAGATACAACGCTCACCTGCATTCCTGAACTTTCTTTTACAGTTTGAAGCTAAACTTGAAACTGTTTTAGGGATTTGGTCAAGAAAGAATTTCAAGTTTCATCAAATGAGCGTTCATTATATTATTTATTACGTCATGCATTTTTTTCCCAAAATATCTTTCGTGTTTGGAAGTAAAAACTATGCAGTCAAACCATGGTAAGACCCAACTTCTTACAAAAACATAAAATTAATCAGAATTATATTTGACGAATAGCCTGTTTCTTGACTAATTGTGGGATTATCCCGTGTTTAATTATTGCATTATTATGTTTCTTGTATGAACAACTTTTTAGAATAAAAGGTCGTCCTCTTTTATTCATGCCTTTGCTGTATGATGGACTCCTGCGAAGCCACGCGCCAGGACTCCATCACAAGCGCTGTGGGCGCTGTGAATGTGACAGGCTCCTCCCGGCATATGTTCGTCAGGGAAAGTCGAGTTTTATTTATATCTGGCAGGGTGGCAGTGACTCAGCTGCAGCAGCTCTCAACAACTTAGGATGCGCCTTTCATCTCCTTTGGAAATGTCAAAGAAACCTAGGGCATTGTGGGAACAGAACAGTGCGTCCTAACGCCGGGGTCATCTCAAGACGTGGGGTCACGGCGCTACTGTTTAGAGCTCAGCTGTGCTGTGCGGGTTTACACGAGGACATTACGGTGTGTTCTTGAGTGTAGCAACATGAACAGCAGGAGAGTAGTAAGGGAGTTTGTAGCTGGTGGTGCATTTTGGAGCACACTGTTGCAAATGTAATAACAACCCTTGGTGTGGTAGATGAGGCAGCACCTTTCCCATTAAAAGGGCCACTACATGTTCACAGACGTGCAGTCTTGCAGATTAAAACCATGTTGCACACAAACGATTGTGTGTGGAGATCGGGGTTCAGTCAATATTCATTATTGTCGCATCACCAAGTAAAGTGCCTTGATTTAGTTTTATCCTATTACAATTCTCTGGTTCCCTCACACTTCAGAATTGTTTGCATTCTTAACTGTTGTTCTGTTTTAAAATGTATATACAGTCCATTTAAAGGTATTTAAATTTGTTGTGTATTTGAAAAATATTGACATCCTACAGCCTTTCCTTTTACTCTCCCTGTAAACAAGTAAAATTGTCTCATAATTGATTTTGAAAAATCCTTTTCTGCAGTCAGAGAAAGAAAATGAAATGCCAATTCACCTGCCAAAAGAAAGGAAAAGCAGCAAGACATAGCCTGGCATTGTACCTCTGTCTGTGGCACGATAAAAACAAAATGTAAAGGCATCGTTATAGCGTATTTGCCATCTGAACTCCAGCATGGTAACATTCCCGCTGCCTGCTGGTGGTAAGACTCAAGCATAAAGGAGCTGATGAAACCCACCTTCATCAGATGCTTGGCAGAACTACCTCACCTCGAGCGCCAAGCAAGACCAGTCACCGAATCCACAAGTTAAACAGTGGGAGTGCGATAACAGTGCAACCTGCACTGCGAATCTGCACTGCAAACTCCTGCACTCCGCGTGCAGCGCGAGCCACCTCAGGGCCTGTGTGTTACCTCAAAGAATAGGCCTCAATGAGTGTAGTCTACAAGAACTGCCTGTGCGTTGCCTTACACAAACCAGTAGTGCAGCACTTAAAGCATAGTGTCTGTGCGAATCTGCACTGCAAACTCCTGCACTCCGCGTGCAGCGCGAGCCACCTCTGGGCCTGTGTGTTACCTCAAAGCATAGGCCTCAATCAGTGTAGTCTAGATGAACTGCCTGTGCGTTGTCTTACACAAACCAGTAGTGCAGCACTTAAAGCATAGTGTCTGTGCGAATCTGCACTGCAAACTCCTGCACTCCGCGTGCAGCGCGAGCCACCTCAGGGCCTTTGTGTTACCTCAAAGAATAGGCCTCAATGAGTGTAGTCTAGATGAACTGCCTGTGCGTTGCCTTACACAAACTAGTAGTGCAGCACTTAAAGCATAGCGTCTGTGCGAATCTGCACTGCAAACTCCTGCACTCCGCGTGCAGCGCGAGCCACCTCTGGGCCTGTGTGTTACCTCAAAGCATAGGCCTCAATCAGTGTAGTCTAGATGAACTGCCTGTGCGTTGCCTTACACAAACCAGTAGTGCAGCACTTAAAGCATGGTGTCTGTGCGAATCTGCACTGCAAACTCCTGCACTCCGCATGCAGCGCGAGCCACCTCTGGGCCTGTGTGTTACCTCAAAGCATAGGCCTCAATCAGTGTAGTCTAGATGAACTGCCTGTGCGTTGCCTTACACAAACCAGTAGTGCAGCACTTAAAGCATAGTGTCTGTGCGAATCTGCACTGCAAACTCCTGCACTCCGCGTGCAGCGCGAGCCACCTCAGGGCCTGTGTGTTACCTCTAAGCATAGGCCTCAATCAGTGTAGTCTAGATGAACTACCTGTGCGTTGCCTTATACAAACCAGTAGTGCAGCACTTAAAGCATAGTGTCTGTGCGAATCTGCACTGAAAAGTCCTGCACTCCGCGTGCAGCGCGAGCCACCTCTGGGCCTGGGTGTTACCTCAAAGCATAGGCCTCAATCAGTGTAGTCTAGATGAACTGCCTGTGCGTTGCCTTACACAAACCAGTAGTGCAGCACTTAAAGCATAGTGTCTGTGCAAATCTGCACTGCAAACTCCTGCACTCCGTGTGCAGCGCGAGCCACCTCTGGGCCTGGGTGTTACCTCAAAGCATAGGCCTCAATCAGTGTAGTCTAGATGAACTGCCTGTGCGTTGCCTTACACAAACCAGTAGTGCAGCACTTAAAGCATAGTGTCTGTGCGAATCTGCACTGCAAACTCCTGCACTCCGCGTGCAGCGCGAGCCACCTCAGGGCCTGTGTGTTACCTCTAAGCATAGGCCTCAATCAGTGTAGTCTAGATGAACTACCTGTGCGTTGCCTTATACAAACCAGTAGTGCAGCACTTAAAGCATAGTGTCTGTGCGAATCTGCACTGAAAAGTCCTGCACTCCGCGTGCAGCGCGAGCCACCTCTGGGCCTGTGTGTTACCTCAAAGCATAGATACTCAGAAGAGAAACCAAGACCGGTTCAATAGGTATATATTAGGGCCTAATAAATAGGTACCTGATAGAATGCAAGGCTGAACTGGAAAGGAATGGACAGATAAGAATGTATAAAACACTCAACAAAGGTTATAGGTATAAAGATAGACCTTTTGTATTTATTTTACTTTTTGGTTGAAGAACTCATTTTTAATTTTAGACAAATGTTTTTTATATCAAGTATGTACATATGTAAATTTTATACAAACAATCAAAACCCATCAATAAATAGATCTGTTAATCAAAAACATAGTTAATGCCCCGCATAAAACTCAGAATCATCCATACATACACTCAATCAAAACAACATTCATTACATCAAATCAAATTGAGGGTGAGAGCAAATTATCCTTGGGTATTCAAATGGATGAATTGATTGTATCTCATCCAGAAGAGGCCCGATGGTACTCGAAAAGGGAGAAGGTCATCAAATCAAGCGCCAACGCGCGTTTCGGTATAGGACCCACACAGGGGCCCCACCTTCATCAGGGCGTAGACCAGGGATAATGGGGGGCAAGAACAAGATTAAAAGCCAAGTCCTTGGAAGGCCGTGGATATCCAACCGCTGAACCTATATGATAACGCAGTTCGGTGTCCCGTTAGAGCGTCCAGTCAAGCTCCACAATAAGGGAAATTCCTTTCTTATAGCTGGAAGGTGGACGTGAGGTATATGCTCAAGTCGTGAGCACCAGAAATTTGGATCAATAATGGTTCCCTCTGGGCGCGAGCCAAGAATGCTTCACTAGAGGTCTTGTGGGATTAGGCGCATTGAAATACAAGTTTTAGCATTGACGAATGGGTAACCCGCTATCCGATATCAGGAAGGTTGCTGGCAAGCATACACAGAATTTTGCCTCATGCAAGGTCCAGATCCCACATTAGTCGATATCGCAGGGACGGCAAAGGAACGGCGTTGCAGTAACCTTCGCTTAAAGCTTAGAGCAGCACTTAAAGCATAGTGTCTGTGCGAATCTGCACTGCAAACTCCTGCACTCCGCGAGCAGCGCGAGCCACCTCAGGGCCTGTGTGTTACCTCGAAGAATAGGCCTCAGTGAGTGTAGTCTAGATGAACTGCCTGTGCGTTGCCTTACACAAACCAGTAGTGCAGCACTTAAAGCATAGTGTCTGTGCGAATCTGCACTGCAAACTCCTGCACTCCGCGTGCAGCGCGAGCCACCTCAGGGCCTGTGTGTTACCTCAAAGCATAGGCCTCAATCAGTGTAGTATAGATGAACTGCCTGTGCGTTGCCTTACACAAACCAGTAGTGCAGCACTTAAAGCATAGTGTCTGTGCAAATCTGCACTGCAAACTCCTGCACTCTGCGTGCAGCGCGAGCCACCTCTGGGCCTGTGTGTTACCTCAAAGCATAGGCCTCAATCAGTGTAGTCTAGATGAACTGCCGGTGCGTTGCCTTACACAAACCAGTAGTGCAGCACTTAAAGCATAGTGTCTGTGCGAATCTGCACTGCAAACTCCTGCACTCCGCGTGCAGCGCGAGCCACCTCTGGGCCTGGGTGTTACCTCAAAGCATAGGCCTCAATCAGTGTAGTCTAGATGAACTGCCTGTGCGTTGCCTTACACAAACCAGTAGTGCAGCACTTAAAGCATAGTGTCTGTGCGAATCTGCACTGCAAAGTCCTGCACTCCGCGTGCAGCGCGAGCCACCTCTGGGCCTGTGTGTTACCTCAAAGAATAGGCCTCAGTGAGTTTAGTCTAGATGAACTGCCTGTGTGTTGCCTTACACAAACCAGTAGTGCAGCACTTAAAGCATAGTGTCTGTGCGAATCTGCACTGCAAACTCCTGCACTCCGCGTGCAGCGCGAACCACCTCTGGGCCTGTGTGTTACCTCAAAGAATAGGCCTCAGTGAGTGTAGTCTAGATGAACTGCCTGTGCGTTGCCTTACACAAACCAGTAGTGCAGCACTTAAAGCATAGTGTCTGTGCGAATCTGCACTGCAAAGTCCTGCACTCCGCGTGCAGCGCGAGCCACCTCTGGGCCTGTGTGTTACCTCAAAGCATTGATACTCAGAAGAGAAACCAAGACCGGTTCAATAGGTATATATTAGGGCCTAATAAATAGGTACCTGATAGAATGCAAGGCTGAACTGGAAAGGAATGGACAGATAAGAATGTATAAAACACTCAACAAAGGTTATAGGTATAAAGATAGACCTTTTGTATTTATTTTACTTTTTGGTTGAAGAACTCATTTTTAATTTTAGACAAATGTTTTTTATATCAAGTATGTACATATGTAAATTTTATACAAACAATCAAAACCCATCAATAAATAGATCTGTTAATCAAAAACATAGTTAATGACCCGCATAAAAACTCAGAATCATCCATACATACACTCAATCAAAACAACATTCATTACATCAAATCAAATTGAGGGTGAGAGCAAATTATCCTTGGGTATTCAAATGGATGAATTGATTGTATCTCATCCAGAAGAGGCCAGATGGTACTCGAAAAGGGAGAAGGTCATCAAATCAAGCGCCAACGCGCGTTTCGGTATAGGACCCACACAGGGGCCCCACCTTCATCAGGGCGTAGACCAGGGATAATGGGGGGCAAGAACAAGATTAAAAGCCAAGTCCTTGGAAGGCCGTGGATATCCAACCGCCGAACCTATATGACAACGCAGTTCGGTGTCCCGTTGGAGCGTCCAGTCAAGCTCCACAATAAGGGAAATTCCTTTCTTATAGCTGGAAGGTGGACGTGAGGTATATGCTCAAGTTGTGAGCACCAGAAATTTGGATCAATAATGGTTCCCTCTGGGCGCGAGCCAAGAATGCTTCACTAGAGGTCTTGTGGGATTAGGCGCATTGAAATACAAGTTTTAGCATTGACGAATGGGTAACCCGCTATCCGATATCAGGAAGGTTGCTGGCAAGCATACACAGAATTTTGCCTCATGCAAGGTCCAGATCCCACATTAGTCGATATCGCAGGGACGGCAAAGGAACGGCGTTGCAGTAACCTTCGCTTAAAGCTTAGAGCAGCACTTAAAGCATAGTGTCTGTGCGAATCTGCACTGCAAACTCCTGCACTCCGCGTGCAGCGCGAGCCACCTCTGGGCCTGGGTGTTACCTCAAAGCATAGGCCTCAATCAGTGTAGTATAGATGAACTGCCTGTGCGTTGCCTTACACAAACCAGTAGTGCAGCACTTAAAGCATAGTGTCTGTGCAAATCTGCACTGCAAACTCCTGCACTCCGCGTGCAGCGCGAGCCACCTCTGGGCCTGGGTGTTACCTCAAAGCATAGGCCTCAATGAGTGTAGTCTACAAGAACTGCCTGTGCGTTGCCTTACACAAACCAGTAGTGCAGCACTTAAAGCATAGTGTCTGTGCGAATCTGCACTGCAAACTCCTGCACTCCGCGTGCAGCGCGAGCCACCTCTGGGCCTGGGTGTTACCTCAAAGCATAGGCCTCAATCAGTGTAGTCTAGATGAACTGCCTGTGCGTTGCCTTACACAAACCAGTAGTGCAGCACTTAAAGCATAGTGTCTGTGCAAATCTGCACTGCAAACTCCTGCACTCCGTGTGCAGCGCGAGCCACCTCTGGGCCTGGGTGTTACCTCAAAGCATAGGCCTCAATCAGTGTAGTCTAGATGAACTGCCTGTGCGTTGCTTTACACAAACCAGTAGTGCAGCACTTAAAGCATAGTGTCTGTGCGAATCTGCACTGCAAACTCCTGCACTCCGCGTGCAGCGCGAGCCACCTCAGGGCCTGTGTGTTACCTCAAAGCATAGGCCTCAATCAGTGTAGTCTAGATGAACTGCCTGTGCGTTGCCTTACACAAACCAGTAGTGCAGCACTTAAAGCATAGTGTCTGTGCGCACCAATTGTGATACAAATAGTGAAGTGCGATAACAATGCGCGTGCCTGCCTACAGTTTTGTGTTTCCAGTCAGTCCGTGGCCTCAATGCGCGACGCATGTGACACACTGTTATGGTCACTGACTCACGTACCTACGGTCAGTGACGTATAGAGTGTGAATTTGCACGGTGCACGTAGTAAAAAAACACAAAAGCAGACAAGCGGTGTTCAAGATCCGTCTGTGTGTTGGTGTAGTGCTGTGTCCTGTTTCCCGAGGCTGACCCCGTGCCGCCTTCACCCGGAGGTGTTGCTTATATGCCGGCTCCTCGTTCGATGCCCACCCGGAGCCCCGCAATGAGTCATGCGGGGCACCGCGGCAGCAACAAGCCCCGGGAGGACAATACAAAGCACAGGAAGCGACACCACCAAGCGTGAACCGTGAATCCCCGGGGCGAAGAAGACGGGGGCAATGGTGAAAGTCTGCTCCATCTCCCAGCGCCTAGAAATGAAGGCTCCTCGGCACATTTAACACACAGAACACATTCGGACTTTGCAGCAGGATGGGGGAGATGTTACCAGAGTTACGTGATTGGCTGTTAAGCAGAACCACTGGAATTATGCGATTTTGAGTCTGCAGCGTTGTCCGCATGATTATGGATTTGCTGAATTCACCACATTATCCATTATCCACTGCATAACCTGCAGAGTTTAACACACTGATCTAACTCAAACGGATCAAAAGTTACTAACAAGCATTTGCAATGCAATAGGTCTCGCATTTGCGAGAGTTTAAGCTAATAGTATTTTAAATGACAATGCCTTTTATTTATATTTTAAAACCCAAAACCTAAATAACAGGCATTGTCATTTACAATGCCAATAGCTCAAATTCGCGTAAATGCGAGACCTATTGCATTGCAAATGCTTGTTACAAGATCCTCTCAGAAAGCAGCCCACCTGAACAGAACAGCTTCTCGGTGGACTGTATCAACCAGTTACTTTCCGCCAGCACCTGATTTCTCCACACACACAGGCGGACACACAGGCGCACACTCACACACACAGGCGCACTCGCACACACACACACAGACTGGCGCGCACACACACAGGTGCCAACGTGCACACACACACACAAAGGCGCCAACGCGCACACACAGATGCCTGCAACACACACACAGGCACTCACACACACACACACACGTGCTCACACACACACAGGTGCTCACACACATAGGCGCTCACACATATAGGCGCTCACACACACAGGCACACACCATCAAACAGGCACACACCATCACACAGGCACACACCATCACACCGTTCCCACTTAGTCCGCTAGGGCAAGAAACTCATGAATCCAACACCACATACTACAATGCCTTCAACACGTATCGAGCTAAGTTGCCTGGACGGGTGTGAGATCTGTTACCCCTACTGAGATATTTTGGCAGATAGACAACTCGGCGGCAGACACCAGGGGTTAGCACGAGCTCCACCCCTACAACGGATTACTCAGGGTTATTTTATGATAATTTTAATTTACCCAAGTTGCGATAGAGGGCTGCCTACACCCCACCTACCCTGAACCCCTCATCAACTTCCAACATTGGAAAGCCCACTCTACAAATTTAACCCCACTCAAGCCACGGGAATATCGAGTCCCCCGCCTCTCGACTGAGAGGGTCTGTCAGCTAAATGCACTATCACAGACATCTTCACCTGGCCTTGAAACCATCCTTTGCTCCTCTCTGAATACTCAGCGCCTAAAAGGGTTTGCTTGAGCTCTAAAGGTGCCTCCGGACAAGGACACCAGTCCAATACAGTCACACATTAGCAGTCACAAAGCTTTAAAAACATTATATATGATGGCACATGTCAGTATGCAACATGCACAATGAGCAATGACGTTACACTAAATGAAGTTCACGTGAAGTCACTGTCCTATCCAAATAAAATTGATTGCAAATAAGCCCCGCCCATTTAACGTGGCAATGCGAACTTTGGTGAAAGTAGAACATACAAACGGAAGCACATGCACATAGTAAAACTATTTCTATCTACACAACACATTCATGTCGAAGTCTGTGAAAGAAAAACATAGAAGGTTTTAAGCAATACATTAGTTTGCATTTAAGGTGATGAATTGACTATTTTAGTTATTATGGACAAAGCACTGTCTGGGCCAACTATTTAAATAAAATAATGCTTACAGACTAAAAAAGACTCACTTTCAGCTCGAGCTCTTCTCGAAGCCTTTTCCGGGCCGCTCTCAGCATGACCCGGAAGTCAGGCAACCTTGCCCGGGACATGGGCGGGGCATGGAGTACGCAGCCGGAAGTGTCTGGGGCTCCCGTGAGCAGAGGGAGCCCCACGTGTTGCAGCCCGCGTGGACAAGCGAGGCGGGAACCCTCCCCGCACTGGCAAGCAGTAGAGGAAGTCCAGAGCGAGCCCACTCCGCCTTTGTGAATGCCGCAGTATAGGAAGTCCGGCGGGAGCCCACCCCGCCTTCGTGAATGCCGTATGGTGCGGCCGTATGGTGCGGCCGGGGCAGGATTTTAGGCGGGGCTCCTGTGAGCAAGACGGAGCCCTGCGTGTTGCTGCAGTGACTGGCTGAAGAGGCGAGACCAGCCGGGGAGCAGCGTACAGTCCCCACAAGAGCCGGCGAGTGGGGTGAGGCAAGCTGTACGTGGTAAGCGCGCCGCGCCTGATTAGGAGATGTGCACGCGTATGGTGCCAGCTATACACGTGCACATCCCCTGTCCTGCAAGTTAATCTAACGCCACGGTGCGCATTCATGGGCGCGTTCATAATTGCAGTCCTTCCTGCGCGTGCACATGTCCTGTCTCCCTTCCAAAGCAAGTCAGTAACAATAGATCTCGCTAGCGACAGCACTTTCGTGCCGCATCGCTAGGCGAGACCTAAAAATGCAGCGACTCGTGTTGCATTGCAGTGAAACGCATAAACATATAAAGGTACCGCCTAACAATTACTTTCAGGTCTGGGAGAAGGGGGAACAAATGAAACAATATAGCAAAATGCCTCCTACAAGACCTATATTCCTTTTATGTTGGATGACAATGGCTGAAATGGGCTGTCCATCAAACAAACCTCAGTTTCTGTATTCCTTTGTCATGTTTTTATTATGAAATTATTTAATCATTTTTTTTTTACTTATATACAAAAAGTAATAAAATATACACATTTTATTTCCACATCAAAATTTTCTTTCTCACAATTTGTCTTTTGGACGACAATACCATCAATTTTAACAGTGTAACATTACCATTGTTTTTTCATCAGATATAGTGATTTCATTATTTCATCATAATCACGTCCCCTAGAATATAACCCCACTCTCATACAACCCTATCGTAGTGTCACACTCTCTCACTCTTTCCTCACACATATTGAATACCCAACCCGCTCACTCACACAGAACAAGATCACAGTAAAAACAGATTGAAAACAATATCCATGGCTGTGCTATCAGTTCGGTATCAGACATGGTGCCACAGGGCACCATGCAGCGTTGTCCCCTCCACATAATTATGGATTTGCTGCATTCGCCACATTATCCATTATCTACTGCATAATCTGCTGTTTAACAAACTGATCGAACTCAAACGGATCAAAAGTTACTAAAAATGCAGCAACTCGTGTTGCATTGCGGTGTAACACCCTCTGCAAAGCTTGAACGGTCACCTTTCTGTTGCTTATTGCTATATTTGAGTGTTGAACTGGTATTAATGAGATGAAGCCTAGACAATGTTAAAAAGTGTAAAAATGACAGGAAGTAATAGTATCACAAAATATGACTCATTACACCACGTAATTAGCTTTTTCCTTGCTGTATACTTTAGTCAAACCTGCCACATAATTTCATCCTCCCCTGTCGCATAATTGCAAAGGCCCTGCTGTTAAAGATTCAGGCACGGCGCTTGCACAAAATGTCACTTGTGCGTGTTTGTGGAAAGCACGTGCGCAGGTACCCCACCATGTACAACCAGGAGTATTTCACCTGAACTGTGTGTAGTGCCCTGTGGCGCCATTCAATGGCACAGTAACATCTGGGTTGATTTCTATGTCACTAGTTCATAGAAAATGTTTGCTTCCGTTCTGTTGACTTAACAATAACCAGGGTTATTTCCAGCGCTTAGAAATGGCAAACTTGTTGATATAAGCCCTATACTGAAATAGGGTAATGATAATATGGGGGAACGTTCTCGCTGATGTTACATTGTGATGGCTACATTAGACGTTGGTGGACTGACTGCATGGACTGTATGTATTTGGGTAACTGAATAGCACACATCTAGCCAATGGGAAGGCAGTGCGGTGGGGGGTAGGGGCCAAGATTTTGACCAATCCGATTTTAAGGTACCAGAGAGGAGAGGGGGGGAATGCTGACTCATTAAAAGCAGATGTAAAGCGACACTTCCTCAGCTATGGTGGAGGAGCTTCGCTCCTCTCTTCCAGCAGCGCAAAAAAGTAAATAAAACGATAATAAACCTGGGTTTATTAACGTTTTATTTTGTTTTACGGCGAGTCTCGGGGCTGGGGCCAGGTGGATGATAGGCACTGACGAGGAGTGGTATGCACTGCTATCAGTGCGCATATTGGTTTCGCCAGTCATCTAAGGCTGGCCAAACCGACAAGCGCTCTGAAGCTGTCTCCAACCCGGGCTGCATTGCCGGGTTGGAGACAGCAACCACAGGCTCCCAGTCTCCTGGGAGCGCAAATCGAGGGAGCACCGGCCCATCCTGAAGCAGCTCTCATGCATGAGAGCAGCTTCAGGATTGGCCGCAGGGCAGTCTGGGAACCTGTGCCTGCAGTGGAGCCAGGAGAGGTGCAGAAGACCCGCGGCAGGCTGCATGAGGCAGGTAAGTTAACTTTTCCCCCCTTTTTCGAAGTCGTCTCCTCGCCCCAACCCCGCCACCGCCCACCACTCTCCTCTGACACCGGCTGCTACTGGAGATGTAGTGTGTGTTTTTTTTAATGAGGTGAGCCTTCATCCAAAAAATGTAATAGCGGTCCAGTCAGGCTCAGGCTGTTTTGGGTCACTTATTTCCACATTCATTCAATATAGCGATGACACCCATGTTGTACATTTATTACACTCTGTGTTCACACACATTCATAAAATAATATGCCTTGCTATATCTAAATTACGACTTTAAATAGAAAGCGGTGGCAATACGTAACTCCATTGTTAATAAAAAGGCTCAATAAATAATTTAATTCAATATCTTTAAAAACCTAGGGCAGTGCATTTCACCCTATTGCTTATAAAAATCCTGGAGCAACATGTTCCCTCCATGGTCAGTAAAAGGACTGGGCAATATATTCAATCCATGCTAATAAAAGGATGAGGCAATTGGGTTCCCTCCACTGTTAAAAGTGTCGAGGCAATGTGTCTACTCAGTCGTCAATGAAGGACTGAGGCAATACATTTCAAACTATTGCCAACAAAAAGCTGAGGCAATATGTTACCTCCACTTTCATTAAACAGCTATTTAAATATGTGCAATACATGTCAGTCCAAAGCTGGGGCAGTATGTTTAATCCATATCAATAAAAGGAAGAGGCAATTAATTGCATCAATGTCAATAAAAGGTTGGGGCAATGTGTACAATCCAGGTCAATAAAATGCTGAGGCAGTGGGCAAAATCCATGTCATAGAAGGCTGAGGCAATGGGTAGAATCCATGTCAGTGATAGGCTACATCAAAGTCTTCAATCCATGTCAAAAGGCTGAGGCAATGGGTAAAATCCATGTAAAAAATGACTTAGGGACTGGGATCAATCCATGTCAATAAAAGTTTGAGGCAATGGGTACAATCCATGTCAATAAAAAGCTGAGGCAGTAGGTAAAATCCATGTCAAAAAAAGGTTGAGGCAATGGGTACAATCCATGTCAATAACAAACTGAGGCAGTGGGTAAAATCCATGTCAGTTAAAGGCTGAGGCAATGGATACAATCCATGACAATTATAGGCTGCAGCAATGGCTTAATTCCATGGCAAAAGGCTGAGGCAATGGATACAACTCATGTCCGTAGAAAGACTTAGGAAGTGGCTTCAATCCACGTCAATAAAAAAAACTTAGGAAGATGAGTACCATCCCTTTCAAAAAAAGGCTGAGGCATTGGGTACAATCCATGTCAATAAAACACTGAGGCAATGTGTGCAATCCATGTCAATAAAAAGTTCAGGCAATGGGTACAATCCACGTCAATAAAATGGTGAGGCAGTGGGTAAAATCCATGTCAGTAAAAGGCTGAGGCAATGTGTACAACCCATGTCAATAAAAGGTTGAAATAATGGGTGCAATCCATGGCAATGATAGGCTGTGGCAATGGGTACAACCCATCTCAATAAAAGGCTGAGGCAGTGGGTACAATCCATGTTAATAAAAGGATGAGGCAATAGGTCCAATCCCTATGAATAAAAGGCTGAGGCAATGAGTACAATCCATGTCAATAAAAGGTTCAAATAATGGGTACAATCCATGGCAATGATAGGCTGTGGCAATGGGATCAATCTATGTCAAAAGGCTGAGGTAATTGGTACAGCACCCTTTCAGTCAGTCAGTCAATCAGTCAAATCCACTTTATTCGGTTAATAAAAACCATAAAAGTACACAACATAAGTAATATACAACACCATTAGACAAGCGTCATAATTAAAAATAGTCTTAGGCTCCATAACGTTTAAATTGATTGGTAAAAATCTAAGCACATGTTTCTTTATCAATTCTCCAAAATAAAAAGAACAATCACGCTTATATGACAATTTTCTTTCACTCATGTCCTAAAAAGATACACCACAGTGAAGAGGGCAAACATTTAAAACATCTTTCAACATGATTCTAAAAGAACTACAGCATTACTGGGCATGAGGCAGCGGGTACAATCCATGTAAATAAAAGACTGAGGCAATGGGTTCAATCCCTTTCAATAAAAGGCTGAGGCAATGGGTACAACCCATGTCAATAAAAGGCTGAGGCAATAGCTCCAATCTCTTTCAATAAAAGGCCGAGGCAATGAGCACAATCCCTTTCAATAAAAGTCTGAGGCAGGGGGTGAAATCCATGCCAATGAAAGGCTAAGGCAACAGTTCAGTCCATGTCAATAAAAGGTCGAGGCAATGAGCACAATCCCTTTCAATAAAAGTCTGAGGCAGGGGGTGAAATCCATGCCAATGAAAGGCTAAGGCAACAGTTCAGTCCATGTCAATAAAAGGTCGAGGCAATGAGCACAATCCCTTTCAATAAAAGTCTGAGGCAGGGGGTGAAATCCATGCCAATGAAAGGCTAAGGCAACAGTTCAGTCCATGTCAATAAAAGGTTGAGGCAATAGATTTCCCGCCACTATTATTAAAAGGTTGAGGCAATGCGATCCATCAGCTGTCAATATAAGACTGGGTCAATACACTCACCTCAATTATCTATAAAAGCCTGGACAATATATTTCTCTGCATTTCTAAAAACGTGCTGCTTCCCAATTGGTAGGAAAGTGCCCAACCCTGCCCTGAAAGTCATAATGATTCAAGGATGGACATAAAAATGACCAGCTGGTCCACCCGTACAGGGTGTGGGGGTGATGTTTGTTGTTTCAATATTGTCTCATTTGCCTTCGCCAGACTGTGTTGGCAGTACTGATTACACTTATTTATCTAGGCATTTCAAATTGCACATACCTAGCCCCAAGGATAGGCAGAGAGGGTTCTAATGAGAGCATTTCTAGTGCAGCGGAGAACCAGAAACAAAAAATGCGGTACTAAGGATAGTATTGTGTGTAAGGGGTGGGACAGAGGGTAGGTAAAAATAATGTAAAGCAGATATATATTTAGAGCAGTACTAGACAGTTACCTTTTTTGTCATACATATGTGCATCGTATATATATTTACAATATGAGGCACAGTGCAATATAGTGATTTGCCCAGAATCACCCAATTTTAGTTACTCTCTGAAGCTGGGATTAGATTGCTGGTTGTCTGAACCACTTGAACAAACGTCACTCCTCTCATAGGGGTGATTGACTTTACACGTCTATGCAAACATTATTCTTCATCTGGAATAACATCACCTACGGAGACTGATTACCTACATCAAATTAGCGAACGCAATGAATTTCTTTGCCAGCCCTGCAAGCCAAACTGTTCTGAAATGTGCATCTCCCTGTGAGCTGAGGACAATCATTTCCCTCAGGGATATACTTTGACTTAAAACGAACACTTCTACGCTACTCACTTCCTTTCATTTGTCACGGTCCGGCCCATCACTGGCGAAGCAGCCTTCATCAGGGCCCTTCTGGAGCATAAGGAATCCTGGAGCTGGATGAATCACTAAGGATTCATTGTGTACCTCTCACTTAGCTTCAGCATCATGAGGCGCGGTCCATCCTAAGATCTGTCCAACGGATGCCTTGGGTCTACTCCATGAAGTGATCCCCGGCCAGCTATTTCACCCAGGCACAGGCATGTTACCCTTGCACGACCAGATGAAGTTATATTCTACTTATTATACGTTTTGTCTCCACTTCCTGTTGTTTGCTGAGGATCAACAGCTGAGTGATGTCATGTTTAAAGATGACATGCGGTGAAAGGTCACGTGATGTGAATTCCTCTGATGTGATCAGGGGATCAAAGGGCGGGTGGTGTGACCAGTGCTTACTATAGAAATCATTTATTGGCGGAACCTACACATTAAGGCATAGATTTACCAACACTTTGCATCAGGGCAGACTGGGTACCCAAAGCGGCCCTGGCAGTTTTGTCAGACCAGACCCTGAGGAAGCACTGCCTGGCGCTGGGAGGCGGGAAACGCTTGCTTGCTGCTTTTGTTACTGGGGGCCAATATTGAAGCACCGCTGAAAAACCTGCCCCAATAACAAAACTGGCCCCCACCTTTCCAGCCTCCCAGGGAAACGCCTGATGCCCACCACGGCTGCTTTGCACCATGACTGCATTATTTTTGCGCTGTTTTGTGATGAAATGTACTTTCCAACACCAATACGGATTTGCATTGGAAAGTTGGGCCGCTAACACAGAGTAGCCCTATGCACTACTTTGCGTTAAGGAGGGACTTTGATGGGTGGTACGTTGCACTATGGCGTGAGGGTGTTTGCACGCGGAAGCCTAAAGTGTGCCATCGTAGGGTGGGAGGAAAACAACACATATCTTAGTAGACATGGCTCTGTTCTGCAATCTCCCTTTCACAGCTGCGCTGTGTTGCATGAAAAGTTAGTAAATCTGCCCGTGAGTGGACATACATGGCCGCAGACAGGGACAGTCGCGAGAGGCAGAGCCATAAGCAGGTGTCCAATGAAAGGCAGTCTATGAATTACACTTTAAAGACTCCGACCCCACTGGAAATGACAACATGGAAGAAAGGGACAGTAAAGCTAAATTGTATTTCCTAGTAGGTCACAACTAAAACTGTGTATAAAATAGCTTGCAGAGTTAAGGGACATGCTGCAGAGATCTATACTGGTGTTTCATACATGTAAGATATCTCAGCTGGCTAAAGCGCTTGCTGGAGAGATCTGTGTGTAATCTTCACTCACAGGTTTGAATCATTAAATCGTTCGGTGGATTAAACTTTCTGTTTGTATAGATCCTTGTTTAACATGCAGGTCACAAGTTACAATCAGGGAAAATCAATGAGCTGTGAACCTATTGCAAAAATGTGCATGTAAGCTGCAAATAATTAATTATGGATCCTCCCAGGTGTTAAATAAACTCGTTTGCTATTAAAGGTTTGTAAAATGGGTTAATTTGGGTTACTGCTAAATACATACTACTAAGTGTTGAAAATCTTCAGCTTGCTGTGTGTTCACTTTGTATTGTGTGTAAATGAATATTACTGCTGGGACATATCTGATATTCCTCCAAAGCAGACATTCGTACTCACAGAACTGGAATCAAAAACAGTTTTATTGTCACTTTGGCTCTTAGAAACTTGTGAAGAGATATCGGTGTGTGATTGCTGCTGAATGTGGAGGCAAGGTGGCTAACTTTGAGCTTCCAGCCATCCCAGACCACTCAACGCACACAAACAACGATGTGGTGACTCTCTCAGTGCTAAATTTGTAAAAAGAGAAAGGTGCATTGGCCCATAGCTCTTCTTAGCAGTCCCTGGTAGCGCTGCTGAATGCTGGAGTGGTCGGATACCAAGGCTGTCTAGTCCTGACTCCACCTTATGGCTCTTACTTTCACCGACCCACACTTTCTGTCTATTTATCTCTCTCCTACAGTGTCTTTTTCATTCCTGCGTTGTCCCTTTTACACAGTTTCATATCTTTTTGTCATTCTAACTACATTTCATTCTCTTACTCAGCCCCACCCCTCAAACAAGAGTGCTGGTGCCCACATGATGCACCCACCGGCACAAATTAAGCACTGGATAATCAGCGACGTGAGTGATTTATTGCTGGACTGTGCTTGAAGGGAAATAAGCATCACAACCCCCCTCCAGGCTTTCACTGACATTTCTAAGGGGAGGCCAGAGAGAGCCCATGCCGTAGGTCTCTCTTTCATGGACCCCCTTGGGCCCCACCAGCACAGCTATTAAATGTGCCAGGAGCGACACGGAAAAACACATATTTATTCATAAATCTTTCACTGCTAAGCAGTGTTGCTTGCTTAAAATGATGAAATCCGATCGTGTGTGTATGTGTGCACACCTATAAAGACAATGAAACATACAAATATATACACACATGGAAAGTTTGATTTAAACATTTTAACACTACATATATTATGGTTCTTAAGATTGTAAATCCTGAAACAGTGACCCAAGCCCTGGAACACAAGCTGATGTAGGTTCTATGGGCCTGAGTCACAAAATAATTCAACAATAGTGAAAGTTCAGCTACAGGAGTACTCTTTTACATACTACTGCATGCCTGTGCAGTGACACTGAAATGTCTAACTCACTATTAATAGAAGTGCAAATGCGGCACAGTCCTTTTACTTTGTACTAATTGTATCTGAATATGACCCCAAAACATAATTTTAGATGTTTTGGGGTACGTTCACAAAGGCATGTAAGAGTACTACATGAGTACTGTGTTAAGTACCCTACAATGCCTTTGGGAACGGGCCCTTATGAGGTATATGTTACTGCAGTTCATTTGGTTTTGTTTCTGTGCTTTTGTTAAAAAAAACTGTTGTAATAGCAAAAAAACACTGCATTAATGCAGACAAGTTCAGTAAAGAGGGTTCTGAAAAAACAGACAGATAAATAATTACACGGCTAACCCGACAGACTATGTTCACCTGAAAAACAGTCCATTCTCTTGGTGTTACCATTAGGATGGCTGACTTGCTGGATCTGAGATCAAAAATATATTAACAGTAGTTTTAGTGTGGCAGCTCGGTGGCATGAAAGTGGCAGTGGAAGCTTTTAGGTGTAACAAGTCCGTCAAAGCTTGTAAATAAAACATTTGGAATTGGTAAGCAGAGACAATTTATGGACATAGGGATGCTTAATTAACACTGCAGGATACAGAGAAACATTCGGCATTTACTGTGAGTAATGCAATTTCACACCCTCGTCGCCACTGTAGTGCTTTTCAAGTCATCTAGTTGCAAAACATATAAAAGACAATATATTTGTATTTATTTTGCACATAAAAGAAAAATATATATATATATATAAATATATATATATATATATATATATATATATATATATATATATATATATATATATATATATATATATATATATATATATATATATTTGTACATCCACGTGGAAAAGTAGTGTCATGTACGTGCAAAAGTCCATAAGACATTCCTGGTATAGTGAGCTTTCTACAAACCACACACGTGCTATGCCATGTCCCCACTTCCCCAGAGGAGTCCACCAACCCATGACTGGTACTCACATGCCAGATGGCGAAGACGATGAGTGCGGCGCACAGCACCAAGGACAGCATGTAGCAGAAAGCAGCGAAGGTGAAAGCCATGGGGGACGAGATGCCACTGGGAGGACCCCTCAAACAGGCAAGGCTCCCAAAGAGGCCACCCCTGAGAGGTAGGAGCAGGTGCAGCCGGCAGCTCCACAGCTCTCTCTCTCTCTGCCCACCAGTCTGAACAGGGCACATTCAAATCCCGGCGGTGAAGTGGAAAAAGCACCTCCTGCCACCCTGGCTCCAGCCTGCAGAGCCTGAAACTTGGAAGGATGCGCCGGAGCTCCCCGCAGACATACGGATCCACATCCCATTCAACTTTTACATGAGCCGAGACAGCGGCGCTGGACCAGTGACGGAGCAGGGCGGGCGCCCTCTAGCGCCAACACACAGGCTTGCAGCGACCATGTGGCACTTCTCTTATCCTAAGAATCTAGTATAACGCTCACAGAAAGCACAAGCGGAAGAAACGCCTCAAGCGGCACGCGGCATACCGCCCCTACTGAGGGGCAGATTTACAACCCCCTTGCGCCACTTTTGCGTCATTTTTAACATGGGAAAGGTGACGTACGGGTGGCGCAAGGGGCTGGTAAATAAGCCCCTGATTTTCAAACATAATATTAGAATGTTATATATGTGTTTCTGCAAACTATGTGGACGCGTAGGATGTAATGCGAAATAAGAGCGCTGCCGGCTTTGGAATTGGGAAAGGTTCTGGTCCTGGTGGCGCATTAACATCCTGTGAGCCAGGGCAAATCACTTAAGCTCCACGTTCCGATAAAAACAGAATACTCCCTTGTGTGATAGTGCTCATGTAAAGAGCCTCGAAGCACCTGGGTCGAGTGCGCGCTGTAAAAAACTGCAAAAAAGACATAAATAATAGGGAACAGGCACTATCACTATAATAGACAGTTGATAACACCTTCTGCGAAATATTTCACTTTCTTGTTTTGTGAACGCGAAAACCATTTTGCCTTGGAAGCGCTTCAGAAGTTATACTAAAGTTTAAAAACAGTATTTCAATATACTGGTTTTAAAGACGCATTGCCGTGCCAGTCACTGTCATAGTAATACTATATCGTTGGAATGCCAATCACGGTGCATTCACTCTTTTTATGCCAACTGACGGCTCTACGCCTAGAAGCCATCGAGTTTAGTTTCGTAATGTGCGAATTTCAAGTAAAACAAGCATAAATATGCTTATGAGCGCCTCGGCATTTATATATTGAAAAACGTCTATGCATTGGTAAAAAGAGTCCCTTGTGCAGTGGGGACGTTGCCCCACTCATATTTTGGGACGCTGGCACCCGCAATTAGATGTATGTATTTCAATCAGAAAACTACTCGCTGCATGTCGTTACCACTGGGCGCATGTAAGAAAGCAGTGCTTAATTTGAGCCGGTGGTTTCCGTGCTCTTCACTTAATTATCAACACCAGCCCTCATGACAATCTACCACGCGGTGGTGCTATTTCATTTAGAGAGGAGCACAACAACAGCTGTTTACTTATTCAATATATATTAAAAATTACTAATACCCGCCACCAAAGCCATATCTTTAGCTCAGGAGGCATGGGGTAGTCAGACTTGTCACATTTGGAGTGTGATTGTCAGTGGCGGATGGTGACATTTGAAAGTGGTGGGGCGTAAACTTTCTGTCGGAGTGCACCGTGGCGAGCGAGCGCAGCGAGCGAGCTCGACCACCTTAGAGGGGGTTCGGGGGGGTTTTTCCCCCCGAGAAAATTTTGAAAAAAAAGTGGGTAAAGGGTGCATTTTCAAGCAAATTTCAGAAGCACAGAGACTAGAGCTGCAAACACACATAGAGCCCACTGCAGAGGGTATGTTCTTAGGTGAAGTCCTGCTGAAACTAAAATGCATTAACATTATAATCTCAGTTTCCCCACTTAACAAAGAGAGTCTGACTAACGTTATGCCCACTTCGCCGGGCAATTATTAATACTGTCACTGGCTGCCCGCTCTCCTGTCCTTTGCTCATTAATTCTTTCACTGGCTGTTATTCCCCCTTTCCTCTATCCTAATGTTGGCTTGTATGTTAAAAACTACAAACCAACAGGTACATGGTACAGCATGAGGTATCTGCATCACAGTGCACCTGTACTGCTAATCACATCTAACAAATTCAAAGAAAATGGAAATGGAAAAGAGGAAATGCATTTTTATTCCAAATACCACATTTCTAAAAATAGCCATCAAGTTTATGAAAGCAATGCAGCATTCTCAGAATGACAATCAATGGCTGCCCCGTGTTTCTATTGGTGAATGCTCTCCTGAGCAGGATGTGTCACCACGCTCCCAGCAGCGTGGTAGCAGTTCCCGCTGGGTTCTGTATACAAACATGGATGTCATTGGCTGTAAACTGCCCCTGGCAGCCATTTTGTTTACAGTAAACACCAGGACCTCTCCATTATTGGTCAGTAAATGTCACATGCGCTAGGCCTGTTTGGAAAACTTCCTCTCTCTGATTGGAAAAAAATAAAACAACTATATTTCCGGATTGAGCATCAGTTTTGCCCTATAATTCTCACCACTATTTTGAGGGAGAGATGAGGACAGGGTTAAATCATAGACAGCAAATCCGCCCTTACAATGCCAATGAAAATTAGAATTTAGCAAGCCCTACTTTAATATTAGTCATTCCTCGATACAGTTCAATGAGTGAATAATGTTTGTATTGTTCGCCTCACAAAGAAGCCAAATAGAATAATAAAGTGATAAAAATAGCACACAAACGTGGTGCCAACGCCGAGAAATAAAAAAAAAGTGAGCGCCTCTTAGGACGTTGCAGTCCTTCTCCAAACATTGCATGAAACCAACCAGCGTTATAATTGCTTCGAGTTGTAGCCAATTAAAGCGTAGGAACCGGACATTTAAAGGACAAAACACGACAACGGCTCCAGGTAAACAAGACACCGTAGCAAGGCTTCTGCCTCGAGGCATTTCAAAGTGCACGCAATGACACCGAACTAGTGGTCACAAGTGCGGCGACAGAATTTAAATGCCCACTTACACTTCAGGGCAAGTACGAAAACAGTGGGGCAAATCTGCGCACTTCTAGCCCCTCCTCTAGGCTTGTTCTACGGACGGGGTATGACAAAAAGGCATTCATTCATATAGTATCGGTCACTGTACACGCATTCATTTATGAATGCACGAAAGGGGGGCTGTTGCGAAACACATGAAGCCACACGTATCTGTCAAAAAACTCTCCCCGACTCCCGGGTGAGCACACGCAGATATAGTTATAAAGTAGTCAAAAACTAAGACGAGTACACACAAAGTAAACACTCTCTTTCAGGCACACCTCCCCAGTGAGCGCCATATGAATGCAATTTAGAAAGCGATCCACACACTATGTATGATCTACTCCTGTGAAGATTTGTCCACACTTTATAAACAAACTGTTTCTCTCTCACACACACACAAATATCGAGTGTGACATACAGTGACACAACTTGCTTTAAATAGGATACAAAAACAAAAAGGTAACAACTAAATCAAACATCAAGAGAGCCATAGGGCAGAGATTAGAGATTCTGATGTGTAGTTCATAAGACATATATACATATTAAAGGTGATCAAAAACAAAAAGACTAAATCAAGGGCCAATATGTATACTTTAAAAATTACTGATGTTTATTGGTCCATTTGTATTTATACATTGTCCGTTTAAATGCAAAATGTGCATTGCCTAGTCAGGAGGTGGTAGTGGGACGGGGAGGGAGGAAGGAGGGGGTTAAAAAAAAGTTCACTTACCTGTCGGCTGCCTCCGTCCTCTCCCTGGTTCTCGGCCATCATTCATTCCCTATGAGGGCTCCTTAAACACACTCCGCTCGTGCTGCCAATTCTTACATTACTCGCTTTTCTTCATGTCCAGGCCCGCGTTGGCGCCTCTCTGCAACTGCCCCTTCAAACGATCCAGAACACCACGTCCCCGTGACGCAACCCGGCCCTCAGCCAATCCTGGCGCTGCAGCAGCGCCACTGATTGGCTGACGGCACAGCCTACTCCTCGCCCGCCGCCTGCCCATTTAGGAGACCGAGGGGCTCCTAATGGGCATGCGCAAGGCAGCAAAAATACAAGTACGCATGACTGGGCACGGAGTAAAAAATTAAGCTCCATGCCCACTCATGCGCACTTGTGCTGCCTTTCCCAAAGGCGTCCGACAATGATGTCAGTCAACATGACACCGGACCGCCCACGGTCCGACGTCATGCTGACTGACATTCACAGAGGGAGGACTCGGGAGCTGCGGTTGCGGACAGTCACAGAGGAGGGAGCTGCAGCTGCGGGCGCGGCGCGGGCGGGGGGGCTACGCCCCCACGCCCCAATGGACGCACCGCGCCTGGTGATTGTTAGTAGTCGTGTTGGTACTGCCACTGGCAGCCCTGGTAGAGGCAATGGGTGGTGCAAGCGGCAGTGGCCCCCTGACGAGGACCCTGGCTCTTGTTTAAAAAAAAAAAAAAAAAATAGCACTGGAAAGCACACCGTGCGACCACTTGTCCTGTGACGGCCCCCTGTGTGAGGAAAGTTTGCGCTTTTGTGGGCGCTTAGATTGTTCCATCCAAAAGCATGGAAGATCGCAGCTGCGGCCCATGCAGGTAAGAGCGGTGGGGTGGTGGGGCGGGTGGGGGAGAGTTTCGACAGACAACGGCGAGGGGGAATTATTTATTTATTTAATTTTCCCCGTGGTCGTCCATCAAATCCCCCCCCTAACCCCGACCAACTGCTCTTACCTGCACGGGCCGCGGCTGGAAGATTGTCTTGGCAAAGCAGAATGTATTGAAAAGTTAACGGGTTCTTGAGACCTTTTTGCATAACTTTTGCCACACTTACCTGCCGTGAGGGGAACGGCCATCGCAGTGGGGTGACTCTGCTCTCTATTCTGCCCACGAACTTCGCCGCCGTGAGGGGAACGGCCAATGAGAACCACATCCCCCAGCATTCCCTGCTCTCGGCGCTTGCTGGTGACGGCGCCTGGTAGCGCCTGAACACTATTAAGGCCGCCAGGTGCCCCCGCAGCGCGGGACGCGTTCTTGAGACCTTTTTGCATAACTTTTGCCACACTTACCTGCCGTGAGGGGAACGGCCATCGCAGTGGGGTGACTCTGCTCTCTATTCTGCCCACGAACTTCGCCGCCGTGAGGGGAACGGCCAACGAGAACCACATCCCCCAGCATTCCCTGCTCTCGGCGCTTGCTGGTGACGGCGCCTGGTAGCGCCGGAACACTATTAAGGCCGCCAGGTGCCCCCGCAGCGCGGGATGCGTTCTTGAGACCTTTTTGCATAACTTTTGCCACACTTACCTGCCGTGAGTGGAACGGCCATCGCAGTGGGGTGACTCTGCTCTCTATTCTGCCCACGAACTTCGCCGCCGTGAGGGGAACGGCCAACGAGAACCACATCCCCCAGCATTCCCTGCTCTCGGCGCTTGCTGGTGACGGCGCCTGGTAGCGCCGGAACACTATTAAGGCCGCCAGGTGCCCCCGCAGCACGGGACGCGTGCGGGCAGTGCCCGGGCGAAGCCCGGGCTTAGGGCGGGCCCGTCCTTGCCCGTCATAGGCCGAAGGAGGCCGGGCTGGGCCATCCCCCCTTACTGGTGATAGCGGGTTAGTTGTTTTTTTTATGTCTAGTGATTTTATTGTTTTACCTTCTTGTAAGTAATCAGTCAAAAGCTGTTAACATAGTGTCGCTATTACAATTACCTGCGTCTTTTAGCTAATTAGCTAATACCTAAAAGGTTGAGTGTGTCCTTAAGTGATTGGTGCCCTAATCATGGGGAAACATTGTAAGCCCTCTACTGCTCGACCAATGACTAGGCAACTTGCTAATTCGAATCCGCCGCTCCCGAGCCTCACAGCTATTGATAAAATGCTACAGAAAACCATTGGGGTGGTAGCCACAGCAATTGAAAATACTGAAAGGCGGCTGTCAATTACTCTCGCTATTCCTCCTGCACCCCCTTTGGATGATGGTTCGGTAGAGTCTTTTAATCAGGTTGATGCGGAAGCCTTGTCTTTTATGTTGCCCTCTTTTACACATCTACCATGTGCCCAGACTTCATCAGCTGAGAATGTGCAAGTGGAAGCAGGTCCGCTTTCATCTTCTCTGGTATCCACAGTGGCACATAAAAAGCGGGTGAAGGTAAAGAAAAGAAAGAAAGTTAAAATAATGGTAAAAAATTCTGCGCCTTCTTTATCTAGCCCTGATCATTCGGATATTGTTCGCCATCCACCTATCTCAAGTCCACCGGTGTGGGTTACCGACTTATTAATAGATCTACAGTCTCATATAGACCAGACCTTAAACGCTCTTTTAAAAACCCTGTCGACAAAGATCGACAGATTAGTATCCTTGATCAATACTAAGGGTGTTGGGAACAAACAGTCAAATTCTGCTTTGCGAGATCCTGGTAGCCTGGGGGGTTTGGGAACACTAACCATGACTAGCAAAGCTACCCCACAGGTTCCCTCTATCTCCCCTCAATCTATTTTACCTGATTCAGTCCAGCTGCCCGTGGTGATGCCAGTGTTACCTCCAATTGCTGTTGGTCCTTCTATTTCTTCCAACACGTCTCGAGTGCCTATTGGTCCAGCCTCTTGTGAACAACCTTCCAGTATTAAGGCTTGTGCTACACGGAGCCTGGGGGTGGGTAGGCTGCTTCGCCAGCCGGCTGTGAATACATGCACAACGGGTTCGGTTATATCTCCTCCCTATCCGCAGCTCCCCCCCGAGGCTTCACCCTATGTGGCGGTGCTCACGGGAGTACCTCCACTATCAAGTGATAGGGGGGAAACATATCAAGAACTAAAAAATAAAGTCATTCACTGGTTATCTAAATATAGACCACTGAATGGAGTAGGTCGGGGGGAGATTCTTTTTGTACGTAGAGTTTGCTGGTTGGGGACCAGACCTAAAGATATTGGTGGGGACTGTGTCCTAATTAATTTTAGGGACCCGAGAGTAGTGGGCCACATACTGGACTTTGGAGGGACGACTAAAATAGGTTCTATTGACACCTGTCACTTGGGGTATTTTTATATGCGCCCTTGTGCTTCAAGCCCCATGGAACAACCCTATTTTCATCAAGTCACCCACCAATCTCATTATAATATTCCGGTTGCCAATTCATTTGATGTACTTAGCTTTGTGGATTGACCATCATTTCTGAGGCACACTGAAGGAACGCACATGTATGTGAAAGGGGGCCAGGTAAAGGGTGGCTGTAGTATGAAGGCGCCCCTCCTTAACCCAGCATGTGAAACTGGGAAGGGAGTAATTTCTATCCCCTTATCCCCCCAAAACAACAGTTTTACTCAAGGGTCATTAGAGTCTGGTCTTTCAGACCGAATAGCTTCCCCCTGTTCTGTTGACTGTGACCCTTTAGTGAATGAATGAATAAGCTTTATTTCGATATAAGTATATCTTAAAAGCACATACAATTATAAAAAGTAACAATCATGAAATCACAAGATTTAAGAATAAAAAAATAACATCACCAGAGTTCCTAGGCAAATAAAATTTAAAAACAATACATATAACATAATAAATAGGACAATTGCATTATAAAAGATAGCAAAGGACAAAATGACAAAATAATTAATCCGCATTACGTTTGGGCTGCGAGGGCTTTAGATCTTAAAAGCCAGGCCCACCTTAGGAACTTAGAGAGTGCGCAAACATACAAAGATCTGGTATCAGATTTAAAGATGCGCAAAGCTATAGTGTAATCTCTTGTCCCAAGTTCTCTGCACAAAGGTTTAAGCCAGTATGTCCTTGGGTTTTTATACTCTGGGCATGCAAATAAAATGTGTGCGATTGATTCAGGCCTATTCTCGCAAAAAGGACAAAAAGGTGATGTTTGTAAGGGGGGTTTCCAGCGTGCGGTTAATACGCGCACTGGAAGCGTGCCAACCCTGAATTTGAAATAAAGTGCGCGAACAAAAGGTTTTTGAATAATATCAAGGTAAGGCTCATAACGCACTTCATCCTTGAGCCTTAAGAACTCGATGGTGCATCTAGCACCATGAGAGCTTGAGATCCTCTTCGCAGTGACCCATCTCCAATATATTCGCTTGAGTTCAGATTTAGGTGGAGAAGTTCTATTCACCCAAGCATCTTTTAGGCCAAGATCGAGCAGTAAAGTCTTGACGTCCTTTAACCATTTAATTTTGTGCCAGCAAGGCATGGAAAGAATTTCGGACAGACCCTCGGCATACTTCGCTAACTCCGGAGTACGCCATAGCCGCGCCCATAGGAGAAGGGGGCGAACTCTTGCCATATCGCTCAAAGCCTGGCACCCTAAATCCATTAATAAGGGTACAACAGGTGTGCTCTGGGGTAAGGCCATTAGTTCCTTGAAGAAGCTTGAGTCGGATTTGGCAAGCTCGTCAATATTATACATGCCCCATAATTCAGCTCCATAAAGTGCTGAACTTACACCTCTAACTTTGTATATCTCAAGGGCGGGTGCTATTGGTCTCGAAGAGGAAGTTCGATGCTCTCTGAGGAGGGCGCCAGTAACTCGCTTGTGATTTAGGAGCATCTTGTGTATGTGTGTTGACCATTGCATAGTATCGGAAAGGCGAATGCCCAAATAGTCAAATTCTTTTACCCTGTCCAAATTGACTGTGTTTAATACGGGGGGGCGACCTAACTTTTTTGGAGGGTTCAAAAATAGGTATTTAGTTTTGGTGGAATTAATTATGAGCCCTCTATTGTTGCAGAAGGTTTGAAAGCTGTCTAGTAGAGCTTGGAGACCCATGGGTGATTTAGATAGTAGGAGAGTATCATCAGCAAACAGGAGAGTTGGAATACGTTCGCCCGCCAGGGATGGTGCATCGGAAGGAACTTGCAACAAATGCTCTACTACGCCGTTCACATAAAGTGAAAAAAGAGTAGGGGCAAGAACACATCCCTGGCGGACACCCCTGTTCACTGGAATTCTCTCAGTTTTTTGACCCTGGGGACCCCAGCGTACCTGAGCGAAGTTTCCCTCATTCAGTTTGACTAGAAGGGCCAGTAAGTAGGATGGAATCTTCATACTGGCAAGGACGTTCCAAAGAATAGAACGGGGGACTAGGTCAAAGGCTGTTTTAAGATCTATAAAGGCGAGGTAAAGGCTACCCTTACCAAGAAAAACAACCTTCCAGTAGATAAGGAGCAGTCTAAAAACCTGCTCTATAGTACCTGTCCCGATTCTGAAACCTGCCTGGTAATCTGAGAGGATATTGTTGTCATTTATCCAGGATAATATCCTTTCCAAGATCACCTTCCCAACAACCTTCTGAGTTGAGTCTATCAGGCTAATGGGGCGTTAATTAGCAGGGTCATCCCTGCCACCCTTTTTAAAAATCGGGACTACCTCAGGCCCCCTTCCAGGATTCCGGGACCGAGGCGCCAATGGTAATGGCATTGAGTAAAGTTGAGAGAAGCTTCCCCCATCTAACTGGATCTAGTCTAAGTATATCCCCAGGGATACCGTCAGGTCCTGCTGCCTTCTGGGGGACAATGGATTTGATGGCATTAACCACTTCCCCTTCGCAAAAGGGATTAAAAGACGCTTGACCCTGAGACGGGAGAACCTCCAAGCAGGGAAGCTCCCCCTCACTCTCAGGTCGAAAAGAATAGAGCTTGGAGAAGTGTTCAAACCAAGCCGCACAGGTAATGTTACAAGTAATAAGATCTTGGACGGGTCTATTCTTGGTCCTAATTGTGCTCCAGAAGAGACCAGAATCCCGCTTAAGGGAGGCCTCCCTAAGTGTCTGCCAATACGAGTCTTCCCAGGCCTTTTTGGCGTCAGACACACAGAGCCTATACTCTCTCCTAGCCAGCTGGATCTCGGACGTAGCTCTTCTTTTGATGGCCCCGATTAGGGCAGATTTCTTCCGCCTGCAATCTTGTGTATACCAACCACCTGATAGATTCTGCTTGGCTCCCCCAGTTACTTGTCTACCTGTACCATTTGCTAAGAATAGAGTCCCCAATTCTTTAATGAGGCCTTGGAAAAGAGTGGAAACCTTGGCATAATCGGTCTCGTGGGAATGAAGGGAAGCTAACTCTTCTTGTGCTATACAAGTCAAGTTTCAAAGCTTTATTCGACAGCATGTCATAAAAGCACATAAACATCCTAACAATACAATAAATACTATATTAAGATACATTTAAAAATACATTAAATCATGATGCTGGCGAATAGTTTGTAAAACATCATATAAAATTAATCTATATTAATATTAAAATTTCTAATTAGAATTAATCATACAACATTTGGTGTCAAAAAAAGTTCATTGGCCTGCTTCTAGAGATTTTAGGGTGCGAGAGCGTATTGACCAAGTCCACCCTAAGAATTTGGCAACAGCAATGGCCAGACACGGAGTGCAGTCAGATTCAAGTATTCTTAGAGCTGTTTTGTAACTACGTGTTCCCAGATTTAAGCATACTGGTTTTAACCACCTATGATGTGGAGCGGTATACAAGGGACATACAAACAGCAAATGACCTGTATCCTCAGTCAAGTCTTTACAATGGGGACATTTGTTGTCCTGGGATGATGACCATCTATGGGTAAATGCTTTTACTGGGAGGGACCCGATTCTAAACTGAAAATACAGCTTTCTATCAGCGGCCCTCTCTATAATATCCCAATATGCCTCACAAGATGGTATAGATTTTATATCAAGAAAATGACCAGTCATAAGATGGATCCAATCGACTGAACTTTCTTCGCGTCAAGCATCACTTTGCGCCGTTTAAGGCGTCTTTCACAATTTGAGGGACATACTTCAAGAGTTGACATAAAAGAACCGGCTGGCGGGATCGTGGGACCAGTCAGTCCCTCCCAAAACGGATAAATACTTAAAGATAGCTGATTGTGGTCGCTATCAGCAGCCAAAATTACTTCCATGTCTTGGACGTATGGCCACAATTTGAGATCTAGGAGAATGTAATCTATCTTTGAGGAATGGTCTATCCTGTTATAGGTATGAGCACCATGTGAGTCCGATCGAGTTCTGCCATTAGCCGCCCTTAGACCAAACTCTAGGGTCATGGAGTTCATAAGCATAACTGGCTTTGACCATCTCCTAATGGGAGGCAATGATAGTGAGGGAATGCCTCTATTAGCATCGTCCTCCAAAAACTCGGGGGAATCTAAAACTGAGAGGGGCTCAAAGGAGCAATTGAAATCTCCTGCTACCAGAATGTGAGATGCATGATTACACTTACGCAATTCACATTCAAGGGATATGAGAGTTGATGGCAGGGCTCCCCTGCTTGAGCCTCTAGCATAGACATTGAATAAAACAAGAGACTTGCTTCCCTGGGCTCCCTTGATGGTGATCCTAAGTATGTCAGGAGAAATGTGGCAAGCCTGCCTGACAGTGCATCCCAAGGAAATGCTAACCCAGATAAGGAGACCGCCAGACGGGCGGCCTCTCCCAGACGAGGATAGAATGGCCGGCTCAAAGAAGGTAATGTAACCCACCATATGGTGGGGCACTGTACTCCAAGTCTCCAGAAATATGCAGATGCAATAGGGCGCGATCAAGGAATTCCAAGTTGGAAGATCTAGTTTGCTAGAGATACCAGTAACATTCCAGCTTAGAATCAATAGAGGAGGATCAGTTGTAGGCGAATCACAAAGGGGTAGTGAAGTTGTGAGATTAGAGACGCCGTGGGGACAATTGGGTAAGGGGACCGAAGGGAGATGGTTTTTGTACTGGAGGTGCAAGCCGGGCTGTGGCCCCTGATTGAGGTCACAAGGTAGAAAGGGGCTGGGGGGAGAATCCCTAGTCAATTCAGGGATAGATTCTGCTGCATCACTAAAAGCCTCGCCTACAGGGATACAGAAATCAACCAACGGAAAGTTTCCATGTCAATAGGAGTCATACTGGAAGTGAGGTGCATAGTGTCTAAAAAGGGAGGGAATAGCAGGGTCAGTGTAATTGGTCAACTGGGTCCCATCTTGAGACCCATCATAGGCTGCATGGAAAGAAGACTGTGAGTGCTGGAAATAAGAAAAATCTGAGTAGAATTGGCTAAGATCGAAACAGCCTATGCCATTCAAAGCAGAACCAGGATGATGATTACAGATAAACCTAGGGACACGAGGATCCCTGAAATTTACAAGGATGCAGTCCCCAGATATGTTTTTACGTCTGTTGCCCACCCAGGAGACCCTTCTGACGTGAAGAACATGGCCATCCAGGTGTCCCGGAAGCGGCCTGTTTTTATTCAGCCAATAGGTTGTTTTATTTTTTAGCTCGGAAAAAGATTCAGATTTACCAGCTTTGAGATGAGGAACTCTCACTAAAACAGCCACATAAGGTAGACACTCTGGAGGTAGGTTAATGTGTGGTAATACTTGCTGAATGTGGGCAGTAATAGTATTCGAGTGGCCTGATACAGAGTTCACACTAGGTGAATTAGGTTGGCTCTTGGTAGATTCTGACTCATGAGTCACCACTCCTACACTATCACGGCATGAGGTTTGACCATGAGCTAAAGTGTCTTTATTCGTAGAGTTGTTGTTCCGGGAACCTTAAGATGGTGCAAGATTGTGACATGATGTGAATGCTACGTTCTTGGGCCTGGTACTTGAGATGATGTTCGAGTTTAACAAGATTGGCTGGGAGGTGGGCACACTTGGTGTATTTAAAATAGGTTCTGCAATAACAGGATTGCCTTGTCCAATCTTCGCATGCAACTTGATCAATGATTTAAGAGAGAAAAATTATCAAGAGAGGCCTGTTCAAACCTCTCAAGCCTCTCAGACAAGGTCTTCACTCTTTGCATTAAAGGAAGTGTGAAGGATTTGAGGAGAAGTTCAATTTGGTCAACTAGAGTAGCTTGGGGCTCAGGGCCGTGAGCACCCAAGTTAGGGAATGGCTGCTCAGCAAATAATGAATCAGGGGCTAGATTAGTAGGGAGCAAAGGGGATAAGTGGTTTCTTTGGGAACAAGGGGAAGGTAACACTGGTCGGCTAGATTTAGAATTGGTATTGTTACATAACTTAGATTTGTGTTTCTTGGATGCTTTTTGGCGATCCCCCTTATGACCACTACCTACTCTTTTCCTTTTGCTAGGGACAACTATTGGCCCTGCGATATTAGAAGCATCAGGAGAAGGAGCAGTGGCACGGGCTAAAACTAAGTTAGAGGACAGCTCAGGCGGCTCTAGATGAATTGCCTGCGATGGAGAGCGGGAAGAGTCTAAGTGTGGAAGAGGTCCGTGGCTGGGGGAGCTATTGGTAGAGGTGACCCCACTATGCTCCGTGCAATGATTAAATCCTGAACTAGGCGCGATGACCTGGGCAGAACCTAGCACAGGGGAGACAGCAATTGCTATGTTACCCAGCGACGAACGCTTGGTGTTTAGCTGGTCAAGAGATAGACGGCGTTCCGTAATAGCATTTTCTTTTTCTAGCACTGAGCAGGCACGTATAATAAAGTGATCTAGAGTGCCGCTAACGGTGTTTCTGCCATGCCCACCACCCTTTCCTGAACTTGTAGACATAGCCATAAACACAAGTGAGGGGGACGATATTAAATCAGAAATACAAGTAATGACTGAATGAATGGTTAACAGACCGTTTAACCAGAGACAGAACAATCATACAGGAAGACCAAGAGGGGTGGCCCAGACCGGGCTCCCTAGGCCCCTGACGGCCACAGACGGTCCCGCCCTTGTCCCGGGCTTCGCCCGGGCTCGTCCCGCGCGCGTTCCACGCTGCGGAAGCTGAGGATAGATTATATAATCCAATGGGCGGGAGGTCCGGTGGGCGGCCCTAGGCACAGGTGAAGTATGCAGAGGGTGCCTGGGAAAGGTAGTTTTCTTCCCTCCTTCCTTCGTCCACACGGCCCAAGCAGAGACCAGCAGCGGGAGCTTCAATGCGGCCAGAAGAGCTCGGCTGCAACACAGCAGGTAACAATGTTTCAACACGAATCAAAAGGAAACTCCAAGGCGAAGCGGGACCCGCGCCAGCGGGTTCCGCGAGGTCTTTTGTAGCACCTGTGGGCGAGAGGTCCGGTGGGCGGCCCTAGGCACAGGTGAAGTATGCAGAGGGTGCCTGGGAAAGGTAGTTTTCTTCCCTCCTTCCTTCGTCCACACGGCCCAAGCAGAGACCAGCAGCGGGAGCTTCAATGCGGCCAGAAGAGCTTGGCTGCAACACAGCAGGTAACAATGTTTCAACACGAATCAAAAGGAAACTCCAAGGCGAAGCGGGACCCGCGCCAGCGGGTTCCGCGAGGTCTTTTGTAGCACCTGTGGGCGGGAGGTCCGGTGGGCGGCCCTAGGCACAGGTGAAGTATGCAGAGGGTGCCTGGGAAAGGTAGTTTTCTTCCCTCCTTCCTTCGTCCACACGGCCCAAGCAGCGACCAGCAGCGGGAGCTTCAATGCGGCCAGAAGAGCTTGGCTGCAACACAGCAGGTAACAATGTTTCAACACGAATCAAGAGGAAACTCCAAGGCGAAGAGGGACCCGCGCCAGCGGGTTCCGCGAGGTCTTTTGTAGCACCTGTGGGCGGGAGGTCCGGTGGGCGGCCCTAGACACAGGTGAAGTATGCAGAGGGTGCCTGGGAAAGGTAGTTTTCTTCCCTCCTTCCTTCGTCCACACGGCCCAAGCAGAGACCAGCAGCGGGAGCTTCAATGCGGCCAGAAGAGCTCGGCTGCAACACAGCAGGTAACAATGTTTCAACACGAATCAAAAGGAAACTCCAAGGCGAAGCGGGACCCTTTAGTGGATTGTCCCCCCCAAGTAGTTACACGCAGTCCCCTAGTAGGGTCCTGGAACGTGGCTGGTTTGGGGTCTAAACTCCCCAATCCAGAGTGGGGAGAGTTAATGGACAAATATGATATTTGTTTATTCCAAGAAACGTGGCTACGGTCCATCCCAGTGAGGGTGGGCTATGCATCTTTTTTCGTCCCTGCGGTTCAAGGTGCTAGGGGTAGACCTTCGGGGGGGCTAGCTGTCTGGGTTGCCCCTCACCTAGGTTGTTCAGTTAAGACCATAGACACTCAGTGCCCTGATATTTTATGTTTGCTACTTACTTTTCCCGCTGGATATTCGCTGGTTGTACTTAATGTCTACTTGCGTCCCCATCCTATACAGCTGGGTTTATCGATTTTGGGTGCCTTAGATGCCATTTTACATTCTCTCCCCCCTTTGTCCCACAAAATTATAGGTGCCGATTTTAATTGCCATTTTGAACCCCTCCTAGGGATTCCTTCTGCTACTCTGGATGAGGATGAAAATGATAAAATCCCAGACTGTATTATGTACCCAGAAAAACGGTTATTGCCTCTGGACCTTGAGATTAATAAAATAGTTGTTCTTCATTGCTTGAGGGCCTGTAATGGCAGACTTCTTCCCGATGTCCCGGGTTCCTATACTTTTAATAGACCCGGGAATTTTTCAACAATTGATTACATCTTGGTGAACGTCGAATTCTGGGGCTATCTACGAGCTTTTTCTGTTATACCTAGGGATTACAGTGACCACAACTTATTGTCATTAGAACTATTAACTAATATTGGCGGTCGTATAGTTCCTGGGGGTTCAGGAACGCCAAGAAGCGAGAATTTGGTTTAATCTGCAGGTGGTAGACGCATCAGGTGGGCAAGGATCGCGACTGAGGAGGCGAAGCTGGCGTAATTATACCGCAGTGTCGCCTGCTCTTTGGCGGAGGTTTCCCACCTTTTGAGTCCCAATGGAGATATTTTTCAGCATTATCTCCCGGACCTGCAGGGTATTCATAATAAACTTCTTGGTTGTTTGGCTGGCTACTTTTATAGCTCTACCACACAGAGGCCAAGGACTCCAAAGAATGATCATTGGTATAATAAAAGTTGTAGGTTGGCCAAGACTGTTTTGATCAGGGAAGTAAAAGAGGGTACTCAGTCAAGCATTAGAGCTGCAAGGGTCTACTACAAAAACTTGATAAAAGAGGCAAAATCCGAGTGGGAGGACTCAAGGTGGTTAAGCATGAAGCTAGCATTAGAAGATCGTGATTCTAGGGCATTTTGGAATCTTGTTCGAGCTGGTTCGGCAGAAAGTCCGTCTGCTAGCATTCCTAATCTTAGCGAGGAGGTTTGGCTTGAGTACTTCAAGCCCCTCTATTCGCTTAGTAATATCGATAGTAGATTAGACCTAGTAACCCAGCCAAATGATATTGTTGCGGCTTATCCGGAACATGTGGATCTGGAGAGTCGTTTTTTGCACCCTTTCGGAGATTGAGTTGGCTCTTAGTACCCTATCTGTGGGGAAAGACCCGGGTCTCGATAGGATTCCAGGTGATCTATTTCGAAGTGAAATAAAAATCTGGGCTCCTTACATTCGGGTTTATTTTAATGCTATTCTGCAGGGCCTTGAGATTCCCCACTCCTGGCTTGGAGCTGAAATTATACCCATCCATAAAAAATCCTCCCCTTTGGACCCGGCCAATTATCGCCCCATAAGCCTGATCGATGTCCTACAGAAACTGTTTGCCCGCATGCTTTTAACAAGATTACAGACTTGGATGGAGGAACATCAAATCTTAACCTCTCTTCAAGCGGGCTTTCGAGCAAAAGTCTCCACCATTGATCAACTGTTCAGGCTACAGTTGGTCTATTGGAAGACGGTTTCTATGGGTGCTGGCAATCTGTATCTGATCTTCGTGGACCTTCGGTCCGCGTTTGATATGGTCCAAAGGGAGAAACTATGGGCTCTATTATTGGAGATGGGCGCTCCCCCTTATCTCTGCCATTTATTCAAACGTATGCATGAAGGTACCTATGCAAGGGTGAGATATGGGAGATGTGGGGAAATTTCGGGTCCATTTCCGGTCGAAAAGGGTGTGAGGCAGGGATGTGTTTTGGCTCCAACACTATTCTCCCTTTTTATTAATGGGCTGATTGAGCGCTTATTGTGTGCTACTAATCTGGATTCCCCAATGTTAGCGGGGCGTAAGATACCTGCCCTAATGTTCGCGGATGATACGCTCCTACTGTCAAAATCATTTATGGGCATCCAGCTTTCCCTAGAGGCATTTTGCTCCTTTTGTAAAATAAGGGATATGGAATTGAACTTATCTAAAACCAAATTTATGGTCTTCAGCTCTAGCTCAGCCAATTGTCCTCATCCCCAGATGGATGGTATAAAGTTGGATCGTGTATCCACATTTGATTATTTAGGGGTAACTCTTAATGATAAAATGAAATGGGGGTCTCATATGGCGAAGGCCAATTTGAAGTTAACACAATCCGTGGGGGGTATTCTGAAAGTTTTTAATAATACTACTTCTAAACCCATGGGCCTACCTATGGAAATTTATAAATCCCAAGCTAGAGGGGGTGCGCTCTATGGCGCAGAGCTTTGGGGTCACTGCAGTATCGCGCCTCTAACTTCAACCGAGAATTCCTTTATTAGGCGACTTCTGAAATTACCTATGAGCACTCCCTTAATCCCCCTGAGATGGGATTTAGGTCTAGTTCCCATTGAAGAGATCGCCTTGAACCGCCCACTCCTGTATTGGAGACGACTCTGGTCAACACCCGAGCTTGCGAGCTATAGGCAGGATCTTGGTGATCTCTTGTCAAGAGGGAATTTGGGGAAAATACCATGGCTGATGCATGTTAAGAATCTCTGTTATGTCTTAGGCAAGGGGGACTTGTGGTTGGTACCCGAAGAATCTTGCCGTTTGCTAACTAAGAAATCACTGATTGTGGCTTTACAGCAGTATCGAAAGGAATTACTATTACATTCTTCCTTGGGTAGGCTCACCAACACCTTTTTGGACATCAAATCTAGTCCCCATTTTGAAGCTTTCTTGGATGTTATTCAGCCCCCTTTGGCCAAGAAACTATACATTCAGTTCAGACACGGCTCGTTACCATTGAGGGCTCCTTCCCATAGGTGGTCTAGTGTGCCTTGTCCTACGAGCTCCTGTCCAGAATGTACTGATACCTGTGAGTCAGAGTTGCATGTTGTCCTTTTTTGCCCTCTCTACACCAGGACAAGAACAAAATGGATCATTCAACTCTGTAAGTCCAGGGGCCTTAGGGACTACCAGGAGGTGTTCAGAATTCTCAAATATGACACTACCCCTATGATAGTGTTTGCGACGGCTAGATTCCTCCTCTCCATGTGGTTTTCTAGGTGTAAAAAACTACAAAATATAAGGTAATAATCTGTTCACAATGATGATTTTAGTGCTGTAGCGAATGAACGTCCAGATATGAGATTATTTAGGGATTGGACATTGTTCTACTTCGCCCCTACTAATAATGCTTTCAATTGTGTCTGAAATGTAATTTTATTTGTAAATCAAGGTGTCTATGATGGATTTTATTGCACATTTTAACTATTTTTATTGTATATATGTATTTATGTCTTTTTATGGTATTATACCGAAATAAAAGCTTTGACTGACTGAAAAGTTAACAAAACCATTTCAATGAACGCAGCAACAATAAAAAATTATATTAAGTCATAGAATCATATAAGATCATTTGTCGCACAACCTGCAAGGAGACAGATCCCTGACCTTCAGTGCAGAATCTAAAAGACATATTAATCAAGGCGGCTGTCTCTGACATCTAATCACCGATTATCATGTGTCACCAAGAAATCTACATAAAAATGATGCTTCAATAGACAACAATAAATGCTTAGCCTCAGTAATCAAAAGAAAAGCCACACAGAGACATGCACTTGACCTTCGATTCTGAATCTAAGGTAATTAAGGTGGCTGTCTCTGACATATGATAACTAATTAGCAAACGCTATAGCAAAACTTGCATACAATATTTCATATAAAATCATCCTGGAGCCACATGTATTAAGCATTTTTACAGTCGGAAATGGCAGATTCGGCCATTTTCGACTGCAAAAATAATTTTACATAATAGAAAAACACACATTGGCATTAGGAAATCGGTATTCCTAATGTTAGTACATCTGGCCCCATGTATTATACATTTCTCACTGATACTTTCACTTGATGTTCGGAAAACTGGTCCTAGGAGGAAAAAAACATCCTTGAAGTGGTGTCAAATGGTGCAAATGATTACTGCTACCCAAAGTTGATGGCATACTCGCAGAGAGACAATCACCGGGCATGAAGCAGAAGTAAGAAAAAGCTGGTCAAAACCAGCTGCGGCCCGTGCAGGTAGGAGCGGTGGGGCAGTGTGCGGGGTATTTCAATGGACGATGACGAGGGAAAAATAAATAAATAATTACTTTTTCCTTGTCATCGTCGCTACCGAAATACCCCACACACGGCCCCACTGCTCTTACCTGCACGGGCTCGGCTGGTCAAAACAGCTGCCATTTAACTAGTGGATTCTGCTTCTGTTAACCCTTATTGCCTTCATACATTTTGTGAAAGCACTTGCTGTCTGTAATCAGACCTATAAAACAGCCCTTAAACAATCCTTGAAATAGCTGCCAGGAGCAGCAAATATGAGTAATTACCTCCACAACCCTGTGTTGCTACATTAAGGCAGCTGCAGTAGAAGATGGTCGTTGTCCAGCTGCAAACATCAGTGGAGGAAAACGCTCTTGTAAATTCCCTCCTGATGGGGTTCCAGCCAGACCGCGGCACAGAGTCAGTTCTGGTGTCGGCGCTGCATGATCCATACGGACTGGTCTATGGTGGTGGTGTTGGTCTTGTTACTTGTAGACCTTTCAGCAGCCTTAAGAACCACTGACCATGCCTTTGTGACCAGCAGTCTCAGTTCTGGAGTAGCTAATACCATTTCTAGTTAGTGCTAACAACTCCTTGTTGATCTTGCCTAAAGGCGCTCAACTGTGGTGACCCACAATGGCCAATAATATCCCCTTTTATGTTCATCTTATCCAAGAGTCCCCTTGCAGTCTTCTCCATTCTGCAGGGAGGCAGATGGCACACCGCTGACATTTGGGCTGGGAACACCTTCGGTGTCTCAGGGTTATCTCATCTTAGCCAAGTCCCTGTCCCTTACCAGATGTTGATGTCAGCATTTATTTAAATCTCAATCACATGAAGACTGACCTGCTTCTCACCACAGCAGATTCTTCCACTTGGGAGAAGGTAGTGTGACCCGCTTCATGAGCACCCACTTCTATGCCTGCACGTACCAAGGCGATCAACAACCTGGACATTTATCTGGAGACCAATCAATCCCTGTAGATGTAGGTGACTAGTGACAATTGTGTGCTTTCTTCAAGAGAAGGAAAAACCAAAGGAAATGATGGACGGAGTGTTGAACATTGCAAGCACTCACCCCCAGTCAACTGATCTGGGTTTAATCCATCACCGTTCTTTAGCCCACTCTGCCACCCCAGTTCAGACATGGCCATATGCAAATCAGTCTGACCCTGTGCCTCATGGGAACAGTCCAGCCCGAACTGCCAAGCCATGTCTTCTCTGGACCGGAAACAAGCTTCCTAGGACTGGTTTCTGGCATTTCAACCGTCTTCAGCCAGGCTTGCTTGAATCCAGTGGCAAAGTGAACAAGGGACTCACGTCTGAGCATACCCTGCCAACTTATGGCAAACAAAGCAAAAACCAAAGGAAATGATGGACGGAGTGTTGAACATTGCAAGCACTCACCCCCAGTCAACTGATCTGGGTTTAATCCATCACCGTTCTTTAGCCCACTCTGCCACCCCAGTTCAGACATGGCCATATGCAAATCAGTCTGACCCTGTGCCTCATGGGAACAGTCCAGCCCGAACTGCCAAGCCATGTCTTCCCTGGACCGGAACCAAGCTTCCTAGGATCGGTTTCTGGCATTTCAGCCGTCTTCAGCCAGGCTTGCTTGAATCCAGTGGCAAAGTGAGCAAGGGACTCACGTCTGAGCATACCCTGCCAACTTATGGCGAACAATGCAAAAACCAAAGGAAATGATGGACGGAGTGTTGAACATTGCAAGCACTCACCCCCAGTCAACTGATCTGGGTTTAATCCATCACCGTTCTTTAGCCCACTCTGCCACCCCAGTTCAGACATGGCCATATGCAAATCAGTCTGACCCTGTGCCTCATGGGAACAGTCCAGCCCGAACTGCCAAGCCATGTCTTCTCTGGACCGGAAACAAGCTTCCTAGGACTGGTTTCTGGCATTTCAGCCGTCTTCAGCCAGGCTTGCTTGAATCCAGTGGCAAAGTGAACAAGGGACTCACGTCTGAGCATACCCTGCCAACTTATGGCGAACAAAGCAAAAACCAAAGGAAATGATGGACGGAGTGTTGAACATTGCAAGCACTCACCCCAGTCAACTGATCTGGGTTTAATCCATCACCGTTCTTTAGCCCACTCTGCCACCCCAGTTCAGACATGGCCATACGCAAATCAGTCTGACCCTGTGCCTCATGGGAACAGTCCAGCCCGAACTGCCAAGCCATGTCTTCCCTGGACCGGAAACAAGCTTCCTAGTACCGGTTTCTGGCGTTTCAGCCGTCTTCAGCCAGGCTTGCTTGAATCCAGTGGCAAAGTGAGCAAGGGACTCACGTCTGAGCATACCCTGCCAACTTATGGCGAACAAAGCAAAAACCAAAGGAAATGATGGACGGAGTGTTGAACATTGAAAGCACTCACCCCCTTGCTCACTTTGCCACTGGATTCAAGATAGCCTGGCTGACGAGGGTTATGAACCCGAAACCGGTCCCAGGATGCTTGTTTCCTGTCCGGGGAAGACATGGCTTGGCAGTTCGGGCTGGACTGTTCCCATGAGGCACAGGGTCAGACTGATTTGCATATGGCCATGTCTGACCTGGGGTGGTGGAGTGAGCTAAAGAATGATGATGGATTAAACCCAGATCAGTTGACTGGGGGTGAGTGTTTGATTTGCTCTAACGCTCCGACCATCATCCCCTTTGGTATCGCTTTGTTCGCCCTAAGTTGGCAGGGTATGCCCAGACGTGGGTCCCTTGCTCACTTTGCCACTGGATTCAAGATAGTCTGGCTGACGAGGGTTATGAACCCAAAACCGGTCCCAGGATGCTTGTTTCCTGTCCGGGGAAGACATGGCTTGGCAGTTCAGGCTGGACTGTTCCCATGAGGCAGAGGGTCAGACTGATTTGCATATGGCCATGTCTGAACTGGGGTTGTGGAGTGAGCTAAAGAATGATGATGGATTAAACCCAGATCAGTTGACTGGGGGTGAGTGTTTGATTTGCTCTAACGCTCTGTCCATCATCCCCTTTGGTATCGCTTTGTTCGCCCTAAGTTGGCAGGGTATGTCCAGACGTGGGTCCCTTGCTCACTTTGCCACTGGATTCAAGATAGCCTGGCTGACGAGGGTTATGAACCCGAAACCGGTCCCAGGATGCTTGTTTCCTGTCCGGGGAAGACATGGCTTGGCAGTTCGGGTTGGACTGTTCCCATGAGGCACAGGGTCAGACTGATTTGCATATGGCCATGTCTGAACTGGGGTGGTGGAGTGAGCTAAAGAATGATGATGGATTAAACCCAGATCAGTTGACTGGGGGTGAGTGTTTGATTTGCTCTAACGCTCCGTCCATCATCCCCTTTGGTATCGCTTTGTTCGCCCTAAGTTGGCAGGGTATGCCCCGACGTGGGTCCCTTGCTCACTTTGCCACTGGATTCAAGATAGCCTGGCTGACGAGGGTTATGAACCCGAAACCGGTCCCAGGATGCTTGTTTCCTGTCCGGGGAAGACATGGCTTGGCAGTTCGGGCTGGACTGTTCCCATGAGGCACACGGTCAGACTGATTTGCATATGGCCATGTCTGAACTGGGGTGGTGGAGTGAGCTAAAGAATGATGATGGATTAAACCCAGATCAGTTGACTGGGGGTGAATGTTTGATTTGCTCTAACGCTCTGTCCATCATCCCCTTTGGTATCGCTTTCTTCAAGAGAAGGTTTATAAGAAAGTGCTAATCTTTATCAACTTGTTGCCCCATGTGTCAGTGATTACAAACAAATCCTGCCAATTTTCCAAAAAGCTGAGGCGAGGCTGATCTCAGGTCGCTCTGGACGATGATGTTCTTCAGGCTCTCAGAACGGCTCTAGGCAGATCCAGGCCGCCACCAACAAGCCAGTCATTCAGAAGAATACGGTGAAAGGACCAGTAGTACAGGTTTAAGTCTGTCATGGCTAATGGTCTATGATATGGTGACTTGGAGCATTTAGCCCTCAAAACTGTATTTCCTCCACCACTCTAGAGAAAGGGACTAATGTGGGCTGGGGTTTGTCTTAGGAATACCATGGTGCGCAAAAACAGTAGTTTTGGAACTAGTAAAACTATTTTTGGACCACCATCAGTGCGAATGCCATTAAACCGCCCGCACCCTCCACCTTAGAAAAAATATAAATATGGGGCAATTGACATGAGTGCATGAGAATATTGAGGAAATAGAATATTGTGAAAATATTAATGAACTGCACAATGCGGTGATGGTGCTCCGTGTAAAAAAGTAGATGGCCGGCGATGGAGAAGCTCTTGATCTTTAAATCCCAGAACCCACTTGAGTCCCTGGAAGTGAGCAGAGGTCCGGATCTCCTCTGCAGGTGGCCTCAATGTCAATGCAAATATTGGAACGGTAGGCCTCCCTGTCCGGTGCGGCTGGCAATGGGAAGAAGCCCTAAGAGGACACTGTCCATGAAAACTCTTGCCATCGGTCGCTTGTAGAAGAGCTTGACATTTTTCAGGCATTGGGAGCCAGTGTTCATTCTTGACTGAAAAAGATAATCCTGTTCTTAGATTCAGAAGGCGTTTTTAGTGTTGACGTACACCACAGCAGGGAGACCCACTAGCCGGTACTCCAAGGTGGTACACTGTGGAGGCATATGATGTAGTGGCAGATTGAGTGCCTAGATTTAAAGCCATCTGGAATTACAAAATACCAGAGTATATAGGGTGTGACTAAGAACAAAGAACATGCATATTTCACCCTGACCCACAGTGGTATCCTCAACTATAAATAATATTTAGGCATTATAGTAAGCACCGTAAGTGCAATGCTTTGGGGAAAGCAAAATCACCATTGACCTGTAAATGTAACTGTTTCACAAATATTATTTTCTCCACAAAGACAAAATAGGAACCATACAAAATGTGTTAATAAACATGACTGAAGTGGTTCCTAAACAAGACCAAATGTATAAAAGATGTAAAGGAGAATAATCCCAAAGTAAATAGTCCTTCTTGTTCAGTAATGACAAAGATTCCTTCTCTCTGATAATTGGTTTCCATCCTTTGAAACACAGTTGTGATAATATTTGAAGAAGTACTATAAATCCATTCCAAAATGTTCCTTAAGATATTATGTGCAAAATCAGGATCGTAATCCTTCTGTATAGAAAATAGATCTCTTTATTTGCACTGATATATATTACAGCAAGCCAACACGCATATCATCGGACCATTTTCGCTTTTCCACAACTCTGTACAGAAAATACTACTAGACGATCAGAACCAGTGTTGAAGTATGTATATGTGTATGTATATATTATATTATATTACATTATATCATATTATATTATATTATAATATATTATATTACATTATATTATATGTGATCAGTCCTGTAAAACTCACAGGATTATTTATTGTTATTCGGTTCCTAATCTTGTTTCATCATGAATAGACATGCTCAAGAATACACACTAGGAATATATTTTATGATTTTATTAACAACAATGTCCTATTCTAGTGCAAAGACTGGAAAATTTGTCATTAATTTAACATTCTTCAGGCAATGGCTTTAAGTCAGTTATCATGAACTGTCACAATTGTACAATATTTTTGAGAACAATAGAGACAATTAACAGTTCAATTTAAAACATTAGGTACAACTAAAGCCAATATAGAATTTACCAATTCCATGTCTCTTATAAACAAAACCCAAATATATGGGAACATGCAGAGGTAGAGTTCCTTCAGCAGTACGTATACCAATAACTTAAGTGATGTAACAGCCAACCCACTGGGAACTACGGGTTATTAGACATTCACTGTATATAACCTCCAATTATCTTCAATCTCTACTAGTTAAGTAACTACTTATGTAAATATTCAAAGAAAGAAACAAAGGTTAAGCCTAAGTTATAGTAAGCAAAACCTTATTTATTCTTTCTATACAAACCTAACTCAAACTATACAAACATTACAAATCCTAAATTTATAGTTATAACATAAATGTATAATTTACACACCACTTTCAAATTATTATAAGTCACACACCTCCTCACTTGCCACACTACATTAACTATAAGTTTCGCCTTCCTCAGGTGAAATCATAGCATTCATAACAACACTTATGACACCTGAAAATGATATAAATTTGTGAGAAGACAGTGCATGGTAGAGTGGCAAGTTAAAGTTAATGTAGTGTGGCAAGTGAGGTGACAAGACTGTGTATGGAGATGTGGGACTTATAGTAATCTGAAGATGATGCACAAAAAGTTCCCCTGCTTCTCTTACAAAACCTTCAGGGGTGGGCCAGGGTCTGGGGGGTGGCGCAGAGTCTTTCTTTTTGGGGAGGAGGCACATAGCCCTGCCTCCCAGAGCCTCAGTGAGGCCCCAGGGACACCATCTCCCAGTGTCAAGGCACAAAAAAAAAGGCACACATCTCCAAGCCTTAAAAGGGCCCAGGGACCCCATTCCCGAAGGCCAAACTAAGCTAAAAAGGAAGGGGGGCCATGCAGCCTGCCATCCCACAGTCTGCTAAGGCCCCGTGGACCCCATCTGCCGTGGCCGGCTAATGTACTCAGTTCCACCCCAGGACAGAGTAGTTTCTGCGGGCTCCCACCTTGTGAGAGCATTTTTAAATCTCCAGTCAGACAGAAGCAAACATGCCTTCCCTGCCTGCAGCAGTGCTGCCAGGTAAGGCAAATCTGCTCCCAACAGGCGGTAACTTTAAACATGCTCCCTCTTGATGGGAACAGACTTTTGTTTTTCTGACTGCACTTCTGCCCGCACCAAACCACTCACACACCTGCTCACGGACCCACACAGCCAGTCACACATACACTCACACACCCACTCACACAGTCACACACCCACTTACACACCCACACAACCCCTCCCACACCTACTCACATACCCATTAAGCCACTCAAACACCCACTCAGAGACTCAGAAAACTAATAACACACCCATACAGCTACTCACACATCCACTCAGGGAACCAGACAATCACTCACACACCCACTTACACACTCATACAGCCACTCACACAACCACTCACACACCCACATGCAAACCCATACTGCCACTCACACACCCACTCACAGACAACACAGCTACTCACAGACTCACACAGCCAGTTACACACTCACTGACATGTCCACCACACATGCACACATTTACTTACACACCCACACAACCACTCACACACTCACTCACACCCCCAGGTTACAGGGACATTATAGTTAAGAAATAGTATTAAAAAACATAGACATTCCCTGAAAAAAACAAAGGTTATAGGGACGTTGTAGTTAGGAAATAGCATTAAAAACATGGAAATTCACTGAAAAGACCAAAGGTTACAGGGACATTATAGTTAGGAAATAGAATTTAAAAAAAACTTTGAAAATCACAACAAAAAAAAAGGTTACAGGGACGTTATAGTTACGTTCAGATTTTACGCATGAAAACCATAGAAATTCCGCCATTATACTTAGTTATTTCAAGCTATAACTCATACCCTACGGTAACTATAACTCACTCCCTCGCCATGCACTGCTAATTAGCCCACACATTACATCACTCATGACATTTTCTATGACATCATTGATAATAACACTGCAATAATTGCAGTGAAATTATTGATGAGAAAAATGTGCATGGAGGCACGAGTTATAATTACCTTAGGGCATGAGTTATGGTTACTTGAGATAACTATAACTGCTGAATTGCTATAGTTATGTGTGTGTGTGAAATCTGAACCTAACTATAACGTCTCAGTAACCTTTGTTTTTTTAGTGAAATAAATATATATATATATAGATAGTTATAGTTAGGATCATGTTTCCATAGGAAATCCGCAACATTCTATTTGGAATAACTATGGCGCCGATTGACGAATCCTCGCGAAATTTTCAAAATAGGTGGAGCGCTCCGCTCCGCTCCTTCCCTGAAAGTCTCGTGGGGATTCGTCAAGCGGGGGCTCAGAAAAAGGGGGGTCCCAAAACGCGTTTTCCCCATGCATTTTTCCATAGGACCTTTAGTCCAAGCTACAGCCCGAACGGCTGAACAGAATTACTTGAAATTTGGCAGAGAGGTAGTCCTCAGTTCAGGGATGTGCCTTTTGCAGGTCTGGTGTAAATCTGTTCATTAGTTCCTGAGAAAATTGCAGTTAAAAGCATAAATATCTATGAGCGCGCACCGTGCGCGTACGTTAAGCATACCGTACGCGCACGGTGACGTGCGCGAGCGTAATTCTGATTGGTTGTTAGATGTCAGTAAACATTCGAATCGGTCGAAATCAGGAAGTGTCGGCCGCCATTTTGTCTCTCGCAGTCTGAGGCAATGAAAAACAAAGGGGGAAAACGTGAGAAGGGGGCAGGATGGATAGGTCATGACCCCCTAGCCTTTGTCAGGGGGTCACTGAAGGACCCCCAAGGGTAATAAAATAAATAATTTTTTTGCGAAAAATCGCGGGGTGCGCACACAGTACGCGCACGGCACTAACAACGTACGGTGCGCGCACGGTGAAAAACCTGAAAAAATTTAAATATTAATAAATACATAACTTAGCATTTAAAAAAACTTACAAATTCACTTAAAAAACCATAGGTTTTACACATGTTATAGTTAGCTGGACATTTCACTCGTGAAAAACCATTGAAATTCCCCCGTTATAGTTAGTGCAGGCAACTATAACTCACGCGACCGCAATCCTCTGCTGATGACGTCAGATATTACATCACTGATGACATATGTGTCTTTCTGAAAAAAATATATTTGTAATATATGTATAGCTAAAAATTAATGGAAGAAGACATGGGTAAATAAGTGTCTAAATACAGTGATGTAATATCTGACGTCATCAGCAGAGGATTGCGGTCGCGTGAGTTATAGTTGCCTGCACTAACTATAACGGGGGAATTTCAATGGTTTTTCACGAGTGAAATGTCCAGCTATCTATAACATGTGTGAAACCTATGGTTTTAAGTGAATATATATATATATATATATGTATATATATATATATATATTCACTGAAAAAACCATAGGTTTCAGGGGTGTTATAGTTAGCTGGACATTTCCCTCATACAAAACCCTAGAAATTCCCCTGTTATAGTTAGTTCAGCTAATTATAACTCGCGCCCCCGCAATGCACTGCTGATGACGTCACATATTACATCACTCATGACATGGTCAGTGACATCACTGATGACATCACTGATGACATCTCAAATGACATCACTGATGACATCACTGATAACGTCATCCATTTGAAAAATTAGTGCATCTTCTCACACCCTAATATAACCTTTGATACACCGACTCAAAATTTCAGACGGCCATTTTGACAACCATAGATACTCCAATACCAATAACTACTCACCCACTCATTGACTTTTAAGTCTACATACATCTCCACTCACTCACCTGTACAGTCACTCATACTTACAGTCACTCTGTGCATTTATATACCTATATAGACACTCACACACCGCCAATCATCCATTGAGGTACTGACACATCTAGTCAGTCATGCAAATAATTAATCACAGTAAAATTTACTCACCTATACAGTTAAAAACACTCAAGTTCGCTTACTCATAAAAATACTAACACATTCTGTGTCTTCCTGCAGAAAAACAAACAGCACATGACACAGATATCCTTGCACTATGGCGCATACAGCCACTCCCAAAATCACACACTCTCACATATAGATAGTTATATACTCTTACACACAGATACACTGCGTTTCACATATGTAGTTACTGACACATGTACAACTGAGATATACATTCAATCACTAACACACCCATACATACACTCACCAACCATACAGTCCATCACAGATGCACTCTTAAAAACATGCACCCACTGAATCACCCACTCACACATCTAGTCACAGAGTCACACACACCCTACCCACACAAACACTCAGGCACCCATACAGATACTCAGAAAACCAATCAATAACCGATATAGACACTCATATAGCTATTCACAAAACCATGCAGCCACTTATACACCAACACACAGACACATACAGACATTCACACAGTTTAGTCACTAGTCTGCAGTAAGATACATTTAATGACTCACTTATAGACTCAGTTACGCACCTAGAAAATCATCCATTCACACACTTGTACTCCCACTTATTTTTCAACAGGCCTTTCCCTATATATATTAAACATAATAAAACTGTTCAGAAACACATACTCAATGGATGATGTCATCAGTGATGTCATCAGTGATGTCATTTGAGATGTCATCAGTGATGTCATCAGTGATGTCACTGACCATGTCATGAGTGATGTAATATGTGACGTCTTCAGCAGTGCATTGCGGGGGCGCGAATTATAGTTAGCTGAACTAACTATAACAGGGGAATTTCTAGGGTTTTGTACGAGGGAAATGTCCAGCTAACTATAACACCCCTGAAACCTATGGTTTTTTCAGTGAATTTCTAAGGTTTTTTAAATGCCAACTCCTAACTATAACGCCCCTGAAACCTATGTTTTTTTCAGTGAATTTCAAAGATTTTTTAAATGCCAATTCCTAACTATAACGTGCATGAAACCTATGGTTTTTTCAGTGAATTTCAAAGGTTTTTTAAATGCTAATTCCTATCTATAACTTATCTCTGAAGATATCATGAAAAGCATTCTTTTTTAAAAGTAGGGTGCACATTAGTTTTGTGGAAAAGCATCTTTGTGATTGGTTAAGAAAAAGCAGTTTCAACGTGGAGTACATATCATAGGATAAAATTTGCTCAGCTCAACCACACCTGCTACTTGCATTTGGAAGGCACTGTTCAAACTTAAAACAATCGTCAACTTTTAACCTGCACGTGTCGTTAAATGTTCAAGAAAATGTTACAAAAAAATATCGTAAAGTTTAAAAAAATTGATGAACTTTTAACCTGCACGTATTGTAGAATGTTCTAGAAAGTGTGTTGATAGAATACGTTGCACTTCTGACTTCTATGTGTTATTGAATATTAAAAAAAACGGTTCATATGGAAAATTAAAAAGAAACCAATAGAGAAGTTTTGAAACCTAAAAGAATCAAGGAACTATTCTAATTTATTCTTTACATGTATTTATGTGTGCAGCAACAAAATTATAGACACAACAGCACTAGGAAAAGGAAGAAACAGGGAGTGGGGGGAGGGGGAAGATGGGCAGAATGGCACACATGCACAATTAAGTACAACAAACATATAGACTAACAATGGCCAAAATGAAACACACCAACAAGGAGCACAAGTCACACAACCTGCCAACATCACACCACTGGACGAGCATAGAAGTGAAAACCACGCTGAATTCATACAGGATGTGTACAAAGGCCAGTCGTTGGTGTTGTGGGATGTCTGCGACTGTGGTCATCATGGATGAGATGCCCAGCATGTGGCACATGGTCGAGTTCACTATGTGTTATGTTGCCAAACGGCTGCTCTGTAATTCCTATTTGCGCATGTCCTGCTACATTCCAACTACAACATCACAGTGCCGTTTGGAGGTGGTGCATGCCACTTTACAACATCGACTGCTGCAGCTCTTGTAACAGGCCACACCAGAACACAGAGACACACTTACCGCACTTCCTGTACACGGACATGTCCGAGACACCCCGTTCCCGTTGCCGGATAGGCACACCCCTGCACTGACCTGTGAACGACAGACCAGCACACACCAGTTGTGCATGCAGGAGGATGCGTACATAGCTACACATCCAGGCTCACTGCCAACGCTGAGGTGACAGCACACTCTGATGTTGCATGGCTCGTGCCTATCATGCTAAGACAATGACCACAGGGACACACTTACTAAGATGTGGGTTTGGGGGGCATTGGCGGTCCTGGAGTTGTTGAGATGAGTCTTCTGGCCCTCATGGGTATCCCTGTATCATGCTCATTGACTCTATGGCACCTGTGGGTGTTCTGGTGTGGCTCTTGGCTGTGTTCTCTTTCATGGTGCAGGTAGTTGTCCTGCTTAACACCAGCAGAAAGCAGGTGTAAAATCCCTGGTGCTAACGTGTCTTATCGCCGGAATTTGTATCACATTGCAATTGGTGTAAAAGTTGTGATGTGATTTTTTTCATGTGCACAACAATATACGAACTGAGCAGTGTATCTCCTCAAGATCCAGCACCTTACGCACTATTCCCAATCAATATAAATACAATGAGATTTCTTAACCCCTTCGACGCTTGTGACGGAACGGTTCCGTCATGCACGTCGGTTGGGCTGTGCTTATGACGGAACCGTTCCGTCATGGCCCCGCCCGCGCTCAGATCCTTCAGCACTGCGCGGGAATCCGCGCAGCGCTGAAGGGGTTAATAGATTTTGTGTGCAGCCAATACCTCAGTGCAATACAATACAGGATTTTAGTATTTAGAATAAATCGCAAAGGTGCACCTCATGTCTTTTTGCACTGGCACGGCTACTCTCCATTTCATTATCAGCACTTTAACGGAAGTAAAGTTGAGATAAATCTAACACACTATTCAGAAGTTGGTGCAAACTGCAGATATCACCAGTATTCCAGCGATAAGTGCCCCAAAATGTAACACCATGGTGGACTCCATCAAATAACAGTAATAAGAACAAGAAAGAGTCACACAGCAGTTAAGAGAACAACCCAAAACATTATTAATTTTTTTTCAAACTTTTTTTTTAATAATAAATATATAAACGATAAACTATTTTCAAACTTTATTTTTTTATTAACATAAATATAAACAATAAACTAATAAACAAAATGTAACAACAATAATACAAAACAACAAGGCGGAACACTCCTGTGGGAACCACGGATGTCGACGACAGACCTGGAAAAAATCAGAAAGATTGTTAAAAAAAAAACAACATGGTATTCTCAACAAAATACCACAAGAAACAAATCACAGATATATAAAATGTATCCAGCTAACAAAATTTTATAAGTTTAACTTACAAAAACTGTAAATGTTGCCGCTTTAAAATATTTACCGAATCTGAGGAATTTTTTTTGCAGAAGGCACCACGCCCACAACGTTTTTCTTCAGTGGTGAAGACATTTTTAACTTTTTCCAAGGGGCAAAGACCAATGCCACCTTCTTCATTCGCAAGATTTACCAAAGAGTTCTGTTACGAGGGGATCCTAACAAAAAATACTCGTGCGGCACAGCAAGTATGATGAAACACCTAAGGACCCTTCATCCAAACAATCTTGCACGAGAAGAGTGCAAACAGATGAGAAACACTCCTGTTCTGTATCTGTAAAAAAGAATCACAAATAAATGTATATTAATAATTTTCAAATTTATACTATTCCATTACTGTACAAACACATTTTATATAAAAACTGACTAAGAAACTATAGCCCTGAACCACAAGAGTGACGATCGTTAAAACACTACATGCATAGTGCATACTACTTTGAAGCAGTTCATGCCCTAAAGCCTACCTCACTAAAAGACTACATGCTAACTGACTAAATGATTACAGTACTATAAGGAGACACACTGGGTGAGTGACAGGGTGTTTGCTAGAAGAGTATGAATACTAACTAGGGAATTGAAGGTGTGAAACACAACTGTGTAGGTGATTAGAGGACTGCATCCATACTGCATGGGCATTTAAAGCAGTCCATGTGCTAAGGCCTGGCTCACTGCATGACTACTTGGGTACTGACTGAATGATTAGAGTACAGCAAGGAGAGTGCCCAGGTGAATTTATAAGTGCTTGGCTTTTCGCACAGGGAATGGATTAGTACTTGGTACTGAATGGGTCACTAGAGGAGTGCACAGGCACTAGTGCTGGACTGTATGGATACTGGCTAGGAAATTTAAAGTGTGAAAGACAAGTGTCTAGGTGGTTAGAAGACTGCATGCATAGTGCATAGGGGTTTGAAGCAGTCCATGTGCTAAGGCCTGGCTCAGTGTATGAATACTTAGGCACTGACTGAATGATTAGAGTACTGCAACGATAGTATCTTGGTGAATTTATAAGTGTTTGGGTTTTAGCACAGTAAATGGATTAGTACATGGTGCTGAATGGGTCACTAGAGGACTGCAAAGGGAGTGACCGGGTATTTCCTGGAAGTGTATGGATACTGACTAGGGAATTGAAGGTGAGAAAGCCAATTGTGTAGGTGGTTAGAGGACTGCATGCATAGTGGACAAGGGTTTGAAGCAGTCCATATACTAAGGCCTGGGTCACTGGATGAGTACTTGGGTACTGACTGAATGATTAGAGTACTGCAAGGAGAGTGCCTAGGTGAATTTATTAGGGTTTGGCGCAGTGAATGGATTAGTACATGATGCTGAATGGGTCACTAGAGGAGTGCAAATGGAGTGACAGGGTGTTTGCTGGAAGTGAACGGATACTGACTGGGGAATTGAAGGTGTGAAAGACAAGTGTGTAGGTGCTTAGAGGACTGCATGCATAGTGGATAGGGGTTTGAAGAAGTCCATGTGCTAAGACCTGGCTCAGTGCATGAATACTTAGGCAGTGACTGAATCATTAGAGTACTGGAAAGAGAGTGTCTTGGTGAATTTATAAGTGTTTGGGTTTTGGCACAGTGAATGGATTAGTACATGCTGTTGAATGGGTCTCTAGAGGACTGCAAAGGAAGTGACAGGATGTTTCCTGGAAGTGTATGGATACTGACTAGAGAATTGAAGGTGTAAAAGACAAGTGTATAGTATGTTAGAACACTACATGCATACTGCATAGACATTTGAAGCAGTCTATTTGGTACTTAGAACCTGACTAAATAATCAGACTACTTCTAGGACAGTACTTAGGTAAAACCTTTAAATTTTCATTTCTGCCACAGTGAACAGAATAGTACATGGTACTGCACATTAGTGTCAAACCCTGACTCATTTTATCAATGCATAAGCAAAGACTAGCTTCTAATGCTACTAAAACTTGACAACATGAGAAGTTTTAAATTAGTTATCTCTCAGCAAATACACGATCTTACCAAATGCTTCTCTCACAGTGGTTCTCAAATGCACACAGACTCACAGTGTAATTCTAGACAACAACCACTATACCTAGGTGTTTACCAAAACTCATTCACTACTGTGGAAGTGGTAAGCGAACTGCACACAATCTTCATATTTCAGGACTGCACTTTTATGTCAAAGCCTGACTCATATAATCAAAGCATAAGCAAAGACTGGCTTCTAATGCTACTAAAACTTCACAACATGACCGGTTTTAAAACAGGTATATGTCAGCAAATACACGATGTTACCAAATGCTTCTCTCCCAATCCTTACCCAAATGCACACAGACTCACAGTGTGATTTTAGACAAGCAACACTGTCCTAGGAGTTTACCAAAACTCATTCACTACTCTGGAAGAGTTAATGGTACTGCACACAATCTACATATTTAAGTACACCTCATCAGTGTCAAAGCATGACTCATTTAATCAATGCATAAGCAAAGACTGGATTCTAATCCTACTAAAACTTCACAACATGACAGGTTTTAAAACAGTTATCTGTCAGCAAATACATGATGTTACCAAATGCTTCTCTCACAGTGATCCCAAAAACACACTAACTCACAGTGTGATTCTAGACAAGCACCACTATCCCTATGAGTTTACCAAAACTCATTCACTACAGTGCAAGTGGTAAGGGAACTGCACACAATCTCCATATTTCACAACTGCAATTTACTGTCAATCCTTGACTCATATAATTAAAGCATAAGCCATAACTGTCCTCTAATCCTACTAAAACTTGACAACCTGACTGGTTTTAAAACAGTTATCTGTCAGCAAATACACGATGTTACCAAATGCTTCTCTCACAATCCTTACCCAAATGCACACAGACTCACAGTGTGATTTTAGACAATCAACACTATCCTAGGAGTTTACCAAAACTCATTCACTAGTCTGGAAGAGTTAATGGTACTGAACACAATCTACATATTTAAGTATAGCACATCTGTGTCAAAGCATAACTCATTTAATCAACGCATAAGCAAAGACTGGATTCTAATGCTACTAAAACTTCACAACATGACAGGTTTTAAAAAAGTTATCTGTAAGCAAATACATGATATCACCAAATGCTTCTCTCACACTGATCCCAAATACACACTAACTCACACTGTGATTCTAGACATGCACCACTATCCCTAGGAGTTTACCAAAACTCATTCACTACAGTGCAGCTGGTAAGGGAACTGCACACAATCTACATATTTCAGGACTGTACTTTTCTGTCAAAGCCTGACTCATTTAATCAAATCATAAGCCATAACTGTCTTCTAATGCTACTAAAACTTCACAACATGACAAGTTAAAACAGTTATCTGTCAGCAAATACACGATGTTACCAAATGCTTCTCTCACAGTGGTTCCCAAATGCACACAGACTCACTGTGTGATTCTAGACAAACAACACTATCCCTTGCACTATACCAAAACACATTTCTTCATCTAGAAGTAGTACTACATTTTAGTATAGAAACATAACATAACTCATTTCACAAATTCATAAACAATGACTGGTTTCTAATTCGACCAAAATATAAAAACTGCACAGTTATCTGTTTACAAACACATGAAAAACACAAATGCTTATCACAGAATGGTTTCTACATGCACACACATTGTAGAGAAAAAAAGTACTCCCTACACTTTAGCAGGAAAAATACATTAGTCTGATTAAAATCAAAATAGTCTACATACATCCCCTCACAATTAAATAACTCATCTTTCAAGTTCTTTTGTAGATTAAGAAGTATATCAATCACTCACCATATTTTCTTTTACAGAATCTCTGCACTGTGCACCTCTCAGCAAAAGCAAAGAATGAAAAGGTTTCACTTTCATTTTCCACACATATACATGTAAACATCAAATCACAATCCTTCGCACATAAACTCAAAAGCAAACACACATTTCTATTGGTTAAACATTTCAACCCTTTCCAACTGAAATACATTTCAACCCTTCCCCCAATCTGCCTTCTGCCTGGTACCATAGAAACAGGTCATGGAACACTGCACTGAGCTCACAGGTCACAAGTTCAGCACACAATGTTCCTACACAATACAGGAAGTGTGCTTGACTTTTCAACATATCAGCTTATCATATATAATGTTCCTTACAATCTGTTTTTGTTAACCAATAACAATCATACCTTTAAAAAACAGAAATATACACCCTACCTTTCAGTGTAGAAAGTTGTCATACAACCAATGATTTCTTGTCGTTTTTCAAAAAACTTTGCCGTGGATCCGTGCACCCACCGCGAGAGAATCAGTGCATCCAACGCGATAGGATGCGCACCGTGCGCGCATTTCCCCGTGTTTTTTTTTTTAAAGGGGGCCCCAGGGGGTCCTTCTGGGACCCCCTAAGCACCTCTAGAGGGTCAGAGTATCTCCACTCTGCCCCCTTTATATGTTTTACACACTTATTTCCCTTCCATCTTCTGCCTCGCTTCTACCGAGGCAGAAAATGGCCGCCAACAGTTCCTGGTTTCGAATGTAGAGGGACACTCGACAGCCAATTAGCATTCAGCGCGCGATCGGGAAGGTGTGTGCTTGGTTCGGGGAGGGTGCGCTTACGGTGCGGGTAGGGTCCGCGGATCCTCCCCGGCCATAGAGATCACTAACTATTTTACCCTAATTTTCTCAGGAACTACTGAACAGATTCACACCATATATGCAAAAGGCACGAGTCCGAACTGAGGACTACCTCTTTGCCAAATTTGGTGTCATTCCGTTCAGCGGTTCGGGCTGTAGCTGCGACAACAGATCCTATGGGAAATTGCATGGGGAAAACGTGTTTTGGGACCCCCCTTTTTTCTCGGCCTCCGCTTGACGGATCACCGCAAAACTTTCAGAGTAGGAGCGGAGCGGAGCTGGCCAAACGTTTGGAAAATTTTGCGAAGATTCATCAACCGGCGCCAAAGATATTCCCAATAGAATGTTGCGGATTTCCTATGGAAAATAGGTCCTAACTATAACTATCTACTGGCGACCGCCAGTAGATAATATATATATATATATATATAATTCACTTAAAAAACCATAGGTTTCACACATGTTATAGTTAGCTGGACATTTCACTCGTGAAAAACCATTGAAATTCCCCCGTTATAGTTAGTGCAGGCAACTATAACTCACGCGACCGCAATCCTCTGCTGATGACGTCAGATATTACATCACTGTATTTAGACACCTATTTACCCATGTCTTCTTCCATTAATCTTTAGCAATACATATATTACAAAAAATTTTTTTTCAGAAAGACACATATGTCATCAGTGATGTAATATCTGACGTCATCAGCAGAGGATTGCGGTCGCGTGAGTTATAGTTGCCTGCACTAACTATAACGGGGGAATTTCAATGGTTTTTCACGAGTGAAATGTCCAGCTAACTATAACATGTGTGAAACCTATGGTTTTTTAAGTGAATTTGCAAGGTTTTTTAAATGCTAATTCCTAACTATAACATGTATTTATTTATTTTTTTTAAGGTTTTTCACCGTGCGCGTACCGTACGCGCACGGTACGCTTCGCACACCGTGCGCGCGCTGTGGGCGCACGGTGCGCTTCGCTTACCGCGCGCCCACGTTACGCAGTTCGCGGAATTTTCCGTTTCTACCGTACGCGCACGCTACGCGCACTCCGCGATTTTTCAAAAAAAAATTAAAAGAAATTTTGGCCCTTGGGGGTCCTTCTGGGACCCCCTGACAAAGGCTAGGGGGTCAGGAACTGTCCACCCTGCCCCCTTTTCACGTTCTCCACCTTTGTTTTTCACCCCCTCAGACTGCGAGAGACAAAATGGCGGCCGACACTTCCTGGTTTCGACCGATTTGAATGTTTACTAAGATCTAACAACCAATCAGAATCGCGCTCGCGCACGGCAGCGTGCGCGTACGATACATTTTACCGTACGCGCACGGAGCGCGCCTATAGATATATATATTGATTTAAATGCTATTTTCACAGGAAATACTGAACAGATTTACACCAGACCTGCAAAAGGCACATCCCTGACCTGAGGACTACCTCTCTGCCAAATTTCAAGTAATTCTGTTCAGCCGTTCGGGCTGTAGCTTGGACTAAAGGTCCTATGGAAAAATGCATGGGGAAAACGCGTTTTGGGACCCCCCCTTTTTCTCAGCCCCCGCTTGACGAATCCCCCCGAGACTTACAGGGAAGGAGCGGAGCAGAGCGCCCCACCTGTTTTGAAAATTTGATAACTATCTACTGGCGGTCGCCAGTAGATAGTTATAGTTAGGACCGTGTTTCCATAGGAAATCTCAAAATTCTATTTTGAATAACTTTAGCGCCGGTTGACGAATCTTCGCGAAATTTTCAAAACTAATGGGGCGCTCCGCTCAGCTCCTACCGTGAAAGTCTCGGGGTGATTCGTCAAGCGGGGGTCGAGAAAAAAGGGGGGTCCCAAAACGCGTTCTCCCCATGCATTTTTCCATAGGACCTTTAGTCGAAGGTACAGCCCGAACAGCTGAACATATTTACTTGAAATTTGGCAGAGAGGTAGTCCTCAGGTCAGGGAAGTGCCTTTTGCAGGTCTGGTGTCAATCTGTTCAGTATTTCCTGAGAAAATAGCATTTAAAAGCATATAAATATCTATACGCGTCCACCGTGCCGTGCGCGAGCGAAATTCTGATTGGTTGTTAGATGTCAGTCAACATTCGAATCGGTCGAAATCAGGAAGTGTCGGCTGCCATTTTGTCTCTCGCACTGAAAAGGAAAGGGGGAAAAAAGGTGGAAAACGTGAAAAGGGGGCAGGGAAGAGAGTTCCTGACCCCCTAGCCTTTGTCAGGGGGTCACAGTAGGACCCCCATGGGTGAAATCAACATTTTATTTTTTTTTATAAAAATTGCGGGGTGCGCGCACGGTGCGCGCACGGTGCGCGAAGTGCACCGTGCGCCCAAAGCGCGTGCACGGTGCGCAAAGCGCGCACGGTGAAAAACCTTAAAAAAAATGTATATATTAATAGATACATAACTTAGCATTTAAAAAACCGTACAAATTCACTTAAAAAACCATAGGTTTCACACAGGTTATAGTTAGGTGGACATTTCACTCGTAAAAAACCAATAAAATTCCCCCGTTATAGTTAGTTCAGATAACTATAACTCGCGCGACCGCCACTCTATCACAAGGATGATGTCATCAGTGATGTCAAGAGTGATGCCACTGACCATGTCATGAGTGATGTAATATGTGACGTCATGAGCAGTGGATTGCGGGCGCGCGAGTTATAGCTATCTGAACTAACTATAATGGGGGAATTTCATTGGTTTTTTACTAGTGAAATGTCCACCTAACTATAACCTGTGTGAAACCTATGGTTTTTTAAGTGAATATATATATATATATGTATATATATGTATATATATATATATATATATATATATATATATATATATATATATATCTCAAGAGCACTCCACCCACCGCTTGCAGATCCTCCACAAGGACTGGAGCACGATACGTGCTAACAAATTCATTATTGTTCCGTTAACAGTTGTCAGCCATTACGCGTTTCAGCCCCGGAGGGTCTTGATCACACGACGCGCTCCACAGCTTCACTTTGCCTTTTATACCATTTTAAAAAAAAAATTTAAAGTGACAAGTGTAATTATTTAGGGGTCATAGACATAAACAATATACTTCATGTTTGCATGAGTTGTACCTTGTCTGGAGCCGGGTTTTAAAAACCATTTAATTTTTGTCAAAGCATTAAAATCATGGTATGAATACATCAATTTTCATGCTTAAATCATTGTATAGATACAATAAACTTTAACTAATCTCGCTATGCTTTTAATTAAACATCGGCAAGGTTATCTTAATGATTTTAGTTTCTCAGTGCCATAAATGTATATTACAATCATATTCATTGATAAGGTATATAAATAGCTAAAAACCAATCATCATAGTTAATGTAAAATACATCTTGAACATAAAATATGTCGGATATATAAACTTGGAAACATTCATAATGTAAACATCTTGACTACTTAAAGTGCTAGTGCAAAAGGTATGAAAGTGCATGTGACACCAAAATGAAAAGACTAAAATTGTTAAAAACTGTAGATTGGACTGGGAGGACGGCTTAATTTACCAATTGAGTTCATTGTATAAATAGTTGTGTTACTGCACCGTCTCATTGACTTAGCGACCCCTTGATTTGTGATCTTCACTTCACCTAACCTTGCTTACAGTAATGTGTAGAGGTCTTCCATGGCATTTAATCCGCCCAGATATTTGAAATCTAGGTCTAGGATATACCAGGTTTCTAATTTACGTAGATTCCTTTCCCGATTCGCTCTTCTTTTGGTAGGTGGTACAGAATCAATTACATAGTACTTGAGATCTTTTGGATCGGAGTTGTGGCTTTCTCCAAAATCCATATGTGAACTCCAGCACATAAATGACATGATCAGTCTTGCATGTTAATGCCTTAGTGAGGACCTGATCTTGGCTGCCAAATGGTGCAGAGTACGTTGTTTTGTTTACTCCATATTGGCAGGCTTAACACATTTTACATGTGTAAAATCCTTTGTGTTGTGTTAGCTTAGTGGTCCCTGTCTGGCTCTCAAGGTTGTTTCTTACTAAACAATCCTTCATTGATGGAGCCCTGCTGTAAGTAATGGCTAGATTACTTGGCAGCAAATGGCCTATAATAAGGTCATTAAGAACTATAGGCCAGTTTCTTTTGATGATCTTTTTGATCGCCTTTTCCTGTTTGCTGTAATTTAAAATCATTCTAAAGGTCTCATGCCCTTCACTTGGTTCCATATTGGTCGTAGCAGCAAGCCAAGTGTGTTCTTGAGGCTTCAGATTTATGAGTAGATCCGACCTGGCTAGTGCATTACTTTTGGTGATTGCCAAGTTGATGCATTTATTCGAATAGCCTCTAGCTAGGAATCTTGTCTTGCTAGCCTGTTGTGCTGCTTTAAGGTCATCCTTATTACTGCAAATCCTTCTTAGTCTAAGCATCTCCCCGTAGGGGATGCTTTGATCTGGATGACGTGGAGCTGAGCTGGTTGTATGTAACACTGAGTTGCCTGCAGTCTGCTTCCTGTATGTTTTTGTTTCTATCTTGCCATTGCTAACATAAATTTGGACATTTAGAAAATTTACTGATTCTGCACTGATGGTTGCAGTAAAATTCAGGTTGATATCATTACTATTGAGCCTCTTAATAAATTCCTGTGCATTCGACAAGGTCCCTTGCCAAATTATAAAAAGGTCGTCAATATATCGAAACCAAAGTTTAACATTGTTGTTAAAATATATATCATGCGTTTTCTTCAGTAGCAGCTGCTCCCAACAGCCCATGTGAAGACAAGCATAGCTGGGGGAGAAGCTGGCCCCCATTGCCACACCTCGTAGTTGCTGGTATAGTAAATTTTGGAGCATAAAAATATTATTGTATAGACAGAACTCAACCATATTGACAAGCATTTTGTTGTGCTGTGCCATCTGGGATGGTCTACAATTGAGATAATGCTGTAGAACCCTTAGTCCGTCCTGATGGTTTATGCTTGTATAAAGTGCTGTTACGTCAAGAGTTATTAACAGGAACTCCTCTTGCCACCCAAATCCTTAATTTAGGCCAAAAAGTCACCCGTATCTCTAATGTATGACGGAAGTTGCCGAACGTGTTCCTGAAGAAAATAGTCTACATATTAAGATGATATTTCTAGTACACTATTACGTGCTGATATTATAAGACGTCCTGGTGGCTTTAATGGGTTTTTATGAATTTTGGGAATGAAGTAAATAATGGGTACTGTCGGATTGTCATTCCTCAGAAAATTGTATTCCTGCATTGTTATTAATACAGCACTTTTCCACACCAATAATTTTGTATAATATTCATTATAGCTGGTTCTCAGAGATAGTGCATCACTTTTCTGATAACAATTCCTGTCAGAAAGTTATCCGACAGCTTCCTCCACATAGTCTTCTTTACCCCAAATTACTAAGTTTCCTCCCTTGTACGAGTTTTGTATGATAATTTGGGTATTGTTGCGTAACTTAGTCAGGAATTGATGGTACTGATGTTCTTGTTTGTTATTTTTTTCTTTTTTAGTTCCTTGTACTTTGTGATTCAGCTGTTTGATTCCGAACACTATTTTTTCGTGAAATATGTCAATTGCATCCCTGGGTGTTATGGGATTAAAGGTTGACTTGGGTTTAAAGGGCGTGATAGTTTTGCCCTGCTCAATTGTACTCATGGTTGCTTCACCTTCTTGATTGCCATGATTAAAATTTTGTAAATCAGATATTGAATTATCATCAGCTAGCTCCTGAAGATCCCTCAATATTGGTAGGTCGTATATAGTTAAATTGAGAGGAGGCGATTGTGATGGTTTGCTGTGTTGGGTACTGTCCTTTACTTTATTCCGAAGTAGATAATATCTTTTTAGTTTTAGTTTGCGTACACTTTTAGATATGTCCATTCTGGTTGTGGCTTAATTGAAAGTACTTTCTGGACAGTACGACAAGCCAAGGGATAAAAGTTGTTCTTCTGCTTTGTTTAAGTCTATGTTTGCCAGATTAACAATGGTGGTATTGTTGGTTGGACTCTCAATTATTTCCTTTTCCACCTGCGCACACAGTACATCACTCATGACATTTTCTATGACATCATTGATAATAACACTGCAACATTTGCAGTGAAATTATTGATGAGAAAACTGTGCATGGGGGCACAAGTTAGAATTCCTTTAGGGCATGAGTTATAGTTACATGAGATAACTATAACTGCTGAATTGCTATAGTTATGTGTGTGAAAAATCTGAACCTAACTATAACGTCCTCAGTAACCTTTGGTTTTTTTTGTGAAATATATATATATAAATATTCCCTTACGGGCCCCTAACCCATAAACTCACCCACACCAAATCCTAAAAATACCCTAACCACCAATACCCTTACCCTTCTCTAAACCCTCAAAACACCCCTACCACCCAGTTCCCTTACACACTCCTAAACCCTGAAAATACCCTTACAACCCAATACCCTTACCCACCATTAAACACTAAAAACACCCTTACAACCTAAAAAAACCTCTACCACCCAAAATTCTTACCTACCCATAAGCCCTGAAAACACTTATGCCACCCAATACCCTGACCCACCCCTAAACCCTAAAAACACCTTTACCACCCAATACCCTTACCCTCCACAAATCCTAAAATTACCCTTAAAACTCAATAACCTTATCCACATCTAAACCCTAGAAACACTCTTACCACCTATTAGAAATGGGGTCTCTAGTTGACAGTGGGTTACACCCTGTCCAAGTATGGACCCTGACTCTAGTCAGGGTAAGGAAGTCACAAAGCTAAGATAACCCCTGCTTACCACCTTGGTAGCTTGACAAAAGCAGTCAGGCTTATCTTAGAGGCAATGTGTAAAACATCTATACATACACACACTTTAACACAGTGAAAACACTACAAAATGAGTACACACCCGTTTATAAAAATAGCCAATATTTATTTGAATATTACAAGAACAAAATGTCAAAAATCCAACATACATAAGTAAGGATATCATTTTCAAAGGTCAAGTAAGTTTAGTCCATAGAAATCTATGGATGCGTCACTTTTAGCACAAAGTACCTTGAATGCATCAAAATTCAAAGATGGAACCGTCACAGGGGAGGTAAGGTGCCAGAAAAGCAAAGCGAAGTTTCTTACTCCCAAGGAAGGTGATGCATCAGTTCCTTACTGCCTGGGAAGGTGATGTGTTGGTTCCTTACTGCTACACAGGGGAGGTGATGTGTCGGTTCCTTACTGTCAGGGTGGGTTATGCATCGGTTCCTTACTGGAAGGGGAGGTGATGCATCGATCTACAGACACGCAGCCTTGGTTCCTTAATGCTGGGCAACGTCGATAAAGAAATAGCCTACGGATGATGTATCAAAAATACAGATGCGCTGCACCGATTCCACAGGAAAGAAGCAGGTGCTGAGTCGGAGTTGGAGTTGGAGCGGTGCTTCGCGGACTTTGGTGATGTCGTGCTTGAAACTCACACTGCCACGTTCTTCTGACGTGCTGTGTTGGAAAGTTGGGACCTGCGTTGAAGTGTGTAATGCTTTGTTGATAATAACGGACGCTGGAGGGTTGATGTGTGGATTATCTCTTTCAGTTCACCAGATTCAACTTCCAAGGGCCCATGGGCTGGATTTGGCACCACTTGGCAAGTCAGGACACTCAGCAGAAGAGGTACTGGTAGGTGAAGTCTTAGGTGCCCTGGGACATCTTAACAAGAGGAAAGCACACACAAACTCTTGGAGAACCTTGGAAGCAGGATAGAGAAAGCAAAGGCCAGCCTCTTCACTCCCAAGACAGAAGCAGCAGGTCAGCACAACAAAGCAACAGGCAAAGTGTCAGTGCCTCTTACTGCATCCAGCTCTTCTTCCTGGCAGAATGTCCTTTAGTCCAGAAGTGTACTGCTTTTGGGGTGTCAGAGGTCCAATACTTATACTCCTTTCTGCTTTTGAAGTAGGAAATTCTTTGTAGAGCACACGCCCCTGTCTTTCCCTGACCTGGCTCCTGACACACTACAGGGGGGTGGATATAGCTTTGTGTGAGGATAGGCACAGCCTATTTCAGGTGCCAGTGACAACTCTTCCCACCACTCTAGCTCAGAAAGGCCCATCAGCCAGGTGATAGGCCATCAGGATATGCAAGGCACAACACAGTTCCTTTTATGGGGCAGTCTAGAGTAAATGCACAAGAGACCAAGACATGTATTCTACAGACAGGCAGACGCACAGAATGGTTAAGCAAGAAAATGCCCACTTTCTAAAAAGTGGCATTTTCAAACATGCAAATTAAAAACCAACTTCACCACAACATTTATTTTTAAATTGCAAGTTCAGAGACCCCAAACTCCAAATCTCTATCTGCTCCCAATGGAAAATTACACTTAAAAGATATTTCAAGGCAATCCCCATGTTACCCTATGGGAGAGACAATCCTTGCATTAGTGAAAAACGAAATTAGCTGTATGTCACTATTAGGACATGTACAACACACCAGTACGTGCCGTACCTTTTAAATACACTGCACCCTGCCCATGGGGCTACCTTGGGCCTACCGTAGGGGTGCCTTACATGTAATAAAATGGAAGGTATGGGCCTGGCAAGTGGGTGCACTTACCAGGTCTAAATGCTAGCTTACAACTGCACTCACAGACACTGCAGTGGTGGGTTGGAGACATATTTGCAGGGCAACTCATGTGGGTGGCACAATCAGTGCTGCAGGCTCACTAGTAGCTTTTGATCTACAGGCCTGGGCACCTCTTATGAAGTGTACTACTGACTTACTAATAAATCAAATATTGCAATCATGGATAAACCAATCACCAATACAATTGAGACAGACAGCATATGTACTTTACCACTGGTTAGCAGCGTTAACGTGCCCAGAGTCCAAAAAAACAATAAAAACAGGTCAGAAAAAATAGGAAGAAGAAGGTGAGAAGTTTGGGGATAACCCTGCAAAAAGGGCCAGGTCTAACACCACCCAATACCCTTACTCACCCCGAAACCCTAAAAACACCCTTACCCACCCTAAACCCTAAAACCATCCTTACCACCCAATACGGTTTCCCATCCCTAAGCCCCAAAAATACCCTTACAATCCAATACCATTATCCACCACTAAACCGTAAAACTACCTTTACAACCCAATAACGTTATCCACCGCAAAACCCTAAAACTACCCTCACAACCCAATACCCTTACCCACCCCATAATCCTAAAATCACCCTTACCACCTTATACCCTTACCCACCTTAAACCCTACTAACGCCTTTTTCCACCCAACACCCTTAACCACCCCTAAACCCTTAAAACACCCTTCCATATTATTATGTGAGTGGCTCCTTGACTTTGTATCCACTGTATGTGTGTGTGTGTGTGTGTGTGTGTGTGTGTGTGTGTGTGTGTGTGTATATATATATATATATATGTTAGAAATAGTATCACTTATTAGTAGTACACAAAGTATAGTAATTTACCTTCTGTAGTACCTTAGTATACATGTTTAACACTCATACACTTTTAGAAAACACTCACAGTCACTGATTGATATAATCAGTGATGTCATTTGAGATGTCATCAATGATGTCATGAGTGATGTCACTAACCATGTCATGAGTGATGTAATATGTGAGGTCATAAGCAGTGCATTGCAGGGGCACACATTATAGTTAGCTCTGGTAACTACAACTGCTGAATTTCAATGGTTTTGTACCTGTGGAATCTGAGCTGAACTACAAGGTTTTTAAAATTATATTTTCTAATTATAACATCCCTGTAACCCTATGTTTTTCTCAGTGAATTTCTAGTTTTTTTTTTAACTGCAAGTAAGATGCCCTTGGCAATGCACGGTGGGGGTATGAGGGGTGGACGCAGGGCCTGTCCTGCCATTGTGCTGCCCCTACCCAAGCCTGCTGCTCTTGCCTCCCTCCTCCTTGCCATTCATTGTCCAAGTTCATGCCCGGCTCTCTCATTACAGCTTTGTGTGGCTGTTGTTCTGCCACTGCCCTTCCCACCTGCCCTGGACAGTTAGCTTGTTGCCTCTTCTACCTATTCCCTGCCCTCTGTTGACCGAATCCATCCACCATCCTCCTTCCTTCCCTGCAATGGTCTGATGTGATGCCACTGCCCTCCATTTAGCTTGTTGTCCCTACTCATGACTCCTGCCCTCTGTTGTCCAATTCTTTGCCCCATTATTGCCCTCCTGCTTAGCCTCTGTGCTTAGATTCCTGCTCCTACTCTCCTTCCCTTCTCCCTTCAAAGTCTGTGTGCATGCCCCTGTTCCTTCCTTTTTGCCCACCATGTTCCATGGACTTGCCACTGCCTCTCCTATCTACTCTTGAGTGTTCTGCTGAGGTGTCACTGTCCCTCCCACCAGCCTAGCATAGTCATATGGCTGCTGCTTGTCTCTGCCACCTCCCCCCGCCCGTCCAAGTTCCTGTCCACCATGGTCCATTTTGCTGCCACTCCCTTGTGCACTCCATGCTCTGTTTGTGCTGCAACTGCTCTTCCTGACTGCCCTGAGTGATTGATTGTGAAGGCAGCCCCTTCCCCTGCCTTCTGTGTCCAGCCCCAACCCCTTCCTTCTGTTCTCCGTGGTCCTTTGTGCATGCCCCTGCCCCCTCTCTCTTACCCACCATGGCCATTGTGCTGCCACTAACCCTCCCGCTTGACATGCATGCTCTTCTGTGCTGCCACAGCCCCTCCCACCTGCCTTGTGTGGTCAGCTTGTTACTCGATCCAGTCCCACCTTCCCTCTATTGTCTGAGTGTATGCCGTTTTAATCTCACTGTTGCCCTCCATGGTGTGTTGTGCTTCCAGTGCCCATCCTGCCTGCCCTCCATGGTCAGCTTGCTGCTCCAGCCCTACCGCATTGCCCCCTGCCCTCCGGTTCCCATGTGCAGGCCCCTATCCCCTCCTCCCTGCCTTGTCTTGCCCGTTGTTATGTCCCTGCCCCTTCCTCCTGCCCTTCACGGTCCGTTATGCTGCAACTGTCCCTCCTATCTGTCCGGTATGGTCAGCTTGCTGTCCTTGCCTCTTTACCCACTGCTCTCTGTTGTCCATGTGTATGGCCCTGTCCCCTCACTATTGCATTCCATGGTACGTTGTGCTGCACTGCCTTCCCGCTTGCCCTGTGTTGTGTATTGTGCTTGCAACCCCTGACATCTGCCCTGTAAGGTCAGTTTGGTGCCCCCTGTTATCCCAGTCCAAGTACCTACCCCATTCTTCCTGCCCTCCATGATCCAATGTACCATACTTCCCAACATTTTGAACTTGGAAAGAGTGAGATTTTTTTGGGGGTGGGGGGGGGGGGGGGGGGGGGGACAGGGAATTAATTTTCCCCATTGACTTACATTGAAAAAGAGGAGATTTTAGAAGGAGACAGATAAAATAAAGCCCTTATGGGCTTAAAAACATTGGTAGTCTTCTGCCTGAATTGTTCTGTTGGCATGTATGGTTGTGCTGCCACTGCCTCCTCCTTCTGCCCTCAATGGTCTTTTATATTGCCACAGCCTCTATTGACTGTGCTTCATGGTTGGCTTATGTCCCCTGCCCCCCTTGCCCCTGACCTTCATGGTCCGGTGTGCTGCCACTGCCCCTCCCGCCTGCCCAGTGTCTCTTTGTGTAATGTAACTGATGCTTATGTAAAGCACGCCAATACCATTGGGTCACGTCTGCACTATATAAAACTGCAAAAAAAAGTAAAGAATTTTGTGTTTTGCACACTTCTCTCATAGGGCTATACTTGGGCTACATTTGGGTTATATTTGTACTATATTTGGGCACTTTTTTCTCTGGTGGCCATCTTGGGAGGCTTATTTGTTATGAAGCTCCCTGATTTCCTCATTTGCTGCAGTACCTCAGCAGAAAATGCTTTCAGTGATCCACTTCGATTCCATCAAGATAGCGTTCAGATGTGCTACACTTTTGGCATAAATCCAGAATGTTAGCACACTAGTTGCTCATTAGAACACTGTAGTAAAGCTGCTGATCACCAGAGAGGTAACTGGCAGTCTGCTGCTGGTGTTGAAAGTGCATGTTTCAGTCTGCATGTCAGAATGTTTTAATGAAATAGAAGAGGAAGATATTAGAGAACTCACTTAAAATGTGTCCTAATTTTTCTTTCTATAGCACCAACCATAATTTCTATGACAAACTGAACCCCCTCATTTTGTTCCTTTCTATATTAAATGTTTTATGTTTCACCAGTTTGATTCAATCTAGATGGCTTCAGGTGTGCCATAGGTTTTTCATAAGTAAGATTGTCAACATTCTGGGAGGCTGCAGTAGAACACAAGGGAATCACCTGACAGGCTGCTCCTGTTGGAAGTACATGATCTACTGAGAATGTCAGATTCCATTCTCATATGGCTGAGAAAGGTGGTGCGAATTTACAGAAAAAATGCTCTCATTTAAGCTTCTGGAGCACCTTCCATAACCTCTATGAGAAAATCATTAGAAAACAGTATTCTCTCAAACATGACTGATGAAATACCAGCAGAAGGCTTTTTCACAGGGTAAAATCACCTTAGAACACATCACCATTTCTAAATTTAGCATAGTACCATCAACAAATGATTTATATTGTAACTAAAATATGTTATCACCCTGTATACATTCTCCTTTTTGTGACCCTTACAACCTGCCATTCACTACAATGCATTTCAATAGGGTGCTATCCTGTATATTGATCCCAAGATGGCTGCCAACACTGGATGAAGTGTTGGCAGCCAATCAGATACCACCATGAGATTTGTGCCTGGGCTCCATCTCGATAGACCAATTTGACTTTCTTTTAATATCTCAAAAACTACTGAACAGATGTATGCCAAATAACAAAAAAAAAACACTTTGTGGACCAAGAGCTACCTTTCTGCCAAATTTGGTGTAATTCCATGCAGCGGTTCGGGCTGAAGTCGCATCTAAAATCTTTATGGGAATTAACATAGAAGCACCCTTTTTTGACCCCCCCCCCCTTTTCCATGGCCCCTGCTTGACAGATCACCCCGAAACTTTCCAAGCACAACTATAATCAGCTGGGCACTTTGTTTTGAAAATTTCGTGAAGATTCGCCAAACGGCGCCAAAGATATAGGCAAGTTAAAAAACACTTTTCCTATGGAAACATGGTCCTAACTATACCAACCTACTGGCGACTGCCAGTAGGATATCTACCATTTCATTGTAGAAGCATTCATGGTAAAGGCATATGCACGGTAAAGACCTGTGTGGTAAAGGCAATGTGTGGTAAAGGCATTGGGTGGTAATGGATGCATGGTCAAGGCATTGCATGGTAAATGCAGCAATGTAAAGGCTGTTTCCCGCTTGAAAGCAGTGGACAGCTCCTCTGCTGAGACTTTTCCCAAACTATTAACATTCTATATGAATATGAAGAACCTTTTGGCCCTTCCTTTAAGTGCCCATCCTCTGTGGGATTCTGGGAGATACAACCCTGGCGGGCAAGCAAAATATTATTGCATTAAGCTGTTTAGACCTGAGTTACATTGATATGCCAAGTGAACCAACATTGCCCCTTGCAGTCACTCGCAGTCTTCTGTGAGCACTAAAATATTTACCCTCCTAAAAGTTTCACTCAAAGCAGCCTTTTATATCTAACTGCAAATTAGCTACCCTACTAAGAGAGCATCGTGTCATTAGAGTGTCCTGAGAAGAATTATTACTCAGGACCTTAGTATGTGCATCAATTCCATTGGGGTCTGCCAGATTTTGTCTGTTGCTGCAATGGGTGTATAACTCTGGCTATTTTGCAATCCTTGGTCTTTTGGCCATGCTACCCTGATAACAATCTGGATAGCTAATCACTTGGGAAGGAGCTCCCTGCACTCAGCAACCCAGTCCCAAGCTGCCTCAGGAGTCTCGTAGAAGTAGAATTTGGAATTAAATGTGACTAATAATTTAACTAGAGATAGAAGCATATGATTTAGTTCCATCGCACCAATCAGTTTCTTCATAAAAGGATTTTAATTGACACTGGATCAGATGGTTATAGACTCGAAAGCAGATGGCATTGAATGGTTTATATCTCACTTCACCAGGTATCTTGCACCCCTCGAAAGAGAGCACCGTAATGTAGTTAAGGAATTTTGTGATAATGGTCTAGGGAGGAGGGAGCTGTGGCATGAAAGGACAGGGGGCATATTTGCACAAAAATCAGCATAACAGATCTTTAGAGGAAGTTAGTGCACTGCTTCCCCTCGGGGATCCCTAATATCTCCAGATTGTTTCTTTGTTCATGATCTTCAGTGGCTTCTATTGAATGTTGTAAAATATTCCACCACTAATTGTTGTCTTCAGTGCCCAGACAATGACCTCCAGCTATGGGACACAACTCTCAGACTCACTCGTTTTCTCGACAATGATGTGAAGGTCGCACCAGGGCAATTTCTACCCCCACATCACTGATCTTTCCTCCCAAGAGCAGGTGATACCAATGGCCTTTTCGATCACATCAGTTGAGGAGGCATGTGTCATGGAGTTCTGTCAGCGGTCCCACCTCACCACTGACAGCCTTTTTCTAGGCTTGCAGGTACCTTTTTGCTTTGGTTGGACTCATGTCTGCCTTAGGTGTATGTTATAATCACTATATAGAAGGCCAAGGCACACAGCAAGGATGTCAGTCTGTTATAGGAAGAGTGGGCTTCATGTTTAGTACAACTTACCAATAGGGTCTCAGAGGTGGATGGGTGAAGACCAGCAATAGGACACAAAATGTATGTTGCACTCAGCAATTAAATCACAATGATCAGCAGCCCAAAGACGAGGGCTCTTCATGTCCTCCCCCTCAAGCCACCAGCGGCAGGATACCAGTCATAGGACCTGACGCTTCCAGCATGCCCGCAAAAAAGAAAAGTGCTGTGTAGTCTCAAGCATCGAATTTCCAGGTAGCATCAGCCAGTAATAATTTACTTCGGCCTCTAGCATCACCCAACAGGGTTAATTAGAGGATTTGATTGTAAGCAGCATGTAGTGTATAATAATACTATGATGCATTCCCCACCACTGCTAAAAGCACTGGGTTACTGCCCGCTCATCACAGGATAGAGGAGAAGCTCAGAAGGGAGGAGGGGACAGGCAGTGAGGGCCTTTTTTTTAGAGTTTGGTGGATGGGATACTTTGTAAATTGTCGGACAGGACATCTGCCACATTTGTGATGTAGTGTTCTGTCCACCAAACTCAAAATAGGGCCCTTAATTACTAACCCAGCCAAGCAGCCATCCACTTGCCAAAGTCCTATAGGAAATTGCCAGAGGCAGTCACAATCACAGTCACCAAAGAGAGCCGGACACAGCCACGTCCCACTATAGCCGGTCACAGTGTCCTCTACGGGCTCTGGCACCATCTGGGCTATGGCACCTGCAATTCTCTCTACTGCCAAATGGGCAACTGCTCACAGCATCACAACCAGCACCTCTCACCTGGAGACACTGTACCCACAGCCGCAGAAGAATACTGAGGGTGTCACTAATAGTGTCTCTCACAGAAGGCCTCAAAATCCATTATTGGTGAAGCACAATCGTTGCCATCTTACCGAAGCCTGTTCCGCTCCGTATGTAAAATATCTTAGCCAAGCCAACTTGTCGTAGCCCTACCCACTGCCTCTGCTTCTCCGTCACTTGGGTACGCTCTCTGTGCCTATTACTCTTGCAGTGTGATAACGCCCGATGACTTACACTCTTTGAATTCCAGACACCATAAGTCAAGAGTCTGCAGAAAGTGGTGGGGAAGGGGTCGGCACTGACAATTTTGCACAATGTATTAAAGCCATTTTAGGATTCATAAATTTTTTTTTGCTTAAAATGGCTTTAGGGCACCTACTGAATAGCTCATTGGAGGTGGCGTGTTGTAGGCATCCCTTCCAAATGGTATTTAGGTATTAGATATGTCAATGTTTTTCAACCAAGTCACAGATTATTTCAAAATTACCGACTTGGGATGGTAATGCATTTGCAAATGGCAAGGAGTTCGCTGGGGACCCCTTCCCCTTTGTGAATAAAAAAAAGTTCTCGGGGGAAAAGCCGTGGTCTGGGGAACCATTGCCAACTGTCAAACAAACATTTCAGAAAAAGTAAACTTTTTTTTTATACTGAACACCATTTCCTTCCAGGAAAAATGTCTGCATTACAGAAAAGATTTACTTTATTTAAAGACGATCATCGACAAGGTGGTCTTCTGACCCTAGCGGGCCACCATATCTTTGATGGCCACCAATCAGAATGAGTTGCAATTTGCAGCCTCCCTCATTCATATTCATGAGGTAGTTAAGTCAGATTGCGACCCACTCCGAACCGGAATTTTATGATCCGACTTATTGGCACATAGGTCGGTTCGTAAAGGTCTTTATTGGCTGCAAAAATACTGGTCGCCATTGCAACCAGGGCCGTATTATGCATAGTGACCTGGGTGCGCAACAGGCTTATGTGGCCACTTGCTGTGCTGTCATGGCACTGTGATATAGCAGAAAGGGCCGCAGGTGCTTGCGCGGCCCCTTTTGTGGTACAGATAAGCGCTGGTGCATATGTAGCAGCAGCTGTATCTTCAGAGACCCTTCCGTCATTTGCACGAGGGCACGGCCACTTGTAAAGAAGGAACTCACTTTGCCTTTGTGCTTGTGTCCTATTACAGACGTGGGCACAGAGGCAAACAGGCCCTTAGGAGAGGTAGTGACAGTGAGCGCCACAGAGCTGGCACGCTATCAGTGCGCCTCCTGAGGGCAGCCCTCAGAAAGGGTTGATGGGGGTTCTTTGGATCCTCCAGACACCCACCTGCAGGCGGGTGCAGTCACTCACTGCACCCTCCTGCAGGGTGATCTCTATCCCATCTTTAAAGTGCAGGCGGTTGCCACCTGAACAGTGACACACAGAGTGGCTTGGAAGCTGGCGCTCTGTCTTTTACTGAATGCGCCTGCCCTGAGAGCAGTGTATTCAAGAAAATAGAGCTCAGTGCATTCATGAAAATGGAATTCAGTGCATTCATGGAAATAGAGCTCAGTGCATTCATGAAAATAGAGCTCAGTGCATTTATGAAAATAGAGTTCAGTGCATTCATGAAAATGGAACTCAGTTTATTCATTAAAATGGAACTCAGTGCATTTTATGAAAATAGAGCTCAGTGCATTCATGAAAATGGAACTCAGTGCATTTACGAAAATAGAACTCAGTGCATTCATGAAAATGTAACTCAGTGCATTTATGAAAATGGAACTCAGTGCATTTATGAAAATAGAGCTCAGTGCATTCATGAAAATGGAACTCAGTGCAGTCATTAAAAATAGAACTCAGTGCAGTCATGAAAATAGAGCTCAGTGCATTTATGAAAATAGAGTTCAGTGCATTCATGAAAATAGAGCTCAGTGCATTCATGAAAATAGAGCTCAGTGCATTCATGAAAATAGAGCTCAGTGCATTCATGAAAATAGAGCTCAGTGCATGTATGAAAATAGAGCTCAGTGCATTCATGAAAATAGAGCTCAATGCATTCATGAAAATGGAACTCAGTGTATTCATGAAAATAGAGCTCAGTGCATTCATGTAAATAGAGCTCAGTGCATTCATGAAAATAGAGCTCAATGCATTCATGAAAATAGAGCTCAGCACAGTCATTAAAAATAGAACTCAGTGCATTTATGAAAATAGAGCTCAGTGCATTCATGAAAATGGAACTCAGTGTATTCATGAAAATAGAGCTCAGTGCATTCATGAAAATAGAGCTCAGTGCAGTCATGAAAATAGAGCTCAGTGCATTCATGAAAATAGAGCTCAGCGCAGTCATTAAAAATAGAGCTCAGTGCATTCATGAAAATAGAACTCAGTGCATTCATGTAAATAGAGCTCAGTGCATTCATGAAAATAGAGCTCAATGCATTCATGAAAATAGAGCTCAGCGCAGTCATTAAAAATAGAACTCAGTGCATTCATGAAAATAGAGCTCAGTGCATTCATGAAAATAGAGCTCTGCGCAGTCATTAAAAATAGAGCTCAGTGCATTCATGAAAATAGAGCTCAGTGCATTCATGAAAATAGAGCTCAATGCATTCATGAAAATAGAGCTCAGCGCAGTCATTAAAAATAGAACTCAGTGCATTCATGAAAATAGAGTTCAGTGCATTCATGAAAATAGAGCTCAATGCATTCATGAAAATAGAGTTCAGTGCATTCATGAAAATAGAGCTCAATGCATTCATGAAAATAGAGCTCAGCGCAGTCATTAAAAATAGAACTCAGTGCATTTATGAAAATAGAGCTCAGTGCATTCATGAAAATAGAGCTCAGTGCATTCATGAAAATAGAGCTCAATGCATTCATGAAAATAGAGCTCAGCGCAGTCATTAAAAATAGAATTCAGTGCATTCATGAAAATAGAGTTCAGTGCATTCATGAAAATAGAGCTCAATGCATTCATGAAAATAGAGCTCAGTGCATTCATGAAAATAGAGCTCAATGCATTCATGAAAATAGAGCTCAGCGCAGTCATTAAAGATAGAACTCAGTGCATTCATGAAAATAGAGTTCAGTGCATTCATGAAAATAGAGCTCAATGCATTCATGAAAATAGAGTTCAGTGCATTCATGAAAATAGAGCTCAATGCATTCATGAAAATAGAGTTCAGTGCATTCATGAAAATAGAGCTCAATGCATTCATGAAAATAGAGCTCAGCGCAGTCATTAAAAATAGAACTCAGTGCATTTATGAAAATAGAGCTCAGTGCATTCATGAAAATAGAGCTCAGTGCATTCATGAAAATAGAACTCAGCGCAGTCATTAAAAATAGAGCTCAGTGCAGTCATGAAAATAGAGCTCAGCGCAGTCATTAAAAATAGAGCTCTGTGCAGTCATGAAAATAGAGCTCAGCGCAGTCATTAAAAATAGAGCTCAGTGCAGTCATGAAAATAGAACTCAGTGCATTCATGAAAATAGGGCGGATTGCACCAGCCTGCTTTAAAAGGCACGCCCGGCGCAGACCGGGAGAATACTCCCTGCTCGTTGGGTCCCCGTTTTACATCAGGCGCTTATTGATTTCAAATCAATCTCAAAATGACCAGGTCCATAAGAAACAATTTCTTATGCAGTTTCTTAATTTTATATTTCGGAACTGCCACTATTTTACACCGAGTCCAGGGCGAGCTAGGAGCAGGCGTCTCGCTTGCAGCATCTGGCGCCTTTACTGTGCCAGGTGTCCCCTTTGCACTGTTTCCCAGATTCATTTCCTGATTTCGATGACTGACTGGCAGCTTTCCACTGTAGCCAGGTGCCATAAGCGTCGTCAGGTTGGCATAGGCATAATTGCTCTATTCACATTGCCTCTTTCCGTATCTGAAAATGCTTGCCTGCTTCCTGTATGGAAATCTGGGGTAGCGCCTCCCATCTTGCATCCATATATGGTTGAATGTTCTGAGAATGCTTTGAGGTTTGTAGTTGGTAAGTATAGCGGGTCCTGTACAGATGGGTTCACCTGCCTCCATGAGCTGTGTGGTCGGCTCCTTACAGCTCCCTTCAGGGACATCTTAAGGATTTGGGGGGCCCTGGCCAAACTTATTCTGGGGGCCCCTGTTCGGAACAGTTTTGAATTTATGATCCAACTTCAGCTCTTTCATGTCCTCCTTGGTCAGGTCACTGGCAGTGCACAGGCACACTGGTCCAAATTCTAAATGTGTTTAAATGTAATATTTAGGGATAGTGACCTATGTTTCGAATATTGTGCAGCAGCTCACTAATATTGCTGCATATAATCTCGGTGACGTATGAATATGTGAGGTCCTGTTTTGATCTAAAAGAAACCTTTTTATGGATGTTGTGTGAAACAAATACATTTCTCTGCAAAATTTCTTTTATAGATTCTCACACATCACCCACTTAAAAAATAAAGTAAAGGAAAACTATATTTGAAACAATCTGCTTAAGAATTATTGAAGGTTATCAGGGCAAGAGTCTCTGCAGAACAGAGCTGGCTCTATTAGGGGGCCCCCTTAAAGGTTGGGGCCCTGGGCCAGGGCCCACTTTGACCATGCCTTAAAACGTCTCTGGCTCCCTTGTTCCTGTATATGTGGGCTTATTACAGACCCAAAGGGAGATATTTGTGTTCGAGAGGAAAGGATGTACAGGGAGATGGAGGGCTGAGAGGATAGGACTCAAAGGTCTCTGGACTCTTTGCACCAAGAAGGTCCGAGACAGCTCGGCTTCTTCAGGGAGAGGTTTCCTAATGAAAGCTTCAGGAAGAGCTCCTTCCTTCCAACTGCTCTGTTCTGCCCACTTCATTGTTCCAGGAGTGTCAGCTCTGATGCTGAACACGAGTCAATGCACTTTGTGACTCTGGGGCTCATTTACAAGCCCTGTGCGCCCGCGGAACGTCGCTTCTTGTTCCGTTCTGGTGGTGCACAGGGCTTAGCCAAATCTACAAGGCCACGCAAAACCACCGTACGTGGCTTTTCATCGCCTTGTAGATATGGAGTGAGGCAACGCAGCGCAAGTTGCTGCGTTGCCTTAAACTATGATGGGGAGGTGTGCCATGGGCGGTACGGTGGGTGTTCCCACATAACACCCATGACATTTGGCACATTCCCAGATTTACAGCGTCCTGTAAACCTGGAATGCATCAAAAGCCTACGCCGCACCAGGAGGCGCAACCAAGAGAAATAACCTTATTTCTCCTAATGTTTTCCTCTTGCTATGTGTGTGCATTTAACAGCACACATAGAAAGAGGAAATCGCGTTGATTATTATTTTTGTGCAGGAAGGTGATCAAGCAGCAGCCACAATTCTTGTCATTGTGAAACACAAGCAACCCCGAAATTAACCTGTGCTTAATCCTCTGGTAGCTTAGCACAAACACAGTCAGGCTTAAATTAAAGGAAATGCATAAAGTAGAGACTTGACGACATGGGGTTACGCCGGATATGTGAAATTGCCAAAACCTAAAGGCAAGGTAGACCCTACCCCCAGTTTGCTGTGGTCATTTGTATTTGTATTAAATTATATGGGTGCTCCATAATCATCCCTAAAACGCAGACGCCCTTGCACCATGGCAGCCCTTTGAGCGCCAGCGCAGGGAGAAAGCACAGGAATGCGCCCTATCTGTTAGATACATGCAAAAACAACAGCTGATGGACAGAATGCAGAACAATGTCATACATTCACCCCAGTACAGAGATCTGGGACTAAATCCATCTTTTTTCTGCTCACCATGCCATTCCAGTTTGCACCCAGCCATATGCAAATTAGTCTTGACCCTGTGCCTAATGGGAACAGTCCAGCCCGAACTGCCAAGCCACATCCTCCCTGGACTGGAACCAATGATCCTAGGACTGGTTTCGGGGTTTCACCCCTCTTCAGCCAGGATAGCTTGATTCCAGTGGCATGGAGAGCACGGGACTCACGTCTGAGCATACCCGTCCCTATCTGTTAGATACAGCGCACTCCTGCCCTTCTCTTTTGATGTAGGGCAGCGCAGCAGGAAGGCTTGTAGCGCTGCCCTGCACCAAAAAATGTAAATGAGGCCCTCCGTCTTTAGTGTGGCCCTTGCGTTACCAGCTAATCACTGCCTAATTTTAGAAAATGAAAATATATGCTCAAGCATCACCCCACCCCATCACACAAACACAGAGAGAAAGGTGAATCTTTTTACCTTCCATTCTTCAGTTGATGCTGCCTCACACTGTAAACACCAATAAGAACAATGATGGACACTCTACTCTACAAGTGGGTAATATAACGACAAACATAAGCTCAACCCCCATGTGCATGGCTCATTACAACAAAAGATCGCCCCTTTCTGAAACAGCGGCCTTGGGCTTGTAATATACTGGGGCAGAGGCCTTCCCCTACAAACAGATATCCTCTTCTGTTCTATTCACTCCAGTACCTCAGTTATTCTCAGTCTTTCATCTATGTCTGTTTCCACTTTCACGAAACTGTTGGCTACTAGTTGACCTTTGGGCTCGCCTTGTGACCTTAGCCCCTTGCACATCTAAAAGGTTTGGGCAGGGGAACAAATTAGCATATGCACTGTATAGTATTTGTTGGACTTGGTCCTTTCTGCAGGTTCATCCCCAAACGTTTTGATTTCAGCCTCCTGTTTTCTGAACCCGCTTTTGTAAGGTTTTGGGACTGCACACTTTACCACTACTAACCAGCGCTATACTGCTTGTGCTCTCTCCTTTAAACATTGTAACACTGGCTAACACCTAATTGACATATTTAGTTCACTTGTACATCCTTAGTAAAGGGGTAACACATCTACCTAGGGCCTATAAATGAAATGCTGCTAGTGGGCCTGCATTACGTATTGTGTCACCCACTGAAGTAGCCCTTCAAACATGTCCCAGGCCTACCATTGCAGCCTGTGTGTGCAGCTTAAACTGCCATTTCGATCTGCCAAGATAAACCTCTTGCCAGGCCCAAACCTCCCTTTTAAAATGTATTCTCACTACTCTGAGGCCTACCTCGGCCATATGATACCATTGGGTTCCCTTATTACATTTAATAAGTGGTAACTTTCAGTTGGGAACAGAAAGAAATGTTGGTCTCTAAAGAACTGTAATTTAAAACTCTCTTTAATGGTAAATTCAGATTTTAAGTCACAATTATGAATATAACACTTTTGGAAAGTTGGCTTTTTCTTATCCAAACCATTTGGTGCCTACAGGCTGTATCCTGGGTCACATGCCTAGGTATAGCTGGCAGTTGGTCTATTTGTATTTCTCCCAGAAAGTGAAACAAAGGGGAAATTGGTGTTAGTAGGATGGGCCATCTTGGACTTGATAAGGGGAGGAGCTGTCCTCTACCACACTTGCACATCACAAAGGCTCTGCCTGAGCACACTCAAAAAGGGTGTGAGCCTTAACTTTTGTGTGCTCAGACAAGCTGGGGCCAGGGCAGGGAGGCAAGCATTTTCAGCACCTCAGGGGGTAGAAGCAACTAGAAACTTCTCCTACTCCAAAGTGTGCACCAGATATAAATATTGGACCCTTAGACCCAACTCTTCAGCACACCTCTGGACCTACAGAAGACTCAGAAGCAGTGGCGGCTGGTACGGGATATGGGTGGCAAGGTGAAAGAAAAAAACACTTAACTCTGCACGCCATTGTCTCTCCTCCCAGATGCACACAGGATCCCCTGAGCCAATCACGATGCTGCTGCCACCAGCATGACAGCAGCGTTGTGCTTGGTGTGAGCATCATGGTTCGGTGCTCAGACAGGAACTGTGTGCCTGGGCATGACCTCCACCAAGTCTGTGCATTATAGCCCGTTGAAGAAGATGCTAAGTGCGGATGACTGTTTAGGAGGCCCAACACGGCAAGCCAAACCATCATGCACACTTAATTGCACATGTTTCCTTCTCCCCTTGCTGGCTATGATGACAGCCAAGCCCCGCCCCAAATCTGGATTCAACATGGAAGAATAAGATGATAATAACAACATATTATTATCATTTTATTTTTCCTTTTTTTTCATTGATGAAAAGCAGTGGGGGGACGCTCCTCCGCCTTAGCAGAGGATTCTCCGCTGCTCAGAAGGACTGCTGTGCTGCTCTGAAAGACGGACTTCTAGTCTGCTACCCTGCTGCCCTGCTGAAAAGGACTGGACCTGCATCCTGAACCCAGAACTACAGATGACTCCAAGGGCTAGTTGGCTGGTCCTCAATCAGAGCCTGAGGGACAGGAAAGGCTCCAACCACCTTGAACCCAGCACCTGGACCTTGCAGCCCATCAGAAGTGCTGCTGCAAGATGCATCTCGACGTAGGACCTCGCATCGCAGCCCAGCAGCTCATTGGAACTGCTGCTGCGCAATGTATCTCAATGCAGGTCCTCACATTGCCGCTTCGAAGCACATCAGAACTGCCGATGCGTGCCACATTCCGATGCAGTACTTGGCATTGCAGCCCTACAGCTCATCGGAACCGCCACTGTGCAACGCATCTCGATGCAGGACCTCACATTGCCACTTTGCAGGCCATCAGAACCGCAGCTGCACAACGTATCCTCTGCAAAAGACCTTGCAAATTCTCTGCAACCCAGATTTAGGGTACTTTGTACAGTGGGCCCAACTTGGTCCCTGTATTCAGTCCATGCTCCATCGCTGTCGACCTGAGCTTATGACTTTGTCCCCGGTCCATTGCGGTCAGATAACCACAGTTGTCACTTTGTGCTTCTAATCACTGTTTTCACTTAAGTCTTTAAAATCACATATCTCCGGTTCTACTAATTTTTGTCATTTTGGTTTTAAATGTATAAAATGTTACTCTATTTTTCGGATTTAGTGTGGATTTTTATTATGTTGTGTTTGCACTTTATTACTGTTGGACGTGCTGCATAAGTACTTTATGTTCGATTCGTTCCTCTTTGGCTGGCCCTACTTTCAATACAAAATGGTAGTGAAAATTGCCGTAAATCACATGGCGCTGTGAGGGTCTGCCACAATAGTGCTTAGTATACCATAGTTTCACTCATTGTTTATCGGGGCACTATTTTGCCGATTGCGAGGCTTAACTCTGAATGTACCACTGTATGGGTGACAAGTATTAAAAACAACCCTGTTCCTTAAAAAAACATTGTGACCTCGGTAATCTCTCGTCCATAGTTTCTGTATCTCAATACACCCAAACAGCCAAACGGGTGTTACAGATTCACTGCATTTACTCTAGGGGGGTCGCAATTAGTATTGGGCGTTACATGCCAAGCCACCTGGTACGTCCCAGGACCCTACCACGTTATTTGCGGAGGTCCGATAACGTTTATCCCCTTTCAAATACAAATCGGGTATATTCCCTTTCCGTGATAGTCCCTTCATCTAACGTATCTTAATACAAACGCCCACAGCAAACTGGGGGTAGGGTCTACCTTGCCTTTAGGTTTTGGCAATTTCACATATCCGGCGTAACCCCATGTCGTCAAGTCTCTACTTTATGCATTTCCTTTAATTTAAGCCTGACTGTGTTTGTGCTAAACTACCAGAGGATTAAGCACAGGTTAATTTCGGGGTTGCTTGTGTTTCACAATGACAAGAATTGTGGCTGCTGCTTGAGTGGGGTTTCTCTCCCTCCTCAACCAGTAACCCAAGGTCCTACAGTGTTGTTACGCAAAGTGAGTAAGAGGCATTACTTTTGCATCTCAATCATTCCCCTGTCTTTCTTAAGAAAGGGTTCGCTCTTTTACAGTCAATGACTTTAACATTCTATGCATTCTTCGATAGTGCATCTAGGGTTGGTCACTGTCAGAATTGGAGGTCTCTAGTTGGCAGAGGTAGGTACCTTTGTCCAAGTAGGGGCCCTTGCTTCTAGTCAGGGTAAGGTGGCTGCTCACCCCCTGGGTAGCTTGGCATGAGCAGGCAGGCTTATCTCAGAGGCAGTGTATAAAGCATTTGTGAACACATACAGTAATACAGTGAAAACACTACAAATGGACACCACACCAGTTTAGAAAAATAAGTAATCTTTATCTAGACTTAACACAAGACCAAACGACAAAAATCCACAATACAGTATTAAAAATAAGACTTTCAAATGGTAGAAATATCTTAGTCCAATATAGATGGTAAATGCAACACTTTATTCTCAAAGTACCTTGGATGCGTAATGCAAAACAAACAAAAGGGTCGCAGGGAAGGTGATGCGTCGGTTCCTTACATGCAACAATGGTGATGCATCGGTTCCTTGCTTCAGGGGAGGTGATGCGTCGGTTCCTTACTGCAGCGCAGGGGAGGTGATGCATCGGTTCCTTACCGGAGAGGAGGTGATGCGTCGAGATCTTTACAGCATGGGGAGGTGATGTGTCAGTTTCTTACTGCGTTCCGGTTACGATGAGACAAGATGGAGCCTTGATGTGATGAGACAATCCGGTTCGATGCGACAAAATGGCGTCTTTGATGCAATGCGACAACGACGGCCGCGCGGCGAACTTGGTGAACTCTTGAGCTGCAACAGGCCCTGCGACACGCTTCTACGGTGATGCGACGACAACCTCTGCGGCAGCGGAACGCTTCTCCGGTGATGCGACACACTTCTTCAGCAATGCGACGGCGAACATCTGCGGTGGCGACACGCTTCCTCGGTGGTGCGGCGGCAACTGCTGCGATGGTGACACGCTTCTTCCTTGTTGAGTCGTGCTTCCAGCTCCCAGCGACACGCAGTCTTCAGAGGGACCAAAACAACAGCAGGCACCTCTCTGCAGGTAGAAATCCCAGCAGGGAAATTCAGGGGGAGCTCTGCTTCAAGCCCTTGGAGATCTTCCTCAAGATAGTAAAAGTACACACAAAGTTCCTTTTCTCCTTTCCTTGGCAATAAGTAACCACTGCAGGGCAACCCCAAACAGCAAACAGCACAGGGGCAGTCTCCTCCTTCAGCTTCCTTGGTTTCTTTCCTTGGCAAAGGGTTGTCTTAATTCCCAGAAGTGATCTATGTTCTGGGGTCTGGGCCCCAATATTTATACTGCAAAATCCTTTGTTCTCTGAAGGCAGAGAGTGTCTGTGCCGAGCCAAAACCCGTTCTGTCCTCCCTGGTGCAGCTTCCTGGCAGGAGGTGGAGCCAGCATTGTTGAAAGTAGACCTGGCCCAGGTAGCTGAAAGGAAATCTCCTCCCCCTACTCTCTATTCTATGAAGGTTCAGGCAAGTGAAAGGAAGTCTCCTCCCCCTAATCTCTATTCAATGCAGGTCCTATTCAGCCCAGCCCTGACCCATCAGACTACTGGAGCTAAGGCCCACTCCAGCCCCCTGTCACTCACAATCCAGACATGTAATACACAAACCTATCAGAGGCATACTGGATGGTTAGGCAAGAAAATACCTACTTTCTAAAAGTGGTATTTTCAAACACAGACTGTAAAAGTCACCCACACTAAAATATGTATTTTAACATTCTGAGTTCAGGCATACTAAACTCGTTTTTCTACCTGGTTCCCTGGGTCAGTTAGGATTGTAAGATGTTATAATCAAACTGCCCATTCTGGCCTATGGGAACAGGGAGCCTTGCAATAGTGAAAAACGAAATTGGCTGTAATTCACTATCAGGACATGCCACACACACCAGAGCATGTCCTACCTTTCACATACAATGTACCCTGCCCATAGGTGTACCTTGGACCTACCTTAGGGGTGACTAACATGCAGAAAAGGGAAGATTTAGGGACTGGCAAGTGGGTGTACTTGCCAAGTCGACATGGCAGTCCCAGACTGCACACCGGCTCTGCAATGGCAGGCCTGAGCCAGATTTTACAAGCTGCTTCTGTGGGTGGCACAATCAGTGCTGCAAGCCCGCCAGCAGTATTTGATTTACAGGCCCTGGGCACACATGGTGCACTGTACTAGGGTCTGACAAGTAAATCAAATAAGCCAATCATGGAGTCACTAATCCATTACACCAATTTACAAATGAGAGCATATACACTTTAGCACTGATCAGCAGTGGTAAAGTGCCCAGAGTCAGAAAACCAACAAAAAAGGTCAGAAAAAATACAGGAGGAAGGCAAAAAGTTCAGGGCTGACCCTGCAAAAATGGCCAAGTCCAACTGTCACCTATATAAGAGCGTGATTATAACTCTCACATACTGCTTTGCCTAATGTTCTAGTGTGTTAGATCAGAGTATTGAACACCTACATGTATATTTTAATAATGTTCAGTCAGTCAACCACCTTCTCTTGAAATGTGCTTATGGGTGTGACCTTGAGGTCACAGTTTAAGAAATCAGACTATTGAACTCATCCTTTCTTCCTTTTAGAGGTCAAAGAAAGGATTATTAATTTAAAAAGGCTAGTTTTAATTTCATATAAAAGTGTTAAGGTAAAGTGTGATGGATGAAAGTGCTGTTACCATACCTGAACCCTAGCAGCCTGCAACTTTGCTGAAGCATCTATATACGATTTGCTTTAAAAAAAAAAAAGATCATGAAAAGGCCCCCACTAACCAGCTAACCAGAGAGAAGCCAAGAGCAGCATCCTCCTTCAGGGCTGGCAGACTGGATCTAGCTGCAGGGCAGTGCAGAAGGTAACCATTCAAGGATTCTACAAAGCACTTCAGATCTCCTCATACTCACAGCCTCTCTACAGCCTTGAAAGCCATCAAACACTTTGTCCTGCTTGACTTCCTGGCCCCCAGAACGTGCTTTGATGGTGTCGACCAGCACTTAGCCCCCTCCTAGCTGAACAACACATTCCAAATCATCCAAATGAGACCATCCGGGTCTGAGCCAAGATCCCCATCCTGTGGTGTCCTCTACGGTGAAAACAAAAGGTATGCAGTTCCTAGAGTGAATGCAAGGTGTGACAGAATAACTAAGGGGTACCAAGGTGGTAACAGGGAACTGAAGTGAAGAACAGGAGTACAAGTAACTCCTTATTTGGAAAAGAAGACCCTCACACACCCAACAAGCGGGTGTCTTGCTTCATCACCGGGTCTTTGCTCCTTATCGGGCCGGCAGGTGCAATGCCCGATCAGGCACCTAATAGGGCCTTCCTAGCGGAGATCTTTATTCCAATGCCGATGAGTGAGGTGTGTGTGGGGGAGGGGGAACAAATGTTATGGTATGAGTGAGTGTAGGTGCATATGAGGTAAAAGTGAATAGATTAAAACAGGGGTAGGTGATCCACTAAATAATTTTAATACAATATGGTCACCATCCTGGTTAAAAAAATGTATAATCCGCACATTTAACACCGTTAGTTATGTGAGTGTATGTGCTGGGGTGATCAATAGGTCAACATGTTTCTTGCCTTTGCATATACTAAATGGCAATTCATCAGGACCGAGGAAAGTATTGCGGCTACCTACACCTCTTTGGTGGTGCCCAACGTCTCTAAGAGATTACAATAGTAGGCACGCATACAGCACCCTAAAAAAGTGTGGTACCGTAGCTAAAAAGCACACCTGCAGAGAAGGAAGATAACAACAAGTAAAAAGCATGAGAAACAACAATTTGATTGCAACAACAGTTAATTCAAGACAGTTGGTGGTGTCAAGACAACCGTGACATGCAAAGCTATTGAGCAATGTATGGAGGACTTGTAAAGAACTCAAGGTAAATGCAGAAAAACGCACAACAACCAGTAATTGATACCAGAACCATTAGGATTAAAAGAAACAAAACAACTAACGAACTCACCCTCCTGGGCTGTGCTGAATTCAAGGCCGGGGGGAGTAAACACTAAATTTTAGTGTCCTGTAATGAGGGAAACAAAGGGGATACCGAACACTAGCAAAATGTTAACAAATGCATCCATCACAGTTGAATGCGGTCAGGGAAGCGGATTAATAGCGCCTCTACTGTACAGCATGTCGCAAGAGGAGCGGTAAATAGCTCTGTGTAGACCGCCAAAACACAATGCAGGGGTGACCATAGCAACTCAGCTCAGAAGGAGCATGAGGCCAACGAGGAGGATTAACCATATGTGAATGTCACCACGTGTACAAGAGCTCCAAGGGCCCCCCTCCCACGCGCTAGGGGGAGGGACAAGGGACAAGCAATGAAGCCGTGGCAGACCGCGTGGTACAAGGACGCATAGTGGGACCAGCGCGGTGCAATATATAGAGACACTGTGTGACTGGAGAAAAAGGCGTTATCGGGGGTGAAAACGCTAACAGTATCGTATTGCTGTACTCACGGTTCCGTAATTAAGGAAATGCCGTCCACCTAGTATCTCGCCAGCCGCTGTAGACTGGTGTGGGTGTGTCCAGGCCAATCCTGTATAACGCCACCCACCGGCGTGCTAACGCGAGAGGCGGGTGAAGCCGGAAGTGAGCGTGTCATGACGTAGGAAACGCTAGAGCGCTAACCGGCCGAACGTGAGGGGCAGCGCGTGATACTCGTTGTCATGGTTGCAAAGATACGCGCAGACAAGCCATAGTCAGTGTTTGAAACCGCGCGCCAGATCACAATAACATGGCGATGTTAACGGGTGTCGAAATGGACTCCATCGGGGTCGAGGTGGAGAGCCAAAAGCAATAAGCTGCAAATCCCGAGAAAACTGGGGAGTTCATAATAGAAGTAAACCACAGGTGACATTCATAGATAGTTGCAGGCATGGCAATTACTTAGGAGTTACACACAGTGGGTACGGCAACTAGAAGAGTGTCAAAAGTGTGTGAAAGGCAGTCAAGATGAATTCAAGTCAGCATACTCCAAGGAATTTCCTCATTAAGGCCCGTGGTATCGGCAGCCAATCTCAGGACCCACCGCTGTTCGAGTCTAAAGAGGGTTCTTTTTGACATTTGAGGATGTGCTTCAAGGACAATCCATTGAAAGGAGTTAGGGGCGTGGTGTTCAAGCTGATAGTGAGTAGTCATTTTGGTATTGGTTTTGGCGCATCGAAAACTACTCTTGTGTTCTAACATGCGTGTCTTAACTGGGCGGGTCGTCATGCCTATATATGGTAGACCACAGGGACATGTCATCATATAGACGCAGTTCAAAGAGTTACAGTTTGTGTGTTTGGAAATGTTCCATATTAAACCGTTAGGGAATGTCACTTCTTTACTGGTGCGTGTCTGGGGGCACATGGAGCATGATCCACAGGGATAATGCCCTTTGACTGGAGGAAGATCCCATAGCATTCTTTGTGAACTTATGGTAGGTTTCTTTGGTCTGGTATGGATCAGTAGATCCTTCAGATTGCTGGTGTGCTTGAATGCAAATCTGGGGGCCTGCAACTCCAAATGACCAGTGTTAAGAATTCCCCAATGTTTTTTTATGATGGATTTTATCCTGTTGGAATCAGGAGTGAAGGTAGTGACACATGTAATGGATTTGTCAGGTATCTTGATGTTAATGTCCAACAAGCTCTCCCTGTTGTTGTTCCTTGCTCGTTTACGAGCCTTCGCTACCACATGTCGAGGATAGTCTCGTTTGAGCAGATCATTCATGAGCGTGCCTGATTCTTTCTGGTAATCTGTCACAGAACTGCAGTTTCTCCTGATGCGCAAGAATTGCCCGAACGGCAAGTTTTCCCTCAATGCCTTCGGATGAAAACTGCTAAAGAGGAGCAGGCTATTCCTGTCAGTGGGTTTGCGGTATAGGCTCGTGGTGATTTTATTGTCACCGAGACGAATACAAAGATCCAAGAAGGGAACTGCTGAGTCAGAGATGGTGTGTGAGAATCTCAAGTAGGGAAAACCTGCCGTTCGGGCAATTCTTGCGCATCAGGAGAAGCTGCAGTTCTGTGACAGATTACCAGAAAGAATCAGGCACGCTCATGAATGATCTGCTCAAACGAGACTATCCTCGACATGTGGTAGCGAAGGCTCGTAAACGAGCCAGGAACAACAACAGGGAGAGCTTGTTGGACATTAACATCAAGATACCTGACAAATCCATTACATGTGTCACTACCTTCACTCCTGATTCCAACAGGATAAAATCCATCATAAAAAAACATTGGGGAATTCTTAACACTGGTCATTTGGAGTTGCAGGCCCCCAGATTTGCATTCAAGCGCACCAGCAATCTGAAGGATTTACTGATCCATACCAGACCAAAGAAACCTACCATAAGTTCACAAAGAATGCTATGGGATCTTCCTCCAGTCAAAGGGCATTATCCCTGTGGATCATGCTCCATGTGCCCCCAGACACGCACCAGTAAAGAAGTGACATTCCCTAACGGTTTAATATGGAACATTTCCAAACACACAAACTGTAACTCTTTGAGCTGCGTCTATATGATGACATGTCCCTGTGGTCTACCATATATAGGCATGACGACCCGCCCAGTTAAGACACACATGTTAGAACACAAGAGTCGTTTTCGATGCGCCAAAACCAATACCAAAATGACTACTCACTATCAGCTTGAACACCACGCCCCTAACTCCTTTCAATGGATTGTCCTTGAAGCACATCCTCAAATGTCAAAAAGAACCCTCTTTAGACTCGAACAGCGGTGGGTCCTGAGATTGGCTGCCGATACCACGGGCCTTAATGAGAAAATTCCTTGGAGTATGCTGACTTGAATTCATCTTGACTGTCTTTCACACACTTTTGACACTCTTCTAGTTGCCGTACCCACTGTGTGTAACTCCTAAGTAATTGCAATGCCTGCAACTATCTATGAATGTCACCTGTGGTTTACTTCTATTATGAACTCCCCAGTTTTCTCGGGATTTGCAGCTTATTGCTTTTGGCTCTCCACCTCGACCCCGATGGAGTCCATTTCGACACCCGTTAACATCGCCATGTTATTGAGATCTGGCGCGCGGTTTCAAACACTGACTATGGCTTGTCTGCGCGTATCTTTGCAACCATGACAACGAGTATCACGCGCTGCCCCTCACGTTCGGCTGGTTAGCGCTCTAGCGTTTCCTACGTCATGACACGCTCACTTCCGGCTTCACCCGCCTCTCGCGTTAGCACGCCGGTGGGTGGCGTTATACAGGATTGGCCTGGACACACCCACACCAGTCTACAGCGGCTGGCGATATACTAGGTGGACGGCGTTTCCTTAATTACGGAACCGTGAGTACAGCAATACGATACTGTTAGCGTTTTCACCCCCGATAACGCCTTTTTCTCCAGTCACACAGTGTCTCTATATATTGCACCGCGCTGGTCCCACTATGCGTCCTTGTACCGGGCGGTCTGCCACGGCTTCATTGCTTGTCCCTTGTCCCTCCCCCTAGCGCGCGGGAGGGGGGCCCTTGGAACTCTTGTACACGTGGTGACATTCACATATGGTTAATCCTCCTCGTTGGCCTCATGCTCCTTCTGAGCTGAGTTGCTATGGTCACCCCTGCATTGTGTTTTGGCGGTCTACACAGAGCTATTTACCGCTCCTCTTGCGACATGCTGTACAGTAGAGGCGCTATTAATCCGCTTCCCTGACCGCATTCAACTGTGATGGATGCATTTGTTAACATTTTGCTAGTGTTCGGTATCCCCTTTGTTTCCCTCATTACAGGACACTAAAATTTAGTGTTTACTCCCCCCGGCCTTGAATTCAGCACAGCCCAGGAGGGTGAGTTCGTTAGTTGTTTTGTTTCTTTTAATCCTAATGGTTCTGGTATCAATTACTGGTTGTTGTGCGTTTTTCTGCATTTACCTTGAGTTCTTTACAAGTCCTCCATACATTGCTCAATAGCTTTGCATGTCACGGTTGTCTTGACACCACCAACTGTCTTGAATTAACTGTCGTTGCAATCAAATTGTTGTTTCTCATGCTTTTTACTTGTTGTTATCTTCCTTCTCTGCAGGTGTGCTTTTTAGCTACGGTACCACACTTTTTTAGGGTGCTGTATGCGTGCCTACCATTGTAATCTCTTAGAGACGTTGGGCACCACCAAAGAGGTGTAGGTAGCCGCAATACTTTCCTCGTTCCTGATGAATTGCCATTTAGTATATGCAAAGGCAAGAAACATGTTGACCTATTGATCACCCCAGCACATACACTCACATAACTAACGGTGTTAAATGTCCGGATTATACATTTTTTTAACCAGGATGGTGACCATATTGTATTAAAATTATTTAGTGGATCACCTACCCCTGTTTTAATCTATTCACTTTTACCTCATATGCACCTACACTCACTTATACCATAACATTTGTTCCCCCTCCCCCACACACACCTCACTCATCGGCGTTGGAATAAAGATCTCCGCTAGGAAGGCCCTATTAGGTGCCTGATCGGGCATTGCACCTGCCGGCCAGATAAGGAGCAAAGACCCGGTGATGAAGCAAGACACCCGCTTGTTGGGTGTGTGAGGGTCTTCTTTTCCAAATAAGGAGTTACTTGTACTCCTGTTCTTCACTTCAGTTCCCTGTTACCACCTTGGTACCCCTTAGTTATTCTGTCACACCTTGCATTCACTCTAGGAACTGCATACCTTTTGTTTTCACATATTTATGGGCATGTATGCTGGACCTGTGATAACAATAAAATTGATTGTTATTACTTTAAGCCCTCCTTTCCCTCCATTTGTTTGATATTGATGTGTCCTCTACGGTTCCATCATTTCACCACCAGTCTTCGTATGTGGATAACTCTCTGGTGGTCCCTTCTAGGTTTGGCATTTACTCTCTGAGAGGGAAGCTCACCTGGAGTTAAGCAAGGATGGAAAAAGCCTGCCTCAAGCTCAGGCAAACAAAGGCAGAGCTTGTCCTCATTGGCATTGACAGCAAGCAACAGCCAGTGCAGGCTGGCTCCGGGCCTTGATTGTTGAAGGCTTCAGCCAATACCTCCTCACCAGCATCTCCTCACTGGTCTTCTACACAGACAGCAGGTCCAGCTTCAGAACTTACATCAGACAGAAGACAAAGGTGCTTGGCATAAACTGGGCTTGTTTCTAAAAGTGAAAGTCTTTCTGTCATAAATGGACTTCAGAACAGCTCTTCAATCAGTGGCTTTATCCCATATAGGCAGAGGCACCCGCGACCCACCGGGTGGCACCCCTGATACACAACTGTCCACTCTTGAATAGTGTTGTCCGCGATGTAGTACGCCTGATCCAAGGTCTCGGGGAGCATGGCTGAATTACCCCCACCCTCAGCGAACTCCATAAGCTCCCTCTCCCTACAGGTATCACCTTTAGCACCTGTTGGCAGTGCTTAATTTGAGTCCCTGGTTGCCGGTGGCGGCCACCGGCCATTAGGGCCTTATTTACAACAACTTGATGCAGGGCAGTGCTACACATCACTTTGCTGTGCTGCCCTTCATCAAAAGGAAAGGGCAGCAATGCACGCTATCTATGAAATACAGTGCATTCCTGGCCTCTTCTACTGCGCCGGTGCACAAATGCCTGCTTTGCACCAATGCAGGTACCCTTGCACATTCGTGCAAGTGTGTCTGCGTTGTGAGAATGATTCTTTTTGTGCATGAAGGTGTCCATTCCTGCACAAAAACAATCAATGGAAATGTTTTCCTCTATCTATGTCTGCTTCAGAAGGCAACACACATAGAAAGAGGAAAAAATGAGGCGAAATAAAGTTATTTCTCCTCATTACAACACTCCAGGGCATGCACACGGTCTTGATGCATTCCCAGATTTATGCTATTTGGTAAATCTGTGAATGTGTCAAAAACCATGGGTTGAGTGGGAACATCGACCGCAACACCCCTGGCATGCCTCCCCGATGCAGTGTGAGGCAACGCAGTGATTTGCGCTGTGTTGCATTTCACCATATCCACGAGGCCATGAAAAGCCACGCAGGGTGGCTTTACGTGGCCTCGTAGATGTGGGTCTGCAATGTGCATCGCCGAAACGTCAAAAAGTGATGTTCCCGCAGTGCACCAGGCTTGTAAATAATCCCCATATTTTTTAGGACAGGCCCTTTTTTTCCTATTTACTGCGCGCAAAAGAGGGAAAACACTTAGGGGCATATCTACAAGGCGACGATGTGAAATTATCGCCGCTTTTGCGGCCGTTTTCGGCCGAAAAGTGGCGATAATTTTATCGCTATATCAGCAAGGTCACACTATCGCGTGAAACCTTGCCTTAGCGCCTGAATTCCGAAAGCCCATCTTTGCATCTCTAATGAGATGCAAAGTGGGCGTTCCTCCCCAGAATAACAGGAGAAATGTCGCTAAGCGACATTTCTCCTATTATCAAGCCTCACGCAAAGCAGCATAGTGACAAGAAAAGTAGCGATAACCTCTGTTATTGCTACTTCTTACGCCTGCTTTGAAACTGACTTAGCCATGCTATCCATAGGATATCATGGCTAAGTATGTGAGGCCGTATCAGCAAGCTATCGCAAAACTTCGTGGGATTATCGCTGGGTTTCCAGCGATAATCTCACGTTTGGCAGTTAGCGTGAGGATTGTTATCGCTTTTGAGATAAGCATTGCTAATAGCACGCTATCTCAGCGATAAAAATCCACGCTGGCCGGCGATAATTATCCTAGCGCTAAGTGCGCTTAGCGATAATTATCGCCGGTTGTTGCTGATATGCCCCATAGATTGGAATGAAAGAGGAAGAGAAAGACGGGAAAACTGTCATAAAGCAGGACGGGGCTGTTCGTCCTCAATAGCAGGCGCGGTGCGTCCATTAGGGCGTTGGGGCGTAGCCCCCCCGCCCGCAGCGTCGGCGACGGCGTCTTTGAATTTAAGTAATCAGTTTACTTAAGTTCATCAAAGAGGAGATCTGACAATCATGCCAGTCAGAATGACGACGGACCGCCCACCCGGGGGTGGGCGGTCCGTCGTCATGTTGACTGACATGATTGTCAGACAGACCAGGCAGGGGCAACAGGCAGCAGCACAAGTGCGCATGATTGGGGAAGGTGAGCGAATTTTCGCTCCGTGCCCAGCCATGCGCACTTGTGTCTGCTCTGGCTGGCGCATGCCCATTAGGAGACCGAGGGTTGAGCAAAGGCTCAAACCTCGATCCCCTAATGGGCAGGCGGGCGAGCAGTAACCCGTGCCCTCGCCAATCCTGGCGCTGCTAGCAGCGCCAGGATTGGCTGACTTAGCCAGACAGCCAATGAGAGCCTGAGAGGGGCTGTACAGTAGGCGCCATTCCAACGGATGACCCGAGGCGGTGCGGACGTGCTCAGGAGTCCTCAGCTCAGGTAGGATAACTAGTTTTTTAAAATTTATTTTAACACCCCCGCGCGATACCCCCCCCTGCAATATCCCCCCCCCACGCGACACATACACCCCCCCTCCCCCCCCCGCGAGCCGCAACTGAGCCCTAATAACCTGGCGCCTACGCATGCCACTGAGGCTCAGCCCCGCTGCTTGACTCCTGGCACGCTGGATGAGAGCGGGCAGTGTGCCAGTCTGGAACACTATGGAACCAGAAGCCAACAGGCTCTCCAGGGGTCGCTCCTGAACGGGAACCCTGCCATACAGATGACAACACATGAACGTTTCTTGGTTCAAACACGCGAAGAACACTGATTCTCCTCTTAGAAAGGGGAATTAATAGAGCTTGCTCGACATTAAAACGTCTCATATTAACCATTCATACAGCACACCCCAAAAATTGCATGTTTGCAGATGCTCACCATGAATAACCAGAGTTTTGCACTGGAATTACGAAGTGTATGTGTTTCACACACACAGTTCAAATGCTGAAAGCCGTCGAAAGGTCCATTTGAAAGACCAATAGAAAAACACGCAGGAATCGATGCGGGAACACCGATTCTCGCATGCTCGATCCCAAATTATGAAAATCCCTATTATTTTCCTACCTCTGAAATTACGGGGACCGGTTATGATAAATTGGGAGCAGGTGGCCTTACGAGGGGGGGTAATTAACGAGCCACTTGGAAAGAGAGCCTGCCAGTGAAACTCTTAAACTCTGGGTGTGGCAGGGCCAAGCGCTGCGTGAAGCGCCTGTGCTTCGGTTGTGGGAAACCCCTGACTCGAAGTGTGACTGTGAACCACACGAGCTCTGCCTTTGGCAGTCACAGTCACAGATGCCACGTGCTCTGGGTACGGCAGTGCTTGGCTTTGAAGCACTGTAGGTCTGGGTGTCAACCACCTCTCAGAAAGAAGGGGTTGGTGCCCCGACTCCGGGTGTAAACAGGGGCCCTAGGAAGGCCTCACTTGACTCGGACTCTGAAACGCGGCAGCGCTTATCGCTCCCTGGAACAAGTCGGCGCAACCAGGCCTAACTCCGAGGCCGAGCTTTGAAACATGCATGCTGCACATGTCTCGACGTGTGTGACATGCTCTGCGTGGCGACCCTGTCTCTTAACGAAACACAAAAATCGGTCCTAAACAAGGGGTTGTGTATTTTTTTTTCTTAGTATTGTATTACAGCGTGTGTGTATACTCAAGTTGGGGGAACTTCACTACAATTAGTGCCATAGGGTTATTGTTTACTGCGCTATGCTGCTACTGAGAATGTGCAGCTCACACCGTGGCGTCATGCGTAGTCCTGTGGCATTTATGGCTGCAGGACTTCAACGTGCGCAATAATTTGCAAGTTAAAATATAGGTTTGGAAAGTGATGTTGAGGTGTTGTTTAGTGGCTAAGCTATTAACTTTAAAGCCTGGGACCCTGGGTTCTGATGCCAGCTTCAAGAACTAAATAAAAATCCTGGGATTCTGGGAAAATCATTTACGCTCCCTGTGCCCGATATAAATATATTCGAAACGTAATATGATTGTAATTATGTACCATAATGGTGTGCAACATCCACATGACGCAGTAGATCTTTTGTTTTCCCTTACCCCCATCACTGCTGGGCTCACGCTGTGATCGATATCAGCACATAAATAGCCATCTTTAAATTAATTAGCACAGACATCTTTAATAAAACTCGAGCTCTATTTCTTACCGCGTGATATGCACTATGGACTTTGCATTGCTATACGTTGCTCCTTGGTTTACACACGAATGCATATATTTTCTCCTTATAGTCATGTCTTTGTCTCTTAACTCTACAAATGATTAACAGTGTCTCATAATTTAAACAAAATAAATCAATAACCGCTGGAGGTTTTACGCATTACAATTGCATTACAATACAACACTCACCCAGAAATATGAAAGCCAGCCATGTGCAACTCACATACATAATATACGGCAAACATACTGCGCTCATCTTAAAGTCATAAAAGCACCCAAAAGCAGTCCACTTACAATCCTAAATTTCTGCATGGAGGCGTTCTTGTGTGTTGTCTGGCCGCCCTTAGCTCTTATCTGGCTCCCGAAAAGTTGTGTTGAGTTTGACAACCGGACTAATCTGCAAGGCGGGGTGGAATGCGGGCTCTTGCTGTTCTTTTATGTTTTCCGCGAGCCAGTGGCCCATGCCATTACCATGGCAACCAGGAAGAGTGCCCGGAGCCTGCTAATTCACCTCTTTATTGTTGCCATAACCGCACTTTCACAATAGCTTTCTTAGCCTTCTTGGTATCTCAATACAGCACGGTAAGCTTTCCTGTGCTGCATGTGCCCAGTGGTGGACAACTGTGAGGCACAGTCAGGAACTGAGTACCTGCACTGCTTTCCTTTGACAAGATATAGCCTGCACTTCTTTCATTTGCAGTGAGAAAGTCTATACTTCTTTGATTTGCATGGAGCGAGCCTGCACTTCTTTCATTTGCAGGAAGAGAGCCTATTTGTGTGCTAATTAGAGTGTAATAAATGATTGGCTGTTGCTGCATCGCCGTAAAGGGTACCCAGATGTACACACTACGTGAACATAATGTGCGCGGGCATGGCGCATTAAAGTTTGCCAGCTGCATTACCTCAACAGGTGTGGGGCCTGTCGGAGGAAATTTGCTGATAATTGTCCCATATGATTTAGTGGCTGACTTGGCAAAAGTGAAAGATTTAAAAATGCTAGTTTAACTCTATGAATGGTTTTGGCAAAAAAAAGTTTGTTAGTCTCTATGGATGGATTCATGCTTTGCCTGCCTTATCTCAAGCATGCTGAAATTCTCTCTCACCACTCATGTTGATTTTAATTTGCAATATTTCCCACTGCACTCCTGCATTTTGTTTGAACATTGCTGCCTAACTTACAAGTACTTGTTATACATTAGCCTGTTGAATAGGTTTTAAATCTGGCAGGTGGCCATAGTGACCAGAAGCAAGACTGGCCCTTCCAAAATACAACATCCTCATGTCTCAGCCATGCTTTTTCTGATGTTGCCCCTGGTATTAAAATAATACTCCACTACAAATCGGACGCTTCCTTCACTTCAATACATTTGAAGGGCTTTATTGGGCTCCTGTTGTATTGGTCTTTTTTGCAGATGATTTGGGGTGTCTGGTGACCTTCTTATTGCTTCCATGTTTTTTGTTCTTTTATTAATCTGTTTACCTGTATGGAAATTCTTTTTGTGGATTTTGCTAATTTCTTTGATCTCTTTGGCACTCAGTCACACTTAGTGAACCTAGTCTACTTTCTAGAGCAGGCATCAGCAACCGATATGGCGATTACTGTTGTCGTGTGCACCTATTATAAGCAAGATTGAGCTTTTTTCTCCGTTTAATTTGTAATTTTGCCTTGTAATTGTGTTTTTCAGGCTGGTTTTTAGATATGCAATGATGTATAGTGAGCCATATGTTTAACCTGTAAGGCAGGTGCAAGGGATGTATTATGTTTTGTGAAATTGACCTGTTTTATTCAAGTGGCCTGTTCCAGATCATAAACGTTCAGGCATGCAAAAAAAAATGAATTTAACCGAGATCTGTGACTGGGGGTGAATGTTTGATTTGTTCAGCATGAAGACTGAAGGTGGGGAGCTGGTTTCTGGCGTGTTAAACATTTAATGCTCCACAGTGTTTGGTTTCCAGTTCCCTGGGCCAGGCAGGTATGTCCGTTAAACATGTGGGTGCTGCTGAGCTCATGTCCTGAGCTGGGAAGCTTATGTTCAAGGCTATTTTTCAGCACCTTGATCCTTTTTCATGTTTTTCTTCTTTCTATATTGCATCTTGGAGTCTTGGTACAGCACTGTGGCTCATTAAAAAATGCTTCCTTTGATATTACTCAGCAATGCATTGTATCTCGAAGTCTCTTATGAAGCTCTGTGGTTATACTGAATAAGCATCTACCTATGTTATATGACATCTCTTTATTAATGTAATAACTGCACTTTCACAATTGCTTTATTAACATTCTTGCTTTCTCAAATTTGCTTGAAAATGCACCATTTCTCTTCTCTTTTTTCAAAATTTTCTCGGGGGGAGAACCCCCCCGAACCCTCCTTATAGGGGTTCGGGATCGCTCGCTACGCTCGCTCGCAACGGTGAAGTATACCATTCATTTTACGCCCCACCACTTTCAAATGTCACCAGCCGCCCCTGCTCAATAGCAAATGGGCAGTGCCCTGCCACCTGCGAGGAGCTGCACACTCCAGATACTCGGAGAGAAAGAAGCCACCAGGGCCTCACTGACACATGAAAACACGTTCATTTGCACATGAGCGTGCTATAGGCATTCTGCACTGCCAGTGTGTGTAGCAGCCTCTCTAGCTCATTGCAGGGGGAGGAGGGAGTGGGTGGGCTGAATCATTCATCTTCAGATTGCCCTGTATGTTTATGGCAATCTGGAAATGCATGCCTGGATTGTGCATGTGTGAGGGCGTAATTCAGCTACGTCCCCTCACACAGGCACTTTCTATTGAATTTAACAGCCATACTGAGCATGTCTTAATCAGCACGGTCCACCTGTTAAAACGAGGGGTGTCGGGGCACAAATCAGTGCATCCCGGCAACCAATTGGAAGACAGACACAACATCAGGGGCAGGATTTTCAGCCCTGTTCCAACTTCTGATAGGGCTAGAAGCTGAGAGAGGATTTAGGATGGCCCTTCTTATCTTAGTCCCACCTCTGCGGTACTATTCCGGCTGCCTATTTGAAAGATGCAGCGTTGGGTTCCTGCCTTTACGTCCGACGTGGAGATTGAGTGGAGGCCTTTCTGGGGGAAATAATAAAGAAAGCAAGGTAAGAGATCTATTTTTCCTATACTGATGGGGGCATGCATTTCTGAGTGATTGTGTAAACATTTTTGTGTACCAGGCAGTGTGTCTCTCATAGTATGTAGTGAGAATTGTAGTGATGTGCAGGTCAGTGGCGGCTGGTGAGATTTTATAATGGTAAGCCTAACACTGATCATGATTTGCCAGTAATGAGGGAGCGAAACCAAATCTTCCAAAGGAACAACGATTGGGAGGATTCTCTCCCAATAAATCTTTGAAAACAGCAGGGCTGTTTGCATCTAGACCACCTTTACTCAAGCAATTGTTTTAACAGCTATAGGTATTAAAAACAGAAAGTTCTATTGGGGTACCAACAAGGCCCATACACTCAAGGTATACACTAGATTATTTAGAGTACTGATGCAAGCAACAGCATGTACTTCTTCTGTCAAATGGTATGTGGGCTCATGTAAGACAGCCTGTGATCCTATCTTTATCTGTAGTGTCAAAATAAATGTCATTAGTCTCTTCATTAATACTACCTGGGCAAGAAGGTTAATCTTGCTCGGCATGCAATGGCATGAACTGAGCCCTCTCACTCTCTCACTTTGAGAGAAATGGGGAGGAGGTGATAAATACATCCCATTCTATAGGAAAGTTGCGTGTGATACCGCGACGTACCTAAGGAGCACAGGTTTGTTCTATCTCCACCTTTCTGAGTCCTGGACAGGGTGTCCACTGGTGACTCGACCTTTTTTTTTTTTTTTCTTGCATCTTTTATATAGCGCGAACTCGACCCGAAGGTATTGGAGCGCTTTACATGAGCACCGTATTTACATTACATATTCAGGCACCGGGAGATAGTGATTTGCCCAGAATCACAGGATGTGGACGCGCCCCCGAGGCTCGAACCCTGGTTTCCTGCACCAAAGTCGGAAGTTTAAGCCGACGGACCACATCCTCTCCCCTTATGCTGTGCTCTTTTCTCTCATCTTTTTTGTAGTGCTCATTTGGGGGTCATTTTGTGCCCCATTCGCCTAGCATACGCTTAGATCTTAAATGTTGACAGATGCCCCCCGAAACACTTTTCCCCTCAGCATGGGGGCCTGGCCTTCTACTTGCACCAGAAAGCAGAGGAATACCTACAGGATCCCTGGCAATTTGCACATTTAATCTAAAATTCGCCTCTTGAACTGTTCTCTTCATTGAATGTTGGATTCCCAACTGTAAGAATTATGCACAGTGTTTCTTGTTGTGTACTTCTGAGGGTTGTCAGCATTAAAACAAAAAAAACAGGTGTTACGCTATCACTATATCTATCGATATTCAATTGATCTTTCTCAGAAAGATGAAAGGCTGATTGGCCCTGCCAAATCCAAACTCCTTATTTGCAGATCATAGCAAGCATCAGCGAGAGCGTTTGAGATGCTCAGACCTCCTACCATCAGAGCGCTGCTGTGTTTGATGCTCTCTGTGCTGCTTTTATACATTTAAATCTGTTCCTTTTCACCTTCTGGCTGATTTATTTAAGGGTTATTCAATGTTGCGCGTCACACACAAATAGGGATAGAGCAACACGCAACAATCTTGACAGGACTGGATTAAATCCAGAGCCCTTGTCTGATGGGTTAACCCTGAAGCAGGAAACGTAACTTGAATTGCTGGGCATCAGATGCAGGTGTAAAGCATCACAAGACAGCACATTCACTGCACCTTGCATTGCGTCTTCGAACTGCTATGGGCAGATTACAGCTACGTGAAACAGGAAAACAGTATGGCATTTTGAAAATAAGTGAAAATAAGTCATTGGGGAGAACGTTCTAGATGGCTGATACTAAAGCACACCTGTGCATGTGTGCAGGAGTTTTATATAGCGCAAATCACCAAGCGGTCTCTAAGCGCTTGCTTAGGGAACCCGTCCTGGTATTCCCCTGTGAGATAACCCGGCAGGGCATCCGCAAGGTGAAAGCCAGGCATCCCGCCGCGAGGGGCCCATGTGGAGATTAAGCAAGCTATTGCCCAGAGTCGCAGAGTGTGAACCCATGAATCGAGTATGCACTGGAGCGAGAATTATCGAGTCCATGGACATTTATGGACTCAAGACCCAGCCAAGCCGGGAATTGAACCCTGGTCCCGGGCTGACCTCTGCTTCCAGGTCTGCCTCCTCTAACCAGTGAGCCACACTTCTCCACAGCTGCTGTCTTGAACACACTGCGGTTTGAAGTTTGGAAATGGGGGCAAGAACACTCACGTGTGTACGCACACATTTAATGACCCTAAACATTTGAACTATCTACCTTGCACTGGTGGGAGATAATGCAGACACTTTAAATCTCCTTGAACACATAGGGGCAGATTTACAAGCCCCTTGCGCCACTTTTGCGTCACTTGTAACATGGGAAAAGTGACGCAAAAGTGGCGCAAGGGGCTTGTAAATCTGCCCCAGAGTTTCAAAGACACATGAACCCTCTCCATATGCCAATTCTGACTGCACACCTCAATGTAATATAGTAAATTCACACTGGGGAAAAAGGATTCTTTCCAGGCCCCGTTAATACCCCCATCAACTAGCGTCGTCATTACGTTTTGTCTTCCTTGGGGGGTGGGGGGAGGGAGTCGCTGCTCATGTCTGATGTGTTAGGCCTAGATGGTACCTAGTAGGAACCTACAAGAGCGAGAAAAAGGGTCTGGGGGTGCCTGGTAGTAGAGTAAAGACCACCCGCCTTGGTGTTTGGCACCGCGACGATTAATAACACCGGCCCCCTGCTTCTGAGCAGAGCTTGGGGCATCGGCACTCTTGGGTTCTTTCTTAAATCACGCCAGTTGGGTGAATGCCCTAGCCAACTTTGGGGATGACGATCTTTGCATTGATTCCATAGGTAAAACATGCATTGCCATGATAGGTTCTGCCATGCACACTTTGAATATCATTAGAGTGGAATCCCCAAATCCTCTGCAAATGTGTATTTAGATAGGAATTAGGTTACTGGTCCACGTGCTTTGAGATGTACCCTTTGCCACAACAGTAAGCAAACGTTTCCTGGGAGTAGGAGAACCCCCACCCTCCTCCGCCCCCACTAAGGCTGTACTTAGATACCCTTTTGGTGACTGTTACAGATTCAATGCACTTGACACGGGTGTCCTCAAAAATGACTCGTCGGGAAAAAACAACATTGTCCATCAAGTGTATTTACCTTTGACCATTGCTAATGGCCAATTACCCCTTCACAAGCGGCTAAACGCCCAATGTCCTTGTTTTACCGCATGATGTCTCGGTTTTACCGCATAATGTCGCGGTTTTACCGCTAATGTCCCGGTTTGACCGCATCCCGGAAGTACCGTACCACCGCATCAGCTGAAATACCAGTGACAAGGTGGTTCTGCCACTCTTCAAAATCCAAGAAACTTATACAATTTATGTCTCTCTAAAAATAGATGAGAACAATCAATAAATGAGATATAGGACATTATATCCAAACCAAAAAACGCAAAGCTCGTGTTTTATATTTAAACAATGTATTTGTATCTGTTTGTGAAAAATCAGTGTACGCTTATTGTCATACATATATTTATATACATACAGAATAGCTCTTTAGAACTAACATTAAGGACTCCATTGTGCACATACATTGAAATATTTAAAATCACAAGACATTCCACAAAATAAATGGACATATACTACATAGAAAAATTATATTTGAACACAGTGTGAAAAAATAATAAAGAGAAAGGAGTCACAACCCAGTGTGCGATTAATCAAATTATTGGTCTAGTATCCTGGGTGATCCTCTACACTTGTCATTAAAGCGTCGACATTTCGACCCCTCAGTAAAAGCGATATTTTAACCGCCTTAATGGGGTCTTCCTCTGGACTATCTGGAAGTGTCTGTGTGCAGCCAATTTAAGGAAAACAAATGGGGTTGGTACTTTAATATATTGCGTGGTTTGGAACCGGCAAGGTTCATGTCATTGAGCCAGATTTGCACCGTATCTTGTTTGTTCTTCTTGGCAAATAGTACAAATTCTGTCTTAGATGGGTTGAGCTTCAGGTCCACACTGGACATCCAGGGCTGGATAATGTGCAAACAATGATTGTGGCGTTGGATCTGAAGCAGGAGACTTTCAAGTAGAGTCATCAACATATTGGTGAATTTAACGTTGTTATCTGTGAGCAGAGCACCAAGTGGCTCCATGTAAAGATTGAAGATGAAAGGAGACGGTCTGGATCCCTGGGGACCCCACATGTGATAGGGATCATTGTTGCCCTGGAGAAGCCCATGTGAACCAGCTGATAATGGTTGGAAAGGTAGGAGGAGAAGCAGTGAAGGACATTGCTGGTGAATCTCTTTCATGACTCAATTGTGCGTATGAGGGTAAGATGGTTGACTGTGTCAAAGGCATCTGAAAGGTCAATCAGTAGTAGGAGGCAGGAATAGTCTTCATCTGTGGTCAAGAGGGCATCCTCTATGATGTGTAATGAGGCTGTTTCCATGCTGCAGAATGATCTGCTGCCAAACTGATAGTTGTGCAGGAGATGGTTAGTATTTTTGTGATCTTGGAGGTGAACATAGACTGCATTTTCAATCATCTTGCCGATGAATGGTAGATGAGTGGCGGGCCAGTTGTTAGTGAGGTCATCAGGGTCTAGTGTAGATTTCTTTAGGAGTTGGACGCTCTGGCCAGTCTTGAGAGCTTCTTGAAAGATGCCTTGAGCGAGGGGAGCATTGACAATGGTAAGTTGGGGTAAGCGAGCATCCCTAGAGAGAGCTCTGATGAAGGACAATGGTAAGACATAAGCTTCATGAGAAGTGACTTTGAGGGGCTGGAGTATGTCAACCAGGTGTGAAAGAGACAGGGCTTTGAAGGCTGACCCTTGCGGGATTCTACAAGTAAGGATCAGCGTGAGAGATGAAGGTAGGCTTGGTAGCATCAATGTACTGTCAGATCTTCTGTAATTTTTTCACTGAAGGAGAGGTTGATGAATTGCACTTTTCTGTGGAGTGAGGAATAGGTGGGTCTGGCAGAGGGTTGATGTAGTGCTTAATTGTCTTGAACAGTATTCTGCTTCTGTTGGTGGCTTCACTGATAGTGTAGGACTTAGCTTTGGTTGATGTGATGAGCTATCTGCATGTTGCACTGAGGGGCTTCAGAATCAAGGGTGTTACTTGCTTGCCTAGTGTGAAGGACCAGGAGGACGTATGGACGAAGGCTTTCTCCATCATGTGTGCGGTCCACATGACGGATGTTATAACCTATGGGAGGAAGGACATCTAAGATGTGTGAAGATATGGGGATGAACCATATTTCTGTGATTAAGAGGGCATCAAGCTTGTGATAGATGATGAAGTCTCTGGTGTCTGGTGCGTGGAGTACTGCAGTGCGAGCATTAAAAATTAATGAGCATGAGTCAGAATGTGTGTTCTGTAGTTTGAGGGTGTGTGCTAGTGAGTAGGATGTGTATATGATTGTATCTATGTGATGTGTGAAAGCTGTGTTGGTGCCTGGGTTGTCTACGTCTGGGTATGATCGTGGGGATTGGCAGTATGGGGTACTGAGTAAGGCACATGATATAATCTTACCTTGTAGGTTACGCTTAAACAGTGGTTCTGGCCCAAAGCCCGTCCAAGCCTTAACAGGCCCAAATGGGCAATGCTCTTGCCTGTGTGCACTCTTTGCTGGGGACGCATGGACAATGACACACCCTGAACAGTTAATTGAAGTAGGGAGAAGGCAGAAAGTGAAGTCACTTCCTGTGCAGATGTATGTTTGGAAATGCAGTGATGTCACTCTATGCAGATGGATAATGGGAAATGATGTCCTTATGCTTGGCTTCTTCTTTCAAATATGATTTTGGTAGGAAACCAATGATGTAATTTCCTGTGTAGATAGATGATGGGAAATCAAGTGACGTCACTTCCAGTGGGAAAGTATGGCTTCAAGTCTAGCCAAAACAGGACGCAGTTACACCACAACATACTGAGGAGCCTGGATTGAGCCCATGGTTCATACTTTCACATTGTGCAGTTTAGAAGCTAGATGGGAATCTCTTTCTCTCATCTGTCTGTTTTACATCAACGGTTAATGGTTCGACTTTAATTCTTAATTCCACAAAGCAGAAGAGTATGTCCTTAAAATATCAGATTATGTCACTGCATTGAGAGACATTTATTAAAACTGTTAGCTTTTAAAATTCTGCCTAAAACATCCCTGTCCCACGCCCAGACGACAATACCATGAGTAAACACTAAGAGGCAAGGCAGTTGTCATGGATGCCCTACATTCTTATTGTATGTGGTGTAACATTAGAGCAAACACAGCAGGTGTTTGTACAGCTCACATTCCGAGCTCACATATTTGAAGGTTTTCTGATATGCGATAATGAAGAAAGATTTGGCCCCTTGAAACAAAATATTTGCCTAGGATCAACATTTCTTTATCTCTCCTGTTTTACAGCAAAGGCTAATACTTTGACTTTTATTCATGGCTTATAGCAGGGGTGGTGTTTTACTGCAATAAAGGTCGTCTCATATTAAACTCAAGGTTTGAAGAGGAACTGGAGATGAGCTACAGCAGAAATCTGGCTTGAACTTTCAGTTGCCTGCCCACATCTATTTTCTCACCAGTAAAACCGGAAGTGGCAGGTAGTGTCATTGAGTTAGTTACCCAAGTCTAGTCCCACTATGGCTTAAGCTGCTGTTTTTTAAACTGGTGCCATCTTCAAAGCACGTAGAAGCTATTATGGGGAGTGTAGGGGTATGCAAGTGTAGCACAATAAATGATTTGATATTAGTTGAATTCCAGTACATAACTTGTAAAAGAGTAAGAGCCGGGACCCAAAGTTTTGCTCTGAAGCCCACAGCTGGCACTATTAAAGGCTGGGGTGCCAAATACCCCTGGCGTAGCTAGGGGGGGGGGGGGCGGTCCGCCCCAGACGGCACTATTTTAGGGGTGGCCGGCGGCAGCTGCGTGGCACTGGTGGCCAGCCTAGGATTTATTTGGGCACATAGTCACTGAATGTGATGTACACCCACCACCCCCACACGTACGGCTGTCGCTGAGCAGCACTGCACACGTCACGTGTATGTAAGTGCAAGCGCACCTGGTCCCAGGGCCGTCAGTCTTGTAGCGCGCAAAAGTACTACCATTGAAGGCCCTGGGCATCATTTTGGGCCAGCCCCCGCACTGTGCTGTTAAAATGCAGCAGTGATGCGCGCGCGCCACCACTATGTGCTCTCGGAGCCTCGGCAGTGCTGCTGGGCGATTTTCTGCAGACAGTCCAGCTAGATTAAAAACAGCAGCAGTCTCACTTAGTTTGAGACCGACCACCACCGCTCCAAGCCGCCTACATAAGGAGGCCCTAGCGATTTGAATTGGCCAGAGTGAAATAGCACAGAATTCTCAGGCAAGCTTTATTTAGGATAGGTCTGCACTTGTTAAATCAGTTTATTTTACGCGTTCCCATGCACCATGTGCGACACTGACCGCTCCCAAAAAGTCAAATAAGCAGAAAGGCACTCACTGTAGTATAATAAAGTGCTGAACATCCACGCGAATCCTATGTTCGCCCCGCCCGTCTCTCTGCTCTCCTCTCCTCGTGTGCTCTAGTATGCGAGGCTCACTCCCAGTACCGCAATATGCAAAAAGTCAGTTCATTACATTTTGTGGACTAGCAAGAAGGACACCAAACATGTCTGACGTGAAAACCGGAAGCACCCCCACAGCCCCATTTCCAGGGGACGGCAACTTGCACGAGATGTATCCGTTGTAAGAATAAACCTGCCTTTAAGAGCCTTATCTGTTGCCAACTTAACGCTGGGAGGCCTACTTGGATAGCTACGTGCTTTATAAGACCCTACTAATGGAATAGAATCAGAGCACGGTCCAGATACAACCCCATTCATCCTTCAACCTACGTCACTCTGCATCCCACCAAAGCCCTTCCACTGTCCGTGACACATTGCAGTACTCTGTGAAAATGGGTGGTGAGCGCACTCGTTTTGAATTGTAAAGCTGATTTTTTAGCGGTAAGCGTGCAAAATTGCCATATGCTTGCGTAGCACGTGTAATGAATGAGGGGGGTGGCCTAGTATAAAAGTAACTAGGGCTGCAATATGCACTGCTGTATGGTTATTTCAAACATTTAATTCTTTTTTCATCAATTAACAGTGGTCATATACATTTTTTAAATGTGAATTTCAATGGTTGCTGAATGTACATAATCATTCAATGTATATACATTTATACTCAATCGTTAAACAATAATTGTAAAACAAATTACAATACATGCACCCAATGCATTTCGGGACATTCTTGGTCCCTTCATCAGGGGTAAACTGTAAAAAGAAAAGGAGAAGATATCAAAATCTTGCACATTGCGTGATCAGTAAATAGTAGTGTAAACTTAAAGTAGGGTATACGATACCTTTTTTAATGTTCGCTAATGAGCGTGTTCATTTTCTAAAAAATAGTGTAAAAGTAGAAGTTGAAGAGAACTCATCTCTCTAATTTTTAGTTCAATTCAAAGCGCATTAAAATCCCTAATTCATACCTGGTCGGTTGTATATGGTTCTGTATGACATGATGTGGCACAATATCAGGTCTGCGGAAATAATAACTAAGTTTTAGCCATACTGTGTATAAAGTCATTGATGGTAAACACTAGAAATAAGAACGAGGCTCACCTTGATTAAAAACGTGCGAATAGTGTGAGAACCGTTTGGCTTCGCAAAAACCAAGATCAGAAATGAGTGGACCGTTGTCTGTAAAGTGTCTGAAATATAAGGAAAAAACCGTGCGCTTCAGTTGAAATCGAGGTTTTAAACCCGTTTCAAGAATGAAAGAAAACCGGGGGGGTTTGCTTACCGAATCAGCGGAGCAGAGAAACGTTGTACGCATCCACGGGTGCTCTCAGTCGCGGTATGCTAACTGATCAGTTTCCAGGAAGTTTAACGTCACGCCTTAGGCGTAGACATTGAAGAAAGACTCAGGGCTTGTTAACAACGAAGATACGAAGTCGTAATCATTGGTGTGAAATTAATAATCTACGATGGTAGACTTATTTTTTTACAAAAGATTGAAACGTGTGAATATTCCGAGTTTATGCTAGGGATTTAAAAGAATATAAAATGTGACAAGATAATCCAGTGTGAGTGGAGGCTTCTCAATAAAGTTGTGTGCCGAAAAAAATTCTCATAAACCGAGACTGAGTGAGATAGATGGCTGTTGTTCTGTGCTGCGGTGTTTACTATGAGTGTTCTACCCTGTAGTAAAAGAGTTTTTGCACATTATTTCAACATCTTTCAATGAAATACATGGGTGATTTTCATATTTACATGAATCCAACTTCTTTAACAAAAGTATATAATTCATTTTGGGTATGGGGTGAAATGCGCTTTGAATGGGAGTAATTTTAAAATGAGTTGGGATCCCGAGGTGGGGTCTGATTATCAAATAGTGGTGTTAGTCTAGAGAAAGCGAGCCATCTCGAATTTATCATTGAGTCCGTGCGGAGCAAGGGTTTTCAGTTTCTTGATCCAAAATGCTTCTCTTTGTAGTAGATATTTTGAGTTGTCACGATCTATGTGTTTTGGTACTTCTTCAATGATTTGGAATTTCAGTTGGGCGATTTGGTGTCGTGATTCCTCCCAATGTGTTGCGATGCTTGAAGTCGTGCTTTTGGTGCGTATTTTGCTTTTGTGTTCTGTTAGTCGAATTTTCATTTTTCTTTCAGTTTTGCCAACGTATAATAATCCGCATGGACATTTGATGGTGTAGATGACGTTTTCAGAATTGCATGTTGTACTGCTATGTATCTTGATCTTTTGGCCCGTAGATGGATGCAGTAAGATATCTCCTGTAATCACGTTGTTGCAATGAGTGCAATTCCAACATTTTTGGGTACCTTTACTTGGTTCAAGAGTCCGTGTTGGTTTCTGTCTTTTAGTTAGCATTTCTTTTAAATTTTGAGCTCTTGTATAGGCAAACAGTGGTTTGTCTTTAAACAGTTCTTTGAAATCTGTTTCTAGTTGAAGTAAGTTCCAATGTTTGTGTATGATTTGTTTGATCTTCCTGGATGCCGTCGAATATTTGGAAACAAAGACAGTTCGTGTACCGGTCTTCTTAGGAGTTTTTTTCAATAGTTCATCACGTGATCGAGTTTTGACTTGATTTAATTGCTCTCTCAATATATTCTCAGGGTATCCTCTTTCTGTGTAATTCTTAAACTGTTGTTGCCATGTAGATTCACATGCCGTGTCAGTGGAAGAAATTCTTTTAGTTCTCATGAATTGGGAAACTGGTAAATTCCGAATCAGTGAAGGAGGATGAAAGCTACTGAAAAGTAGAGCATTGTTTCTGTCTGTAGGTTTTTTGTATACGCTCGTGTGGATTTCACCCTGTTCAACGTTTATCCAGACATCTAAGAATGAAATTGATTTGCGGCTTATGGTGTAGGTGAATTGTACTCGAGGGTCAATCAAGTTGAGTGTTCGTATATTGTTGATGAGTGCTGGTTCTGACTGATTCCAGATGAGGAAGATGTCATCTATGAAACGTTTAAAGAATATCAAACCTTCTTTCCATGTGGGGTCCTGGAGAATGTAATCATGTTCGAACTTGGCCATGTACGTATTAGCGTATACTGGTGCTCCTGGAAAGCCCATTGATGTACCATTAAGTTGTATGTAGAATTGTTCATCCCAACAAAAATAGCTGTTTTGCAGGCAAAACTCTAGTAATTGTAGAATGAAATATTTGGGTATTTGTATGTTATCTTGTTGTAATAAAGCCCATTCCACTGCTTCAATTCCGTTCGCGTGTGGTATCGAAGTGTATAATGCGACCACATCTATGGTACATAAAATCCAGTTTTCTGTGTTTTGGTCTTTCAACATTTGTATATTTCTCAGGAAGTCCGTGGTGTCTTCAATATATGTATTCCAATTTTGAACGAATGACTGCAGAAAAGTATCAATGTAGCGACCAGGTTTTTCAAATATAGAATCGCATCCAGAGACGATAGGTCTGAAAGGAGGATCCATCAAATTTTTATGAATCTTTGGTAATAGGTAAATTTTGGGTCTCCGAGGAAAATCCGTCATAAGGTATTTTTTAGTAGAAGAATCAATCCAATTAAACTCTTCTGCTTTCTCTAGTATTAGATTGAGATTTTTAGAAATTTCCTTTGTGGGATCTTTTTCCAGTTTTCCATAGATTGCTTCGTTCATTATGTGTTCAAGGACTTTCGTTTGATAATGTTCGGAGTTCATGATTACTAGTCCTCCTCCTTTGTCCGCTTTCGATATCACAATTGTGGGGTTTCTGGCTAGTCTAGTGAGTACACTTTTTTCAGCCCTGCTCAGGTTGTTTATTTTACTGGAGTACTGAATTTTTTTAAGATCTTGTTGTACCAATAATTCAAATGTATCCAGCGTTTTGTGGGACGCTGGAGCAACAAAGGTACTCTTAGGCTTAAAGGTTGGAAATGTTGGTACTGTGTTTGAATTGTCACTTGAGTCTTGAGGGCAAATGTTAGTAAAAAAATTCCGCAATCTCAGTATCCTCATGAATTTATAAAGTGCTACTTCTGTCTCCAATTCTGTGCTGTGATAAGTGCTCACAAAGGACATGCCTTTATTAAGTACGTTTTCTTCAAATGGAGTCAGTTTGAGAGAAGAAATGTTGATTATGAGATTTTCGTTTGACTTCTCAGACCCTTTTTGCTTTTTTCTCTGTCCTTTTCCTCTCCTTGTTTGTCGGTGCCGCTGGTTGTTTTGGTTTGGCTCTTGTCCGGTGGTCTCCCGTGTTCTGTGCTGGGGTCCAAAAAAGAAGATGAACCAGAAGTACTTGGCATGGCTGTTGAAGAACTTTCTCCTGGTAATTTTCTAGTGGCTTTCGAACTGGTAGTGGTTTTAAGGGATGCTCTCTGAGTGTCGATATCTGAATCCGAGACTACGCTTTCCTCTGAGGATGCTTGGGTGGTTTTTTTAGTAGTGAATCTGCGTTGTGCGTAAACCTCGGCCCAAGTATAAGCTTCATTCAGCTTGTAATCAATTGTGTCTCTTTTAAATTTTCTCAATTTTGTTTCTTGTAGCTCTTTGCCGTATTTGTCTAATTTTAAATTGAGACTTTCTAGGAATTGTCCCCAAGGTTCAGCTTCCATTCTTGTGGATAAATCAGTTTTTAGTGTATTTATTTCTTCTTCTAGGTCATGAATTGTTTTAGACAGTTCCTCAATTATCAGCAAGATCAGATCCAGCGAACATTTATTTAAAATGGAAAACCATTTCTCCATGAATTGTGAGTTGTTCTGTAGCCTAAACAACATAGGACGTATTGATAATCGTAAGCCACGTGGGATCCGTTTAACTCGGTGGTATTGGATTAGTGTAGAGGCATGTAAGCGTTGATTTAGCTCTCTTCTGGTAAGATATTCCAACTGACGTAGTTGTTGTGTAACTGATCCGCTTTGTGCGTCAAATGATTTTGTCTCCTTTATTAGGTTGTAAATTTCATTTGCATTTTCAGTTGTATAGACTTTGGTTGTGGCTCTGTTTTCAGTTATATTGGCAATGGATTCAAAAGACATTTTGTCGTGGTGCAGTTCACCAGGATTTTAATGCGCTTTGAATTGAACTAAAAATTAGAGAGATGAGTTCTCTTCAACTTCTACTTTTACACTATTTTTTAGAAAATGAACACGCTCATTAGCGAACATTAAAAAAGGTATCGTATACCCTACTTTAAGTTTACACTACTATTTACTGATCACGCAATGTGCAAGATTTTGATATCTTCTCCTTTTCTTTTTACAGTTTACCCCTGATGAAGGGACCAAGAATGTCCCGAAATGCATTGGGTGCATGTATTGTAATTTGTTTTACAATTATTGTTTAACGATTGAGTATAAATGTATATACATTGAATGATTATGTACATTCAGCAACCATTGAAATTCACATTTAAAAAATGTATATGACCACTGTTAATTGATGAAAAAAGAATTAAATGTTTGAAATAACCATACAGCAGTGCATATTGCAGCCCTAGTTACTTTTATACTAGGCCACCCCCCTCATTCATTACACGTGCTACGCAAGCATATGGCAATTTTGCACGCTTACCGCTAAAAAATCAGCTTTACAATTCAAAACGAGTGCGCTCACCACCCATTTTCACATTTTCATATTTTTGCGCCTCTTGGTGAACTGCACCACGACAAAATGTCTTTTGAATCCATTGCCAATATAACTGAAAACAGAGCCACAACCAAAGTCTATACAACTGAAGATGCAAATGAAATTTACAACCTAATAAAGGAGACAAAATCATTTGACGCACAAAGCGGATCAGTTACACAACAACTACGTCAGTTGGAATATCTTACCAGAAGAGAGCTAAATCAACGCTTACATGCCTCTACACTAATCCAATACCACCGAGTTAAACGGATCCCACGTGGCTTACGATTATCAATACGTCCTATGTTGTTTAGGCTACAGAACAACTCACAATTCATGGAGAAATGGTTTTCCATTTTAAATAAATGTTCGCTGGATCTGATCTTGCTGATAATTGAGGAACTGTCTAAAACAATTCATGACCTAGAAGAAGAAATAAATACACTAAAAACTGATTTATCCACAAGAATGGAAGCTGAACCTTGGGGACAATTCCTAGAAAGTCTCAATTTAAAATTAGACAAATACGGCAAAGAGCTACAAGAAACAAAATTGAGAAAATTTAAAAGAGACACAATTGATTACAAGCTGAATGAAGCTTATACTTGGGCCGAGGTTTACGCACAACGCAGATTCACTACTAAAAAAACCACCCAAGCATCCTCAGAGGAAAGCGTAGTCTCGGATTCAGATATCGACACTCAGAGAGCATCCCTTAAAACCACTACCAGTTCGAAAGCCACTAGAAAATTACCAGGAGAAAGTTCTTCAACAGCCATGCCAAGTACTTCTGGTTCATCTTCTTTTTTGGACCCCAGCACAGAACACGGGAGACCACCGGACAAGAGCCAAACCAAAACAACCAGCGGCACCGACAAACAAGGAGAGGAAAAGGACAGAGAAAAAAGCAAAAAGGGTCTGAGAAGTCAAACGAAAATCTCATAATCAACATTTCTTCTCTCAAACTGACTCCATTTGAAGAAAACGTACTTAATAAAGGCATGTCCTTTGTGAGCACTTATCACAGCACAGAATTGGAGACAGAAGTAGCACTTTATAAATTCATGAGGATACTGAGATTGCGGAATTTTTTTACTAACATTTGCCCTCAAGACTCAAGTGACAATTCAAACACAGTACCAACATTTCCAACCTTTAAGCCTAAGAGTACCTTTGTTGCTCCAGCGTCCCACAAAACGCTGGATACATTTGAATTATTGGTACAACAAGATCTTAAAAAAATTCAGTACTCCAGTAAAATAAACAACCTGAGCAGGGCTGAAAAAAGTGTACTCACTAGACTAGCCAGAAACCCCACAATTGTGATATCGAAAGCGGACAAAGGAGGAGGACTAGTAATCATGAACTCCGAACATTATCAAACGAAAGTCCTTGAACACATAATGAACGAAGCAATCTATGGAAAACTGGAAAAAGATCCCACAAAGGAAATTTCTAAAAATCTCAATCTAATACTAGAGAAAGCAGAAGAGTTTAATTGGATTGATTCTTCTACTAAAAAATACCTTATGACGGATTTTCCTCGGAGACCCAAAATTTACCTATTACCAAAGATTCATAAAAATTTGATGGATCCTCCTTTCAGACCTATCGTCTCTGGATGCGATTCTATATTTGAAAAACCTGGTCGCTACATTGATACTTTTCTGCAGTCATTCGTTCAAAATTGGAATACATATATTGAAGACACCACGGACTTCCTGAGAAATATACAAATGTTGAAAGACCAAAACACAGAAAACTGGATTTTATGTACCATAGATGTGGTCGCATTATACACTTCGATACCACACGCGAACGGAATTGAAGCAGTGGAATGGGCTTTATTACAACAAGATAACATACAAATACCCAAATATTTCATTCTACAATTACTAGAGTTTTGCCTGCAAAACAGCTATTTTTGTTGGGATGAACAATTCTACATACAACTTAATGGTACATCAATGGGCTTTCCAGGAGCACCAGTATACGCTAATACGTACATGGCCAAGTTCGAACATGATTACATTCTCCAGGACCCCACATGGAAAGAAGGTTTGATATTCTTTAAACGTTTCATAGATGACATCTTCCTCATCTGGAATCAGTCAGAACCAGCACTCATCAACAATATACGAACACTCAACTTGATTGACCCTCGAGTACAATTCACCTACACCATAAGCCGCAAATCAATTTCATTCTTAGATGTCTGGATAAACGTTGAACAGGGTGAAATCCACACGAGCGTATACAAAAAACCTACAGACAGAAACAATGCTCTACTTTTCAGTAGCTTTCATCCTCCTTCACTGATTCGGAATTTACCAGTTTCCCAATTCATGAGAACTAAAAGAATTTCTTCCACTGACACGGCATGTGAATCTACATGGCAACAACAGTTTAAGAATTACACAGAAAGAGGATACCCTGAGAATATATTGAGAGAGCAATTAAATCAAGTCAAAACTCGATCACGTGATGAACTATTGAAAAAAACTCCTAAGAAGACCGGTACACGAACTGTCTTTGTTTCCAAATATTCGACGGCATCCAGGAAGATCAAACAAATCATACACAAACATTGGAACTTACTTCAACTAGAAACAGATTTCAAAGAACTGTTTAAAGACAAACCACTGTTTGCCTATACAAGAGCTCAAAATTTAAAAGAAATGCTAACTAAAAGACAGAAACCAACACGGACTCTTGAACCAAGTAAAGGTACCCAAAAATGTTGGAATTGCACTCATTGCAACAACGTGATTACAGGAGATATCTTACTGCATCCATCTACGGGCCAAAAGATCAAGATACATAGCAGTACAACATGCAATTCTGAAAACGTCATCTACACCATCAAATGTCCATGCGGATTATTATACGTTGGCAAAACTGAAAGAAAAATGAAAATTCGACTAACAGAACACAAAAGCAAAATACGCACCAAAAGCACGACTTCAAGCATCGCAACACATTGGGAGGAATCACGACACCAAATCGCCCAACTGAAATTCCAAATCATTGAAGAAGTACCAAAACACATAGATCGTGACAACTCAAAATATCTACTACAAAGAGAAGCATTTTGGATCAAGAAACTGAAAACCCTTGCTCCGCACGGACTCAATGATAAATTCGAGATGGCTAGCTTTCTCTAGACTAACACCACTATTTGATAATCAGACCCCACCTCGGGATCCCAACTCATTTTAAAATTACTCCCATTCAAAGCGCATTTCACCCCATACCCAAAATGAATTATATACTTTTGTTAAAGAAGTTGGATTCATGTGAATATGAAAATCACCCATGTATTTCATTGAAAGATGTTGAAATAATGTGCAAAAACTCTTTTACTACAGGGTAGAACACTCATAGTAAACACCGCAGCACAGAACAACAGCCATCTATCTCACTCAGTGTCTGTTTATGAGAATTTTTTTCGGCACACAACTTTATTGAGAAGCCTCCACTCACACTGGATTATCTTGTCACATTTTATATTCTTTTAAATCCCTAGCATAAACTCGGAATAGTCACACGTTTCAATCTTTTGTAAAAAAATAAGTCTACCATCGTAGATTATTAATTTCACACCAATGATTACGACTTCGTATCTTCGTTGTTAACAAGCCCTGAGTCTTTCTTCAATGTCTACGCCTAAGGCGTGACGTTAAACTTCCTGGAAACTGATCAGTTAGCATACCGCGACTGAGAGCACCCGTGGATGCGTACAACGTTTCTCTGCTCCGCTGATTCGGTAAGCAAACCCCCCCGGTTTTCTTTCATTCTTGAAACGGGTTTAAAACCTCGATTTCAACTGAAGCGCACGGTTTTTTCCTTATATTTCAGACACTTTACAGACAACGGTCCACTCATTTCTGATCTTGGTTTTTGCGAAGCCAAACGGTTCTCACACTATTCGCACGTTTTTAATCAAGGTGAGCCTCGTTCTTATTTCTAGTGTTTACCATCAATGACTTTATACACAGTATGGCTAAAACTTAGTTATTATTTCCGCAGACCTGATATTGTGCCACATCATGTCATACAGAACCATATACAACCGACCAGGTATGAATTAGGGATTTTAATGCGCTTTGAATTGAACTAAAAATTAGAGAGATGAGTTCTCTTCAACTTCTACTTTTACACTATTTTTTAGAAAATGAACACGCTCATTAGCGAACATTAAAAAAGGTATCGTATACCCTACTTTAAGTTTACACTACTATTTACTGATCACGCAATGTGCAAGATTTTGATATCTTCTCCTTTTCTTTTTACAGTTTACCCCTGATGAAGGGACCAAGAATGTCCCGAAATGCATTGGGTGCATGTATTGTAATTTGTTTTACAATTATTGTTTAACGATTGAGTATAAATGTATATACATTGAATGATTATGTACATTCAGCAACCATTGAAATTCACATTTAAAAAATGTATATGACCACTGTTAATTGATGAAAAAAGAATTAAATGTTTGAAATAACCATACAGCAGTGCATATTGCAGCCCTAGTTACTTTTATACTAGGCCACCCCCCTCATACATTGCAGTACTCACCAGGTACCATCCACCACCAACTTAACTCCACCCATCCACTTGATACCCATGCCTCCTTTCGGGGCATAGAGAGGCCCTACCTAACCAGCAAAGAGCTGAAAAGCAATACCAATGGCACTGGTGCGCTATATAAAAATTTGTAACATAACATCCAATCATGAAATAAATTAAGAAGTACATCCTAGGGTTGAGTTGTAATCCCAAAACAGATCCGGTTAGTATTTTAAACCTGTGCATCGTAAGAGAACTGAAGAGACTGTGGTGGTTGTATGCAATAATACCATATACAAAAAATTATCTGGCATAAATATGGTGTCCTAAACATTGTTTCCAACACTATTGTGCCACTGGTTGTACATTTTCTATTATTAAATCCAAATTTTGCAATATTTTATAGACAGTATATAGGATACAATATATGTATCAAACGATATATTTACAGCGATATTCTGGGACAACACCTTTGTGGCGCTTTGCACTCAAGGCAGAATGTATCACGACAAAGGTACCCAGATTTTTTTAAAATTTAAAGTGAGTGCTACTTCTCTTTTCAATAGTCAGCACATACTGCTTTATTTGATGGAGAGGCGAATCAGTTGGTTTTCCATGCAGTAGAACATTTTTGTTATAACAACTGCTTGCTGCCAGGGGCGTCATGAACCCCCTCTTTAGCAGCTACAGCATTGGTTGGGGCAGGGGTGTTCTTTATGGGCAACTTCTGTGTACAACTCGGCAGTCAAAAGCTCATCCTTAATGCTGGATACAGCCTGAATAGAAGAGCAAGCAGGGGCGACGAAAACCGACAGCTGGGTAAATAGAACCGGGAAAGAAAGAAGGAATGTTGGAAGAAAAGGGTGAAAAAAAGGAAGTAGGGATGAATGAGTAGGAGGATGAATGTATATGTGGATGAATGAGTGGGTGAAAGAAGAAGCGAATGATGATGGATGCACACATGAAAGGATAGTAAAGTTAAGGGATGGGTGGATGGGCGAGTGAGTGAATGGATAGGTGGATGGACAAGTGAAAGGATGGCAGAGCAATGGGATGAATCATTGAGTGAATGAATAGGTGCCGGGACAGCTGAAAGGAGGACAGAGTAAAGGGATGGATGAGTGGGCAAAAAGATCTGTGAATGGAAGTCATAGTGGATGGATGATGAATGGATGGCAGGGTGAATAGATGGATGGCAAAGTGAATGAATGTATGGGTGGATGGCAGATTGGATGGATGGCAAAGTAAATGGATGGATACGTGGCAGCGTGAATGGATTAAAGGCAAAGTGACTGAATGCATGATTGGATAGCAGAGTGGATGGATTGATGAATGAATGGCAGGATGGATGGCAGAGTGGATGGATGAGCGTATGGATGGCAGAATGGATGGATGGCAGAGGGGATTGATGCATGACAGAGTGGATGAATGGGTGGCTGAATAGCAGAGTGGATGGATTGATGGATTAATGAATGGCAGAGTGGATGGGTGGTTGAATGGATATATAGAAGAGTTGATGAGTGGATGGATGGTGAATTGGTGGCAGAGTGGATGGCAGAGAGGGTGAATGACAGAGTGGATTGATGGATGGATGGAAGAGAGGATAGTAGGCTGATGGATGGCCGAGTGGATGAATGGAAGAGTTAATGAATTGATGAAAGGATGGCAGTTGATCGATGAATGGCAGAGGTGATGGTAAGATAACAGAGTGGAGGATGGATGGTAAAGAGAATGTATGGCAGAGTGAATGGATCAATGGGTGGCAGAGTGGATGGTTGGTTTTTAGACTGTATGGTTGGGCAGATGGATGGAATAATAGATGGATGGCAAATTGGATGGATGGATGGATACATAGATAGAATGGGGACATTTTGAATGATGGAAGAAAGAATGAATGGATGGCAGAATCTAAAGGTGAAATTGTGGATATCAGTAGGTGGATGGAAGGGTGAAAGAATGAATAGATAGATGAATGGATGGAAGAGACAAGGAAGCTGTTCTATTGAGGGTTCGGCTCACTTGCTTTGCTTGCTTGGCGGCATTAGCGCTTTAATTCAAAGTAGAGGCTACTTTAATTTTCTGCAGAAGCAATTGTTAGGACCAATTAATGTCAATCCCTGCCACCTATAAGTTGCCACATTTTGTCCCTGGCCACTGCTCATATTTTGTCTACATTTTCATTATCAGTGTTCGTGGGCACTATGATTATTTTCAGAAACACTGCAGTGCGCATATCAAGCCACCAGTGTCTGCTTCAGATCACCAGCTTCCTCTGAAGCTGACAGGAGGATGACTGAGGGGGCTGAGGCAGACCCTGAAAGTACTGGAATATTTCATCATCGCCCCTATAGAACCTTTTTTTTTTGTTGCTTTAAAATGCACCATTTAACCCCCTTTTTAAAACCATTTTCAGTGTGAAAAACCCTACCACAAAGTCCCCACAAGAAGTCAGACTCGCTCGCTGGAGTTCAGGGTATGTATTTTACCCCATCACTTTCAAAGACAACCAGCTGCCACTGCATCCAGGAAACCAGTGATATCTTTATTAGAGCAGCAGTGAGTCACCTGATTAGGATATGCTTAATTTCTTATTGAAAGTTCAAGTTCTTACATTGCTGTTCGGATACACTCATCCCTAAACATTCCCTATAGAACCCTCCTAATTTGTGGTCCTTTTTAAGAAGCCTTCCTCATCTGTTGAGGCTATTGGAGGTCGAAAAGCCCTGTAATAGCAGAAGAGACACCTGAGATTTTCAATAGATACTCCTATGTTTTTAGTCTATTTGTGAATGAAAAGAGTTATGCAATTCAGTAAACGACCGCCGACATATGGCAGAATGTCCAAGTGGGTAGACTATTTTCTTCCAGCGCAGTTACCTCTTAAAGCATTTTGTCAGGTAGTTTTATTCTTCGACCTGTTTTTATCAAGTTTGCCATTTGGCTTACCAGTCTGCATGGTACGTTTCCACCTAAAGTAGGATGGTCCACTCTGAGCGCTATAACTTCTATCTGAACGGTCAATGGGCTTATTCTTTTTTTCAGGACATTTTCTTTTCTATTGGACTCCTCAGCCTTAGTCTCTTTTTTGGAATTTGTTTAATGATGGCTCCTTCTTTGCATATTCCTACTATTGATTCCAGTGGCGGCTGGCTTGTACTGAGGGTGGTGGAGGTCACAAAAACTAACAAATAAATAAAAGAAATACACTTACCTCCGTAGTGCGACGTCCTCCTCCCTTAGGTGTCTTCCAGGAAGCTCCTGATGCAGGAAATTGCCCTACCCAATCCTGGCGCTTCTTTCACAGCATGAAAGCAGCACCAGGATTGGATAGAGCAGGCTCTCTCGGCATTCCTAAGAGCACTGAAGGCCTGCACTTTCTCTAACCCAGCTGTCTAAAACAGCTAGGTTAGAGATCTTTAAAATGTGCGTGTCTGGCTGGCCGTACCAAGACAGCCAGTCAAACAGACATGCACATTTTAAAGCGCACATCTCCCTGCTGCTGACACTCAGCCGCACTAGCCTCACCTGATCCTGACATTTAGTTAGGGACGGGTTGCTGAAAAAGAAAACGATAATAAATAAGCTTTATTACATTTTATTTTTCAGCTCTGGGACTTGTTGGGCGACGCTCCTCTGCTCAAATGGAGGAGCTGCCCCCGATTGCCTCATATGATCTTGCCTCATGTGGGGCCAAATTGCACATGTCTGTAGAAGCCATCTTCCTACACAAGTTTTTATTTCCTACAGCTCTCCACTGTCAAGCACACCAGCCAATCAAGGTTCTGCATTGGCATTTACCATCTGCTCAGTATGTACATAAGTAGATTGCATTATAGATATTGAATGATGTTGACTCTGCTCATATACTCCAATTGCTATCAGCAGTCAGATTTCCAACACCTATACTTAGGAATATCCGTCGTGAATTTGTTTTCATTGATGGTAACTTCAACATCCAAGAAGATTATGGTTTTGTTTTGTATTTCATGTGTAAATTGGATGGGTTCATGTATGTCATTTAGTTTCTTCGGGGCCCCAGTGAGCTCTGCTTCTGGTCCATTCCATACTATAAAGATATCGTCAATGTAACGCAAAAATAATTTACAATGATCGATCCATGGTTGTTTAGATAAAATGTTGTCTTGTTCAAACTGATCCATGAAAAGGTTCGCATATGCCGGTGCTATACCCAGGTTGTGTGGTACGGAGGTGTATAGCGATTTTACGTCCACTGTGCTCATCAAGATGGTGTCATGGTCTTTGATTTCAATCAGTTGTAGTTTGGGTATAGAAGCTATTGAAAACAAGTTGTTACACTCTGACATAAACCCTGACATGCAATCATTCTTAATGCAACTACTCCAGTTTACCCTCTTTCATAGCCATTTCAAGTGGAAAGACGAATGTTTTTTACAGACAACGGGAACTTCCACTGGGAATTGTGCCGCACCGGCATATGCGAACCTTTTCATGGATAAGTTTGAACAAGACAACATGAACGCATCCAATTTACACATGAAATACAAAACAAAACCATCATCTTCTTGGATGTAGAATTTACCATCAATGAAAAAAATTCACGAGGGATATTCATAGAAAACCCACTGACCGTATTAATACTCTACATTATGGAAGATTCCACCAAGAACCATTGAAACGTCATCTACCGTACTCCCAGATGTTGAGAGTAAAATGGATAGTATCAAATCCATCAACAGCTACCATGCGCATCGAAGAAATGGCAACACGCATCAAACAGAGGCTACCCTAATGCGGTAGTGGAGGAAGCCAGACAAAGAACCAATGCAAGCACGAGAACACAACTCTTACAAAAAACCACACGTGCATCAACTAATCGAATTGTGATCACATCTAAATTTTCAACAGCAACCAGAACTTTCAAACGAATCATCATGCAACACTGGCCGATATTGACTCAGGAACAAGATTTCAAACAACTGTTCTCAGAACCTCCGATTTTTGCATTCAATAGAAGTAGAAATAATGGCAAAATGCGAAAAAAAACACTCCTTAAGACAAGAAAGAAAATTATCAAGGCACAATTGCTTGCCACAACTGTAATAACTGTCACAACATCATACCGGGAACAGTTATTACCCACCCAAGAAAAGGAAATAACATCAAACTACGAGTAACAGCCACATGTGATACAATGAACGTTGTTTATCTACTTAAATGTCCATGTGGACAGGTATACATAGGAAAAACAGAACTAAAAATTTAAATCAGAATGAATTAACACAAATCAAACATACGGACAAAGAATTTGAAGTCCGTTATCGCCAATCACTTCAATGAACTATATCATAATATAAGTCAACTTAAATTCCTGATTTTAGAAACTGTAAATAGAAGAGAGGGTCAAGAAATAAGAAAATACCTCCTCCAAAGGGAAAATGATTGGATCAAAAGGTTGGACAGTTTAAAACCCCATGGAATGAACGACCGTATGGAATATTCCTGTTATCTATAACCAGACTGAATACTCTTTTTTATATGCCTTGATTGATATCTGCTTCTAAATTGACATATATGCATTAACACCTCGCAGATATATCCGAACCTTCGACTAATCTTTCACTGATTCGCGTTTTGCCACTTTAGACATGTAACAGCACACAGATCTAGCTCATTGCCGATAGTAGTTTTTCGTCAGCATAACCTTGGTTAAACCTGCTTACCACGGGCTCGAGTAACATGGACACAATCAAAGAACGTTTTTCACCATCATTTTCCTACTAACAACAACACACTGTAATTACATGCGCTATAATTCATCGTAAGATACAAACGTGCACACCCTAACGCCACCGTTCATAAGAGTAGTATTATGAATGAGTTGAAATACCATTTGTTTCGTCTCCTTATTGTATTCATACGTTATTTGCAGGATGGTTTCCCTGAAGAAGGGTTAATTACCCGAAATGCATCGGATTAATACCAATATCCAGTCATCATAAGTTTAAAAAAACGGATATAAAAAAAACTGATTTAATTCTATGAAATGAAAAAGCACTTATAATGAGAACTTCAATAAAGCAGTAATTGAATCTCACCTGAGAGTTGAGTTTAATTTGAGGAGCCTATCATGGACCAACAGTAGTGCCCAGGGGGGACACATCGCTTCACAGGATGTGCTAATATTCACACAGACCAGACGTTCTGGATCGGAGGACGCCACCCCGAGGAGCACACCAAACATCTATCAGAACAATATCCACCATTACCCACAAAAGGTTGTAGCGCGTAAATACCTTTCTTCAGTCGATTATGGGGCACTCCCACAAACAACATGTGCAGGAAGGACCCCCTTTGACCGCAGGCATGCCTCATCTGCTGCTCTACCAATCCTATGTAGGAGTCTCCTTGTATAGTATATCTTGTGCAGAATCTTAAACTGGAGTAGACAAAATCTCACCTGTATGGACACTTCCTTAGGAAACTGCAATGCTTCCTGCCATTTGCCATCCTTTAACTCCCACACATCTATCTGCCAGTGTGCCCTTAGGTTCGTTAGTACCCCCTGGGTGCAGTTCATGAGCATTTTATATGTCAGGGAGATTGCTTTTGTCATCATATGGCCATCTAGGAGCTGACTGTCAAGGGGGACTCCTACATCGTTCACTGCTCCCGGGTAATTCTCTCCCGCAGGGCATGCCACAGTTGATAGTATTTAAAAAACTGTGTGTGTGGCATGCCATACTCCTCTCTGAGATGGACAAACAGCACCATAACATTTGCGTCCCATACACCCTGCAGTGTAGTGAGGCTGATGAGGTCCCATTTCCTAAATTCCTGCAGGTTCGAAGATACACCCAACCTGGTGGCCAGACACAGCAGGGTTTTAGGCGTCAATCTCTTTCCCCATCCCATTTCCTTCTGGAGGTTGCCCCAAAGCATGTACACTTTTCTGGTCCCCACTGGGGCATTTGGGCTAACTCTGCCATCCTATAGAACATGTACATAACCCTTGGCACCCAAGTCTTCTCAATCATGTCGGTAGGCTGGGTCCTTCCGTGCCGCATATGCCCTCTCATTCAATATACTGACCTGGGCAGACTCATAATATTTGTGGACGTCTGGCAGGACTATTCAACCATCGTATGTGGATTGCTGTAGGGTGCAGAGCGCCACGCGTGGCGGTCCATTCATTCACACTAAGGTCCATACACACCCTTCGAGTTTGCGGAAAAATGCCTTGGCACTGGGTGTGCGCTATTCTGCAAGACGTACGAGTCTGGGGAGAGCGATCATCTTAAAGAGCACTGCTCTATCAATTAGAGCAGGAACTTCCTCCAGTGTGTGACATCCACCTCCAATCTATGCTATAATGGGGTCAAGTTAAACTGATAGTCAGTCTGTCCATCTCTTGATATCCATATATCCAGGTATCTAAAATGATTGTGCACCACACTGAGCAGTATGGAGAGAGGGCCTCGGACTGCCCATATCCCCATGGGGAATATGAGGGATTTCTCCCAGTTAATACCCAACCTGAATATTCATTGTATATCTTAAAGATCCCTCCCACCCAGGCTAAGGACAACTCTGGCTCTGCCAGATATAAGAGAATATCATCGGCATATAGCGAGACCCTCTCTTCCCACTCGTCTTACCATCTCCAGCCCCAAATCTGTACGTCCACTCTAATCCAGTCTGCCAGGGCCTCCATAGCCAGAGCAAACAACATCGACAACAGGAGGCAGCCCTGCCTGGTACCCCTGTTTATTGGAAACTCCAGTGAAAGGAATCCATTTACCTTGACTCGGGCACCGGGCATCCCATAGAGAAGTTCGACCCACTGCAAGAATTTGGGCCCAAAGCCCATTTTTTCACAATTGCGAAAATAAACCGCCACTCTACTGCGTTAAACACCGTATTGGCATCTAATGACTACCACCAGTGGGTTTGCAGCGTCCCCAGGCTATATTGTTATACAGGCGGTGAAGATTAAGCCTAGTCAATCTATAGGGCATAAAACCCTTCTGGTCTGGATGGACCAGGTCTAGGATCAACCCTGCAGGCGATTTGCCAGTGCTTTGGATAATACTTTAGCATCCGAGTTGAGTAACTATATCGGCCGATACTAATCCCACTGCTCTGCCGGTTTCCCTGGCTTCCTCCACCCCCACTGGCCAGGTTTAGGGCCCATTTCTCAAATGATCTCCTCTGATGTCATCAGCATAATCCTTGGTGGCGACGCCTTCTCTGTTGTGCCTCCGTGGGGCCCGTCCTCATTGAAGTATCGGGCACCACCTCATGTTGGAGAACATCTGTTCTCCAGCTCTGGCCAGGGGGTTCCTTGCAGGCTCATGATCACCTTTGCCCTCTATGTAACCGCCTGTACTTTTGTCGGCCCCGCCTGCAGCAGGACCCTCCGACGTCTATGCCTCTACTGTTCCTGCCATGGCTGGGTCTGAGTGTTATCGCCCCTACCTGTCGGTAGCTGGAATCCCCACTACTCAAGGCAGTCCCAGACCTCTGCTGCAGAGTTGAAGCAGTGTGAGCAGACTTTGTCAATGATCCTCAATTTTGCCTGGAATAGTAGGGCATAGAGGATGTCCAAAGTTCTCAGGTGCTGCTTAACCCGCAAGAAGGTCTCTTGCTGTCTTTGGAACAGCACCATGTAATCCAGATAAATGTTAACTGGTTGCTCCTGTACAGTCCGGGGTTGTGGGTGTGTGCCAGATTGCGTCCTGATCCCAAAAGTTGAACAACTGTACAACAATTGGTCTTGGTGAGGTCCCAGGCAGTGGCGGCTGACCCGGAACCCTATGGGCACGTTCCACACTGAACCACTGGGAGGTTTTCCCAGCCAGTACCACTGACGCCAGCCTATCTTCAAGGAAGAGGTCCAAGCTGGGGCCCTCCGGGACACTGAACAGTTGAATATTACTGAGGCAGGATCATCATTCTGCATCCTGAAACAGCTCCTGTAGCTGAGTAACCTCCTACTCCATCCACTGTAGTCGAGCGAACTGCTCGGTCCGTCGCCCGTGTAAGAGCTAGATTGGATTCCGTCTTGTCCACATGGTCTACCAACTTCCTGTGGTCAGCCCGGAGAAGATTCACATCCTGAGTCACTGTGTCTATTTAAAGTTCCAGGGCTGTCTTCATGCCTTTGATCGTGGCTAAAATAGTGGCTGTGTGGGACTCCAAGTCCCAGTACTCTTTCGTCAGCACTCTTTCGTCCCCCATAGGGTGTGGCGGGTCCAGCTGGGGGGCTCTGGCCCCTTTAGGCCTCACTATGGTCTCCCTGCCAGTCATGTGTATCAGCACCTCCCCAGCTTCTCCACCCGGTATCCCAGTACAGGGCTACCAGGGCCAGGCTTCGCCTCCTAGAGTGTCGCAGCTCTGGGTCCCCAGGTCCGTCCCGTCAGCTAAGCACCGTCTTCACAGGGAGAACCCCAGGGAGAGGCAAGAGCACTCCCAGTCACTGATCCCTACACCAGAGGCACCAGTGACTGGGAGTCCCATCAGCTCAGAGTCACCACCGAGACTGGCCACTCGAGCTAAAGCGACAAACTTGAGCATATGGAGCCCTGCATCATTTGTGCATCACCAAGTAAAATGCCTTGCCTATTTAGATCCTTTTAAAATCTTTGTTTACATCACACTTCAGAATTACAAAACAATTTGCTTTGATTTTGCTTTCCTAACTTCTGAACTTATACAGTTCATTTACTGGTATTTGCATTTTGTTGTGTGCTACAAAAAATTGCATCCTATAGAGGTTCCTTTCACACTCCCGGTAAAGATAGTCGAACAAGTTACTTACCTTCGGTAACGATATATCTGTAAGAAACATTAGTTAGTTAGATTCCTTACCTTAGAATATCCCCAGGCGTCAGGCTGGATCCGGAAAGATTTTTCGTCAACAATACTCTTGCGCGTCGCTAGGCGTCGTCTGCGGCTCCGCATCCATCGTCGGCGTCGTGATCGCCGGGATGACGTCGTCGGAGTACTTAGACGCCGCCCTCGCGTGCTGACGTCAGTTCTTGTACATAGCTTTCCGCGCCAGGAACGCAGAGCCATGCAAGAAACCGACACTGGTGCCATGAATCTAGGGCCCTGAAAGGGATGACCTTAACCCTAGATATCAGTTCGCAGAACGGGGAGGATGGGAAGGGCGGTAAGGTATCTAACTAACTAATGTTTCTTACAGATATATCGTTACCGACGATAAGTAACTTATTCATTTGAAAGAAACACGTTAGTTAGATTCCTTACCTTAGAATAGATACCCCAGCAATACCAACCCCAGTGGTGGGTCTGCGAACCAAGATCACACCAGGAAGTCCTGGAGAACGGAACGGCCAAAGAAGCCGTCTCTCCGGACTTGGCTGTTCAGGCAGTAATGCTTGGCAAACGTGTGCAGCGAGGCCCACGTTGCTGCCTGACAAATGTCCTGCAGCGGCACTCCCTGTCCCAGGGCTGTAGTAGCCGCTGTGGCCCGAGTGGAATGGGCCCTCAGCCCCACAGGAGGTTCCTTCGTAGCCAAGGAATAACAGGCCTTAATGCACAAAATGACCCATCGAGAGATGGTCCGCTTGTGCACTGCCCGCCCCTTCTTAGCGCCCACGTAGCCAATGAAGAGTTGGTCGTCCAATCGGAACTGTTTTGTGTGGTCCAAATAGAAGGAGAGCGCACGTTTTGGGTCCAGACGGTGGAGCCTCTCTTCCTCTTTAGAGGGATGCGGAGGCAGAAAGAAGGTGGGCAGTGCAGCAGACTGGCCGATGTGAAAGGCAGTAACCACCTTAGGGAGAAAGGAAGGACAAGTCATGAGAACAACCTTGTCCGGATGGACAGAGAGGAAAGGAGGTTTAGAAGAAAGAGCCTGGAGCTCACTCACTCTTCTGGCAGAGGTGATGGCAACCAGGAAAGCAGTCTTAAGAGTCAGAAGACGAAGAGGACAATTATGAAGTGGCTCAAAAGGAGCGCACATCAGATAGGTTAACACCAGGTTCAAGTCCCACTGAGGCATTACGAAAGGGACAGGAGGAAACATGTGAGTAATGCCTTTAAAGAATGTAGCAACAACAGGGGACTTGAAAAGAGAAGGCTGATCAGGAAGCCGCAAGAAGGCAGAAACAGCTGATAGATATCCCTTGAGGGTGCCCAGAGCAGAGCCATGCTGGGCCAGGGAAAGAAGAAAGAGGAGTACTTCAGAAAGAGGGGCGGAAAGGGGATCCACAACCTTTGCTGTGTACCATGCCACAAATTTGTTCCACCTGCAGGCGTATACCGTTTTAGTGGAGGGAAGCCTGGCTGCCAGAATGACATCACAGACTTCAGGAGGCAAGTCAAATGGCATCAACTGTCGCCGCTCAATCTCCATGCATGGAGGTGGAGGCTGGACAGGTTCGGGTGGAGGACCGTCCCCTGCTGCTGCGACAGAAGGTCCTCCTGAAGAGGCAGTCGAATCGGGGGATCGATTGACAGACTGAGTAGCTTGGGATACCAGTATCTTCGTGCCCAATCCGGAGCCACAAGGATGACTTGGGCCCGGTCGCGCCTGATCTTCTTCAGCACTCTGGGTAGAAGTGGTATAGGCGGAAAGGCGTACAACAGACCACAGCTCCACTCGCGGCGAAAAGCATCTCAGAGCAAGTGGCGCCTTGGAAATTCCAACGCGCAGAACTGATGACATTGCGCGTTCTCTTCGGTGGTGAATAGAGCTAACCAAGGCTCTCCCCACTGCCGAAAGAGGCCTTGCACCACGTCCGTGTTCAGACGCCATTCGTGATCCATCATGCACCGGCAGCTGAGTTCGCCCGCCCTGGCGTTCAGAGAGCCCACCAGGTGTTGAACCACCAGAGTGATGCCATGATGTTCCAGCCATGTCCAGAGGCGCAGAGCCTCCTGACAAAGGATCCACGACCCCACCCCGCCCTGTTTGTTGCAATACCACATGGCGGTGGTGTTGTCCGTGAACACCTGCACTACACTTCCCCGAACAGAGGAAAGGAATGCCTTCAGTGCAAGTCGGATCGGCCGCAGCTCCAATTGGTTGATATGGAGCCGGGACTCCGCCGGAGACCAGAGGCCTCTGATCTCCGTCTTTCCCATGTGGCCCCCCATCCCAGGAGGGACGCACCCGTCACCACTACATGCTCCGGTTGGGGTAAGGAGAGGGATCTGCCACTGACCCAATCGCGGTTTGTGAGCCACCACTGCAACTGCCTTGTAGTGCGCTCCGAGATCAGGAAGTGGTCGGACAGGTTGCCCCGATGTTGAGTCCACTGGAACTTCAGGTCCCACTGCAGAGCCCGCATCCGCCACCTCGCGTGATGCACCAGCAGGATGCAGGAGGCCATTAGACCCAGCAGCCGCAGCACCAACCTGACTGAAACTCGGGATAAAGGCTGTAAGATCGGAATCAGAGCCTGAATATCCCGAATCCACTGTGCCGGAGGATAGGCACGAAACAGCGCAGAGTCCAGAACCGCTCCAATGAAAAGAAGCTTCTGGGAGGGACTCAGATGCGACTTCGGCACGTTGATGGAGAACCCCAGCAAATGCAGGAGGTCGTCCGTAGTCTGGAGGTGGGAGACGACTGCCTGGGGCGAGCCCGCCTTCAACAACCAGTCGTCGAGATAGGGGAAGACTGGAACCCCTAATCTGCGCAGATGAGCTGTGATCACCGCCATCACTTTCGTGAACACCCAAGGGGCACTGGTGAGGCCGAAGGGGAGCACAGTAAACTGAAAGTGCTCGTGGCCTACCGTGAACCGCAGGTAACGCCGGTGGGCCGGCAGGACGGGGATGTGGAAATATGCGTCCTGCAAGTCCAACGCTACCATCCAGCCTCCAGGGTCTAGGGCAGCCAGAACCTGAACTTCTCCTTCCGGAGGAAGGCGTTGACGCTCCTGAGGTACAAGATAGGGCGTAGGCCCCCTTTGCCCTTCTTGGGAACCAGAAAGTAGTGGGAGTAACAACCCCAACCTACTTCTGGGCCAGGAACGCGCTCGATGGCCCCCTTGGCCAAGAGGGCCGTAACTTCCTCCTGTAGAAGTTGCAAGTGATCCCCCGACATGCGGTGGTACTGCGGTGGCATGGCTGGAGGGGTCACCTCGAAGGGGAGGGAGTAGCCCCTTCGGAAGATTTGCAGCACCGACGTGATGGTACGCCAGTGGAGAAGGTGATGGCGAACTCTGCCTCCCACTGGCGTGAAATGGGCCTGAAAGGTCAGACTAGGAAGGCTTTGAGGTAGATGCTGCGGGGGGCAGATGTGGGCTGGCCGGCTCTCTGTCCCCCTGCTCCACCTCGGCGGAATCCACGTCTGCGTTGAGGCAGGTTCTGCAGCCTGTGGCTAGATGGACGGGCAGGGGCGCCCCTTCCTTGGCCACGAAAGGGGCGAAAAGCGGAAGCTTGCGGGCGCGGGCTGAGAGGCCCAAGGACTTGGCCGTAGCCCTGAAGTCCTTAAAGCGCTCCAGCTCCACTATCCGCTTTGTCGCCAAATAGGCGACGGCCATCGAAGGGCATGTCCATTAGGGTGCTCTGGACATCCCCGGAGAAAATCGTGGATCTCAGCCAGGCGTGGCGACGAATCGCCACTGTTGTTGCAATCGCCCTACCTCGCGAGTCCGTGGTGTCAAGACCACATCGAATCGAGTACCGTGTTGCATCCCGCCCCTCAGCAAGAGCGTGGGTGAGCCTTGTCCGGGACTCGTCCGGACACTGGGGCAGCACGTCCACCACCGTATCCCACAAGGAGTGGGTGTAACGGTCCAAAAGGCACGTGGTATTAATGGACCGCAACCCCAAACTGAGGGAGGAAAACAGCTTCTTCCCAAACTGTTCCAACCTTTTGGATTCCTGATCCGGAGGAGCGGACGGGAAGGCGGTCTAGGACGTAGAGGCCTGGATAACCAGGTTCTCAGGGGTGGGGTGCACCGACAGAAAGCTGGGGTCGCCCGGTGCAGGGCGGTGGCGCCGGGCCACGTTCCGGTCCACAGGAGTGACTGTGGAGGGCTTGGACCAGGTGCCCATCAGAACGTCAGTCAGTGCTTCATTGAACTGCAGTAGAGGCTCTGAAGAGCTTACTGGCGTTTGAAGCACTTCAGTGAGGAGGTTAGTCCTCACGGCCGCTGCAGGGAGCTCCAGATGAAGGGCTACGGCAGCCCTGCGCAGCACCACAGAATAGGTCGCACCCTCCTCCGTAGCCACGGAGGGAGGAGAGATGAAGCCAGTGTCAGGGGAGGTGTCGAGACCACTGGCATCCCCCAGCTCTTCTGCCCAGTCCTGTTGAAACTGGCACTGCTGTGCCAGAGGGTCCTCAGACCCCTCCCAGTCGTCCCCTCATCCGACTGGTAGACAGGTTGAAAGGACGGAGCCGGGCGGTAGATGAATTGCTCATCCATCGGCGCCGGAGACGGTGCCGGGCTGCGCCGCTCCAACACCGGACCCGGACCGGGGCTAAAACTCGGGACGATGCCGTCCGAAGACGGTACCGGGGGCTGCACTATAGGGGTCGGCGCTGGCGGGGGGGTCGTAAGGTCAACCGGCGTCGCCCGGGATCCAGGCCTGGATCCCACGGGGGCCTGTGGCGGCGGAACTGAAGTCTGCGACGGCGCCGGGGCCGCCGTTGTTGTATTGGGCGCTCGATAGCAGCCCCTCCTAAGATCATTTCTTCACTAGAGATAGTAATTTCTTCCTGAAATAGATCCGAAATGAAATTAGATACTTCTATCCTAAGATTAGTAAGTGATGGGCACGTGGCGAACATGTGAATATCGTTAGCTCCCGCCAATAGACAGCGTGGACAAGCGGTTCCCGAGCCGATTGCCCATTTGCCGCTTTTATACGGTGTGTAGTACAAGGCAAAAAATGTTTTATAAAATTGTGCTTGTAATTTGATTGACATTAGCAATATTTGTGCAAGCTCTAACGCTCGCTCCGGTATTACTCGCTGTACGAATAGGTTAGTCTGCCATCTAGCAAGATGTTTATCAAGATCATCCGGGAAACTACCAATAAGGTCCTTATATATTTCCCCGATTCTAGGAGTAGTTTCCAGGCATAATTTATCTATTAGTATGATATTCTGAAAATTACAGCGCCCCCCGATTTTCTTTGACAAGAAATCCCTGACTTGTACGTACTTAAAGAAATCCCTATTGCTAACATTGTAATCATTGCGAAGTTCTGAAAAACTTTTCAATCGGTTTTCGATATAGAAGCAACCAAGTTGGGTAATCCCTACCCTGACCCACCTGGACATATAGCCATCATGAAATATCTCAGAAAGATCAGAGTTGCCACTAATTGGAGTATAACATGAGAAGCGTCCCAACCCTAGGAATTTACGGATATTGCTCCAAACTTTCCAAATTCCCTGAATAGTCTTGAGTTTAGTTTTCTTAAAAAAATTATCATTCAGATGTCTCCATAAACACCCTTTACTTCTATCTCCTAATACCATTTCCTGTGGGGTCGGGATCGCACAATGACTCGGCTCAATAACTATCAGGTTTGTACAGTATTTGGCCACTGTTGCCCAATAATAGATCCTAAAGTTAGGCAGCGCTAACCCACCTCTTTCTTTTGGTAACATAATCCATTTTAGTGCACTTCGTGGTTTCTTAAATCCCCAAATAAATCTGGAAAACAAAGATTCGATGTTTTTAAAGTAATACGGGGAGAACTCGAGACAAATTGTTCTGAAGAAGTATAAAAATTTAGGTAGAATCAGCATTTTAATCAAATTACATCTGCCACCAATAGTTAAATGTAGATTATCCAATCTAATTAAGTCATCTCTGGTGCGCACTATTAGTGGGTCAAGATTTATCTGTACAATTTTATCTACCTTGGCGCTTATATTGACACCTAGATAAGTAGCGTGTTCCACAACTCCATCGTCTTCCATCTCCACTTTGTCATTAATGATTATTTGAGTTTTCCCCCTATTTAGTTTATAACCAGAAGTTTTGCCGAAACGTGATGCTTCCTTCTCAACCATCTTGATTGCCTCCTTGGGATTGGTGGTAACTAAAGCTATATCGTCAGCGTAAGCTAGGACTTTGGTTTCATAATTGTTAATCGTAATAGATGGCACATAAGGATGGTTATCAAGTTTACGTATAAATTGGTCAATATATATCGCGAATAAGAGGGGCGAGCAGGGGCACCCCTGTCTAGTTCCCCTCGTAATCATGAAGTTCTCGGACATATTCCCGTTTATCACGACGTTGGCCCTTGGATTGACATATAGTCCTTGGATAGCTTTGATAAATCCCTTCGTTAATCCCCGATCTGACATTGCTGCCCATAAAAACTTCCAGGAGACCCTATCGAACGCCTTTTCTGCATCCAGAAGAATAAGGGCCATAGGGTCTCCTGTAGTTTCTGCATAGTCAAACAAAGAGATAACTCTCTGTATATGATCGCTTGTTGATCAGCCGGGGATAAATCCGTGTTGTCGGACTGATACAATATTATGGATTATAGGTGCTAATCGCCCTGCAAGGAGTTTGGAATAAATTTTTGAGTCTCCATTGATCAAGGTTATTGGGCGATACGAGCCCATTTCCAACGGATTTTTGTTTTTCTTCAGGAAGATCATCATTTTTGCTAAAGACCAAGACGGTGGTGGGTTTCCTCCCTGAACTATGGACTTAAAAAGTTGTAGCATGATAGTTTTTATTTGTTCTGCAAATTCAAGGAAAAACTCTGTAGGGATTCCATCTACACCTGCTGCTTTGCCAGCGGTCAAGGATTTCATGGATAATAGAATTTCCTCCCAACAAATGGGAGAGTCCAGTAAATCCTTATCTTCTTGTTCGAGGTGCTCGGCCAGCTCTTTATCCAGATAGTCTCTAGCATCCTCTTGCCCTCCTAGCGGTTCCTCATACAATTTTTGATAAAACATTTGAAAAGCAGTTCTAATATCGAGTTCTTCTACTCTCAATTCACCATTCCGATCATTTATAGCTTTTATCATATTTCCCGTCATCTCCTCCCTTGTACGAACAGCCAGCTGGTGCCCTACTTTCTCGCTGAGTTCATAAGTTTTTTCTTTGTATATCATAGCTTTGGTGATTGCTTTTTCCGTAAATATATCAGATATCTTATTTCTAGCGATTGCAACTTGCGCTAGTCCTTCAGAACCCAGACCTGTTTGCAAAGCTATTATCAAATCTGCTTCAGCTTTATTCAATTTCTGATATAAAGAGGCTAGTTGTTCTTTACCTTTCCTGTTAGTGCGTACTGAGAATTGCAAAGTCTCCCCTCTGATGCCAGCTTTCATTGCATCCCAAACTACCTCGACAGGAGCACTGCCCATGTTTATTTCTAAAAAAAATGGTAGCCACTCTCTCATAAGAGTACGGTACTCCTCCTTTTTTAAAAAGGCTCTTTCAAATGTCCAAAGGTTTCTAGTACTAATAATATTACTACATGCAATATTCAGTTCTAGAGGGTTATGGTCGGATAATACCCTTGGATGCTTCCTCATAGTGCAGCCATCCCTGATGGAATTCGACAAAAGGATATAGTCTAGACGGGCATGACGAGAATGGGGATGGGAAAAGAAAGTATATCCTTGGTCTCTAGGATGACCCAATTGCCATCCATCCAGCAGGCCATGTCGTTCGCACAAGTCTTTAAATGCTCTAAAGACTTTAGGTTTTCTCCCTTGATAGTTAAATAAAGGACCAGCGGTCCAATCTCCGGGTAGGTGAAGGTTTAGATCACCACACACAATAAGAGGCAAGGGCCAATGTACTAATTCATTAGAAATGCTTAGAAGGGTATCATGGTCATCTCCTAGATTCCCATAAGCTGTACATAGGGTAACCGTATTCTGACCACTATTGTAGCGGCACTCAGTAATGGCCCATCTCCCAAGCTTGTCTGCAAGTGATTGACTAAATTGTAAGCCCCCTCCTTTAGCCAGAATGGCCACTCCCTTCGTACGAGTTCCCTGGGTGGATGCAGCTATAAGTTGAAACCCCAAGGATTTCAACAGATGTTGTTGGCCTCTCTCTATATGGGTCTCTTGTAAGCAAACTATATTAGCTTCCATGGCTTGGAGACCTTCTGCTACAATTTGTCTCTTTTTTAGGTCATTGAGCCCGCAAATATTTAGAGATACAATTCGTAGTCTAGCCATCTATATTATAAATCTTACGTCGTGTAAAAACGATAGTTGTTATTTTTAATCGCCATACTCTTCCTCCCTGGCCCTTGATCAGCTCTTTAAATCCTACTAACAAATTTATTTCTTTTGATATACTAAAGGTACTCCCTTCACTGATTGTCTTCTCTTGGTCTTCCCCCATCCCAGCCCTTCCCTCCCTTCCACCTGTTTGCCCACCCCCCCACCCCCCCTTACCACCCTATGAGGCGTCCTGGGTCCTAGGTACCCAGGTGTGGGCGTCGGTATGATCAGTGCGCCTGCCCCGTTGCCTAATTATATATACACCTTAGACATATCGACTAGAAAGTGGTATAAAGACATTAATCCGTTCAGCCATTTCATTGCATATTAAAGAACAATCCCAAATATACCAGATATTAATATCATATTTGTAGAACAAGTTTTTCGTTTGCCATCCCCAACCCCTTTCCATGGTATGCCCCCAAGCTTTAGCAAGATTCGCATGACAAACCCTTTACATTTTCTTTTCCTTTTTTTTTTTTCCCTATTTGTCATTGTTTTGTTTTACTTTCTCCGATATTTCCCTCAGATACGCCTCCGCCTGAATTTCACTTGAGAAACTTCGCGTTGTTACCCTGAAGTTAATTTTTAAGCGAGCAGGATTTTGCAAATATACTGAAGCTCCAATTTGTTCAAAGGGGGTAAAAAGTTGTCTCATTCGCCATCGGCGTTCGACAGTTGCATGTGCAAAATCTGGTCTGACAAAAAACATAAAGCCCTTGTGTTCTTTTTTACTAGTAGGCCTTGCCAGATCATACATAGCTTCGCGCAATGTGAAATTGCCAAAATTAACTAGCATAGCCCTCGGATATTCAGGCGGATTGTCAGAGCGTTTTGGTAAAGTAAGAGGAAATCTATGGGCTCGTTGAATTTCTCTGTCCATATCCCATGAGCTGAGTTCCAGAAATACAGATTTAAGAAGGTTGACCACGAAGCCCCTTGAATCACTTCCTTCTGCGCCCTCAGGAATCCCGAAAAAGCGTAAATTATTTCTCCTTGCTCGGTTTTCGTGATCTTCAACCTTTGCCATTAAGTCTTTTAATATCTCATCTTGTTCCTTTGCCTGGAATTTAAGCTTGCCCACATCAGCTTCTAAATTATCTGTACGTACTTCAGCACAGCTCATTCTATCGGAGATCTCCGAACAGGTATTCCCCACTTTATTGATAGCCCCCTCAAGTTTTTGAATAGCCAGATGATTCCGATGGCTATCTTTTTTTGCATCTTTGTGAAGGATTTTGATTGAGTTGAGGACTTCCCTCAGCGAGGGCTCCGTTGCTGTTCCCGATCCACTGCCATATTTATTTCACATTTGCCCCCCTTCTTCTTCAGGTTTACTCATGATGATCTGCCTCCGTTCAGGTTCGGCTTTTGATATTGGGTGGGGGCTCTTGCAAGTCGATTTAGCTCTGCTTGAGGTTTGCTCCGTATTGCTTCCCGGATCTGTTGTTTCCTCGTAGATTAGTTTAGATTGCCTCTTGTTTCTAGTTCTTTTCTTTTCAATCTTTTTTCTGGGCGTTATGTCTTGTCCTGATTCATTCATATTTTTTAGATCCATGAAGTCTGATGCCTCCGGGCTTAGTCTTTCAGATTTAGAGTCCTCGCTAGCTTCACTCTCCTTGCTTGGCTCGCTGGAAATGGAGACACCTGTTTCGTACAAATCCGAGTCTGATTCTTCGGAACTTGCGTCATTAGCTAGTTGGGGATTTTCCCCCGAGGGGAGTATTTGTAGCTCTGAAGGAGCATAGGGGTGGTTCTCTCTACCTGCCTTGCGTTTAAGGCGACTCTCGTTATGATCCAGTGTACTTGTGCCAGCTCTATAACCTTCAGCATCGGGGCATGTGTCCACATTTGGATTTTGACTGGGACCCGTAGTGAATTTGTCCCCTGCAGCTCCCGATTCCAGGCACACTGCCAAGTCTACACCGCCATGGACTCCCTCTTGCTTGTCTTGATGAGGCTTTAATTTCTGTAATTTCTCATTATTAGAGCCAGTACATAGCCCATCCTTAGTGAGAGGGCTAAATAAATTGTCTATCCTAGGCTGTGAGTCTATTGATTGACCAGATGATTTGGCCGCAGCCTTCAAGTTTTTAATAGTTTGCATCCTTTTTGCCTTTTTCTCTAGTAGCGCATCTTCTGTTTCCTTTCCCAGCTCTTTCTCCTTCCCTTTTCTTTTCCCTTGATCATTATCTTTATTTACATTCTTATCTGCATCACTGTTTTTAGTTTTTGTGTCTTGTTTTTTTGCTGTTACTTTGCCATCTTGTTTCCCCTCGTGGTTTTCCTTTGCCCGGGACCCCGTAGTTTCTGGTCGTCTTTGCGAGTCTTTTGCCATCTGCGGGCATTGTTGGCTTCTCGTACCCTTAATAATTCCCTGGCTTTCTGTCCTCTCTAGTTTCTCCGACTTCTTTTCCAGGCTTTCTGGCATTGCCGTGTCCTCCGTGTCCTCAGACTGAGTCAGTTGTAGAATATGTATGGCTTGTGACGAATGACTTGTACCTTGGGGGGGTTGTGGATTTAAGGGGACCTGAATGTCTAGTACAGCTTTTTCTTGGGTAGTTTCCGATGTCAATAAGTCGTGTGCCGGATCCTCTTTGCCTTTCCCTGAGCTCATGATATCGGCCATACCCGATGCCCGTACTAATCTAAAGGTCTGTGGGAGTGGCAATGGTATTGTCAATGAATTTAGCTGCCTTGGCTTCGATGCTAATTGTCTGAATATCTTTTGTCTATTCTTATTGGGTTTTTCACCAATACTTATACTCACAGAGCTATATGCTCTTTTTCAAGCTGCCCCAATTTCAATTTCGATTCCTGATTTCGTATCAATAACTAAATTAATAACAAATTGTGCCGCACTTTCAGCAGCTTCTGATGTATTAGCACGTGTTCCTTTGAATCCTTTGGATCCTTTGGCTCCCCTGACTCCCTTGACTGTCAATCTTTTTTTAGTCGCAAAGGGACCTATCCTTTTGAGACATTTCAGGTATATAGGGTGAAAGTCTTGTTGGGCTAGTATTGGGTCGGTCATGCGTGTTACCAGAACCTGGCCCCCCGGCGTCCCCAAGCGACTGTTACTTGTATTCTTGTATTCTTGAATTCTTGTGTTCTTATGTTCTTATGTTCTTGCGCTAATTCAGCCCCTTTTTTTTTTAGCCCCCTAACTCAGACTCAGCCTCAGCCTCAGACTCAGTCTAACTCAGACTTTTTAGCCCCCTAACTCAGACTCAGACTCTAGCTAGATTTGAGACTAGATCAGGCCAGGTTCCGGTTTCGGATTCAGATTCCGATCAGGTCCAGGTATAAATAGTTATAAATTTATTTATAATAGCAGTATAATAACAGTATTATTCAGTTACAGTCCAGTTCAGTTCAGCTCGAATCGGTTTTCCTTTATAAACTTCCTGCCCCAGACTTCTCCAGATTTCCAACTCAGTTCTCTCCTGGCTCTGTACTCTTTTTTTCCCTGACCTTTTTCTCCTCTTTATCTTTTCCTTTTTTTTTCCTCCCTTTTCTTTTCTTTTATCTTCTTTCCATAGGATTTTTTAGTCTTTTATCCCACACGATCCAATAGTTCTGTCAGTATTTTGCTAAATCTTGACTGACAAGCTAGCCAACCAATGACATTGACCTTGTCTTCAGGCAGCGTGCAAAATGTGCCTCCTTAAGCATGTCCTACGGTGTTCGCCGATGAGATGTCAGTCAATCAGTCAAGCAGCAGGCAGGCAGACTGACAGGCGGCAAGCAGGTCGGCAGAGCCTGCCGGAGAAAGGCTTCGGCGCTAGAGTTTTCGCTGTGGTAAGTTGAGGATGAGGTTTGAGCTGTGAATGTGAGCGTGAGTGTGATGCAGGTAATTGTAGCGCATTAGAGGGGTCTCGTCCCAGGTTAGAGTTAGGATTCCGGGACTCCTATCTTACTCTCCCCCGGCGCTGATTTCAGTTTCGAGTGCTCTGTGCTCTGTGTGCTCTTCGGCTTCGAATCTCCGGTGGCCTATAGCATTTTTTTTTTCCTGGGGGCTCAAAAAGGACACGAGGGTGACAAATTCTTTTAATCACGCACCATATTTCGAGTGCCCAGCCAGCAACGTTATATCATCACATCATCGTCAGTCATAAGTCATGGTTATACCCTCTATCACACACAGTTGATATCACTGCAGCAATACTCACAGTCTTTCACAGTCTTTCAGTGTCTCGCCGTGTCAGCCCCAGTTGTAGCTGTTGTTGCCGCTTTCTTTCCCCGGGTCAAGGCATGTGGTCCTAAGCGTTCTAGATGACCCCCAATCTCTCCTTTCTCCTTCTCCTTTACTGCAACCGCGACTCTCAGTTCCTTTTTCCACGGCTCCGGTCTTCTCCTGTCTCACCTCACCTCAGCTCACCTCGGCTTGACATAAACATGGCATGAATTGAATTGAATTCCTTATTTCGCCGGCTCAGTTTTCTGGTTTTCTTCAGTGCTCAGGCTCAAACAATGGCTCAAATGGTGTTTTTTTTTTTGGGAGTGCTGCCACCCCAAAGCAAGGTGACTAACACCACAGAGATCACACACTGCCGCCTCCGCCGATCGTCCTCTCTCGTTATTTCCTAATTAATATCTCAGAATTAGCACGATCATCTAGCTGACACGGACATAGTATAGTCTCAGCTCCGTCCGTTCAACTCCGTTCAGCTCCGTTCAGCTACGATCTAGCCATAGTCCTAGTCCTAATCATGTAGGCTGCAGGCTCACGGAGCAAGCTTCCAGCGTCCTCTCACACTGACGCCATCTTGCGCATACAAATGTCTTAAGGTTTTGCCTGGGGGCCATGGCAATCAAAACCAGACTTTCACTGTACCAAGGACTCTGGCTGGATTAGGAGGTATCATACTATCATAATGCATCTCAGAGACCCACCATCTTGTCCAAGCTGACTATCACTAGTCTATTCTGCAGGAGGTCAAATTCTACAGTGTGAAAATCAGCAGACGGCACCAGCCACTCCAATAGTGCTACCAATAGCAATACGGTGCCTCGAACAGTCACTGCCTCATATCTAAAAGTGTGGAAATGTACCCCGGCATAGCCTGATGTCACACTGCATACCACCCAGAAAGCCATCACTTTCCAAATTCTGCATAATCTAAAAAGTGTCTACCTTATCCAAGATATTAGCTATGACGATAGTCCTTTCATGGGGCAAGCACTTGCAGAGTTGGCGAGCCTCAGAGTTTGCTTTTTCAACAGAAGAGTAATCCATGACCATTTCAGGCAATCCGGCACTGTATTCTGCATAAAAGATAAGTCAATCATTTTTGTGATAAAAATAAAATATTTTGTCTATTATGAAGACAAAAGTTACTGTAAGAAATTAGGCCATTGGTTGAGGGGAGTGAAACCCTTCTTAAGCAGCAACCACAATTATGGACAGGTTGAAGTTAAAGGCAAATCCTAGATCTACCTGTGCTCATCCCTCGATTAGCTTGGCACAGAGCAGTCAGGCTTAACATAGAGGCAATGAGTAAAGTATTTATGCATTACTTCAAACAGTAATCAAGTGAAAACACAAGGAAGATCCCAGACCAATGTTAGAAAAATAGAGTACATTTTAATAAATAAATCAGAAACTAAATGAAATAAATCTAATCTGTAGAAGCGGAGATATGCGATTTTAAAGATTTACGTGAAAATACTGCCAAAAAGCACAAAGCACCAACTATGGATATTTGGTCACGCCGACCGTGAGAATGTCACAAGTTTAGGTCGACTGTAATGGAGTGCAGTCTTGCTACAGGAACCCCGTTAGGCCTGCTGAACACTAGCCCCTTAAATCCTGGTTGCGGAGCGTTGCATGGTCTGGCGTCGAGGATGTACGCACAGTCGTGGCAATGCAAGGTCTGAGTCGGAGATGCATCGTGTAGCATCAGTTCCGAGGAGTTGCGAGGCTGCGATGCGAGGTCCTGCATCATTGTCGAGGAGGCTGTCAATAAGGGGGCTAACGATGTGAAGTCTGGCATCGACGGTGCGTTGCGCACGAGCTGGTTCCGAAGGGACTGCGGGACTTGCGAAGCAGAGTCTTGCATCATCGTCGATGCTGCTGTCGATGAGGGGCTTGTACTGCGTTGAGGAGGAGTCATGCAGAGGTGATTCCGATAAGGCTGCGGACTGCGAGGTGAAGTCCTGGCACCGGGAAAGTCCATGCAGCAAAAGTGATGCATTCGTTCTGCTCTGGGTTGTGCTGCACAGCAGAGAAGATGCATAGGTTTGGCTTGATTCACAGATGGGCTGACAGAGCATCTTCAGGCACGCTTCCAAGGATCCAGGACTGGTTTGGCACCACTTGGCAGGGTAGGACTTACAGTTGCAGAGTCCAGGTGTAGGTTACAAGAGATTTAGCCCTTGAAGTCATTCTGGTAGTCCTGGGAAGAGGCTACAGGTCTAGTCCTTCTCACCCAGGCTAGAGGGCTGGAGGGCAGCACAGCAGGACGGCAGTACAGCAGTCCTTCAGATCAGAGGTCCAACAGAGTAGCAGTCCTTTCTGCAGCACAGCAGTCCTTCTTCCTGGCAGAGTCTTCCACAGGTCCAGAAATATACTAATAGAGTATACTGAAGAGGCGGGGTATCAGGTCCAATATTTATGCCAGGTGCCCATTTTGAAGTTGGAAAATGTTCAATCAAGCAAATAACATTTATATAGCACATGGTTACATCTTCAGGGGCATCCCAGTGCTAACTGCCAGAGAGACTGACCAGGCAGTAGCAACACTGAAGGATATAGACTTTGTCAAAAAGAAAGGTTTTTAATTCTCCTTTAAAGAAAGACACAGAAGAAGCCCTTCAGAGGCTAACAGGAAGTGCGTTCCACAGTTTGGACGCCAGAAATGCAAAAGATCTCCCTCGTTGCCAGGCTTATAAAAATCTGGGACCGGCATAAGTCGAAGATTATTTGACCAAGCGATCTACATTGCGTGTAAGGGTGAAGTCTTTTTCTCAGATAACTGTGGCCTTCACCTGAGAATGCCCTAAAAGCAAAAGTAAGGGCTTTAAATTTGATAAGGTTGTCTACTGGCAGCCAATGTAAATGTGTCAGATGAGGTGAGATAAACTGCAGATAAGAAGCTTTCAGGATCAGTCTTGCTGCTGCATTTTGTATATCCGGAATCTTCGGATTGAGAAAGCAGAAAGGTCCAAAAGAGACTACTAGCATAGCCTAAACTAGAGGATACCGCGGTGTGATTCATTGTTTTATGCATGTCCTTCGGAACCAAATGCAGCAGTTTCTTCAAGGATTTGAGCTTATCAAAGCAGACTGACAATAAGGCTGTAATTTGTGCAGAGAAAGAAAGATTGGAATCAAATATTATTCCCGGATTTCTGGCTGTGGAGGTGGCAGGAGTGGGTGGGTTGAGTTCCTCAGGCCACAGAATGTTAGGGGAAGGGGGACCACTTGGTCAGAAGAAAAGTACTTCTGTTTTGTCTGAATTTTAATTAAGGAAGTTGGCATCCATCCATCAAGCTAGCAACTCCTTTTAGACACTCTTTAAGCCCAGTAAGGGCATTATCCGAATGCTCCTGAAAAGACACTAGGAGCTGGGTATCATCTGCATAAGATACCACTTGCAAACCCCAGGATTTGATCAGCTGGGCCAGCGGTGCTAGATAGAAGTTGAAGAGAGTGGGGCTCAGAGCTGAGCCCTGTGGAACTCTGTGTAAAAATGGTTCAGGGGAAGAAGTAAAAGGATAGAGGTAAACCAGCTGCGGTTTAGCCATGAGAAAGCCTTACCCTGAATACCTGCCAAACTAAATCTGTATATAAGGGTGGTGTGCAAGACCATATCAAATGCAGGCTATTAGATTCCACAAAGGAAGATAGCTGACTGTTTTCCAGTTTCTCCAAGATTTTTGCAGCAGCCGGTAGAAGAGAGATGGGTCTAAATTTATTTAGTAGAGCCGGGTCTGCTTTGGATTTATTAAGTAAGGAAAAAGCTTCCAGTCAGAAGGAAATAATCCTTCTTCGAGTGAGGTGTTCAAAATTTTATTGAGCACCAGATTAATAGTAGATGAGATCATCCTTAGGATTTGGGGAGGGCAAGTGTCCCCTGGGATCCCTACTTACATTTCTCAAGTTTCTTCACAGAGACTTCCCATGCAATTAAGAGAAAGTTTGAGAGTAGATGTCCTGAATTTGGCACAAGGTCTGCCTGCCACCTCAGATGAGGTTCTTGTAGAGCAAGTTGCATAGATTTCCTGAATTTTCTTTTGAAAAAGATGATGATAAATCAATACAAAGTTCAAAGGATGGGCTGAAACTTGCAGCCTCAGGAGATAGAAAAGAATGAACAGTTTTGGATACATCACACAAAGTATTAGAAGCCGCTGAACCTGGAGAAGAGAAATACTCTCTCTGAGCTCTTCAAATGGATTTACAAAACTTTTTTAATGCTTCTTTGTATTTCACCTTGGCTTCAGGCAATAGGTCTTTCAACATTGTTGCTCAAGGTTTTTACATTGGTCCTTTTTAAAAAAAAAAAACTTTATTTAGCAAATTTTCTGATATACAAACAGACGCATTAAATCATATTGCAAGCAGTCATCGCAGGATCTGCATATATGACACACATGACATCAACACACATGAATGAGATACACAATCTAATACATACCACCCCTCGCGTGCCATGTTGAAGGCCACATCCAGCCCATAAGTTCATAAGCCAGCAGTCTAAGCCAGATTCCCGTTTCTTATGGCAGAACCCACAACGTTAAGCAATTATCTATAATCCCCCTTGCTGGAGGAGGCTAAACTGTTCCATACCCAAAGTGCCACCACTGACACTCCAGGCCATCCAGTGTAAGCTAGGAGGAGCCTCCTGGGGTATGTAGCAAGAGATACTGCTTAAGTGGTCCCCATATATCCTTGGGCCTCGAAGTTCTGGGCAACGTTTCTGCATAGATGGAGTGTTGATCCTGACTATAGATCAGGTCCTCGAGCCATTCTTTAAATTTGGGGGCCCGCCCCCTTCCCCATCTACATGCTATCCTCCGCTTTGCCAAGAGAAGTGCAAGCTGAACATAACGACGGCTCGCCTGTGGGATTCGCTCAGTATAACCCAACAATGCCAGAAGTGGACTACATTCAACTACCACCGCTGTCATCTGTGTGAGTGTTCTAAGACCCTTGACCAATATTCTGAGACCCTGGGGCATTCCCATGCCAAATGTAAAAACCCGGCCCCCGGACTGCCACATCGGTCGCAGCTGTCGTTATCACGCAGCTTGAGTCTGTATAATTTTGCAGGGGTACAATAGATACGGTGAATGAACTGAAAGTGAATAATACGCAATCGACAACTAGCGGAAATTCGTGTAATCTGCCCACAACAGTACCCCCACTGCTCAGGAGTCAGGTCAAAACCCAGGTCAGTGGACCAATGGTGCAATGCCGCATGTGTCGGTTCTGGTTGAAGAGCATGTACCGTGTGGTATAGTAGGGAGACCATGTGCGCTGGGCTGTCTGCCTTCAACATACGATGGAAGGGGACTAACGGGTCCGGTTCCTTAGGAAATTCCGGGAGGATATGCCGCAACCCCTGTTGCAATCGTAAGTACAGAAAAGTATCTAACGGAGTGGGGGTTGCCTGCTGGAAAAACTGATCGGCCGAACGAAATCTGCCGTGTAGGAAAAGGTCCCCCCAGGTGCCAATTTGGAGTCTCATGCACAATCTAAGAAACACCTTCTCCTGCAATAATGGCATCCTTGGGTGATAAGAGAGAGGCATCAATGGTGAATATACCATTGCAGCACCAAGGCGTCGCCCTATGTTGAACCAGGCCATGATTGTTCCCGTGACAGTGGTGGGAGGAGTATTTCTGGGTGATATAGGTGCATGTACCGCCCCATTCAGCGGAATCGGATCCGACAACCAGTCCTCCGCCGCAACCTGAGGCATAAAGCTTGAGTTGTGCATCCAATAACGCGCGTGCTTTGCTTGTGAACAAGTATAGTATAATTCAAAATCTGGCAGGTCAAACCATCCTTGCGCGTATGGCAGTGTGAGCACAGCCGAGGCTGTTTGCCCCCCCAAAATAATCTCAGCAATTCTGTCCTGAGAGAGGCAAAAAATGTCGCCCTGGGGGATAGGGGATATTTAAAAAGAGGTACAAAAATTGAGGCAGTATCACCATTTTAATCAACGAGGCACGGCCAGCCATGGACAACGGCAACGCTATCCAACGCGTGACATTGCACGCCAAACGTTCCATCGCCGTGCCATAGTTAAGGCGTATAATCTCATCTCGAGTACTCCCAATTCGAACCCCCAGATAGCAGAGGTCCTCCTCACACCACTCAAGAGGAAAATCCGGCACAAAACGAGCAACTGCAGGCGTGAGCGGAAAAATCAACGATTTCGCCCAATTAATATGGACACCTGACAAGTGTCCAAACACTTTAAATTCACGTAGGAGCGGATTAAGATTATTCTGCGGGTCTCTGAGGTATAACGTCATGTCGTCGGCACAGAGCGATATTAGAATGTGCCGCAGGTTACAGCGCAGAGCACGTTCTCGATGGTGTTGCCGTAGTTTACAGGCTAATGGCTCTATCGCAAGGGCGAATAGCATGGGCGATAGCGGGCACCCCTGTCGAGTGCCTCTCGATATGGCAATTTCCGCTGAAGTATATCCATTTATGAGAACCTGTGCAGTGGGGCAATTATATAGCAGGCTTATCCAGGAAATGAAGACCAATGGAAAGCCCATCCGGCCGAGGATTGCAGTGAGATAATCCCATTCCACTGAGTCGAATGCCTTCGTGGCATCAAGAAAGACCGCAGCCATGGGCAGTTCCGGCGACACATTTTGAAGTATGGAGAACAATGTGCGGAGATTATGCGACGTATCCCTTCCCGGTACAAAGCCAGATTGATCAGGCAACACCAGTTTATCTATTAGGAGCAGTAGCCTATTGGCAAGGACCTTAGCAAGAATTTTAGTGTCACAATTCAATAGAGATAAAGGCCTGTATGAGTCGCATGAGGTAAGGGCCTTGCCAGGTTTAAGCAGGGATGAGATCAGCGCTGACCTCATCGACGGGGGAAGCTTGCCTCCCTCCATAGATTCCACGTAAACATCTTTCAATACCGGGGCCATGATATCAATGTATGCTTTGTAAAATTCGGCTGGCAGCCCATCAAGTCCCGGGGCCTTGCCGGATTTCTGTTGCATAATGGCCTCTCTAATCTCATCAAGCTCAAAGGGGGCGCTAAGGAACTCCCTGTGATGATCATCCAGCCACCCCAACGCCACATCCCCTAGAAAACTATCAAGCTCTAGATCGCCCTGGCGTTGGGAGGCATATAAGGCTGAGTAGTGTGTAGTAAAACAAGCTAAGATTTCCGCATTGTCTATATGTGTTACCCCTTCTGAGTCATGGATTTCCAGTACTTTCTGCGACCCTCTAGGTCTCTTAATCATCTCTGCCAGTGACCCACCGGGTCGCTCCCCTTCACCATACCATCTCGCCCTCCAATATTTCCCCCGAAAATTGGCCTCCCGAGCCGCAGTGGTTACATATTCAGATAGCTTCTCTTTAAACTGCAGCTGAGCGTGCGTGCCCCCCTCCCCTACCATCCCCCTCTCTAACATCTTAAGCTCTTGCTCCAACTTCTGTAATGTATTTCGGAGATCTTTCAGGAGCCCAAAACTTTTCGAGATACAGAATCCTCGAATGGTGACCTTGAAGGCCTCCCATAATATCTCTATGGAGTCAACCGAGTGTTTATTTCTACTGAAAAAATCATGTATATCCTCTCCTAATTCCCTATGAAAACAGGCATCTAGAAGGGCGGTAGGTCGTAAACGCCAATGCCGCCTGGGTGTATCGTAGCTAAGCATGTGAACCTCCATTTGGACAGGTGAGTGATCAGAAAATGTTTTTGCCAGATGAGTAATTGCTATTATGGAAGGCGCTAGATCCCTGGAGAGCAAGAAATAATCCAATCGTGCCCAGGATCCCGCATGAGTATTGCTATGTGTCCCCTCCTTAACCCCCGCATGACGGAGACGCCAGGCATCAAGCAGGCCGCCCTCTTGTAGGATCTCCAGCAGATGCCTGTGCCTTGGTATAGTGATGCGGGGCAGGATTCGACCTGTCGAGAGACGGCTGAAGGGCCACGTTAAAGTCGCCCCCCCAGATCACCTGTGCAGAACCCAATTCCATGATCTTACCCCAGAGTACCGAGTAGAATTCAGGCGCATCAATGTTGGGACCATAGCAGGACACCATAACAACGGAAGCCATCCCCAGACGACCCCACACCAACACATAGCGTCCCTGAGGGTCCACGGCTGAGCCCATAAGCGTGAAAGGGGTATGTTTTTTTATCAATATGGCCGTCCCTCGTGCATAGGAGGAATAAGAAGCAAATATTCTATGGTCTGCCCATTTGCTGGCAAAGACCGTCGGCCTCAAAGGGTCTATGTGGGTTTCCTGTAGCATGGCCACCTGGATGTGGTGACGATCAAGGTAGGAGATGATTTGCCTACGCTTTCGTGGATCACCCAACCCTCGAACATTCCAAGTGAAGAATCTGAGGCTAGGAGGCGGCGGACCTGCCCTTAAAGACTGTGTATTGTGTCGCGACATCTCACTGTCAGCGGCTGATCATCTAATACTTCATGTCTGTGCATCTCTAAATCTGCAAACATTGTGGAAACATACCTCTTACAGAAACAAAACCCTCCCCTCCCGCCACCCACAGTGACATCCCAATCATGCCAAGGAATATACCCCTCCCACCCTCTTCACCCCTCATTTAACAACCAGTGCTTTAGTGCACAACCAACTGGGGGATTACCCATGTGGTGGAACAACCTAGGTGACTCCACCAATCCTCACCGACTCCGAGGCAATAAGACGAGGGCACCCGCCTCTATCCGAGTCAGTGAGGTGTTCGGCATTAGTGAACCGTTGAGCCAGCATCGCGAACCGGGGAACAAAGAGTGAGACGCCACGGAGCCTCCAATACCTAACAATTCCATACACGCCACCACCCTCCCCACTTCCTCCCGTGCAACAGTGATGACTTGACAGAGGCATCAAACCTACAGAACCACAAACCAGTCATTGATTAGTCCACTGCATCGAGGCCTTCCGAAGCTCCGCCACCATCCCCAGCCTTCCGGAAGCGTTTCAAAAATTCCTCGGCCTGTTGAGGTTTGGTAAACAACAGCTGCTTTCCTTGATGTGTAATTCGCAGCCGCGCAGGGTACAGTAATGCGTACTCTATTTTGGCTTGTCGCAGCTTTTGCTTTACCGGGAGAAACCACCGTCTGTCCTCCTGTACCAGTGCGGTGAAATCTGGGTAGATGGTGAATGGAGTGCCATCGAAGTGCAATGTTTTCTTCTCACGAGCTATCCTCAGAACAGTATCCCTGTCCCTATAATTGAGAATACGGGCTATAAAAGGCCGTGCTGCAGCCCCAGGGGGCGGCCAGGGACCAAGCGCCCTGTGCGCGCGTTCCACAATGAAGTGTGGGGATAGCACATCAGACCCAATAGTGTCCAACAGTAATTTTTCAATGTAGGATTCCATCCTGCCCGTGTTGGCACTCTCCGGAATTCCAAGCACGCAGATATTATTTCTGCGACTCCTCGCTTCCAACTCCTCATTTTTCGCAGCGATTACTTTGAGTAATTTATCCATTTGAGCAACACTACTTTGGAGCTGCGCCGCTGTGTCCTCAGTGTCCGATATCCTACGCTCCGCTTCTGTAATGCGCTCCCCGTGTTGATCGAGCTTATGTACCATGCTGTCTATGCGAGAAGTCATTGAATCCATTTTGTCTGCCAATGTCGTCAGGCCCTGCCGAACCTCTAACATAAGCGCTTTCATTTCCCCGCTAGGGCCAGCCTCACCCCCCGACGCACCTAGCTCCGCACCCGTGTCCATTTCTGTCGCCTGGGAGCGCATAGTTTTCTTGGCCTCAAAATTGATGCGTGGTTGCTTCGCGTCTGTCTTTCCCATCGCTAGCGCGAGCCACCACTGTCACAGCTTCCCAGTTAACAGCCTGGAAGTATGAACGAACTGGGGAGTTGAGAGTCGCACTTGTCCACTATGCCACTGTTCCCGCCTTTCTGACCTCACAATCTCAAAGCTAGGCCCCAGCCAATATCGAAGTAGCAGTGTGCAGCAGTATGCGGCAGGTTCCCATGGATCTCAGCTACCCGGGGATCCCCACCAAGCTCTCGATCACAGCATAAACAGGCCACCACCAGCCCTTCGTCGCAGCCAGCGCCTCAAAATCAGGATGGACGTCTCCAACTCACCATATGCCTGTATGCCAGCCGATTCCGCAGCGTCTCCCAAATATCAGGCCAATAGAACAGTTAAATGGCAAGTCAAGCAGGCCTCGGGGGAGCCTCGGAGTCAGAGCCCACCGCCGCGGACGGACAGCGACCAACAAGGGCAGTTTGCGGCACCGCAGGCCGTCACCAAGGCGCAACTGCAGTGTTCCTCCTATGACGGTAGCCCCATGAGCAGCGCCGGTCATACAGAGCGCCAACACTGCCTCCACCCATTGCCGCCGCCCGGTGTCCGAAGGGGAGCGCGCAACAGGTACCGGCAATTCTGCACCGTTGTCAAAGGGTCCACTCCAGGTATGATATTCTACGCCTCTGCGCGGCGCCAGCCCCCCGGGGGCAACGATCTTCAGCGCCCGATGGCACTTGACAAAGAATCCTTGTTCTAAAATCGTCCTGCCGGGCAGTCAACCTGTCGCTACCCCAGCGCAGATTTCACCTCCAGTTGGGAGTCCAGTGCAGCCGACCTCCCGCCGCTCCGCACCCACGGGTGCCGCCAGCCGCCAGCCGCCAGCAGCAATGGCGCCGCCGCCTATGGCCGACCTGCCAAACCTGCGGCTCGCTCCGCTCGCCGGTGACTCCCCCGTCACCCCGCAGCACAATATGGCACTCAACGCTGGCGGAAGAGTGCGGCTCCACCGCCGATGAACACCGGGGCACGTCCCTCCAGCCGCACTCACCCGGGCGATGGTCTGAGGATTACTCCGCTGCGGCCTTGGCTCCACGCGGGAAGCCCCGACGCAGCGCAGGCTCGTCCGCCGCCGTCCCCCAGCAGCACTCAACTGCTCACGCACGGTTGCCGCAGCAGGCTCGTCCGGGGAACACAAACGGCCACCTCTTAACACCGCAATCACCACAATCGATGCCCCAGAGGCTCCGCTGGCCGACACTCCCGATTGTGTATGGAAGTGACTCAATCGGACAGGATAAATTACAAATCTTTATGCCGAACTGCGGGAGCTTCACTCAGTGGCAGCCATTCCGCAAGTGCGCCACCTAGCACCCCCCTTTTACATTGGTCCTTCTCTTCCCTTGAAGAGGAAGAGAACGAAGGGGCGAGGGTTTTGTCCTTTTGGGCACTTGAGGTTTTAACTGCGCCATGAGAACTAGGGCATTAGTGAATACATTTGTTAAAGTTGGCCACATCCATATCGAGGATGCCTATTTGTAAATAAATAGTGGAGTGGAGCTTTTGAGAAAGAGGCACTTCAGAGCTTTTATGCCATGCTACTGAGAGAAATGGGGGCTTATCCAACTTCTTGTGATGCAACATGCTGTTAAATGAAAAGGGAGCTAAAAAATTATCTGACCAAATAAGGCCATCTGCCAGAAAAACTTTCAGATCACGAAGGTTGGAAAAGATCCAATCGAGCGCAAGTCCTGCCTTATGTGCAGGGATCAAGACCAGCTGAGGGAGGTTAATATCTGCCAAAGTAATACGGAGCTGGATAGCCTGAGAACATTTAGGATCGTCCATATGCAAATTAAAATACTCTAGGCCTGTAAAATTAGAATAATGCAAGGAAGGTTGAGCAACAATGACAAGCAATTGTGGGAGACAGCTAGTAGAGCAGTCAGGGGGTCTATTTATCAACATACCTGAAAAAGAGAAAGAGGGAGATCATTTAAAAGTAAAATTAAGACCCTCAATATTCTCTTCTTGAATCAGTGGGTGGAGGTGCCAACGAACGAATCCCTGAAAATGACAGCGACACCACCTCCCATTTATTCCCCCTCACGGTTAACATAAGAGGATAGCCTGGGAGGGGTAGAATGCTATGTCTGGAGCAGACATTTCCTTCGGCCATGTTCCGGTCACAAATATGAAGTCCCAAGTTTTACTTGAAAGAAGACTAAGCACGTCAAAGTAGTGCTTAGGGAGCGATCTACAATTAATAAGACATACTCTATATAAAGGCTGTTCATAATGAGGGAGAGAGGTTGGTTTGTACAGCTTCTAGCGGTATCCACCCCCCTGTGGTGTCAGGTATCCCCATCCTCCCCGGCCTGGCTCCAGCCTGTTTAGGGTCACAAAAGACGTGTCAAACCCCTTTGTGAGAGTGCTCAGGCAGAGCCTTTGTGATGTGCAAGTGTGGTAGGTGATAGCTCCTTCCTTCTCGTTAACTCAGAGTTGCCCATCCTGCCAACATCTATCTCCCCGTTGTCCCCCTGAATGGGAGCAATACACAAACACCAACTGCCAGCTACAACTAGTCATGTGCCCCAGGATCAGCCGGCAGGCACCAAATGGTTAGGACAAGAAAATGACAACTTTCTAAAAGTGGGATTTTGGGAATTGTGATTAAAAAATCTGACTTTACCATTAAAGATGGCTTTTAATTCGAATTCTTTAGACACCAAATCCGACCTGTTGACAATTGGAAGTTACAGTTTATTAAATGTAATAAGGTAACTCCAGTGTTATTCTATGGGAGAGGTAGGCCTTGCTTTTCACTAACAAGACATGTAAAACTTAAAAGTGCATGTCCAACGTTTTAAATACACGGCACACTACCCTCTGGGCTGTTCAGGGCCTACCCAATTATGTGACCAATATGTATTCAAAAGAAAGGTTTGTGCCTCGCAAAAGGTTTATTTTGCCAGTTGTAGTTTAAAACTGCACACATAGCTGCTATGGCAGGCCTGAGACATTAAAGGGTTGCTTATGTGGGTGGCACAATCAGTGCTGCAGGCCCACTGGTAGCATTTAATTTATAGGCCCTAGATAGATGTATGACCACATCACTAGGGACTTAAAAGTAAATTAAATATGCTAGTTGGGGATAAGCAGATGTTACCATGTTTTAAGGAGTGAGCACACGCACTTTAGAACTGGTTAGCAGTGGTAATGTGCACAGAATCCTAAGACCAACAAAAACGAGAAAAATATAGAAAAGTAAGGCAAAAACTTTGGGGGAAAGAACATCCTAAGGCTGGCACGTCTAACACTTACTAAGTGCAACACCACTCATGTGAGGCATTTCCCCATGCACAATTGTACACTATGTACATTTACACAAGCAGAAATGCCTTCACTTTGTCAATGGGAATTACCTATCGATTTCCAGGGGTACTGCTGGGATCCTGAAACTCTCACAGCTTCCAAAGCACACTCCTAGAAAACTTCAGAAATAAAAAAAAACATACATTTACTCCAAATGTGTGAGGAAGTTTGAAGTAATAAATTTCAAAATACTCTAGGAAGCCTCAGCGGCAACTAAGGAACCCTATTTCCATATTATCACTGTAACTCCAGAGGACAATAGAGACGAGGGTCCTCTACCCTGAATGCCAAGACAAAAGCAATTTAATTTCATACAAAGCAAAGGTGCCAGTCCTTAACCATGTGTCTAACACATGATTCACTCTGTCTTAATCCATCCAATGGCTCGCTGTGTTTGTTGCGCCCAGGCCTCCCCCACGCCTGGCAAATATACCCCCTCACAAAAACCACACTAAGGTTTTAGGGATGAGAGGGGGGGAAAGAGAATAGTTAATAATGCAGCTTTGAAAAAGTGCTTTATAGTTCTTGGGCAACTTGCTAGTAAATAGTATAAGGCTCCACAGCAATCACGATGGATCATTCTAACATGAACCACCAAGAAAGGTCACAATACTTACTGTAATTTGATTATATTGCATTCTGATTTAAAAATAAAACGTGGAAAATCCTTGATAAAGAAAAGAGGTTTTCATCTTTACCTCACAACATGAGTGGCTGTTCAGAAAATACTATACACATTATAAGTGTGCGAGTTATGAAGCCTATTTAAGGAAAATAATGAGCTTGGCACAAACATATTGCTGAACATCAAACAAAAACATACACAAAACATGATTAACTACCATCTGTAACTTTTCTAAACATATGCAAATTTCATCGTTGTTTTCAGGTTGACAATTTCAAACATAATCTGAACAATCACAAAAACAGTTTTAGCTTTCAAGTGATCATTGTATATCTGCAAATAATATTTTAGTATCTGTATAAAACACAACAATGTTATAGACAACATGATTGTATTAAAACATCTGTATTGTATTCATTGTGGGTAACAATATTTTTGCTCTAGGACAAAATCTGTCGATACAAATAAAAGTACAAGACAATACAGTTTGATGCATGCACACACAAGCGTGTGCAAATGAAACAAGAAAATACCATTACACAATGTACGAACATACAATACAAACAGAACAAATGGTCAAAATATCAGAATTCAGTTGACAAAGCTTTTTTTATATTTAGAATTCAATCAAATTACGTGTTCAGGGGCAAAACATAATTATATGCTCATATTTAATTTTACATTTAAAACGTACATTCTTTATGACCTGAATAAAAAATAATCACTGGTGATATTAGGAAGCAATATGTACCTTTGCTGTGCAAACAAAGTCAAGAAAAATATCTTTTGCAATATATATAAAAAACACCCACATTTTGTAAAAACTGCAGAATGAATCCACTCAAAATATAGAACATTAACACTTTTGAATGCAATGTCAAATATTAAATAACATTCAAGTCAGACACATTCTAAAGTCGCAGAAGTGCAAAGGTATTACTTTCTTTCTGAATGGCACAGTTATATCACATTCAAAACTGTTCTGTTATATAACCTGCTATTAAATGATTGAATAGACTATACTTAATGTAAAACAATCTAGAGCTTTTTAAAATTTCAAAATGGCATTAAAGCTTGAAGTGCTTACACCTGTGAAGTGTTCAGTTTTTCAATACGATGCTCAATGTTTTTCTGCATTGATACCAACATAATGCTCTTGTGCTATAGACTCACAAATGCTTCTTTTTTGCATATCCCACCTTTATAAGGAAAGGCAATTTAAATACTATATTCAAGATTATAGACCATGGAGCAAAATGCTAATCTACTGAAGAGATATATATATAATTTTTAAACAGTATTACTTTTAAGCTTCTGTGTATAGAAATATAACAGGCTGTTGGAAGAAAGTTTTGGGTGGTATCTATAAAACACATCTCCTGTCACACCTTTGACACGTAGTGCCATTAATGGTTAGAACTGTAGAAGGCACTCCTCCTAACCAATAATGTTTCTTGCTTTAATTTCTTTGTCTTTATTTCTTTTCTATGTAACTATCTCTTATGTGGGGCAGAAGCTCCACTGAGTTGAAAGTGCATTATGTTTTAAAAAGTGCTAGCTGATGCCTGAAGCTTATGATGCAAATGTCCACAGTGGAAAAATATGGCTTTAAGTGCTTGCAATCGAGCTCAAACAACATTTGTATTTAAGATCCTTTTCTACTTCCACCGTTATGTGGGCTCCTTTACCCAAAAAACACTAAAACAATTATGTATGAACTATTATTGTCAGTTTTTCAGTTTTCCCCTCCTGCTGGTGTGCTTTAGGTTTACATGATTGTATTGTGCATGCTGCACTGCTGGGGTTGTTAGGATGTAAAAACAGATATAAAAAGTGATAGAAAGTTTCACTGATGCTTCTTATTTCTTGTACTGCTAGGATGAAGTCTAGATATGCATATTATTCAGCAGTAAAAAACAATCTCTTTATGTTACACATTTACTCAAAATCAGTGCTGTTTTTTGAAGACTATGAAGTAGTATGAACTACCACCACTGGTACATATGAATCAAAATACCCATTGACTTAAACAGGGATGTATTCTGAACTACAATATCAATAAGAGTTTTTCAAACTCCTAGTTTTTAAAACTTGTATTTGTGTAACAATACAAGAAATGCAAAGCAGATCTTCAGAAAAGTAAAAGGTTAAATACATTTTCATGCAAACAATGTATCCTCCCACTACATTTGTATTCTCATTTTGCCACAAGCGGAGTTTAAAAAAAAATAAGTCTCTCTCTTCAGCAAATATCATTGACAAGTTTGGAGCCATTTATCCCACGGTAGGTTACCCTACTTGGACGAACCAGTACACCATAATTCTGCTTGCACTGGAAATATCGTTTGTCCCCCACGGAGCCATCATTCTTCCCCTTGGCAGATCGGAGCTCAAGCCCTAGCCAAAGTCCCTGTGCAAAATCAGTCGGGCCAATATACCGGATGATAGCCATCTCATTAGAACTGGTTAGAAGGACCTGCGAACCTTCGTGCAGTCTCACATTTCCCTCATTACTGTTTGTGGTTGTGCTGCTCCAACTACGCCGTACAGGGTTCTTAGATCTAGGAGAAAGAACAAACATCAAATGAGGATCTTAGTTACTTTTAAGGACTAATCTGCCAAGGACATTTTCAAAGACTTTACTGCATTGAAAAGCAAATACACCCTAAAGGTTTAGCAAAACAAGCAATGGAAAGGAAGTGGGGTATCACCTGAAAAAGCTTGTTATAGTCCTGCATGAAGAGAAAAGAAGTATTTCTAGTTTGTGTAAAACATTTGGCCCAAGTTCCTATAAGATAAATGTTAGAACTGGGGGTCTCTAGTTGGCAGAGGTAGGTACCTTTGACAAAATAGGGACCTTTGCTTCTAGTTAGGGTTAGGGGGTACACTCCTAAAATAACCCCTGCTCACCCCCTTGGTAGCTTGGCACGAGCAGACAGGCTTATCTCAGAGGCAGTGTGTAAAGCATTTGTGAACACATACAGTAACCCAGTGACAACACTACAGATGGACACCACACAAGTTTTATATAAAAAATGAGTATTCTTTATATGGACTTATCACAAAACCACAAACGACAAAAATCCACAATACTGCACTATAAAAATGGTAGAAAATAGCTTAGTTCTCTTAAGATGTAAAATGCGACACTTTGAGTTCAAGGTACCTTAGGATGCGTAACGCTATACAACGAAAGTGTTGCAGGGAAAGGTGATGCGTCGGTTCCTCACACGCAAGAACGGTGATGTGTCGGGTCCCTACTGATGTGTAGGGGATGCGTCGGTTCTTCTCTGCGAGGGGAGGTGATGCGTCTGTTTCTTACTGCGCTTCGTGGCGATGAGACCCGCAACGCCGTGATGTGATGAAGATCCGGTGCGATGAAAAAAAGATGGCGTTTCTTCTTGATGCGACACGATGCGTGCATGCCCGACGGCGACTCAACAATTGTTCTGAGCCACGACAGGCCCTGCGATATGCTTCACGGTAATGCGGCGGCGTCTGATGCGACGTCAATCCTCTTCTCCGGCGATGCGAGGCGCTTCGGCAACGATGCGACAACTGCAGCGGCGACACGCTTTCCCAGCGATGGGACGACAGCGGCTGCGCCACGCTTTTCCGATGATGTGGCGGCATCTGGTGCGACGTCGATCCACTTCTCCGGCGATGCGAGGCGCTTTCGTGTTGTGAAGCGACAGCGGCAGTTCAGCGACACGCGTCTTCTTTGTGCTTCGCACTTCCAGCTCCTTACGACGCGCAGTCCCTCAGAAAGCCCAGCACAACTGCAGGCACTTCCAAATAACTCTTGGGGAGCTGGTGGGTGAAGTCTGTTTTCCCTGAGACTTCAGCAGGAGGCAAGCTCTTTCTCAAGCCCTTGGAGATCCTTCACAAGTTGAATAAAGTACACACAAAGTTCCTTTCTCCTCTCTTTGACAGTCAGGCAACCACTGCAGGCCAATCCCTCAAGTTTAGGGATAGTCTCTCCTCAGTCTCTCTGGTTCCTCTCCTCATCAAAGGTTTCTTCTTGTTTCCCAAAAGTGATCTAAAGTTTTGGGTTCTGGGCCCCAGTATTTATACTCATATTTTCTTTGTTCTCTGAAGGCAGAGAGGCCTTTGCCTAGTCCAAACCAGTTCTGGTCATTCTTGGAGCATTTTGTTTACAGGACTCCTTCTTTCCTTTGACAGTGTGGGCCAGGGACATCAGACGCACCACAGGAGGTGGAGGCAGCATTGTGGAAGGCAGGCACAGCCCTATTCAGGTCCCAGGTGCAACTCCTCCCACCACTCTACAGGCAGATCTCTCTATTCAGCCTTGTGCTGACTTACCCTGTCTCCCGGAATCCCCCAGCCCCTGTCACTCAAACTCCAGACAAGGAATACACAATCTAGCAGAGGCAGGCTTGGATGGTTAGACAAGAAAATACCTACTTTCTAAAAGTGGTATTTTCAAACACAGAATGTTAAAACCAACTTCACTAAAATATGCATTTTATCATTCTGAGTTCAGGCATACTAAACTCGAATTTCAACCTAGTTCCCTGAGTCAGTTAGGATTATAAGATGTAATAACCAAACTGCCCATTCTGGCCTTTGGAGAGCAATAGTGAAAAACGAAAATGGCTGTAATTCACTATTAGGACATGCCACACACATCAGGGCTTGTCCTACCTTTTACCTACAATGCACCCTGCCCTTGGGCCTACCATAGGGGTGACTAATATGCAGAAAAGGGAAGGTTTAGGGACTGGAAAGTGGGTGCACTTGCCCAGTCAACATGGCAGTACCAGACTGCACATAGGCTCTGCAATGGCAGACCTGAGACACACTTTACAGGCTGCTTCTGTTGGTGGCACAACCAGTGCTGCAAGCCCACCATCAGCATTTGGTTTATAAAGCCCTTAGCACACTCAATGCACTGTACCAGGGTCTGACAAGTAAACCAAATCAGCCAAGCATGGAGTCACTAATCCATACATCCATTTACAATAGAGAGAGCATATGCACTTTAGCACTGATCAGCAGTGGTAAAGTGCCCAGAGTCATAAAACCAACAAAAACAGGTCAGAATAAATACAGGAGGAAGGCAAAAAGTTCAGGGATGACCCTGCAAAAAGGGCCAAGTCTAACAATAAACAAACCAGGTCTGGAGTAACTCGACTATTCTGATATGCTTAAATGTAGCTCCTCTTTGCATTAAAAAAAATGTAAGGACCTTCGGGACCTGCTAAGAAACTTTCATTGATTTTCAAAGATCAGAGAAGTGAAACTGCAGTGTATAATAGCCCACGTTATGCACTAAAGAATTTGAGTACAATGACTAGCTAGAAAATTATATTTCAAATTGTTTCAGTAGGAACATAATATATGGCAAAGCAAGGTGTGTCGAACAATTATACATTGGGCGTTCAATCAAGAAGTCAGAAAGAGAGTGATGCAGCACATATCACCTTTTAGGAGCAACACACCAGTGGCATAATGGTAGTACACTAGAGCAAACAAACACAAACCAGATGAAGTTAAATGTATGGTACAATTAATTAGACAGGAGAGGTGGCAATACAAATGCAAAGCTAGCTTGCTAATAGGAATCATTTCTGATACAAAGCAATGGGTTCAATGAAACAGATGAATTACAGAGCTTACTGTGAACCATGCTATATGAAATTCAGAAACCAATAATATCAACACAGAAAATCAAACCCTCAGCAGCCATGTGCATTAGAATCAGGGAGAACAAGTATAATCACAGAATGCAGACACTGGAAGGAATGTTGTGTAGACAAATTGGGCATTAAAAACGTGTATACATGCTTAATTATATCTGAAAGAGCAATTTACGACTGCTATGCAATTAAAATTACATACTGTCTGTGCTCTGTAGCAAGGTTAAGTCTGGCTCCCCCACCGACCTCCTTAAGCCTGCTCAATTTTTTAAAATCTTACCTGGGCTCCTTACACCCCTGAGCCAGGTGATCAATCTGTCTCTTTCTATGGCGGTTGTTCCTAGCTCATGGAAGCAAGTCAGGGTGATCCCTCTGTTAAAAAAAACCTAATCTCGATGCAGCAAAACCAGAGAGCTTCCGTCCCATCTCCCTCCTGCCCTGGGTCTCCAAAATCTCTGCGGCCTACATCAACTCTAGCTTGACGGGATATCTGGAGGAAAATAACATACTGGACCCCTCTCAGAATGGTTTTCGTCCTGGTCACAGCACGGAATCTGCTCTCCTAGCTGTGACCGAACATCTGAGGGGGGCTCTAGACGATGGTCATACTTCGGCACTAATCCTAGTAGACCTTAGTGCCGCGTTCGACACTGTGTCCCACCAGATCCTGCTGAAACGGTTGGAGGAGGTGGGCATTGTGGATTCGGCCCTGGATTGGTTTTCCTCTTTTCTTACGGAGAGGACCTTCCAGGTAGCCGCCCCACCTTTTTCCTCTAGGGTCCATACTACCAAACAGGGGGTGCCGCAAGGCTCTGCCTTAAGCCCTACACTCTTCAACCTATATGTTCAACCGCTAGCGGCACTGGCCGAGAGCAGAGTGCTCACACCAATATAATATGCTGATGACACACAGTTGGTAGTCACACTCTCGGACGACTCCACTCGGGACGCCTGCAAGTTCAGGAGTGACCTTGAGGCTATTGCGGAGTGGATGTCTGCCAACTGTCTCCAGCTCAATGCCAGCAAGTCCGAGGTGTTGCTGGTAGGGAAAGATACTGAGCTGTCAAGCAAGCATTGGTGGCCTGCCACTTTGGAGCATGCACCTGCCCCCAAACAGGTGGTAGAAATCCTGGGTGTCTGGGTAGACTCCGCCCTTAGCTTCCAGACCCAAACCAAGAAGGTGGCGGGGGCCTGTTTAGGTATAATGCGGGGGCTCACACCATTGTTGGGGTTTTTGACCTCTCCATCAGGCAGGTTATGGGACAGGCTTCCATACTGTCGAGACTTGACTATGCCAGCTCACTCTACCTGGGTTCTAACAAGACCAAAATCTCGAGACTACAAAGGGTTCAGAATGCTGCGGCCAGAACTCTCCTTGGCTTGCCTAGGACTTGCTCTGCGTCTAATGCTATTCGTCGGCTTCATTGGCTGCCTGTGGCCAAACGTATAGAGTTTAAGTCCCTTTGTATCTCTTTCAAAATCTTGAACTCCTCTTCCCCAGGTATTCTGGCCAACCTGCTTGCACCATACACCCCTTCCCGTCAACTTCGGTCGATGGGGCAGCATTTGGCGGTGATCCCTCGGGAGAGGAGCGTACGCGCCGGGGGACGTTCCTTCCGCACTTTGGCAGCCAAACTCTGGGACACGCTTCCTATTTTCATCCGCAGTTTGAAGAACTATCTGGCATTTCGCAAAGCAATTAAAACGTACCTCTTGCCTCCATTGCAGGCCTCTTTCCTGTCAGAGCCTATGCAGTTTTTTGGAATCAGCGCCGGGACGCCCCTTTGCTGGGGTAGCTGTGCGCTCTACAAAACTGCATAGCGTAACATAACAAGATGAACTGCGGTCTGCTCCATTAAATATTATTTAACAGATAAGATCACAGTATGTAAACTAAGATAACAAATGTTGGTGGATAACATCTCTTACATACGCTTATTATTGTGTAGTACTTTTAATACCTATGTCCAATTTCTTGACCTTTGCTACCACCACAGGAACAGTTTGAGCAAAGAGTCTAACTCCAGGAGATTGGGGACAAAACACAGGCCTCAAATGGCATGTACATCGCACAAACACAGCTTCAAGTGGGCCTGGGCAATTTATTTCAGAATATAGCCCATTTGTAAGACCATGGTTGTTTCCTTCATGAACACAGTAACACCACAAAGATGTAGTTCAAAAGAACAAACATATAAATAAAGTGTGTGGATAAACACAGTTGATCCATGTCAATGTGCAAGGCTATGATGTAAATAAGTGATTTAGCTGCTGCATGCACTAGAATTACAAGGATGGAGCCTGTAGTAATGAACACACACATAGGACACAGGTCAAATGTAGATGTAGTTACCAATGTTTGAGGCACCTAATGCTTAAATCCCAGAGAGAAACAGTGCGCTTTCTTTTAAAAACTGAGGTGGGTATAGCAAGACAATAAAGGAGCAACGCCAGCTCATGGGCCTTAATGGCACCAGGAGAGCTGGCCATATCTGGCAAGCTAGTTTATCCAATTTAGCCTTTCCACCAGGTATATTATATTGACTGTCTATGGAAAATAGAGGTTTCCAGGTCAGAGAGGGACCCTGCATGTCACCCATCAGCTTAAATGTGGAGTACCCCAGGGCTTGTCCTTTAGCCCTACTCTTCTTAATATATACATGCGCCCCTTAGCTGACATAATCTGCTCTACAGGTTTTACAATGGTCTCATACGTAGAAGACACCCAAATTGTTGTCTCCCTTGCCTGTAACATTAGACAAACTGAGGCCAATTTAGCAGACTGTATGGAGTAGGTACACACGTGGATGTACAACAGTTGCTCTAAACTGAATGGCGACAAGGCAGAGGTTATGCTGGTCGGAAACCATCCCTCTCTCTGGTATAATTTTTCCTGGCCCACATGCCCGGGCGATCGTCCTTCTCCAAAAGAGGAAGTTAAGAGCTTGGAAGTATTCCTTCCTAAAGATCTCACCATGGCAGCACAGGCCAGGAAACTGGCGGGGACATGTTTTGGTCTAAGAGCCTTCAGGAAAACAATTAAATGTGCTTCCTATCATTTTGTCACGCCTAGGTTATGGCAATTCACTTTATCTTTAGACTCCTATGTAGGTCACCAGAAATCTGCAGGTCATACACAATGCCGCAGCCAGAATCTTGCTGAATATCCCCACATCACATTCAGCATGACTGGCACTAGCTAGCGTTTATTTGATGCCAGTGAGGAAGAGAATCAAGTTTAAGACTTTCTGTACTGTTCATAAAGTAAAGCACGCTCAGAGACCACATATTCTGAAGCATCATTGTTCCTCACCATATAGCATGTGACCTAGGGTCAAATAACCAATTTCTTCTGGCAATGCCACGAATAAAAAAGGCCAGAAGCGGAGGGCGTTTCTTTGCTTACCTGGCACCCAGGTTTTGGAACTCCTTCCCTCTCTGTCTAAGATCCAATCATAATTTGGTTAGATTCAGAAACAAACTTACCTGTTCTCTTGAGTTAGTATGTCATCCCTCAGGTCTCCTGTCAGCGCTGGGAAGCCCGTGTGTGGGTAGCCATGCGCTTATCAAGATCCAGAAAATAAATAAATAAATAGACGATAGGTAGAGGCCTCTCCCCAAATTGTCTTAGACACAAACTCTTGCTTTTCACTTGATTTCCTGCCCTATTTTAAGTGCCTTTTGGATATATAAATGCATATTTTTTGCACAATGTACACATTCATTTGAAAGACAATTTGCAGATATACTGTTGAGCAGGTTTTGCATGGTTTCAGTTGTAATACACATGCACACCATGATTTGAAAGGGGCAGACTTGTTATGTGTTTCCGACTCAGAGGTGATTCATTGTGACACCAAGATGTTTTCTAGGTTAAGCTAATTTATGCATAGGGTCAGAATTCCAGGGGGGTAGTTTGTAATGTTTTTCAGGATTTCAACCATTTTCTTTCATTTTCTTTAACAAGTCTTGAATCCCTTTTCTTAACTTCTCCATTTGTATGTAATTTGCTATATGGCTTATCTCTTCTAAAAACTGGTTTGTACTCTTAAGATAATTCTTTCAGGAACTTGCTCACTGTTGTTTTGTTGCACACAGCTCCCCGACACACTCCCTAAGTTGTTGCTTTTGCTGAAGGGCTTCATCACTGCTCAAGCCAGCCACTGAATGAACGCCACAAATAACACTGGGCAAAGGTTTTATATCATTTGGTTGCCTTTCTAATTATACAGTTTAGGAGCTCAGTCATTGCTGATCTTGTCAGGGTCACGTCTCTGACCCCCTAAGAGCCGGCCACTCAGAATCCCTGCAGCATGCTTGTGTGACAAACCCAATGTGTAAATAGGCTGTGAACAACACCAACAGTGTTATTTATTATTTATTTGTAGAGCACATTTACCGTCATCAGAGGCCAATAACAAACAAGATATGAACAGAGGGAAGAATAACAAAACTTGTTACAACAACCTGTGACACAAAGAACAGAAGACCATTATAGACCATTAACAAATCAGGAACGTTTTTAAACATCTTTAAAATAGTAGTCAGGCAGCAGACAGGGCTGGAGGAGTTGGGGATGAAGGACTCCAAAGGTCCTCTCAATGCAATGCACTTCCTTGAATTGGGGCACTTTAGAGAGAAGGATCACAAGAGGTGCTTTGAAACATGGGGGATAAGATCTGGGAGAAACTTTGGGTCAGTTCATGGGACGACCAATTTCATAAGACTTAACCCTTACAATGAACGTGTTCTTCGGTTGGAAGCCATTGCAGGATCACCGGATATTTGACACATATTTCCGAATACAAGCTCAATGACAGCTCTCTCAGTTGTAATTCCAGTACACAGAATTACCATGATCCAGCCGACTAGAAACAAGGAGCTCACAACTGGAAGGCTTTCCCCGGTGGAACAAAAGGCATGAATTGTTCCGGGTGGGCTGGAGGAGGAAACAGGATGCCCATACATTCAGGACCTGAAGATTTAAGTTCAAGTCAAGTTTAAACCATATGCCTACTTTTGTGCCTTACAGCAATTGGAAGCAGTTTTCCAGTACAGTAGGACAAAGCTGTTCAGACCAAGCCATTGAATCTTCCCTGATCAACAAATATTGTCTTGCTGCCATTTAACTAAAGAAAAGTGTCTGCCATCCACATGTGGACAGCTGTAAGGCAACTGCAGAAATGACTGATTGTTCCTGAGTTGGCTTGATCAATTTTCAGAAGCAGTTGAGTGTTAGTGACGAAAGACAGCGCCTTAAAACCAAAACTGCAAATAAACTCACCCAGAATATTCTTACAAGGATGTTAAATAGTATGAGCGAGAGAGCAGAGCCCCGCGGCATCCCTCTAATCATAGGAATATCTGCTGGTCAGAATGGCAGTGCCGAAACAACCTGTGTAAGGCAACTCAGAAAGTCCAAAGCTACACTAGCCGTACGGATCCCTTACCAATGGTCGACTAAGCTGGTGTGGTCAACAGCAACAAGAGCTGCTAATGGATCCACTCATTTTAGGCCGGTTGGCTGCCCCTTATCCATAGTGAAGTGCAGTTCGTCAAGAGTTGACACCAGGACTGTTTCAAGCTCCTAGATGCTATGGTCAAACACTGCAAACGTAAAGTGAAATACATTCTTCAGAGCTTATTAGACTCTAAAAGCAACATTGCTTTTGGGTAAGTTAATGGATAAGGAATAGCGTACAGGAGACTAGTGATGTGATAACATACGCCAAGGTAGAATCATCAAGGCTACCCACTAGGACTGCCTTAGTGCTATGTCTAAGTCTAAAACCCACTTGTGAAAAGTCCAGAGCACCAAGGACATCCAAGGTGGCAGACGATCCCTAAGCGAGATGTCGCTCTATGATCTCAGAGAGAGCAGGGTAATCAGTCTTTAGGTTGTCACATCACTGGGGTTTGGGCCAGCCTTTTCCAGCAGAGAAGTGACCACTGTTTTCTTATAAGCATGGGGGACCATCCCTTCAAACAGGGTGGGGTTGATGAAATTGCACAGCGTAAAGACAAGACATTGCCACTTTTCCATCTATGCACGGCATTTGGTTCCAAGGTCAACTAATTAAAAAAGTACCCCATTTTAAAACTAAGCATGCTTACCTGCCAAAAGAGTTCTTTCTGCTTATCTCCCTCTGTGATGGCGATGCTGATGTTGTACTGAAACTTCGCCGGAAGCCTAAATGCGGAAGAAAGACAACTGTTCAGTAGAGGCGCAAATACTTCGGTCAGTAAAGATGCTCAACTATGCTTATCTGCAATTTTCATTTTCATTTTGCTCACGTAATAAAATATTTGTCAACAGAATCAGGCTGCAAATTCATCATTAGCCCATTTTTATGGTTATTAGTAGCTCTATGAAATGTATGAATATATGAAAAACAGAGCGCCTCATTCCCCCAGCCACAATTGGAATAAGAACTCCCACTGCCTAAATCAGGATTATAACTGGTTTGGTAATACTGTACCCTACTGGTCTTTGTGCACACCCTTGGCTCTAGATACAACCTGGCCCAAATTATGTGTACAAAAAAGAGCACATTTTGAGGGTGCACAGATTGCAAGAGGGCAAAGCATGTGGTATGAAAGTATTATTTAAATCCCAGGTCCAAAACTCCAATGATGCACACTACGGTATTGTTATATAAGCACCGAGTATTGAGCTGGCCTAAAAAACAACCCATATGTGATCAATCAATATTCAGACCAGGAACACAAATAGAATTATACATGGGTAGCTGTCAATATAAGGGTTATTTTCCATTCAGGGTTTCCAAGTGACATCATGTAGACAACAAAGGTGGAGCTAAAACTTTCTACGGTCACAGAAAACTCCACACAAATACCCATGTACACATTTATTTTGCACATGGCTCACCAAATCCTCTTCCTCTGTTCATCTGATTCCATGGATCTCATAGATCCGCTGCGGGGTAGAAGAGCTGCAGAGAGCTAAGCGCCTTCATCTGATCACATTTTCCCCTTGAACCCATCCACCAACCCCCACAAACCTCTAGCCTAAACAGTGTCCTGCAAGGCTCTCTCATCGCTCTGGTTAGCCACCCTCTGTGCATTTCTCCAGCTCCCATGATCCAAAGTTTTGGGCAAGGTCAGACGGTGCTGCACTGACTGGCTCTGTAAGACCTGCTTGTCAGCTCAGCCTGTGATTCCCTGTCAGCGTGGGTCTGTAGAGACCTACGCTGAAGGTGGAGATAGCGGTTGGTGGTGCAGGAGTATCACCCGCACACCACTGCTTCCTCGGAACTCTAGAATTTTATGGATGGCGGTGGATCACCGTTAACTCCGAGCAAAGACTTTGGATTCAGGTCTTTGCAGTGCTTAATTTGAGCCAGTGGTTTACGATGCTCGGCACTGGCACTTAATTGCCAACACCAGGTCTTATGACTGTCTGTCACATGGTGGCGCTGTTTGTGTCTTTTAGAGATGAGCACAACAATTGTTTATTAATTTACTATACATTAAAATGACAATTACCGGCCACCCAAGTCATTCTTAAAGCTTTGGGGGCCTGGAATAGTCTGAAGTGCTGCACTTGATAGAGTGTGACGTTCTTAGGTGGGTTTGCAGTGTCACCAGCAGTGCTGGCCGGGGCAATGGGGGCTGCAAGCTGCAGAGGCCTCCTGATGACAGCCCTAGCACTTTTACAAATTAAGCACTGGGCCCTTCGTTGCTCTGACATTAAAGCAGTGAGAAACAGTCCTCAAAACCTGTGCTCTTAATGACTACTTAACGTGGAAGCCACCTATAATAATGTAATTAATGAGAGAAAAAAAATGTGATTGCTGGCTCAAGCATAGTCACACAGTTGCTTCCGAAAACGTTGCCAAGACGACCCAAAGTAAATGATTCATTGTATCCCAATTTCTAGGTATTTTCAATATAGACACAATCGGAAAAAAACGTTCAACATCACAGAATGTATTTGGGTCGCTGATCATACAGGTGTTAATGATGTTTTTAAAAATAAAAAAAAATCTTTCTAGTTTCCCCAAAATCCTTCATAATCAAGCAAAGCACCAAGTTCCAGGGAAGAACGAAATACTTTGTCTAAAACCATTCCAGTCCTGCACCCAACACAGAGAATATCTGATTGGACGTGTGGCTATGGGAAGGAGTAACACCCCTGTAGTGGTGGCTCGGTCTGGATTAAGACATGGTCAGCCAGCCTCGATTCAAGGGTACTCTGTTGTGATGTGATGCCAGGAAGGCGAGCTGGGCACAAGCCATGGTCAGCTTTCTTTTACCTTTAACCACAGCAGGAAGGGCATTGTGCAACAAAAGCTGGTGTGGTGGCCAACCGAGCAGCGGAGAGGAAATAAACTGAGAAGAAAGGCCAGGAAAGATGACTATGGTACCGACAAGAACGTTTTAGATGTAAACCAACCTGAAGGTGTTGAGTAAAGCTGAGTAACCAGCAAATGGTTGGTCGTAGACATATAGGCGAATGACAACAGTCTACATACGATTCAGTGCAGAGATCACCCCACTAGAAAGGAGAAACCGACCCCTTCCATGCGTGATGGCTGTTGAGTAACGCTGTACTTAAATTACATAGGGAAAAGATGTACAGTTTAAAGAAACATTTCTTTACACTGCAAACAAACTGTCGCAATATTCTGATGGACCGTATTTTTATTTTATCAATGCATCAACAATTTATAAAACAGGAATCTTTAATGCAAATTCACTTTTTACATGTGGCAACTGGCCTGTGGCACTATTTTTTATTGCATTTGAAAATGGTTAATTTTAATTTGCGAATTTAAATTATTGAATTGATATGTATTTTTACCTCTGTGATTGTTTGAAAGACTTTTTTCTAAATAAGGAAATACAATTAAAAGGACCCGATTTCTTCACAAGCTGAAACAATTCAAACGGAATTTCCATAAATGCTTGCTTCTTGAGTGCAGACATAGGTTGAAGTATAGGTGCCAAAAATATGGCTCAGTGAAATAAGTGCTCACTCGTGACATCTGTGTGTGACCCCGCAAGGCCAAGTCAGTCTTTCATCTTTTCGAGGTCAATATAATAAGCACCACTTAACTTCTTAGTGCTTAAACCAAAATAATAGCATTAAGCGCCATATGAAAGACACAAGTCACCTCAAAGGTGCCATCTTCACCCTCAGGAAATCTTCTATGGAGAGGTGTGGTGCAGCGGCCAGGGCAGCTGACTACGGAGCATAGGGTTCACGGTTCGATCCCCGGCTCCGGCAGCAGCTCAGCTCAGCACCATATGACTCTGGGCAATAGCTCACTTAATTTCCACGACGGCCCCCAGCGCCTTGAGACCCGTAAGGGTGAGTAGCTTGCGCTTTACAAATACGGATTTACATATATATATGGATGAAAGACAATCTTAATGTGGCTTACGCTTTCACTAATACATGGCTGAAAACAATGTTTTACGCTCAAAGATGACCTTTTCACTTATTTGCATTGGTCTGTGCTTAGGGGAAAAAAGTAGAAAACAGAGTGTGTAATTACCTGGAAAGGAATGATTCAACCTATTTGCAGGAATTTCTGTCAAGGAATCCAGGGAACCAGATATCCTAGAATTAAGCAAACAAGTTGCGTAAATATTTACAAATAAGCGGTTATATAAACATATAATTAGCAAGTTCTAGTTTCAAAAGGGACAGCAAATTCATACAAAACAGGAGAGGCTAAATTTCAAATGTAAATGTATAACACTCATCTACTCACATTTATACATTTGCTTTCATTGGTGGGTGAGGGGCTGCATTCTGTCAGGTGTCCACTAGTGGCAGTGCAGTTCCATACTCACATGCACACTGTGAGAGTTCACTTGATTTTCAGCATTTATTGTTTACCGTACAGGTTATTATGACCTTATTATGAATGTTGAACACGCTTGTTTCTTCAAAAAAAGAATTGCTGAGTACAAACGAACGCAATAAAGTAATTGTTCTGATTTTATCAACACATGAAGGAAAACACTTAGTGAATGTGTTTTTCTCTTATACAATATATTTCTATAGTTCATTTCTGACAAACGCACTTCTTTAACCATTACCTTGCTGGTAGAAAGTCACATAATGCACCTTAGGAAGTTTATGAAATGTGATGTTTTACCTTACATAATACCTTATTATGTTTTATCACATTGTACATTCCTGCTCGTTATGTTCTGGCTTAACAACTACATTGCTGGGTTACAAATAGTAGCGAACACTTAATGTCCTTTACGTGGGAGGGATTATTGGCTGAGTGTGGCAATAGCATACAATTGTCAATGAATGGTACTGTTTTTGGTTGGAGAAACTGAATATTTAAAATGCGGGTTTAGCAACAGTTACTTTCACACAATACAAGAAATTGCATGTCAAACATTCAAAATCGATTTTTTAATGGGAAAGTATGGGTGTTAAATAGCATTTACACATATAGGGCAATGTAAGTGACATGTTCCTGTTAGGAAACTGGGGGTATATATTTTGTTAACGTAGGATTATCAGTGTTATATGGCTTTTACATATACCTGACACTACAAAGCATGTGTTTCTGCAGGGCTTTTTATTAACACGAGGAGGATTATTGATATAAAATCTCGGACACTTTGCTGTTTTTTTATTGGCATATCAATATTCTAGATAGGAGTTTTGGGTGTTAATGTGTTGTCCCATTGTGTAGTTTAGTGATTTCTTTTGGGGAAACAGACAGCTATTTTCTACCGTGGGGTAGGAGGAGGGGGTGGTTGGTGTTAAGGCGGTTACATTTACCTGGCACAGAACTTTAGTAACTGATGAAGGAAAATGTTCACAACTATTCTCTAAAGGGGGGATTATAGCTGTTATGGGGCCACTGAATATATGCGCCACCGCATTCTACTTGTTCCTGATGGAAACAGGCATAGCAATTTACATGGGGATGATGGGTGCTACGTGGCTGACGTGTATGCAAAGCACTGTAATCAGTGAGTCTCTGTTAGGAACTGGAAATAACTATTTACATTATGGAGCTATATATGTGGTACTGTATTTTACTGGTTCCTGTGAGGAAATTTGACACAGCTAAATTTTACAGAGTGGATTGTTTGAATGCCTTATACGTACAGTTGGCACTGTAATTTATTGATTCTGCTTGGGACAGTGGGGATAATGGGTGTAAAGTGTTACCTGGTGCATATACCGGACACTGGGAGAAAACATTTTGCAACTGTCCAATGTGTATGCACAGTGTTAACCTGAATGCATTGTAATACCTAGTTAATGGATGGTCCACTTAAATCCTGCTCAACGCTTTTTACTCTGCTATATAAAATCCACAGCCAGATCCCAAAAAATAACATACCATTATTTATTTACTCCTCACCATTAAACAAAGTAAACCTACCATAAACTCCTATCAATGCAAAAACTAAGAATGATGTCCCTAGAACAACAGCAATCGACTTTGAAGAATTATGAACACAATTATGATCCATAAAATATTTAAAATAGACCCAGAAACATCAATAAAAGTGTTATTTTAATTTTAATCTGACCCTAAGCATTGGTTATGGAACCATTAGTGAACTTGCGTTTGACTCAATTCTAGAGAACTAACAATGACAAGCTATACAATAACTCAAAATAGCTAACAATCTTCTAAACCTAACTAACAAAATCACCAACACAAAATCTAATTGCCTAAACAAACTTAATACTGCCATCGACTATATAGATATAAATGTATATTGTTAGACTCCTAAAATGAAAAGGAGAACTGGATACTCACAACCACCATCCACATTGCTTTAAAGTGATGAAGAAAAAAGACTAAGCTATGGACTTAACCATAAGACATAATGGGGGGATACTGGAAATAAAAAGACTTGCATTACATTGAACTGCATGGAGAAAAATACAATGTTCCCGATTAATTCTTTATTCATTATTACAGTCAATTAAAAATTAATGACTTTTAAAAAAGAAATAACCAGATTTTTGTTTTATTTTTCAACACATAAAACGGTTTAAAAATTACTATAAACAATTAGAAGACAATGTTACCTTATTAAAAAAATACTGTAAAAAAGGTATTTGTGCATAACCATTATCATACATGATAAATGTTAATAGTTATGTTTAAAATAAGTTTATTGATTAATTTACCTTTACAGTATGCAGTGTGAATACAATGTGTTTGTTTTAAAATATTTTTCATAAGATTAGTAATTACATTAACGTTGAATTTAATTTTGTATTGTTTAAAAATGTATATAAAAAAAAGTAAACTTTAGAAATAAACACTGCTTTTTAGGTTGAGCCTAGCTCAGCGCACATGCGCTGCTCTAGGTGATGACCTTTTGGAATTGGTCGGCACTTTTCAAACACTCGTGCGTGTGGCGGCATCCACCTTGCGGGAGCGAGCAGCGGCACGCAAGGGCCATCTGTTTCCAATTAGCGTGGCCGTGCTTGTTCTCTTGGTAACAGAAAGAAGTCGTTGCTTAACACATCACGCATTTCCCATTGTAATCCCTCTCCCCTGTTGTGTTATGCTACCACCTGGTGGCGGAAAGCACCTGCGTACATAGTAGGCTACGACCTCTCATATCATGTTTGCAACAAGGGCATTTACCGATGAATCTCTTCATGTCCAAAGGAGGCAATTGGGGAACATGGATGTAAACTGACTCTTTAGGCGAAATGCATGAGAAGCAGAGCCCCTTTGCGAATATTTACTATTTTGGAGCGGCTTCTTGGCATTCTGTACAGAGCAGATTTGGAGCGGCTTCTTGGCATTCTGTACAGAGCAGAATGTGCACAAAACAGATGTAGGTGGAATGTAAACATGATCAATGGCCCACAGGCAGCTTGTGTAGGGGAGAAGTATAAAGGCCGGGAGCCGATTTGAGCCTCAAGCTGTGACGCAGTCTCACATCCCAAGCCTCAAAGAAAAGGCAACCAAAATTTAAGAATACGTCTAAAGGGCACCAGCAGCCCACCACCATGCATATATACCTCTGGTACACAGCGTGTTGCTAACTCTCTTTTCTTCGACTTTGAGAGTATGTTCAATACCACTATGTTTTACATGACGCATTGCGCAATTGTCTCCGTGGTGCCATATTGGTGATATAAAACAGAAATACACCCCCAAAAAAATGATTCCTTCTAGATATTCGGTTTTATGTCCAAAGCAATTTTATCCAGTCTCTCTGCCAAGAAGCCACGAGATGGCGCTGTCCCATGACCAGGAGATGGCCTTTTGTTGTTTCCCCACAGACAGGACTCTGCTCGCATGCCCGCCGCCTCGTGTTTACTGCATTTTTATGAGAACCGTGGCAGACGGGTGCGTAAAGCTTCAGTTTTATGGCAAATGCTGCTAAAGAGCAAAATATTGATAATTGCTGGCCCATCTCCTCTTTAGGATTATCACCTAGCTTACTTTGGTTGGTGTATTTAATAGATACGTGTCTTAAGTACATTTATAAATGCATTATGTTTTGTCTTTCCCAACCCGCTGACTAACTCCTGGGTATTGAAAACATGTTATCTGCCCTAGATTTTGGAGAGAATTGGCTGCGCACATGCATTATCATACACGTCACATATGTTCAATGCCAGCATACCACGCTGCCTACAATATGCCAGGAATTACTAGCTTTTGGCCTGAACCTGCATTGTGCTACAGTGGGCACAACCACTGTGGGTGATCATGTGGGAGCCAAGGATGTCTCTAATACGTCAAGAAGAAACGCAGTGGTGAAAAGGATGCCTACAATATCTATGAATGGTCGCATTTATGCCAGGGTGAACCACATGCCACAGTTTGGCGCCATGGTGTAATGGATGAACAAAGCGGTACAAAAGAGGGTGGTGATGGACGGAGCATCAGAACCAATCAAACACTCACACCCAGTCAACTAATCTGGGTTTGATCCATCACCGTTCTTTAGCCCACTCTGCCACCCCAGTTCAGACATGGCCATATGCAAATCAGTCTGACCCTGTGCCTCATGGGAACAGTCCAGCCCGAACTGCCAAGCCATGCCTTCCCTGGACCGGAAACAAGCTTCCTAGGACCGGTTTCTGGGATTTCAGCCGTCTTCAGCCAGGCTTGCTTGAATCCAGTGGCAAAGTGAGCAAGGGACTCACTTCTGAGCATACCCTGCCAACTTATGGCGAAAAAAGCGGTACAAAAGGGGGTGGTGATGGACGGAGCATCAGAACCAATCAAACACTCACACCCAGTCAACTGATCTGGGTTTGATCCATCACCGTTCTTTAGCCCACTCTGCCACCCCAGTTCAGACATCGCCATATGCAAATCAGTCTGACCCTGTGCCTCATGGGAACAGTCCAGCCCGAACTGCCAACTCCCCCTTTTGTACCATGGTGTAATGGATGCCAACAAAATGCTAGTAATTAGCTCCATACTGCCACAATTACCATTATGTCCTAGGTGGGCCCACAGGATGCACACGACACGTCACAAATGATCACCATTCTGTAAGGGCCAGTGTTAGTCAGAAATAGGAACTACCACCATTGTGTCAGACCAGAATGTTACCAGGGACGATCAAAGGGCCACCTCCCACTGACTCTCTGACTGACTGACTCTCTGACTGACTGACTCTCTCTCTCTCTCTCTCTCTCTCTCTCTCTCTCAGTGACTGACTGACTCTCTCATTGACTGACTGACTAACTGACTGACTCACTGACTGACGGACTGACTCTCTCACTGACTGACTCTCTCACTCACTGACTCTCTCTCACTGACTGACTGACTGACTGACTCTCTCACTGACTGACTGACTCTCTCACTGACTGACTGACTCTCTCACTAACTCTGACTGACTGACTCTCTCTCACTGACTGACTGACTCTCTCACTGACTGTTATACAGGTACTATTTCCCAACCTTCACCCTCCTGTTGTTTATGCCCCCCATAACAAAAAAACCATAACAAGCAACCATTGGGACAGGCAGATAGAAGTTGCCAGCATTAAAAGGACAAAAAAAAACTCAAGACATTATTTATTGTTAATACTTTTTTAATATGGTAGTTCAGTTGTACATAATGCTTTCTTGGTCATTTATAAGGTAACAAAAATGCTTCTGACACTTCTTTATTATACCTTTTCAGCATGCTGCATTCTTCTGTACAGCACAGCATAGGAAAAGTCAATATCTCTGGCAAAACACTTATAAGGTTCCAAAGGCGAGACCTGTTGGCTATGCCAATGCTTGTTCGAAAATGTATTGTTTTTATGTTAATTAAAACTTTTTTTGTGTTAAGTGGTATTTGGTATTTATTTATTTAAATGCATAAGTTAATTAAAACCATTGCATTACAATCGAGCATTAAAAAAAAAAAGAACAAAAACTAAAGAAAAAGCCACACAATACATAAAAATAAAACCGGTCTAAAAACGTGCAATAATTAAAATGCCAGTGTTTGTTTAAGGACTTCTTATCATAGTTTTGCTTGGGCATTGGTTTTTTGTTTCCATAAGAAAGAGTTATCCTGCTGGCTCCTTCAAGTCACCAAGGCTGCTTTAATTTCTTTTCTTTTTGCTGATAGTCTTTTTCTTGTCAAGTGATTATGCTTGGCGATTGTGTTAAGTGCATAACAATTACATGACTTTACTTTTCAGTGGACTTTTGAGGAACAACTGACTTTACTTTAGGAATTTAAAACGATACCTTTGGCTATTTGTGTTTGACTTTTTCGCCTTTTATTATATGAGGCCCTTTTGACTATGTAAATTGATGTGTTGATGGTGGAGCCCAGCCCAAGATGGTGGCAGACACATGAGTCTAAGCTCCATGCCACTGGTGGAAAAAACGGTGCCTCCCTGCCCCTATTCAGAGGACCATGGCATGGGTCTGGATTGGCCCTATGCCCGGACAGCAGCAACTGCAGAAGTGGAGAGAAACAGCCTCAAGAAATGCCTGGCCTGACGGAATTGATGAGGATGAGGTGCCAAGCTGAGTCTACAAGATGGTAGCCAGGCAACCCGACAATAGATGTTTTGAAACTGAATAACACCAGGAGCAGGAACTCTGCCTCTCGCAGGGTCACTGGTCGGTTGTGAGACACATGAAGCGGCCCCTACAATGATATACATTGGGCGCCATAACTCAAGGTTCTGAGGTAGATTTCGAGTGGGTACACCTACTCAGGAGAGAATATAGTCTACCATGAAGTTACTTTTCCTTCTTTGAAGGATCAGTGCTCTGTTTGCATTTCCCAACAAACAAACCAAATACGTTGATCCTCTGCACCTTTTGCAGTTACATAAGCCTCTTTGGCTAAATGAAAACGTTTTGTCAACGGGCCAGAGATGGCGAGAAGGCGGACTTTGCAAGACTTTAAACCTCGGTCTATACTTTCCCGCAGATCCTTCTCTCTTTACTACTGAATGCTAATACTTTATCGCCCAATTAGTCATGTGTGTTTTTTATCTGCTAAAAAAGGCTTTGGACACTCAGAACAAAAACTCTTTCTCGCCTGCTTAGGAATTTCTCTGCTAAGCGATTATCCCACATAATGAGCCACATGGTGGATTGAGATAACTCGGGGATAATGAATGTTTAAATGGAAAAGAGACAAACATGTCAATACCTAGGAGATCGACAATTGTGCCTGTTTAGGTCTTATCTGCCTCCTCAGTTTTACTGTTACTCAGGGTATGAGTCAAAATCTGACAAGCAGGAAATATCTATCTTCGCATCCTCCAATACATTCTCATCTCCTTTAAAAGACAATTTGTCATCCTTTTAACATGAACACCTCTGGGCCTTTCTTTCATCCATCACATTGTCTCCAGCACTATAATAACTTCTATCAAGGTTTGCAGTCCCCCTAATCTGCAAGCATCATTTGGCTTCTCTTCTTAGGCACAGTCATTGATTCTACATTTAAAACGCTTTTCTGTTGTACCTTTCCAACCCAAACAATGAAACCTGTCTCCTCATGCTTATCTGACCTACTCTCACTTTCTCTACAATCGCTCCATGTTCCAGAACCAGTTTTTGCACCATGGTAGAATTCTACCTTCTATTTACTCTGTTGGTGCTTGTAATCTTTTACATTTGCTTTTGTCTAATGGTTGTCGCAACACACATGTTTTACACTAGAATGACGCCGGTTTAATAAATGCTTATTGAAAACGTCCCCAACGTTTATTCTGTGTATCTCTGTGAGACTAAGTCGGCATGATTGACTGAGCGAAAAGTTCTGTACTGTTTCCACCATCCCTGGGTCAAGGGTTGTCATTTTTTTTTTTGTTGAATATTTTTATTGGCATTTAAACACTCAGAAAACAATACAATCAACGACTATCCCCCGCCTGGGCATGTCAAAATACAATTTCCATCGCATAAATTTCCCAGCTATGAGTCCACAGTACATGGGTAAATCGTTGCTCCCCCCAGTCACCCTGCAGGATAATCCTTAGAGGCCCGCCCCCTGGCGGCCCCCCGTAGGCATAGTATAGACTAGCAGGGCGCGGGGTCCCCACACAGATAGTACCCCCGTGAAATTGGAGCAGCCAAACAAAGTTCAAACTTCAAACAACCACCCCCTACTATGACCCTTCCCCCAACCGCCCCCCCCCTACACCCACCCCCCCCTCCGGCATGACTGCTTGACAGGATACCTGATGATACATTAAAGTTGAGAACTCTATATCCCTGACCTTCCCAATCCAGGCCCGCCGACCCCCCAGTTGTGCTATGTCCCAATCGCTACTCTCTGCCCTAAGCAGATGCAGGAGAGGCCGGGACCTGCCCGACCTCCGCCTCAGAGGCCTCATCCACAGTAGGGTCAGCCACTTTCAGCAGATCCACCAGCACACCCCAAGCTCGGGCCGACTCCATCGCCCTATCACTATGCACCCGGGCAGCCGACTGCGTTCGAAGGACCGCCTCGCAGTCCGCCCATCGAGTAAATTCCGCCCTCCACTTCTGCAAACGTGGTCCCCGCTGCAACTTCCAGTTAGCTGTTATTTCCCGCTTAGCTAACACCAGCCCCAGATCAATAAATTTGCTAGTCAGTTTATTCCGGGAGGTGTGGGGGAACCAGTGTAATAAGCTCGGGCTGATGCCAAAATCTATCTCCCTGTCCGTGATAGTGCACAGCAATGTCCACACCTCCCGCCAGTACTCCCTAATCTGGGGGCAACCCCACAGCATGTGGCAGAGGTCGGCACCCTTCGCCCGACAGCGAGGGCAGAGCGCCGTGAGAGTATGAAAATAACTCTGGATCTTGGTTGGGGTGAGATAAGCCCGGTGCAAAATAAAAAATTGAATCTGCTGAAAACGAGCATTCCTAGAGCATTTCCAAGGACGCTCTAGCAACTCAGCCCACACCTTATCAGGAATTTCCCTTTCAATATCCTCCTCCCAGTGCTGCTTTAACCTGTCAAGGGGGGTCAGTCGCTCCATCGTCATCCGCCCATATAAACATGTAACCGCCTTTAGTGTGCCCGCCGCTAAAACCACATATTGGCAAGATGCGGAGGTCTGTGGCTCCGATAAACCGGTCCGCCACCGACGTTGAATGGCCGACACCAGAGCCGTGTGAAGCAAGTAATCTCCGCACGGCAGCTCATAACGCCCACGGACTGAGTCGTACGGCAGGAGCACACCATCTTCGTATAAGTCCCCTATCGTCGTCAGCCCCGCGTCGCTCCACCCCGATAACGCCGCCCAGTCGCCCCCGTGCGGGAGCTGCTCGCACATCAAGAGCGGTATCTCGGGCGCATAGGGACGAACGACCCGCGCTCTCTGCTGACTACGAGACCAACACCGCCGAAAAGTCTGCACATCAGCAGGCAAATCCCCCACTCGAAGCGGCTGCTGCAGGATTATCTTTGCCAGAATTGAGGCCGGTATCCGCCCTCCCGCACCCTCGCCAATTCCCCGGAACTCTCGGGCCACAGCCTGGGTCAGCCACTGCAATTGAGCAGCCAAATAATAAGTCTCCAGATCGGGTACCGCCAGACCACCCTCCCCCCGCGGCCTCATCAGCTTGTGCAGGGCTACTCGACGCCGGCCCGAATTCCATAAGAACCCCGTGATCATCTGCTGGAGCCGTTTGAATGTCGACGCCGGAACCCAGATTGGCAGCGTCCTAAAGTAATACAGCAGCCGAGGGAGTGCCACCATCTTAAGTAGAGCCACTCGTCCAATCAGGGAAAGTGGCAGCGTCTGCCAGAAGTCCATTGTGCCTCGGAGACCCCGCACCGCCCTGCCGATGTTGCCCTCCACCAAGTCCGCGTGGTCATGGTAAATGCGGGTCCCCAAGTATGTGACGCAGCTATATTCCCAGCTGACCCCCTCCGTAGTACTAGGGCCTCCAGTCGTCCGGGAAGCGGGGAAGAGGCACGACTTAGTCCAGTTTACCTTCAGACCTGCCAAGTCCTCCAGACAACCCAGCAATCTCTTGGCTTCCTCCAGATCGCCCCGGGTATTACTTAAAAACAGGAGGAGGTCATCCGCGTACAACGCGATGTAGTGGGTATCGTCGGCCACCTGGAGGCCCTTGAACCAACTGCCCGTACGGGCTTGAGCCGCCAGCGGCTCTATGGCGAGGGCAAACAGCAGCGGCGAGAGGGGACATCCTTGGCGTGTGCCCCTGCCCACCACGCACGGGGGAGACACCAGTCCCCCGTTCGAGTACGGGCCGTGGAGCCCCTGTACAACAGCTCTGTCCATGACACAAAGCGATCACCCAGGCCGAAGGCGCGCAGGACCCGGTACAAATACGGCCATTCCAAGCTGTCGAAGGCTTTTTCCATGTCGACCGAGAAGATGGTAGCAGTTTGGGAGCTATGCGAAACCGCCTCTAGTACCCGAAGGAGACGCCGGACATTGCCGGCTGTCTCGCGTTTGGGGATGAACCCTGCTTGATCTTTGTGCACCAGTCGAGCCATATAGGGCAGGAGTCTGGAGGCCAATATCCGACTTAGGATTTTATAATCGGCGGTGAGCATTGCCAACGGGCGGTAAGCGGCCACCTCAGAGGGGGACTTCCCCGGCTTCAGCAAGGGCTGGGTCAAGGGTTGTCATGTTCAATGTTTTCCAGAAACTATTCGCTCCTTGGTAAGGTTAGGGAGCTTATAGGGGCACTGTGAGCGAGCTGTCTACAGGCTGACATATCCTGTGGGGGTGTCCAGAATCAGTCTCGACACCATTCCCTCAGTTTATGTTACCTACAAACGTGCAGATCCTATGTATTTTCAGGAACTACACGACAAACAAAAGGAAACAGAACTGGATGAATGTAACCCATTTACGAAATGCCATGGCCTTTATGGACAGCATAGCCAAGCAATGACAAACTATGAGAAACATATGAAAGCCAATTGTTTAAGGAGGCTGACCCAAAGCCCAAGCTCTCTCTACTACTTTTTTATAGCTCTGATTACATGAAGTTTACAGACACTTCAAAGTTGTCTGTGGCCAGACCTCTAAATGATGTGTTAAACATACAAGGGGCAATCTTGCAAATATATTCTGCTGCGTAAATTCTTAGAAACAAGCTTTGTGATAACGTACTTTTTATTACTTTATTGTGCTGTGAGCACATACAGGTGATATGATTGAATGCATCGTGCACCTGGTGCTTAATATAACTTTGATAACAAACACAGTGCAACCCCAGAGCCACACTCACACAATTTCACATACATTTCCCTCACTTTGGCCAACAGAGACTATACCATCAACTACACACAACTATTCATTCCCTATACACAATATCATCAAGGCTATCCAGGTATGCGATCAAGGGAATCTTGTGGTCTGGAGGTCCGTGGGAAAGTAATGGTGTAGGTATACTCCATTCTGTACATAGCATAATTGAGTGGTCCATAAACCACCAGTCAGCCTGACTCGGTCTATGCCATACAGCCCCATTGGTCCATCACTGTAGCCCAACTCATATGGAACCACAAAAATGAGCCAACTTTATTTCAAAGCAGGAATAATGAAATAAGCCATCTGAAACACTTATCATACCCACATTCACCCACCACACTGTACCGGTGTAGTGAAGTCTGGAAAGATCCTCATCCAGGTGGCATATTCTTCGTTCTTTTCACTAGTTAAGAAAAGCATAGTGTCTCTGTCAATAGGGCGGCAAACGTTTCTCCAGATCTACTGCTGTGCTCTGGAAGTCCTTGCCTTGGGAATTTAAAACCTCCCCCGTTTACAGGATTTCATGAGCTCCCTTTAAACCTGGCTCTTTGTCTCCAGCTAGGCAGCATTTCGGGTTTGACCTTCTGACTGGTCTCTACAGCGCCCAGACTCCTCTGGGCACTAGTTTGCTCTTAATAAATACTTTTCATTCATTCATTCATATACAAGCTTTAATTGGGCCAGGGACACCTGATGGGAGATGCCAAGTTGTGCACTTCCCACCTTAAAATAACCAGATGAGGTGCTGCTGAAGAGGTCCTGAGGTAATTGTACTACAGAGGGCTCCATGTTTGGAATCTAGTTGGTCTCTTCAACTCCAAGAGTCCTGATTTTATATCTTCTGGAATGACCCTCCAAATCCTCAGTCTAGACGTCCATGGCCATCATTTGTGAATGAAGGTATGTGACTTCAAGGTGGTTTTACAACCAAAGTCTTCCAGGTCCGATATATGCACTTCTCTGCATGGTTCGGTCTGTTATAATGCTTGTCCACTCCAGCCATATATGTGTATGCTTGACTTTACAAAACAGTGCATCTAGCTTGGTATCCACACCTGACATACATTCCTGGTCTCACATCTTGGAGAATGTCACAGGCAGAAGTGCCTCGGTAATTCCTTCTGCACGGTGAGCAGTATTTTCTCCAGTCCTACAAACATCCCTCCTACAAGAAAACTGCAATTGTGGCCACTGTCTGTCACCTTGCCCATGATGAAAAGGCACAGATGAGATTTAGCCACCAGCAGCAAAATCACACAGTCCAAAAAAAACCTTCAGCAACAATTCAATGGTCACAGCGGAGTCTTACCAGCTACCCTGAGATAGTTGAAATATATCATGACTCTGCATTGAGGAGACACTTATGTGGTCTTCACCAGTCTAGGCCTTGCTCCTCAATATGATGGTGTGTCTCAAGCAGCATGGCTGTCAGCGTATATCTCAAGGCAAAGAGGTTCACTAGGCTCCCCTCTGGCCCTCTGCCAAAAATGACCATACTTCCCAGGGAGGCACAGTCTCCTAGAAAAAGGCCAGCCAATATTGTCTGTCCAATCATTCTCCACCTCCACTAGGGAAGAAGTGAGAGGCAGGCATTGCGGGAGTAGTCTCACACCTGACAATCGCTGTAGTGCCGGCAGTCCCTAAGGCAAGTCCAAATAGTTGACGAGCACACAGAGCATGCGCAGGGTACATCAGAGTGATCAGACTAGGCCGGCACACCACCTCAGCATCCTTCAATACAAAAGGAACCTCCAACAGCTTTACACAAAGGCAGGCATATGGCGCGTCTGTGCATATCTGCAAAAACGTATTTAAGCAGACAATACAATTTAACTAGCCATTCCCTGTTTTTCATACGACCGTTTTACGCTGCTCCAGCTCACTTCCAGGAGCAAGGACAAGATAGGTTTTTTTTTACTGTCTGCTTACGTTTGAAAGTTTGCAATAAAAACAGGCAAATCATTTCCAAACTCCTGGTCGTCTGAATGAGCCTTTGCTTATCTGGCTGGGGTAATTCAGTCAAGCAAGCAAGAAGACAGACACTAGCCTCTCAATGAAATCCCACAGTGTGTAGCAGTACAACCAATTACAATGAGTTTCCCGTAGAACTACAATGAATTGAAAAAACATCAAAGTAAGCAAGCAAGTAACCAAGGAAATATACAAAGATAAATCTCCCAGACAGCAATTTGTTTTAACTCACCTTTGCACCCTAGAGGGTGGGGCAAAAATTCCATGTTTGGGAGGACAACTGAAGTACTGAACACCTCCAACAGAACCATCGTTCTTGCCATGAGGTTTGTCCAGCTCAATACCATACCAAAAGCCTAAAACAACAAACAGCACAGTTGAATCATTAAATCAAAAATGCCCAAACATTGAGAAACATGGTCAGCAATGGCATGCAGACATTGACTGTGGTGGTGCAGACTAGTACAACATAGGCACCCATTTCATTAGCACAGTCAGGGGTGCAATGAGGAGAGTTAAAGTGGAGCTCAGTGAACAGTTATACTCCCTCTGTTGGTGCACATTCACCACTTCTATACTTGTTAGCAGCCTTTGTGGTGTCAATTGCATCACATGTGGGTTAAGTAGCTGCAGGAGGCAGTGAAGCTGCCGCATTCCATGACAGTCAATTTCTCAGCTCACCTAAGTGTGGACAGCTTAGTATCCAAGCAGATCACACAGGCCTCACCACTAACACAAAGGTAGCACAATCTTTGATACCGTCAATTCAAATAATTGAGTATGTCATGATCTTCATTAATGATGTCAGAGCCATAGGGTTTCCGGATGAGCAGATGTAAAACACACATACGTTTTATCACTGGCCTATGGGCCTTGATGTGTTTGACTTAGTACCACAGACTTCACATTTATCAGTCATAGGCAGATGCAATTTGGGAAATTTGCTTCAGTCAATTATGCTCCTAACACTGATGTAATTTCATTAGCATTTTCAATTTCTTCTTTGTGGTGTGGTGGAAGTGAGGGCCATTTTCGTCTTCCTCAATTTTATTTTACCACTTTAGGAAGACCACCTTACTTTCCTACCCCACATTGCTTTGCCTGTTCCTTTTTAGGTCTGGCTACACACAGTTACAGCTCAAGGTGTGTGGCAAATCTAGTGCCAGCACAATATGCAATAAATACAAATGGATCTGGATCAGCTTGTTAGCTTGTGTGGGTGTGCACCTTAGCATGCTTAAAGGGTCCTTCACATTCTGCATCAACCTACATCATTTTGCTGTAGGTTACATTTTCTACTTGCAGATTTTTAAATTTTTTACAGTTACACTTTGCAATGATGATTGATCCATTAAGTAGTACCTGGCTGTGTGCCACTACTACTGTTAGTATTAACGTTCTCCCTCCCTCCTCTCCGGCCTCTTTTACTCCCCAGCCCCACTCTGCTCTGGGGATGCTTCCTACTGTATCCCGCATCCCTTTCCCTCGCCAAAGATTTCCCACTGAGAGGATGCTGCGGCTCTGTGGAGAACTGGTGCTCTGCTGCTCCCTTCTATTTATTTTAATTTGCCGTTTTATATAGCGCAAACTCGACTCGAAGATGTTGGAGAGCTTTACATGAGCACCAGTTACATTACAAAAGGACACATTCATTTTTGGTAGGCACAAGGAGATTAAGGGATTTGGCCAGAATCACAGGATGTTGAGCAAGCGCAGAGACTCAAAACTGTCCAAAGTCCAGCTCCAAAGTCAGCAGCTCTGGCCGTCTTGGAATTATACAATTATTTCCACAGCAATAATAATTGGTAGTGCTTTGCAACCAAAGGACTGACCAAGAAGGAATTTTGTTTACATTCACCGTCCCGGACTAAAGGAGCCTATCAGCTATCCTCTCTGACTGAAGGAGCCTATCAACTACCCTCTCTGACAAAAGTAGCCTATCAGCTATCCTCTCTGACTAAAGGAGCCTCTCAGCTATCCTCTCTGACTAAAGGAGCCTCTCAGCTATCCTCTCTGACAAAAGGAGCCTCTCAGCTATCCTCTCTGAGTAAAGGAGCCTATCAGCTATCCTCTCTGACTAAAGGAGCCTCTCAGCTATCCTCTCTGAGTAAAGGAGCCTCTCAGCTATCCTCTCTGACAAAAGGAGCCTCTCAGCTATCCTCTCTGAGTAAAGGAGCCTCTCAGCTATCCTCTCTGAGTAAAGGAGCCTCTCAGCTATCCTCTCTGAGTAAAGGAACCTATCAGCTATCCTCTCTGAGTAAAGGAACCTATCAGCTATCCTCTCTGAGTAAAGGAGCCTCTCAGCTATCCTCTCTGAGTAAAGGAGCCTCTCAGCTATCCTCTCTGAGTAAAGGAGCCTATCAGCTATCCACTCTGAGTAAAGGAGCCTCTCAGCTATCCTCTCTGACTAAAGGAGCCTCTCAGCTATCCTCTCTGACAAAAGGAGCCTCTCAGCTATCCTCTCTGAGTAAAGGAGCCTCTCAGCTATCCTCTCTGAGTAAAGGAGCCTCTCAGCTATCCTCTCTGAGTAAAGGAACCTATCAGCTATCCTCTCTGAGTAAAGGAGCCTATCAGCTATCCTCTCTGACTAAAGGAGCCTCTCAGCTATCCTCTCTGAGTAAAGGAGCCTCTCAGCTATCCTCTTTGAGTAAAGGAGCCTCTCAGCTATCCTCTCTGAGTAAAGGAACCTATCAGCTATCCTCTCTGAGTAAAGGAACCTATCAGCTATCCTCTCTGAGTAAAGGAACCTATCAGCTGTCCTCTCTGAGTAAAGGAGCCTATCAGCTATCCTCTCTGAGTAAAGGAGCCTCTCAGCTATCCTATCCTCTCTCTATTACACCCACATATTTCGCATCACAAATGGAAAGAGAAAATGATGGAGTTCTCTTATTATTTTGAAACTAGCTTGGCTACTGTGTTAATGAAGCAATAATTTCACCAGCAATTTGTTAAGCTCTGCCACCTCTCCGGACATTATTAATTTACATCTTATTCTGTTAAATTGGAAAACAAAAGAGCTCTTATTTCCAAGCACTATTTCAGTGGCTGCCTTTACCATGCATGTGTACAACAACTGGCCACTGGACCTGCTGGAGGAGAAAGTCATCAGTCTAAAGATTCCACAGCATATATAGCAACCCTCTCTTCTACTCCATTTTACTTAATCCTATTTACTCCTAACTCTTACTCATACTTACTTTATTAACTTCTATTTCCGTGTACTGATACTTGCTTCTACTCTGACTTGTGCTTACTCTGGCAAAATTCTACACTTAGGCCCTCTTAACAAGTCCCTGTTGACTCCGCGAGGAGATACTGGGGCTGTAATTACATGCTGCTTTATCCCCGGGTGTTAAAGGGGATAACAAGTTTAAGTCCCCAGAATGGGAACTAACCCACTGGACAGAGATTTATCAGGCTTTTAAGCACAGGTTTTCCGCCTTCTGCCATTTACACCAGATTAAATAACTCTGGGGGTGGCTAGTGCGGGTCGGGTTGTAGAATCTGGATTCAGAAGAAATCACAGCACCAACATTCCCCAAGTTGCCACCACCGACGACTTCCGCACCCTCCTCGACCAGGGCGAAATGACAGCGCGCATCCCCTGGACCTCTCGGCTGCATTTGACTCTGTCTCCCAACGTACCCTCGACTGGATCCCCTCCTTCATAACCGGCAGAACTCAGCGGATCAGACTCCCTCCCTACCTCTCGGAACCGACAGAGATCAACTGTGGAGTGCCCCATCGCTCCTCCCTCAGCCCCTCCCTCTTCAACATCTATATGGTTCCCCTCCCAACCATCATCAGGAACCATGAGCTCAACATCGTCTCATACGCCGACGACACCCAGCTGATCCTCTCCGTCACCAACGAACCCAACATCACCATACACAACTTCCAAGAAGGGATGAAAGCCGTCGCCACCTGGATTAAGATAAGCTGCCCGAAAATCAACTCAGAAAAGACAGCAGTCCTCAACCTTGGCTCCACCACCTCCGTATGGAACAACTCCTGGTGGCCCTTCCCCCTCGGAAATTTCCTCCACCCTGACGAACCATGCATGAAACCTCGGCATCATACTAGACTCATCGCTCACAATGAACCGCCAGATCAACGTCGTCTCCTCGACCTGCTTCAACACCATCCGCATGCTTCGAAAGACCTTTAGATGGATCCCAACAAATCCAGGAAAACTGTCATGCACGCACTCATGAGCAGCAGACTGGACTATGGTGAGCGCTCTCTACACCGGAATCAACAAGAAATGCCTTGCAAACTCAAGACTGTTCAGAACACTGCATCCAGACTGATCCTCAACATCCCCTGTCGCAGTCACATCACCCAACACCACCGCGATCTCCAATGGCCACCAGTCAAAAGAAGAATAACTTTCAAACTCCTCATCCACGCATACTAGGCCCTTCACAACAACGGGCCCGCATACATGGAACAGCTGTCTCTCCTAACACTCAGCTAAAAGATACTCTCCTTAACCCAGCTCTCACTGGCCAACGTCCCATGTATCAGCAAGGCTAGAACGGGAGGAAAGTCCTTCTCCTACCTCGTAGCCAAAGCCTGGAACAGCCCCCCCCCCCACCTCCAGCAATCTCCTGCATTGCCCCAGTTCAGGAAGGACCTCAAGACCTGGCTTTTTCGGGTGACCCCAGCACTCAACGGAGCCGCCCCCTCATACCCTATTACACTATGTTTTGTAGTATTTTTGTTTTGGGTGAAGTAGTGTTTTGCTTTTAATAAGAAGTGACCTAAAGGTGTTATATTAATGTTGGTCACTGTTTACTTGCCTGTATATGTCTATATGATTTTTATTGTCAGTTTTTAACACCTGGTTTTCTGTGCATTATTTTTTTTTGTTCATTGTTTGTTTCAGTTCATTGTTGTTTTGCTCTCTTGATCTTTGGTTTTTTAAGTTATTCCGGCTGGGGTAATTAATTTTTTTTTTTAATTGTAGTAATAAAATGTAAAACTCTGATAATTGAATTTGATCATGGAACTGATTTTTGTATCCAGAACAACTGTATTTCATTCTTTGTTAAGGGGTCGTTGTCTCTAGAATTTCTAAATGTACCCTTGGTCGCTTGCGATCTTTGGGTTCCCTTGTGTACATATACTAAACTGACATTTCCTGTTAGCAGAACTGTGCAGAAGGAGTATGAAAAGTTGTGGTTTAGTAAATGGCTCATTTTGGCAATAGTCATAGAGCCTCCTTCAAAAGCAGCACAACACAATGTCGAAAGCACCTAATTTCTCACGTATGTGCGATGTTTCCACCCCACACAGCATCCTGCCTGTCATTTATGTAGCATTATACTTTTTGGCAGTTGCCACTGGCTTGGTTGCTATATTTGTAATGTGAGCAGACCATGAGTTATTTGGGCGAGGAATTTTATGGCAGCTGCAGATAGAAGAGGGCTTTGCATCGTTTTGAAAGAACTTTTTGTTCCCCAAGGCTACATGCTGAGCCCCAAAATCATGACCACGGATTCCTCTTCCTTATCTAAATTGGCTTCATTTCGCAGTGGCTGCCTACTGCAGCCAAACGTTTCCGCAGAGCAAGATGCTTTGTGGACCACACATCGAAACATCAAAGAAGAGTAGGAGGGGAATTTTCAGCCCCTCAAAGGGAGAAGTCAACAGTAACATTTTTAAGAGCTGGCAAAAGGTTGCAGGCATGAGTTGAACAGGTTAGGCACAATGAAGCGGCCCTTATGCAGGTGTGGATGTCAACATCAGTAGCTTTCTTACTATGAACCTTACTTAGGTAGACATGTTGTAAAATGGTTCTAGAATATTTATCACTAGCAATTGACAGCGTTTCTTCCTCAATAATTTCAGTGTGCTTTGTCAGTTCACCTGGTCCAAGACCGTGGCTAAGTCTAGAAATGCCACAAGACTAGCATTTTTATTTTTGGTTACACTGGTCTGTAAGACAATAATTTGGTTGATGGTTAAGCTCCTGCTCTGAAAGTTACAAGGACCAAGAGGTGCTGACATTTAACCAGTTTTACTTTGTCTTTTCTACACATTTGAATTCTGACGTAGTTCCTACAGGAGTCAAGGCGTTTGTAGTGACTGAAAGATCCTGGAATGCATTAATCCTTGTGACCTTTCAACGGTATATGGATAGCATGTTTGGGCCAGGGACTTTACCGCCTTTGTTTCTCTAATATATGTCACAATGGAGTTAGCTCTGAACCATTCAGAGGTTTAATGTGTTTGCTCCAACAAAGTATGCAGATCGCTGAGATGGGCCTTACGATTGTCCCTAATGTTCTCCATCTGCTCGCTTCCTTTCCCTAGCTGCACAGGATGCTCTACTTGTCCTTTTGTTTGACCAATTGCAACTGGATCCCTAGAGAAGGCTTAATGGACATTGTTGAGAGGTATTGTAAGATCCAGTATTTATTTAATGTGGACAGGATCACCTTCACTAAGTTGCTTCAACACTAGACATAACTATTGTCTCAGTCTGTCCAAAACTTTTAAGACATACTACTGTTGTGTCGTGGGCCCTCGGCCCACATAATTAACGAATGAAGACACAGACACGGTGTAGGTGGTTACTGGAACTGACCTCGATCACGTGCACTCTGGCTCTTTTATTGGCAGGGTCACCTGACCGGTGACGCCTGTGTAGGATGGTTGTGGGGTGGGTGTATGGGCCAACCCTCAAGGGAGTGGCTGGCAAAACACTAGACTGTGTCCAGCAGGACACAACATTCCTCCCAAATTGTACAACTAACAAGAGTCCAACCTGTGGGAAGGAATGAGAAGACAACTAAAAATATCTGAAGTCTCACAGTTCTGAGAGGCAGTCCGATGGACAGGTGCAGCTGGGAGCACCCGGGCATCTTCGCACTAATCCATACTTTAACCAGGTACATCTGGACACGAACACGGTGCTGTTGAAGTCCGGACCTTTCAGCTTTGCGTCAGTTGAGTGACAGTCCACATATATGATGTTCATCGGTCCAGCGTACTCTTGCTGTAAGGCATTGGGTGTCTTATGGTTCAAACGTAAGTGCATCAGGAGCGTAGGTGGAGTCCATTGTGAACACCTGACGATGATGTTGCTTGATCCCTTGAAGACAGTCTTGGCATTCTGTGACCTATTGAATTCTCTGTTGCATGGCCTGGCTACTTCCTGGAATCCATCGGAAGGGCAAAGTAAAGTCTGTCCCTCACGCATGGGACAGCCCCTCGGCTCAGTTGCCACGGGACTGCCTATGGGCTGCACTGGGTCTGCTTGTGTCTGCATCCGGACAGCCACAAGACCACCTCGGAACCACCGCCTAGTCACTCTTGCAACGTCAGGGGTGGATGTGTCCTGGTCAGATCATGCTTTCGCTACAGGGATCAGGATGTAAGCCAGTTAAACAAATGGTCACTGATTCTTCAGATCGTCATTCTGTACGGCAATGTTGCAGGACTCTAGTCGTGTTACTTGTTGCTCCAGGGATGGTGGTGATGCACATGGCAACTGATGGAGTGGCTGCCATGAGATGACTTGTAGGACAGGTGGTAATGACTTGCATGGAGAAAGGGTGAATGGAGAATCTTTGCAGTCATGTAGGTCATCGCACACTTGGTGCAGCTCTTCTTATTCGTGTAAGCAAACAGGGATGCCATTTACTTTAAGCAGCCAGTGACAGGTGGCTGGATGGTCATACTGTGAAGCATGGGGCACAAACACAGTTCGCGCATGTAGACGGCTTATATTTGGTACTCCCACTGAACTATCTCCTGTGACGGCATCGCACCTCGGTGGATGGCTTGTATTAGTAGGTGCACTCAGGTAATGGTACGAGTGCTCGTTCCTGTCCCCTTGTTTACTTCTCCTGTGCACCTGTAGTCGTATGCTCTCCTGTGATAGGATTGGCACCCTCCTATCTCTCCCCTTCTTTTCCTTGTTTGCAAATGTGGCAACGTGCCACGCTCTCTTCTTCCTTAGTTCTTGCTTCGTGTGTAATGTGGCGTCCGGTGACATGTCTTCTTTGTAAATGTTGCAAAGTGGAGACAGGCCACGCATTGCATGTCTTTTCTGCACATGCTCTGAAGTGGCAATAAGCCACGTGTTCTTACAGAGACATCCTGCTTACTCCATAGTGTCCTTTTGATTATGCAGCCTCTCCTGCCACAGACCACTCGCAGGTCCGCTCCTGTCTGTTGGACGGGGCATCTTCCCAGGTGCATCAGCCATTTCATTGACGGCAGTGGAGGTTGGTGTGCTTTGATGGATCCGTTCTGCAGCGCCTTCCATACCCTTCTTCTCCTAAACAGAGTATTCCGGCTGCAACTCAGGATTGCTCTGGGAGGTAAGGGTCTCCTTTCTCTTGCGTCAGTGGCAGCTTGCCACTTGGAGTGCGCGACTCTCCTCTTGCCTGTAATGAACCGATGCACGACAAAGACTTAAGGCAGTATTGGGGGCACTCCCTGAGTAGTCACTGGCCCACTACGGGCAGTGCTAGTGCAGTTAGCGTGTACTTGATCTCTTTCCTGCGTTCGGGCTACGCTAGGCTTTACCTCTGCTCTAATTTCTATGGAGCTGGCTCTCTGTATTCCTGTCTTGTGTTTTGCAGTGGTAGCATCCTGCCACCAGGGGTCTGCAATGCTCTCTTTCTGCTCCCCCTCAACAACTCGAGGATTTGAGCTCACTGGACCATAATTCAACAGACAATTCAATAGTAAAATCAATTCCCCATCTAGGAATATGGCGGACTTTACATCTTTCACTTGGCTTCTCTTAGGGGATATATAACGTACAGAGACAAAGTTTGGCTGTATTCCTCGGTGAATGGTCTTACGACAGAGGTCATGGACCCTGGTCCACCCTTTTTAAATGTGGGTAGACTGAAGCTTGTCATTTTCAAATAATACAACAACAGCTTTAGAAAGCTCTGAAACATTTGGCTGTAATTAGACAGACAGTACACATGTATTAAAAAACACTTTGAATTAAATAAACAAATGAGTAAAGAGGCTTGCTGGACAGTAAGGTATATCTTGTGGGACTTCATGATGACTGTGTTTCTGATGGTGGAAGTGTGATGTGGGTAAAGGTGGCAACCAGTGGTTAGTTACAGGGCTATTGTGCTGTGGTTTCTTTATTTAGGGGTCTTCTCTGAGTCTTTGTGTTTATTTAATCAATAGTATGGACAGCAGCCCCTAGGCCCATCTCAGTCCTGCTTCTATTGTTTTGCATTTTCCCATTGGAAGAGAAGAATACCGTAATGTCAAACTGGTCTGAGAGCCATTTACCTGCAGACAACTGCAGGCCATCTTTGAAAGATAATTTAGAAGAGACCTGAATGATCAGGAGCTCATCTTCTGTCCTTATATTCTGGAAGTCGTCAACATACGACTGACATTGTAGGTGATGTTTATGGATAACATAGTACCGGGTGATACTGAAGATGTTTGTAGAACCTCACAAAAATGGTTTGTAAGGGTCTTGAAAGAATCCACTAGAAAGTATTATAATCTTCAAAATTGAATTTTATTAGAACAACTTGCAGTACTCAAGTAATAAGACGTGTTGCACTAAATGTGGCGAATATGGAGTAAATATTGTTCACATGTTTGCTATGTGCACTATGGTAACGACTTTTTGGGAAGGGGTTCGGAATGCACTAAGAAATCGACTTGGACTTGGATTAGATGAGGCTTTTACTACAACTGAGATAATGCTGGGCTACAGAGATGTCTCCAAAGCTGTGTAATGAAATGGAGTGGTGGAGTATTTTTATCGAAATCTTTGCAAGAGAAAAAGCATTGGCTAAAATTAGAGGTTTTAAGGCACTACGAAAATGTAATGCTATTTGGCATGGTATGATTCAGGATTAAACTGCTAATTATTTTTTTCCGGTTTTGTTTTTTATTCCTTATTACTTAGTTAGTCTTTCTTACTGCTATTTTTGATTGTATTAATACTACCCCCCTAGGGAAAATGAAATGAATGTGAAAAAGTATGTGACAGTTGATTTTCTGTTTGTATATTTGTGTTTGAACCAAAAAAAAAAAAAAAAACTCTAGTTGATGCTAAAGTACACTACTGACTTTTGTATTTTGCTAGTAGGCGAATTAGCAAATAAATCACACATGCACGTAATGCTTTGTAGAGTACACACCAGAGATTACTTTTTCATTTTACTTGTGTTATTTTTCTACAACTCTTCGGAGAAAAACTTTTAAAATTCAGCAGCCAGGCAAGCAATTTTCTTTCCGTTTCCCACCGACTTGTCCCATGAGGTCTGTGAGGAACCCAGGACCCACTTGGCTGATAAAAACTCTACAGGAAACCCTGCCATTCAGTATATACCACAATACAGTTGGTCAATGAGTACTGTGTGTGCGTTCGTCCTAGCCTGCTCCACCAAGCTAAAATGTGTGGAGGACACCAGATCAAAAGTGAGGGAATACAGGTCAACACAATAATAAGTCTCCAAGGATCCGTTAATGAAAACACTTTACCCTACCCGAATTATTGGGAAGAATTTGCATTGATACATCAGTGAAGTAATGAGTATACAGTCACCAAAAAGGTACATTCTGTAATCTACCTGGGGCGAAACTGGTTTCTCCATAAAATCTCACTGTGCCCATTCTCTGCCCGACAACTAGCACTCGACTTCCAATTCGGGCCTCTACGTCATTGGTGCGATTTTCAGCTGCAGTCCGAGCGTGGTTCTGGACTCCTAAAATAGGAGGATGGAAAGACCTTAGTGATTTTGAGCAAGTTCTGAGGCCTTCTAACCAAAGGCATGCAATACAATCATGCAAACATGAATATTGTGTTCCACAACCCTGTGCTTCATGCCCAAAAAAGTGTTAATGTAAAACTATTCTTTTTTTATAGTTATAATGCACTGTCACCCATGGGACTGATTCATGCTTCAAGGATTGTTGTAAGTGGCAGAAGTGAAGAATTAACAAGCATAACTATTTATAACCATGCTGGAGGAGACACAAACACTGCAACTGACACAAAACATCTGTGGGTGTTGACTGCAATCAGTACCCGCAGTGGCCCTCAAAGAAGGGGGCACTGGCTTAGGAGAAGTCTTCGTGTTTCGGGTGGTGGGCTTGGGTGGCTGAAGGTGGCTTTGTTGGCATTGTTTAGTTTCTAATGAAGAGGTTGATGAAGAGGAGTAGCTCGATCCAGGAAAGGAAGCTGCAACAAGGAAAAAGCAATAACTCCAGCAGCACAGCTCCAACAAATCCATGTACATGTGCAGCCTGAGAGCACTGCCGGTACTTTAAAGAACTGAGTCGGTTGAAACAATACAGAAAATATGAAACCGATATTGCCAATGTCAGACAAAGATTTCAGTCAAAACGTTCAAATGCATCCCGATATCAAGAGAACTCAAGAAACTTTAATGTTTAAATTTACTCTTTGTGCATGTTTTTATACGAGTGACCTGGATGAAATTGCATCAAAGCCTTCCCCATGAAGAGAGATGACTGTAGTTCATATTTCAGGTCAATTAATCTTATAATTGGTGAAAAGATTGAGACAACCAACAAGTGATTTTCAACATGACCTGGTTTAGCACAAGAGTGCCCAATATTAGACCAGATGTTCAGGATACCCACATAATGCATACTAAATGAATATCATTATATCACCTGTAAATCTTGCATAACTGCTGCCCTTTGAAACCTATGTTAGACACGTCCAGTGTCGATCATGAATACAATCCCCTTGACAAAGAGACAGGTCATTATGACCCCATAATGTCTTCACTGAGCTAAACTTTTAGAATAAGCTTGGTTATTCCTCTTTTGCCAGTCAAAGAGGCAGAGGAAAAAGTATGAATGATTTTGCCCCATATTCATTAGCTCCTACATATTGAATCACACTGCCTGCCATAGCTCTAGCACAGATTTCTATGTTTTGAAGAATGAACAGTGGATGCCTAGTAACCACATCTGCAGTGGTGTCTTGGGTGGGTTGGGGAGTCGGAGTAGCAGGTGGGGGGATGGGGTAAGGGAGATTGAGGAGACTGCTTGGACTTAGGCTCACATGATTGTTGGGAAGTGAGTTTTTAGTGGTGGTAAATATGCATCTACCGCTGACAATAAGGCCACTAACTCAGTCTAGGCCTCAGTACAGGTGTCAATAAATTATTCCCATGCTCAACCCTGGGTAGCTTGGCTGCGAGCAGGCAAGCTTAACTAAGGAGACCGATATGTTAATCACTGAAAACACCAATAATAAAGACACAACCCACAATAAAAATCCAACACCGATTTATAAAAATAGAAGATATTTTTTTCTATAAAATTACACCAAAATGACAAAAATCCAATGCAGGAAACCGGAGATATGAATTTTTACAGATTTAGCACTATATAGCACTTAGAGAACTATAGCACCACTCTGGGACATCTGATCACTCTTGACCGGGACAAAGTCAAAGTTTCAGGCCGATCGCGATGAAGCCCTGCTCGGATTCCCCTCGTGATAGGCCTTGGTCGGGAATTTACCGTCAGACTTAGAAACATTTCTGGAGCTTTTTTTGCCGGGGTCCCTCGATGCTCTTCACCAGTCAGGATTCGGTGAGTGCTCGCCGGCTTGCTTTCCAGGGAGCTCCAGTCAAACTCTGGAAGTCGGACCTCCGGAGCTTTTCAGTGGAACGAACCAGTTGTCAGGCCGGCTCGCGATTGAAGGTGGCCGGCTTGACTCTAGCGTTTGAGTCGGTTCCCTCATAGAGCTTTTCTCCAAACTTCTGGAACGTGCTCCTGAAGTTCCTCTTGAGGGTCCAAATTGTCCAAAACACAATCCAAGGGTCTGGAATCTCTAAGATGGTCCTTGAAAGGTTGGGACCATAATTCCCACAATGCACCTGGACAAAACCCTTAAAAACCCACTGGACGCACTCCAGGCAGGGGATCCTTGGTGGTGATGATCCAGGTGAGCTCTGTTAACTTGTAGCTTTCAGGGAGTCCACTCTTTATTCCTCTAGAAGCAAGGTACATCCAAAGGGCTGTAGTTCCAGATAATGCAGCAGGTGTAGTCAGTCAGAATGCAGGGCCATATGGTGCAAATCAAGTTTCCAGCTTGGCAACCCGCCTTCATCTTTTAGTTTCAAGCAGCAGATCGGAGAGGCTCTGCACCTCTCACATATTTGGTCTGTGTTCTCTGGGGTCAAGCAGGAGAGCACTCCTGTCCAATTAGATGAAGGGTAACACCCCAGAGCATGACCACTTCCTCTAAAGTGTGGCATAATCTTCTCCCAGAAAGCACTATTCCTCCAAAATTCAGTATGGCTGAAATCTCAGCAGGTGAGCAAGAACTAGTTTAGCCAACCTAGAGTGTGGCTCATTTCCAGAGCTCTCCTCCCCCTACCATCTGCAAATTCCTGCCTTAAGCCTGACATCTTGCTGGGTCAGAGGGGGTGGTGGGTAGATGGATCTGGCATTCCCTGCCTGTCCTGTTGCCTTTGAAGTTCATGCTTTACTACCTCTCAACCCATTTCTGGCATTCCTGTGTAGCAGAGCTCTCTCCTTGGGTGAGCAACTTATCACTTCATCAAAGCAGCCTGGCTAGTCCTGTTAACTCTGACCAATCAGGGAGGACTGCAGGAAAGCTGAATTTTGGCTTACAGACAAGAAAGTCTTATAACTTGTTTTCTGTTTATTTTAGGATGAATCCAACAATGGCATATTTTTGGATTTATCAATACCATTCTCTAAAGTCCTTGAACTGTATTTTAAATTTAATTTCTAACAATATTTATGCATTTATAAACTATTGCCATGTTATCCTATGTGACTAGACATCTACAATGGGGAAACTGCAATGGGCAATTTCTCCCTCATCAGGGCATATTTTATAAGGCACTTGCTTATAGTTATATGACCCTCCCCCACCCCGGGACACCTAGGGAAGGCTTTAGGGGTCCTGAATATGCAAAAATAGTGTAGATCCTCCCCCGCAGTGCTCCTAGCACCAACGTCGATTTGGTGAGGCACTTTAATATAATTGGGAAAGCGAAATGTGCAATTTCTCTATCCTCAGGGCATATAAAACATCTTTTATAAGGGACCTCCTCATAATGACATGGCCCCCACCCCTGGGACACATAGGGGAGACCCAGGGGGTACCTAGAATGCCAAAATGTTATAGTTTATCACTTTTTAAGTGCCCCCACCACCAAAGTCGAGTACACTTTACGCTTACCAGGAGTACAGCAACACAAGGCTGCTTTTAAAATTACCTCAAGTGCCATGCCCTATTATATACTGGGGACTTGTAGGTAGTTTTAATTCTGTCAAGAATTCCTGTCATACAAGGGAAACACGCCCTTATGTAAACAGGAGAGCTGTTACATAACTCAAGGAAAACACGCCCTTATGTAAACAGGAGAGCTGTTACATAACTCAAGGGAAACACGCCCTTATGTAAACAGGAGAGCTGTTACATAACTCAAGGGAAACACGCCCTTATGTAAACAGGAGAGCTGTTACATAACTCAAGGAAAACACGCCCTATAAAGGGAGGAACCGGGAGGTACAACGCTGTCGGATATTGTGTTCACACCGACGTACCTGCTTCGTGAAGAGCAGTGTTCCGGAGTGGTGCTCCAGTAAGGCAAGAACGGAGGTAGGTCGAGTCGTTACTCCCTGGGCCGTGTCTTGCCCCATCGTCACCTGTGAAGGACCCGGAAGCTCTACCGGTCAACCATTGAGCTTCGCTTTTTGACTCGGCTGAGTCCAAGCGCAGTGGCGCTTTTGCTGGTTGGAGTCGTAACTCCCAGCCCGACCAGAGACACAGGGACTGCCAGCTGTAACGCACACCAGGAGGTGTTTGCCGCGTTACAGACTCGGAAGTCCACAGGATCGATCGAGCGGCTGCTCTCGGTTCAGTCTTCTTGCTTGTGATTGGGGTATCGGTGACGCATCACCAGGAGGTGACTCCGCGTCCCGGTGCAGTCTGAGGAAGAGGTTGAGCGGCTGCTCCCTTCAGGTAGAGACCCCGGCTGGGTGTTTCCCTGACTCCTCGATTCTCCCCAACACTCTTCGTGCCCCTCACAGCCTACCGATTGGCATTGTCGGCCATTTCATTTCTGCCCTCTGTTGGCATACGCCGGGACCGGCGTATATGCAGAGGACGGTTAGGACCATCCGTGCTGTGGGCTGGTAACGTACTTAGCCTGGAGGATTCCAGTGACTATAACTTGTTTATTCTTTGTATTATATTTGCCTTCATTAAAACAACTAACCCTTCACTAGTGGTTGCGTCCTCATTGTCGTGTCTGTTAAACGATCCTGAGACGTTCAGGGCGTTACAAAATATCCGACCTTAATAACACTAACTGTCTCCCGGTCGATAACAGACATGGCAACACTTGATGATGTGCTGGCTGCTTTAGCGGCCATGCAAGTTGAAGTGGCTGCCTCTAGGCAAGAAACAGCCGATGTAAAAGCCAGACTGGATGCTATCCAATTGGACCCGCTCACGCCCAGCACTTCCCTCACGAATCAGACCCCTGCGGTAGTAGTGGAAATGCCGGTAGCCATCCCCTTGGCGACACCAGAGAGGTACAGTGGGGATCCTAACACAGTGCAGGTATTCCTCACACAAGTGGCGCTACATTTATCGTGCAAACCAAAGGCGTTCCCCACGAGTCAGGCTCGTGTGGCTTTCCTTATATCCTATTTGGCTGGAAACGCGGCACAATGGGCCGTACCTCTGGTGAGCAGGGACGACCCCCTCTTATGTGATTGGGGTGCTTTTCGCGAGGAATTCCTGAAGGTATTCGACAGAAGGGCTGACTCGTACACGGCGGACCGTGAAATGCTTGAGTTGAGACAGGGATCCAACGACCTGGTGCAGTATCTCAACGCGTTCCGAAGGCTGGTTGCGGAAACCAAGTGGCCTGTTGCTAAACAGACGGCGCTCTTCCATCAAGGGCTGTGCGATGAGCTCAAGGACGCCGTGGCTCATATTGACCCTCAACCCAAGACATGTGAGGGCCTTATCAACCTGGTATTACGGCTGGAACATAGGCTAAGTGAAAGAAAGGGGGATCATGGGAGAAAAGGAAAATCCCTTCCATCCTATGTGACGGTGGGAAGTCCTGAAACTTCCACCGCATCCAAGGGAGAACCCATGGACATCGGCGCAATACGAGCGAGCCTCACAGCCACGGAGAAAGAGTCACGCCGTAAACAAGGATTGTGCCTATATTGTGGCAAAAAAGGCCACTACGTACGTGAATGCCCTGCCAAACCGAAGACGTCACGTTATCGGGCCAACCGGTCGGTAACAGCCGTGGTGGACATACCGGCGGAAAACTAGAGGACTCCAAGACCAGAGAAGGGGCATCTCGGAGTCACTCATCCATCCCTTCACTTTCCAACTCGGTCACTAAGGGACAACGACACCTGTTTATCACGGTGCACGTGGGAGTGCATGACCAGTGGATACCCGTTGTGGCCATGGTGGATTCAGGGGCCACTGGCATGTTTATGGACCACAACGAGGCATGCAGGCTAGGGCTAGTGCTTCTTCCCAAAGCTGTACCCGAAGACGTCTATGCTGTAGACGGAAGGCGATTGGTGACGGGGCCCATCGGGCAGCACACGGGGGTCCTTCCGATGAGATATGGGTGGAACCATTTGGAACAAATCGATTTTAACATCATCCGAGCGCCCCAATATGGCGTCATATTGGGATTGCCGTGGCTACAGAAACACAACCCCTTTGTGGATTGGCCAACACATCGCATCGAAATGACGTCACCGTATTGCATCCTGCATTGTGGAATAAGAACGGAATCCCTTGACGCAGATGAGAGCGGGAGTCAGACGGTGGCTACAGCGGCAGAAAAATATGTGGCTCTCCCCCAGGCTTATCACAGTTTTGAGGATGTATTTGATGAGGTGAAGGCGGAAGTGCTACCACCACATAGACAGTTTGACTGCCAGATCGACCTGGTGCCAGGGGCCAGCGTTCCCAGCGGCAGGCTGTTTGCCCTGACGGAGCCTGAAAACGTGCATCTCCGGGGGTACCTGGATAAACTCCTCAAGCTAGGATTCATCCGCCCGTCCAAGTCTCCGGCCGCCTCGCCACTCTTCTTCATCCCGAAGGCTAATGGGGAGCTGAGAGCCTGTGTGGACTTTAGGGCATTGAATGCGATAACCATAAAAAATCGGTACCCCTTGCCTCTCATCAGTGTACTTCTGGAACAGGTCAAGAAAGCTCGTATCTACACCAAGTTGGATTTGAAAGGGGCATACCATCTGGTGCGCATGAGGGACGGAGACGAGTGGAAGACCGCCTTTAAGACCAGGTTCGGCCTTTTTGAGTACCTCGTCATGCCGTTCGGTCTGTGCAACGCCCCGGCAGCCTTTCAGTACTTTTTGAATGAGGTAGTCAGAGAGGAGTTGGATATCTACGTGGTCGTATATATCGACGACATCCTCATCTATTCGTCCAGTGTGGAGGAGCACGTACACCACGTCAAAGCTGTGCTCCAAAAGCTGAGGGAAAACATGCTGTTTTGTAAACTCAGAAAGTGTGACTTCCACGTCACATCCGTGGAATTCCTCGGAGTGATGCTGAGTCCAGAGGGACAGGAGATGGCAGAACGAAAGATCAAGGCGGTGAAAGAATGGCCGGTGCCCCAAAGCGTGAAGGACGTCCAAAGTTTCATTGGCTTCGCCAACTTTTACAGGCGGTTCATAGATGGATTTTCAGGAGTGGTGGCCCCAATCACACAGCTACTGAGGAAGTCCAAGGAGTTTGTCTGGTCCCCTGAAGCGAACAAAGCCTTTGAGGCCCTGAAAAGCGCCTTTGGTAAGGCGCCGGTGTTGGCTCACCCCGATCCGGATCTCCCCTACGTGGTGGAAGCGGACGCGTCGGATGTGGCGCTGGGGGCTATCTTGTCCCAACGCAACCACGACACAGGGGTGCTTCATCCCGTTGCGTACATGTCCCGCAAACTCAACGACGCCGAACGCAACTACCATATTGCGGAGAAGGAGCTTCTCGCAATCAAGGACGCCTTCACCGAATGGAGGCATTGGTTGATGGGGGCAAGACATGTGGTATCGGTGTACACGGACCATCGGAACCTACAGTTCATGACTGCCACTAGACACCTTTCTCCCAGGCAGCTGCGGTGGATGATCTTCTTTGCGGGGTTCAACTTCCGCATCACATATCGGCCGGGGACGGAAAACCGAAAGGCGGACGCCCTGTCCCGTCAATCTGCAGTTAAGGAACCATTGCCTGCGACCGAGCGTTCCATCATTTCCCCGAGGATGGTATTGGGGGTTATCCAACCGGATACTTTCCTGAGGGGAATAAAGAGAGGGATCAGGTCATTCGCATGGCGGAGGTGGCTCCTCAGTCACAGAGAATGGCAGCTGAAGGACGGGATACCCCTGAAGGGCAGGTGCCTATTGATACCCACGCCTAGGCTAAGGAAACAAGCATTCATCTGGTGCCATGACTCTCCATGCGCAGGTCATTTGGGCTTTGAAAAAACGGTGGCTAGCATGGGACGGCATTTCTGGTGGCCAACCATGAGAGTGGATGTCAGGAGGTGGGGACAGGAGTGTCCTACGTGTGCTACCATGAAGGCCGACCATGGCCGAACCCAAGGGCTCTTACATCCACTTCCAACCCCGGATAGACCATGGGATAGCATATCACTGGACTTCGTGGTGGGCCTACCGGTAGACCAGGGGATGACGGCAATACTGGTGGTGGTGGATTACTTGACGAAAATGGGGCACTTCATCCCCTGCAAGAGAGTCCCTACGGCCGGGGAATTGGCGTCACTACTCCTAAAGAATGTGGTACGACTGCATGGATTACCTGGGGTGATCGTGTCGGACCGGGGGTCGCAGTTTACTGCGCAATTCTGGAAGACTTGGTGCACTGCGCTGCATGTTAAGACCGCCCTGTCCACCAGCTACCACCCTCAAACGGACGGCCAAACCGAGCGCCTGAACCAAACGCTCAAACAGTATCTGCGATGTTTTGTGGACCAGGGCAGGGAAGAATGGGTCGACTTGCTATGGGTTGCAGAGATAGCCTATAACAACGCCACTCACAGCTCCACACAGTCATCTCCGTTCTATAGCAACTATGGCCAACATCCCAGGTTCTTGCCATTTCTACATCCGTTCAGAGAGGACAGGATTCCCGCCACAGCGGACAGGGTGGCACACATAAAAGACACATTGATGCGCTCAAGGGCTGTCCTAATAGAGGCCAAGAGAAGATACAAGGCTGCGGCAGATAGGAAGAGAAGGCCCGGGCCACTGTACCGCACTGGAGACTACGTCTGGATATCCACAAGAAACATGAGGTTTCGAAAGAACAGTGTGTTCCATCCCAAGTACATGGGCCCCTATCGAATTACCAAGTGTATGGGTCCCGTGAACGTGAAGGTGTGCTTGCCCCAGTCATTGCGGATACACCCTGTCTTTCATGTATCATTGCTCAAACCAGCACCCTCCAAGCCGTCTGGGACACCTCGGCCGGTATGCGTGGAGTCGGAGGTGGAGTATGAAGTGTCGGGCATACGGACGTCCAAATGGCGCAGGGGGAAGCTGTGGTACCTGGTTGCGTGGAAAGGCTATGGCCCGGAGGAGCATTCATGGGAACCGGCTGAAGGGGTTCATGCTCCGCGCTTGGTCTCCTTGTTCCATCGGCGTTTTCCTGCCAGCGCTGGACCCGTGGGGAGCCGCTGAGAGGGAGGATGTACTGTCAAGAATTCCTGTCATACAAGGGAAACACGCCCTTATGTAAACAGGAGAGCTGTTACATAACTCAAGGAAAACACGCCCTTATGTAAACAGGAGAGCTGTTACATAACTCAAGGGAAACACGCCCTTATGTAAACAGGAGAGCTGTTACATAACTCAAGGGAAACACGCCCTTATGTAAACAGGAGAGCTGTTACATAACTCAAGGAAACACGCCCTTATGTAAACAGGAGAGCTGTTACATAACTCAAGGAAAACACGCCCTATAAAGGGAGGAACCGGGAGGTACGACGCTGTCGGATATTGTGTTCACACCGACGTACCTGCTTCGTGAAGAGCAGTGTTCCGGAGTGGTGCTCCAGTAAGGCAAGAACGGAGGTAGGTCGAGTCGTTACTCCCTGGGCCGTGTCTTGCCCCATCGTCACCTGTGAAGGACCCGGAAGCTCTACCGGTCAACCATTGAGCTTCGCTTTTTGACTCGGCTGAGTCCAAGCGCAGTGGCGCTTTTGCTGGTTGGAGTCGTAACTCCCAGCCCGACCAGAGACACAGGGACTGCCAGCTGTAACGCACACCAGGAGGTGTTTGCCGCGTTACAGACTCGGAAGTCCACAGGATCGATCGAGCGGCTGCTCTCGGTTCAGTCTTCTTGCTTGTGATTGGGGTATCGGTGACGCATCACCAGGAGGTGACTCCGCGTCCCGGTGCAGTCTGAGGAAGAGGTTGAGCGGCTGCTCCCTTCAGGTAGAGACCCCGGCTGGGTGTTTCCCTGACTCCTCGATTCTCCCCAACACTCTTCGTGCCCCTCACAGCCTACCGATTGGCATTGTCGGCCATTTCATTTCTGCCCTCTGTTGGCATACGCCGGGACCGGCGTATATGCAGAGGACGGTTAGGACCATCCGTGCTGTGGGCTGGTAACGTACTTAGCCTGGAGGATTCCAGTGACTATAACTTGTTTATTCTTTGTATTATATTTGCCTTCATTAAAACAACTAACCCTTCACTAGTGGTTGCGTCCTCATTGTCGTGTCTGTTAAACGATCCTGAGACGTTCAGGGCGTTACAAATTCCCCTGCCCTATTATCTACTAGGGACTTATAGGGTAGGTCATGCCAATCATAAGTGTACCCTAACACATAGTGTACCGTAATGCATTTGTGTGTTTTCACATTGTGTTTAACATAGCACCGGCCCTAGGCCAGCCTCAGAGTCAGAAAAACAGCATCCAGGGGTCCCAAATGGGGCAAAAAGTGGGGGGACACTGAAAATAGGTCCTGATTTCCAACAATGATACAACTATAAACAAAACCACAACTAGTTAGAGCTCTTGCTTCAGTTCATCCACTGGAGTCACCAAGAACCAGCACTTAAAGAGAAATGCCTGTTATATCTTTAGGGCCCCATCCTCCTTTGTCAAAAGCGAGTGAAAACTGTAATTGCCAAACACATGCTGTCAAAAGGCCCTTTATGCAAGCTCCAAGAACCCCTTTCATGACTCTTGAAAGTGCTGGATAATGGAGAGACGCCCCATGTCAGATGCAACTGTAGCTGCCGATTGGCTACTACTACTTTGTGACTGTTACTTGGCTACAGAGGGCCTGATTTAGATTTCGGCAGACGGGTTACTCTGTCACAACAGTGATGGATAGCCTGTAATATACATCCCGTAGGATATTATGGGAATCTATATTTCGGGTGGACGGGATATTTGTCACCATTGTGACGGAGTTACCCGTCTGCCAAAATCTAAATTACGCCCCGAGTCTTGACTTCCAACCCCAAGATACGTAGTGCTCCGATAACTTACAACGTGCAACAGGAAATGGATAAAATAGTCTGTCGGAAGCCGAGCAGGAAGAATCCTATGAAAGACTAAAGTGAAAACCCCTTCTGTGCAAGAAAATGTGCTGATCAAGACCACCTCATTAAGCCAGGATATGTGCTTATAAACCATACGCAATAAGGAATCGGTAGAGCTGGATAACTAAATGGAAGAGATCGTGTTACATTTGCAGCTTTAGGTATATTAAGCTTATAAAGCTATATGTCGTCGCCTTTTAGAATATATAAAGATACACCTTGTTCATCTGTATAGTCATTGACTGATATTGTTGCAGTGTCTAAGTCACTCCTCAAACGTTTACACAGACCTGAAGCCTGATTTGGCCCTTTTCGTTAGGGAATCACAACCACAGGGTAATGACCTGTTCCCTGGGCTCTTATTTCCCCCAAAGTGCAATAGTACATAGTTTACAACTTTTTCCTTTCTATTTTTTGTCACAGTCCCCATCTCTTCCATCCCCTCAACGTTTAGAAGTGATGTGTTACTCTAACCCTTAGAGTAAATCTCTCACCTCTTTTAGGGACGGATAGCATCAGATCAAAGTTTGTGAATGATAGCAAACTCAAAGGTTTGTGGGGGTTTACAAACTTTCAAAACAAAACATGCCTTGACTCCTCCACTCCTCACCCTCCGTGTAGAGGTTACTAATGCAGATTTCTCCACATTGGTTATAGAGATACTTGCATTAGTAAAACAATTTACATTTGTTGGGAATACTAATGTGAATTCCTGACAGGGGTTAAAGAAGCTATTTTCTGCCACATAGGCACATTTAGTGCTGTTTTTTTTTTTTTAAATCAGGCTCTGGGCTTGCAGGTTGAATATATTTTTCCACTGCGAAAAATATTGATGGATGTCAAATGTCATTCATGCCTGTGCATAACCTCAGAGCTCACTTTGAGTTCCTTATTTAGCAATGGATGACTGGGGTTCAGCCCACTGGATTGTTGACATTTTTGGTAAATGATTTGCTAGCTGTAGTTTTGCAGAAAAAATACCAATGTTTCTATGTTAAGGAGAAAAGGTCTAGCAAAGAGCTTCTCTTAGCAAGCCAGCTGGATTTAACCAAGATATTTGTACCTAGAGTAATTGTACCAGAATATGAATGGAATGGAACAGAATATATCTTTAAGAATGTGTGGGGACGCGGCAATGATACCACAGTGGATATAATATTAATAGAGATTATATTGTCTTGACTGTAACTACCTAATAAGGATATGTGAGAATAACTACTTCAATTTATTTTATCTTATACTTAGTATTTTAGCTATTACTTTAAGACCTGTCTTTGAAAACATCTGATATCAATATTCATAAATATTTTCAACTACCTCCAAGAGAATAGGAAAGGAATATTATATAAAAAAAAAACTAGAGGGATGAATGCTGGCGTCAGCCCAACTTAGAAACATTACCTCTATTTTTTTTTTCAATTAAATCTTTTTATTACATTTGTGGAACAATAATAACAGAAAAACATTAAAATCATAAAAGAACTATAAAAATACACATTTTTGGAATATTCACAGGTAAGGATACTTTGTGGTAGGTGCCAAACTGTGAGGGAGCAAACTGCCAGTGTCACTCTTTGACTGGTGGTGCGGCTGACTACGGAAGCCTTAAGACTTGGAAGTCCTGCCTGAACAGGTCACAAAAACCTCAAAATGGACCCAAACCATGACCATCTGAGGCCTTTCTTCCATCAGTAAATACTCCTCAGACTTCTTCTTCCCAGCGGTCTTTGGTAGGAGCCTAGAGGCCCATAATCCAAGCCTTGAATTACATCATTGAATTTGTGATTGAAGTCAGTATTGGCAATGCTGAACCAATCAATGTTTTTGGGAATGGAACAAGATACACGTTCTTCAGTTCTTCACTGCCTTCCAACCTGAGATGAGAACAGCTGAAGTCAGATACCACAGCAGAGGCCACCACTGCCACCAAAGGGCCATAGCGCCCGAGAAGGAGAAAATGCTAAAATGGCCTTCTGAACAGCATCAAATTGGGCCTGAGAGGCACTAGGAGCTAGTAAACATACTTGTGGGATAACCTGTAGGGTCGAGATCGGTTCAGAGGAAGAAACTGAAGACGTCCTGGGACTTTCTGTGCCTATTTTACTTCGATAAGAGCAACATTTATTTTTGGATTTGTTGTAAGACAGAGAATTGATGCTATCCACTTACTATACCGCTCCTTCTTTCGAAGACTGTATAGCAGGAAAATACAAGGTTTCACACTAGAGTAACTACCTGGAAGGGTTATCTGGCCATATGCAAAGAGACACGAAGAGGAAATGTGACAAAGTGTACCTTGTAGTACATTTAGTAGTACTCCATTAGCACTACGAAAGTACTGCAAAATGCTATTTACAAACCTATGCGCTGAGATGTATGCGCAGAGACCTCCAGACTTCTCCAACGCAGTTGCTGAGGTCTCCGCACACCTAGGTATGTCTTTTAGTAGCAAATGTGGAAGGAAATTGGGGGGATGGCTTTAAAATGAGGAATACGTACGACTAGATAGTCGGGGAAAAGAGCAGTGTTGGAAGGGGGTAAGGAGAGATTTAGCGATGGTCATGCAAACACAAACACCAACCCACAAAAAAGTAAGCCTATTGCTGTTCACAAAATGCACTTCTAAAGTTACTATAGCTGGAAGGGATCCCAAACCGTTGTAAATGTGCTCTAGTCCAGCCGTGGAGTAAGTCCAGCACCACACATGTCCACTCATAAGGTACTGCAACACACTCCCACAGAATAATGGAGGCAGGGGCATAAAATCGCACCCCATAGGAGACGGTTAAAAGTTATATGCGGTTTCAAAATCTTATAGTTTACTAAGTTAATGTTTACGTTTACTTAAATAAAATGTTAAACCTTTAATAAAAACATCAACATGAATAGAAATTAATTAAACAAATAACATTAAATAAAATTTAGTAAAACATTAATAGAACAATGATAGTGATTTGGGGATTTTGTTTAATATTTTTAAATAATAATAACTATATTTAATTTACTTTATTTCATTATTTATTAAATGTTCGATTTTATGAGTTAATGCTGTAACTGTTTTTCTTTAGTTCTATGTTGATAATTATTGTAAGGTAATTTACATTTTCATTATTATTAAAATATTTGTTTAAGAATTAATGCACTTTATTATTTTTCCCAATGCTTTACCACAGGGAGATCTCCGCCCGGTGGAGAGCACTGCCTAGCTGTGAAAAGGTACTAGTAGTAACTTTACACTCATAAATCCTGTTCTAGCAGGCTACCTCCCCCTGTTCAGAGGTTGTAGAGACAAGTAAGTCTGCACCTAGTAGAAATTTTACAAGCAAAAATGGTGACTAGCAAAAATGTGTAAATATATTTCTAGGTGCAGTTTACACATGTGTAAATTTACACATGTAAATCTGCCTTTATGAATCAGGCGCAAAGTATTGCAATACATTCTCGTTAGTGGATCTTCTCCAAATCCTCTTGGAGGAGAAAAAGTGTCCTACAGCCCAACTGCCTTGCTTCTTTTAGTCTGTAGCAGGGTTAATCAAACCCGGTCCTGGAGGGCCAGATCCATGCCAGATTTTAAGATAACTACACTAATCTAAATGATAGGAAATGCTAAAAATATGGCATGGATTCGGCCCTCCAGGACTGACTTTTGAGAACCATGGTCTGGAGTATGCCCCACTGGCTGGCAGTTGATCGTAGCCCAACACCCTGAACTTAAACTTGTAAGTTGGACCTTTCCTCCAGCTTGTTAAACATTTCCTGCATCTGGACCTGTATGGACCCTCCTGATATTCCTGCTCCCAGAACGTGAGGCTGAGGACCGCGTGTTCCTCCTGAGATGAAGAACGCTAGGCTGAGGACCGCGTATTCCTCCTGAAATGAAGAACGCTAGGCTGAGGACCGCGTGTTCCTCCTGAGATGAAGAACGCGAGGCTGAGGACCGCGTGTTCCTCCTGAGATGAAGAACGCGAGGCTGAGGACAGTGTGTTCCTCCCGAGATGAAGCGAGGCTGCAGCGCCTGCTGAAGCTGAGCGACCGTTGGCCTCTTTATCTCAACAGTGATAGTTGTTGGGTAAAAATGTACTGTAACTAGACTGGAAGTACAGCACCTTCCTTGAGCCAGGCCTTGACTCCACGTCTACCTGGACAATCAGGGAGGCTTCTTATAGTCACAGACTGTTAAGAGACAGGGTACCCTACGCTCTGGTTAGCAGAGACCACCGGACAGCCCTGCTTTTAGAAATCTGGTCACCCCGGTGCGCCATTGGGATCATTTTGCCTATTCTGATGCACCCCCCACCTTTTTTCCTTTGAATTCTTTCATACAGTGTACTTAAACACCATTCAAATGTGCCAGGCATTTTGCACGATAAAAACATACATTAAAAATATGTGTATGTTAAATCGTGGAGCAGAGTTGGCTGATCTTGACATGTGTAACGATAAACAATGAAAAGTTTAACATGTTCAGTCTGGTGAAGTCTGCTCCAATATTTCAACATCGTAGGCTGAAAAGTATTTTAGATGTTTTATAGAATTCAAACAATTCAAAAATTGCTAATTAGCGTTTAATTAAAAGTAAAAGCAAAACAATTACCTTCTTTGCCGTTGCCAGTCTGCTCGCCTTCCCCTGTTTGGGGCGCCTTTGCTGGCTCTGAGTTGCTTTTTCTGGCTGGCCCCAAGCCTGAGTAAAGAGAAAAACACAGCTGTAAAGACAGATAAGCATTAGAAGCTGTAAAAGCAATTCCAACTTACAACGGGAGATTCTCCGACTGAGTCAGAATTCTTAATAACCCTATTGTTCATTTTTATACCGTACACAGCTGGCTTTGTGGCCAAAAACTGAAGAAATGTTAAAGTCATATTTATTTTTCAACTCTCATTAGTGGCTTATGTATTTCTTGATAGTTTCCTGTTTTTATTTGTGCAACCTCCTGGGAAGCTATATTTGAAGCCCTTGTGTGCTTCCTGACTGCATGCCTAAAGAGAGATTTATATAGCGCCCTGCGTGTACCTCTAAGCGCTGATGACATAACTGCTGCAACAGCTAGAAGAGCAGAGACTGAGCTGGGGTTTTAGGCTGTTCGCCTTCAGAAGTGATGCTCCTGACCTTCTATGGATGAGACAGGGGCTTCCATGAAGCTGCCTTCTGAGTCCTCTTTCTATGTCTGATGGCCCTCTGAGCTGTCAATGTGATCTTTCTTATTATGATTCTGTGGCTGAGGTCTATAAGGTGGTTCACCATGCCCTAATGATAGGCACGACTCCCTATGAACTCCTATTGCTGTGAAAAAATACTCGCGGAAGTGTCAAACTAGTTTAAAACAACCATTTGATTAAAGACTCATGACCTATTATGTGTGACATTTCTCTGGTAGTAGCATGCTGGTGTGCCATTTCTCTGTTTACAGCATGCTTATGTGTAACATTTGTCTATTTGCAGCATACTTATGTGTGATACTTCTGTTTGCAGCATACTTATGTGTGACATTTTTGTTTGCAGCGTGCCTATGTGCGGCATTTCTCTGTTTGCAGCGTGCTTATGTGTGACATTTCTCTGTTTGCAACATGTAGGTGAGCCATTTCTCTGTTTGCAGCGTGCTTATGTGCGACACTTCTGTTTGCAGCATGCGACATTTCTCTGTTTGCAGCGTGCTTATGTGTGACATTTCTCTGTTTGCAGCATGCTTATGTGCGACATTTCTCTGTTTGCAGCATGTTGGTGTGCCATTTCTCTGTTTGCAGCGTGCTTATGTGTGACACTTCTCTGTTTGCAGCGTGCTTATGTGCGACACTTCTCTGTTTGCAGCATGCAACATTTCTCTGTTTGCAGCGTGCTTATGTGTGACATTTCTCTGTTTTCAGCATGCTTATGTGCGACATTTCTCTGTTTGCAGCATGCTTGTGTGCCATTTCTCTGTTTGCAGCGTGCTTATGTGCGACACTTCTGTTTGCAGCGTGCTTATGTGTGACATTTCTCTATTTGCAGCGTGCTTATGTGTGACATTTCTCTATTTGCAGCATACTTTTGTGTGATACTTCTGTTTGCAGCATACTTATGTGTGACATTTTTGTTTGCAGCGTGCCTATGCGCAGCATTTCTCTGTTTGCAGTGTGCTTGTGTGCCATTTCTCTGTTTGCGGTACAAAAGGGGGTGGTGATGGACGGAGCATCAGAACCAATCAAACACTCACACCCAGTCAACAGATCAGGGTTTGATCCATCACCGTTCTTTAGCCCACTCTGCCACCCCAATTCAGACATGGCCATATGCAAATCAGTCTGACCCTGTGCCTCATGGGAACAGTCCAGCCCGAACTGCCAAGCCATGCCTTCCCTGGACCGGAAACAAGCTTCCTAGGACCGGTTTCTGGCATTTCAGCCGTCTTCAGCCAGGCTTGCTTGAATCCAGTGGCAAAGTGAGCAAGGGACTCACGTCTGAGCATACCCTGCCAACTTATGGCGAACAAAGCGGATTCAAGCAAGCCTGGCTGAAGACGGCTGAAATGCCAGAAACCGGTCCTATGAAGCTTGTTTCCGGTCCAGGGAAGGCATGGCTTGGCAGTTCGGGCTGGACTGTTCCCATGAGGCACAGGGTCAGACTGATTTGCATATGGCCATGTCTGAACTGGGGTGGCAGAGTGGGCTAAAGAACGGTGATGGATCAAACCCAGATCTGTTGACTGGGTGTGAGTATTTGATTGGTTCTGATGCTCCGTCCATCACCACCCCCTTTTGTACCGCTTTGTTCGCCATAAGTTGGAAGGGTATGCTCAGACGTGAGTCCCTTGCTCACTTTGCCACTGGATTCAAGCAAGCCTGGCTGAAGACGGCTGAAATGCCATAAACCGGTCCTAGGAAGCTTGTTTCCGGTCCAGGGAAGGCATGGCTTGGCAGTTCGGGCTGGACTGTTCCCATGAGGCACAGGGTCAGACTGATTTGCATATGGCCATGTCTGAACTGGGGTGGCAGAGTGGGCTAAAGAACGGTGATGGATCAAACCCGGATCTGTTGACTGACTGGGTGTGAGTATTTGATTGGTTCTGATGCTCCGTCCATCACCACCCCCTTTTGTACCGCTTTGTTCGCCATAAGTTGGCAGGGTATGCTCAGACGTGAGTCCCTTGCTCACTTTACCACTGGATTCAAGCAAGCCTGGCTGAAGACGGCTGAAATGCCAGAAACCGGTCCTAGGAAGCTTGTTTCCGGTCCAAGGAAGGCATGGCTTGGCAGTTCGGGCTGGACTGTTCCCATGAGGCACAGGGTCAGACTGATTTGCATATGGCCATGTCTGAACTGGGGTGGCAGAGTGGGCTAAAGAACGGTGATGGATCAAACCCAGATCTGTTGACTGGGTGTGAGTATTTGATTGGTTCTGATGCTCCGTCCATCACCACCCCCTTTTGTACCGCTTTGTTCGCCATACGTTGGCAGGGTATGCTCAGACGTGAGTCCCTTGCTCACTTTGCCACTGGATTCAAGCAAGCCTGGCTGAAGACGGCTGAAATGCCAGAAACTGGTCCTAGGAAGCTTGTTTCCGGTCCAGGGAAGGCATGGCTTGGCAGTTCGGGCTGGACTGTTCCCATGAGGCACAGGGTCAGACTGATTTGCATATGGCCATGTCTGAACGGGGGTGGCAGAGTGGGCTAAAGAACGGTGATGGATCAAACCCAGATCTGTTGACTGGGTGTGAGTATTTGATTAGTTCTGATGCTCCGTCCATCACCACCCCCTTTTGTACTGCTTTGTTTGCCATAAGTTGGCAGGGTATGCTCAGACGTGAGTCCCTTGCTTACTTTGCCACTGGATTCAAGCAAGCCTGGCTGAAGACGGCTGAAATGCCAGAAACCGGTCCTAGGAAGCTTGTTTCCGGTCCAGGGAAGGCATGGCTTGGCAGTTCGGGCTGGACTGTTCCCATGAGGCACAGGGTCAGACTGATTTGCATATGGCCATGTCTGAACTGGGGTGGCAGAGTGGGCTAAAGAACGGTGATGGATCAAACCCAGATCTGTTGACTGGGTGTGAGTATTTGATTGGTTCTGATGCTCCGTCCATCACCACCCCCTTTTGTACCGCTTTGTTCGCCATAAGTTGGCAGGGTATGCTCAGACGTGAGTCCCTTGCTCACTTTGGCACTGGATTCAAGCAAGCCTGGCTAAAGACGGCTGAAATGCCAGAAACCGGTCCTAGGAAGCTTGTTTCCGGTCCAGGGAAGGCATGGCTTGGCAGTTCGGGCTGGACTTTTCCCATGAGGCACAGGGTCAGACTGATTTGCATATGGCCATGTCTGAACTGGGGTGGCAGAGTGGGCTAAAGAACGGTGATGGATCAAACCCAGATCTGTTGACTGGGTGTGAGTATTTGATTGGTTCTGATGCTCCGTCCATCACCACCCCCTTTTGTACCGCTTTGTTCGCCATAAGTTGGCAGGGTATGCTCAGACGTGAGTCCCTTGCTCACTTTGCCACTGGATTCAAGCAAGCCTGGCTGAAGATGGCTGAAATGCCAGAAACCGGTCCTAGGAAGCTTGTTTCCGGTCCAGGGAAGGCATGGCTTGGCAGTTCGGGCTGGACTGTTCCCATGAGGCACAGGGTCAGACTGATTTGCATATGGCCATGTCTGAACTGGGGTGGCAGAGTGGGCTAAAGAACGGTGATGGATCAAACCCAGATCTGTTGACTGGGTGTGAGTATTTGATTGGTTCTGATGCTCCGGCCATCACCACCCCCTTTTGTACCGCTTTGTTCGCCATAAGTTAGAAGGGTATGCTCAGACGTGAGTCCCTTGCTCACTTTGCCACTGGATTCAAGCAAGCCTGGCTGAAGACGGCTGAAATGCCTGAAACCGGTCCTAGGAAGCTTGTTTCCGGTCCAGGGAAGGCATGGCTTAGCAGTTCGGGCTGGACTGTTCCCATGAGGCACAGGGTCAGACTGATTTGCATATGGCCATGTCTGAACTGGGGTGGCAGAGTGGGCTAAAGAACGGTGATGGATCAAACCCAGATCTGTTGACTGGGTGTGAGTATTTGATTGGTTCTGATGCTCCGTCCATCACCACCCCCTTTTGTACCGCTTTGTTCGCCATAAGTTGGAAGGGTATGCTCAGACGTGAGTCCCTTGCTCACTTTGCCACTGGATTCAAGCAAGCCTGGCTGAAGACGGCTGAAATGCCAGAAACCGGTCCTAGGAAGCTTGTTTCCGGTCCAGGGAAGGCATGGCTTGGCAGTTCGGGCTGGACTGTTCCCATGAGGCACAGGGTCAGACTGATTTGCATATGGCCATGTCTGAACTGGGGTGGCAGAGTGGGCTAAAGAACGGTGATGGATCAAACCCAGATCTGTTGACTGGGTGTGAGTATTTGATTGGTTCTGATGCTCCGTCCATCGCCACCCCCTTTTGTACCGCTTTGTTCGCCATAAGTTGGCAGGGTATGCTCAGACGTGAGTCCCTTGCTCACTTTGCCACTGGATTCAAGCAAGCCTGGCTGAAGACGGCTGAAATGCCAGAAACCGGTCCTAGGAAGCTTGTTTCCGGTCCAGGGAAGGCATGGCTTGGCAGTTCGGGCTGGACTGTTGCCATGAGGCACAGGGTCAGACTGATTTGCATATGGCCATGTCTGAACTGGGGTGGCAGAGTGGGCTAAAGAACGGTGATGGATCAAACCCAGATCTGTTGACTGGGTGTGAGTATTTGATTGGTTCTGATGCTCCGTCCATCACCACCCCCTTTTGAACCGCTTTGTTCGCCATACGTTGGCAGGGTATGCTCAGACGTGAGTCCCTTGCTCACTTTGCCACTGGATTCAAGCAAGCCTGGCTGAAGACGGCTGAAATACCAGAAACTGGTCCTAGGAAGCTTGTTTCCGGTCCAGGGAAGCCATGGCTTGGCAGTTCGGGCTGGACTGTTCCCATGAGGCACAGGGTCAGACTGATTTGCATATGGCCATGTCTGAACGGGTGTGGCAGAGTGGGCTAAAGAACAGTGATGGATCAAACCCAGATCTGTTGACTGGGTGTGAGTATTTGATTGGTTCTGATGCTCCGTCCATCACCACCCCCTTTTGTACTGCTTTGTTTGCCATAAGTTGGCAGGGTATGCTCAGACGTGAGTCCCTTGCTTACTTTGCCACTGGATTCAAGCAAGCCTGGCTGAAGACGGCTGAAATGCCAGAAACCGGTCCTAGGAAGCTTGTTTCCGGTCCAGGGAAAGCATGGCTTGGCAGTTCGGGCTGGACTGTTCCCATGAGGCACAGGGTCAGACTGATTTGCATATGGCCATGTCTGAACTGGGGTGGCAGAGTGGGCTAAAGAACGGTGATGGATCAAACCCAGATCTGTTGACTGGGTGTGAGTATTTGATTGGTTCTGATGCTCCGTCCATCACCACCCCCTTTTGTACCGCTTTGTTCGCCATAAGTTGGCAGGGTATGCTCAGACGGGAGTCCCTTGCTCACTTTGGCACTGGATTCAAGCAAGCCTGGCTGAAGACGGCTGAAATGCCAGAAACCGGTCCTAGGAAGCTTGTTTCCGGTCCAGGGAAGGCATGGCTTGGCAGTTCGGGCTGGACTTTTCCCATGAGGCACAGGGTCAGACTGATTTGCATATGGCCATGTCTGAACTGGGGTGGCAGAGTGGGCTAAAGAACGGTGATGGATCAAACCCAGATCTGTTGACTGGGTGTGAGTATTTGATTGGTTCTGATGCTCCGTCCATCACCACCCCCTTTTGTACCGCTTTGTTCGCCATAAGTTGGCAGGGTATGCTCAGACGTGAGTCCCTTGCTCACTTTGCCACTGGATTCAAGCAAGCCTGGCTGAAGATGGCTGAAATGCCAGAAACCGGTCCTAGGAAGCTTGTTTCCGGTCCAGGGAAGGCATGGCTTGGCAGTTCGGGCTGGACTGTTCCCATGAGGCACAGGGTCAGACTGATTTGCATATGGCCATGTCTGAACTGGGGTGGCAGAGTGGGCTAAAGAACGGTGATGGATCAAACCCAGATCTGTTGACTGGGTGTGAGTATTTGATTGGTTCTGATGCTCCGGCCATCACCACCCCCTTTTGTACCGCTTTGTTCGCCATAAGTTAGAAGGGTATGCTCAGACGTGAGTCCCTTGCTCACTTTGCCACTGGATTCAAGCAAGCCTGGCTGAAGATGGCTGAAATGCCAGAAACCGGTCCTAGGAAGCTTGTTTCCGGTCCAGGGAAGGCATGGCTTGGCAGTTCGGGCTGGACTGTTCCCATGAGGCACAGGGTCAGACTGATTTGCATATGGCCATGTCTGAACTGGGGTGGCAGAGTGGGCTAAAGAACGGTGATGGATCAAACCCAGATCTGTTGACTGGGTGTGAGTATTTGATTGGTTCTGATGCTCCGGCCATCACCACCCCCTTTTGTACCGCTTTGTTCGCCATAAGTTAGAAGGGTATGCTCAGACGTGAGTCCCTTGCTCACTTTGCCACTGGATTCAAGCAAGCCTGGCTGAAGACGGCTGAAATGCCTGAAACCGGTCCTAGGAAGCTTGTTTCCGGTCCAGGGAAGGCATGGCTTGGCAGTTCGGGCTGGACTGTTCCCATGAGGCACAGGGTCAGACTGATTTGCATATGGCCATGTCTGAACTGGGGTGGCAGAGTGGGCTAAAGAACGGTGATGGATCAAACCCAGATCTGTTGACTGGGTGTGAGTATTTGATTGGTTCTGATACTCCGTCCATCACCACCCCCTTTTGTACCGCTTTGTTCGCCATAAGTTGGCAGGGTATGCTCAGACGTGAGTCCCTTGCTCACTTTGCCACTGGATTCAAGCAAGCCTGGCTGAAGACGGCTGAAATGCCAGAAACCGGTCCTAGGAAGCTTGTTTCCGGTCCAGGGAAGGCATGGCTTGGCAGTTCGGGCTGGACTGTTCCCATGAGGCACAGGGTCAGACTGATTTGCATATGGCCATGTCTGAACTGGGGTGGCAGAGTGGGCTAAAGAACGGTGATGGATCAAACCCAGATCTGTTGACTGGGTGTGAGTATTTGATTGGTTCTGATGCTCCGTCCATCACAACCCCCTTTTGTACCGCTTTGTTCGCCATAAGTTGGCAGGGTATGCTCAGACGTGAGTCCCTTGCTCACTTTGCCACTGGATTCAAGCAAGCCTGGCTGAAGACGGCTGAAATGCCAGAAACCGGTCCTAGGAAGCTTGTTTCCGGTCCAGGGAAGGCATGGCTTGGCAGTTCGGGATGGACTGTTCCCATGAGGCACAGGGTCAGACTGATTTGCATATGGCCATGTCTGAACTGGGGTGGCAGAGTGGGCTAAAGAACGGTGATGGGTCAAACCCAGATCTGTTGACTGGGTGTGAGTATTTGATTGGTTCTGATGCTCCGTCCATCACCACCCCCTTTTGTACCATTTCTCTGTTTGCAGCATGCGACATTTCTCTGTTTGCAGCGTGCTTATGTGCGACATTTCACTGTTTGCAGCGATCTTATGTGCGACATTTCTCTGTTTGCAGCATGCTTGTGTGCCATTTCTCTGTTTGCCGCGTGCTTATGTGCGACATTTCTCTGTTTGCAGCATGCTTATGTGTGACATTTCTCTGTTTGCAGCATGCTTGTGTGCCATTTCTCTGTTTGCAGCGTGCTTATGTGTGACATTTCTGTTTGTAACGCGATTGTGTGACATTTCTCGGTTGGCAGCGTGCGTATGTGCGACATTTCTCTGTTTGCAGCATGCTTATGTGCGACATTTCTCTGTTTGCAGCATGCTTATGTGTGACATTTCTCTGTTTGCAGCATGTTTGTGTGCCATTTCTCTGTTTGCAGCGCGCTTGTGTGACATTTCTGTGTTTGCATTTTGCTTATGTGTGCCATTTTTGTGTTTGCGTATGTGGGCCATTTGTCTGTTTGCAGCGTGCTTATGTGTGATATTTCAGTGTTTTGCAGCGTGCTTATGTATGGCATTTCTCTGTTTTAGCTTGCTAATGTGCGACATTTCTCTGTTTTCAGCGTGTTTATTTGTGACATTTCTCTGTTTGCAGCGTGCTTATATGTGACATTTTTCTGTTTGCAGCTTGCTTGTGGGACATTTCTGTCTGCAGCATGCTTCAGCGAAATTTCCCTGTTTACAGCATGCTTATGTGTGACATTTCTGTTTACAATGTGCCTATGTGTGACATTTCTGTTTGCAGCACGCTTATTTTCGCCATTTCTCTGTTTGCATGGTGCTCATGTTTGCCATTTCTCTGTTTTGCAGTGTGCTTATGTGCGACATTTCTCTGTTTGCAGCTTGCTTATTTGTGACACTTCTGTTTGCAGCGTGCTTGTGGGACATTTCTCTGCTTGTAGTGTGCTTATGTGTGATATTTCTCTGTTTTCAGCATGCATGTGTGACATTTCTCTGTTTGCAGCGTGCTTGTGTAATATTTCTATTTGCAGCGTGCTTAAGCAACATTTCTCTGTTTGCAGCATGCTTATAAGTGACATTTCTGTTAGCAGCACGCTTGTGTGACATTTCTCTGCTTGCAGCGTGCTTATGTGTGAAATTTCTGTTTGCAGCGTGCTTATGTGTGACATTTCTCTATTTGCAACATGCGGATGTGTGACATTATTCTGTTTGCAGCATGCTTATGTGCGACATTTCTCTGTTTGCAGCATGCTTATGTGCGACATTTCTCTGGTAGCTGCGTGCTTACATGTAACGGTTCCCTTCGGAGCGTGCTGGTGTGACATTTATCTGTTTGCAGCATACTTATGTGTGCCATTTCTCTGTTTGCAGCATGCTTATGTGCAACATTTCTCTGTTTGCAGCAGGCTTATGTGCGACATTTCTCTGGTAGCTGCGTGCTTACGTGTGACGTTTCTGTTTGCAGCATGCTTGTGTCATATTTCTCTGTTTGCAGCATAATTATGTGTGCCATTTCTCTGTTTGCAGCGTGCTTATGTGTGCCATTTTGCTGTTAGCAGCATGCTTACGTGTGATATTTTTGTTTGCAGCACACTGTGTGACATTTCTGTGTTTGCAGCGTGCTTATGTGTGCCATTTCTGTGTTTAAGGCGTGTTTATGTGGGCCATTGGTCTGTTTGCAGCGTGCTTATGTGCGACAATTCTGTTTGCAGCGTGCTTATGTGTGATATTTCTGTGTTTGCAGCATGCTAATGTGTGATATTTCTGTTTGCAGCGTGCTTATGTGTGCCATTTTGCTGTTAGCAGCATGCTTACGTGTGATATTTTTGTTTGCAGCACACTTGTGTGACATTTCTGTGTTTGCAGCGTGCTTATGTGTGCCATTTCTGTGTTTGCAGCGTGCTTATGTGGGCCATTGGTCTGTTTGCAGCGTGCTTATGTGTGACAATTCTGTTTGCAGCGTGCTTATGTGTGATAATTCTGTGTTTGCAGCATGCTAACGTGTGATATTTCTGTTTGCAGCGCGCTTATGTGACATTTCTCTGTTTGCCGCGTGGTTATGTGTGAAAATTCTGTTTGCAGTGTGCTTATGTGTCATATTTCTCTGTTTGCAATGTGCTTATGAGTGCGATTTCTGTTTGCAGTGTAATTGTGTGACATTTCTCTGTATGCAGCGTGTTCATGTGTGCCATTTCTCTGTTTGCAGTGTGCTTATGTGTGATATTTCTCTGTTTTCAGCGATCTTATGTGCGACATTTCTGTTTGCAGCGTGCTTGTGTGCAACATTTCTGTTTGCAGCGTGCGTATGTGTGACATTTCTCTGTTTGCAGCATGCTTGTGTGCCATTTCTCTGTTTGCAGCGTGCTTATGTGTGATATTTCTGTGTTTGCACCGTGCTAACGTGATATTTCTGTTTGCAGCGCGCTTGTGTGACATTTCTGTGTTTGCATTTTGCTTATGTGTGCCATTTCTGTGTTTGCGTATGTGGGCCATTGGTCTGTTTGCAGCGTGCTTATTTGTGACAACTCTGTTTGCAGCGTGCTTATGTGTGATATTTCTGTGTTTGCAGCATGCTAATGTGTGATATTTCTGTTTGCAGCGCGCTTATGTGACATTTCTCTGTTTGCCGCGTGGTTATGTGTGAAAATACTGTTTGCAGTGTGCTTATGTGTGATATTTCTCTGTTTGCAATGTGCTTATGAGTGCGATTTCTGTTTGCAGTGTGATTGTGTGACATTTCTCTGTATGCAGGGTATTCATGTGTGCCATTTCTCTGTTTGCAGTGTGCTTATGTGTGATATTTCTCTGTTTTCAGCATACTTATGTGCGACATTTCTCTGCTTGCAGCGTGCTTGTGTAATATTTCTCTGTTTTCAGCATACTTATGTGTGACATTTCTGTTTGCAGCATGCATATGTGATATTTCTATTTGCAGCGTGCTTAAGCGGCATTTCTCTGTTTGCAGTGTGCTTATATGTGACAATTCTGTTTGTGTGTTAAATGTCTGACATTTCTGTTTACAGCCTGCTTGTGTGACATTTCTCTGTTTGCAGTGTGCTTATGTGTGCCATTTCTCTGTTTGCAGCGTGCTTGTGTGTGACATTTCTGTTTGCAGTGTGTTTATGTGTCATATTTCTGTTTGCAGCGTGCTTATGTGTGACATTTCAGTGCATTATGAGTGACACTGAGTGACACTTCAGCGCAGGTAGTCATTGCAGTAATGTTCGTGCAACGAGGTTATCTGCCTTTTTTGCAGTGTAATGTTCTAGTGACCAACATAAAAGAGCTTTGGAGTCCAGTCCGCAGGCCGGATGCAGAACTGTACAAAAGCCATAACCAGCCCACAGGACTGCCTGCATGAAGGATGCAACGAGAGAGGCGCTCCAGCAGGTGGCGCCACTTGGAGAACATCTTCTACCTGATAAACTTCTACAGACAGCCCCAGCAGCGTAGTTTGTTGAAGTGGACAGGTTCTCTACTTTATTTACTTACATTATCAATTGGGTGATATGCTAGAATTGTGACTTTACCCCCCACAAACCTAGTATGGTGCATAATGCTATGCCAAACAGAAGTATGGTTAGACAATACATCTGAATTACAAAGGCGCTATCACACTGCAGTCCACAGCTGCATAATTCTGGGAGAAATAAAATTAAGTGTGAACGAGGCCTTTTGATGGGTTTCACATCCAAACAGGCTTTTGAGCTTCAGTATTTTAACTACCACATCTTCTCACACGAAAAAAAGTATTAATATTCTAGAACATGGGTCTCCAATCTTTTCTGTAACAAGAGCTGCTTATGCTCACTGAAAATCATCCTGAGCTACTAATATTATTAGTGTTGTAACAGTGACCACACCAGACAAGATTACACGAGTGGCCACTCCATGCAAGATTACCAGCAATGATCCCCTCAGTGCATAAGGTAGGGTTGCGAGCAGTGACGTAAAAAAGGCTTCATCAATTTCGAATATCTTAACATGGGTATTACAAAGAAACTAAGCTGCAATGCCCCTGGCGCCAAGCTTGTCATATTAGTAAGAGGTCTGACGAATGCCACATGAATTGTCACTCCAATATCAGCCTTAAAGAGATTTTGAACATTTTGCTTTTTTCCTCAAAACATCAGCAAATGAGTTCTGAAAATACACACATTTTCATCTCAAATACTTGCAATCAGTTTTGTTACACAAATATTAATTTATTCAAGTAAAAGCATCTAATTTAGTAGGCTGGGCTGCACACAGGAGAGCTACTCACAGGTAGGGAAGAGCTACCAAGAGGTCACAAGCTACTCATGGGGGAAACCACTTTTAGAGCATACAGTCACCAAGTCTCATGTGGGGTAGGTTTGCAGATGCTGACTCGGTGGACTAGGCTGTGGCAGTGCCAGGTTAAGTGATGGCTCCTTGAAACACAACTGGCCTCAGTGCAGTCTGCCAATCCTGTTACAGTGTCAGCAAATACAGGAGGAGCAGCAGCAATGCTACTGGGCCCCTTATGTTAATGGCCTGGGTATGTGCACAAGTGCGCGAGGCACATAAGAGCTTTAAAATCCCTGCTATGGCTGCTAGAGTGAGGCAGGAGGCGATGCAGCAGCATCAGCGATGCGCTGGCCTCGGCGATGCAGCAGCATCAGCGATGCAGCGGCGATGCAGCAGCATCAGAGATGCAGCGGCGATGCAGCAGCATCAGAGATGCATCGGCGATGCAGCAGCATCAGCGATGCACCAGCATCGGCAGTGGCGATGCAGCAGCATCAGCAATGCACCAGCATCGGCAGCGGCGATGCAGCAGCATCAGCAATGCACCAGCATCGGCAGCGGCGATGCAGCAGCATCCGCAGTGGCAATGCAGTAGCATCCGCAGCGGCGATGCAGTAGCATCGGCAGCATGGATACAGTAGCATCGGCAGCAGCGATGCAGCAGCATCCGCAGTGGCGATGCAGTAGCATCCGCAGCGGCGATGCAGTAGCATCGGCACCACAAGCCACACTTCTGCCACAGAAATCCTTTGAAACGCTGTTAGGTGTACACAGCTGATTTGCGTGATATATCTCAGACAATGCGGCAATACAGGAATTTCCTTAAAAAGCATTTGTTTAACCCACAATGCGTGGCCCTTGGCAGGGCTGATTCATCTTGTCAGCACTGGATATGCTATCTTTAAAGGGCATGCATCCATGCAGAGCACACCAGTTCTAAGGGGAGAGGGTGTTGCAGGGGGGCCGGACCCTCCCAAGGGAACCCTCTGGCCCACTCAAGACCCATCCACAAGTAAAAGGCCACCCTTTTATGCTAGGTCTATTCTTTCACATGTGCCTGTAGCCTCTGCTTTCCACCCCATCTACTCGCTTGCATGAACACTAGCAATGATTTGTGGGAGCTCGTGTCTGTGTGACAGAACATAATGGTCTAACCGGGAGAGATTGCAGAGGAAAGTGGTGGGAAGATGAGAATAGGAGGGACAGACACACTCCAAAGACCACTACCCCTTCCACATGCTTGCAATGCTTAAATTCACAGTCTTGTATTCTCAGAACACATGCATTTTTAATTATAATTATTGGCCGCATTCTCCTTGTTACTCATGTATTGGATACTGTCAGTAAGCATTGACAAAGCCAATAAGTTCGGTTTAATTTGGTTGTGTGCTATGTCTGGATTGAATAGTGCAGAGCATGAAGCTAAGATGGATTTCACCAGGATATGGACAAATTATCCTACCCTGGTGTAAATGTGCCTTCATGGTGTTGGATGGACTCCATAAAGTGATTTACTGTTGATGTAACAGTGGCTCAAGCAGGCATTTTCAGACGAGGCCCAACTCCAACCATAGCCCATTAACAAGGCACCTTCTCAGCCGTGGCCCGTGCAGGTAGGAGCGGTGGAGCGGTGAGGCGGTGGGTTTGGGTGGGGGGGATTTTGACAGACGACGAGGGAAAATTAATTATTAAATTTTCGCTCATGGTCGTCTGTTGAATCCCCTCCCAACCTGGCCCCACCACTCTTACCTAAACGCACCTTCTCTGATCCTGCCACTCCACGCGTAGATCTAGCCGCCATTCAGAATAATAAACGTTGAAGCCACTGGTTTTCAGATCACCAACAAAGACTATGGCGCTCCTGTAAGCAACACAGAGAACATCAAATGACACATTCACTTTTGTGTACTGCCTCATGTGGGAAGCGCTTACCTGCTAATGTGGCAAGTGTGGAGCACACTCTCCAGGAAAGAATGCCTGAATTTAATGCTCTACACGTTATATGACTGCGATCAACACCCTTCCACATCCATGCACTGCAAGAGATGCCCCTATTTAATCATCCACCTGGAGTACACTTTGAAGCCTCAGCAGCATAGAAGACCAGAAGGAATCTCTGGGTGGCAGGTAACTGCCTCCATCTTTCTAGGGTTTCTAGAGTTTCTAGGGTTTCCAGTCCGACCTCTCCTCATTACAGACACTGGCCCGAGAGCCTGCAGCTGATGTATCTGGATGGAGGGACAATAGTGCTTCTAATAGTACGGACGTGATCAGGGTTGGACAGGGCAGGATTTTAACCATGGTTTAAAAAGGTAGACGGAAGGGAGGGTAGCATGCGCTTTTGCAGGAGACGCACCTGACTGCCGTTGAGGCTACCCGCTTATGCCGACGTTGACGTGGCTAGGTGTACAAATGCAAAAACAACAATTGATGGACAGAATGCAGAGCAATGTCATACATTCACCCCAGTACAGAGATCTGGGTCTAAATCCATTGTTTTTTTGCTCACCATGCCGTTCCAGTTTGAACCCAGCCATATGCAAATCAGTCTTGACCCTGTGCCTCATGGGAACAGTCCAGCCCGAACTGCCAAGCCAGGTCCTCCCTGGATTGGAAACAAGCATCCTAGGACCGGTTTCGGGGTTTCACCCCTCTTCAGCCAGGATAGCTTGATTCCAGTGGCATGGAGAGCAAGGGACCCACGTCTGGGCATACCCTTCCCACTCGGGGTGACAAATGCAAAAACAACAATTGATGGACAGAATGCAGAACAATGTCATACATTCACCCCAGTACAGAGATCTGGGCCTAAATCCATCGTTTTTTTGCTCACCATGCCGTTCCAGTTTGAACCCAGCCATATGCAAATCAGTCTTGACCCTGTGCCTCATGGGAACAGTCCAGCCCGAACTGCCAAGCCAGGTCCTCCCTGGACTGGAAACAAGCATCCTAGGACCGGTTTCGGGGTTTCACCCCTCTTCAGCCAGGATAGCTTGATTCCAGTGGCATGGAGAGCAAGGGACCCAAGTCTGGGCATACCCTTCCCACTCGGGGTGACAAATGCAAAAACAACAATTGATGGACAGAATGCAGAACAATGTCATACATTCACCCCAGTACAGAGATCTGGGCCTAAATCCATCGTTTTTTTGCTCACCATGCCGTTCCAGTTTGAACCCAGCCATATGCAAATCAGTCTTGACCCTGTGCCTCATGGGAACAGTCCAGCCCGAACTGCCAAGCCAGGTCCTCCCTGGACTGGACCAACTATTCGTCCATGGCTAGAGGGGTGATGATATGGATTAAAGCAGGGGTTCCATGGGAGGAGAAAGAAGTCCTGATAGACCCCATGGGGCGCTACGTCTTGGTGAGAGGCAGACTGAATGGCCAACCACTCTTACTCGGCTCCCTATATGCCCTCAAAGTTGCGCAGGGTACATTTCTGAGTGATCTCTCCGAGGTACTGCTCCAATGGAAAGATGTCCCGTGGCTCCTGGGCAGTGATTTTAATGCTGTGCTCGATGTCTCCCTTGACCGCTCCTTTCCCCCCTCTCACTAGTATGCCTCCTCTAATGCTCACCTTTTAAAAATCTGGTTGGGTAACTGGGCCCTTTTGGATGTCTGACGGGACCGTCACCCTCGCTCCAGGGTATACTCGTTTTATTCCCCAGGACATAAGCAACATGTGCGCCTCGATCGTATCCTTACGTCCGCTGCCCTCCTCCCCTTGATACAGTCGACTGATTATCTGGGCCGGACACACTCAGATCATAATCCCTTGGTGATGCACCTGGCCTGGGAACCACCCCCCACCCCTGGTCCCGGCCTGGTGCCTGCAGACCGCAGCTTTTGAAGATCCCCTCTTCCGAGGCTCACTGGAATCGGCGATAGCTAGTTATTTCGCACTTAACACTGGTTCCACGGACTCGGTTGTCACTGAATGGGCGGGTTTTAAAGTGGTGGTTCGGGGGCATTGTCTTGGGCAGACTTGGAATATCCGCAAACAACTGGACGCCTCGCTGGCGCATATTGAGGGACGGCTGCTGTTGCTGGAGACGCAGGTTGTCGCCAACCTGGCCGGACGACAGCGCCTAGATGCTGCCCATACCGAACGGGAGGCACTACTGGACCGACTACGATGTCATAATTATCTGGCGCACTCGATTCGCTCTGACTCTGCCGCGGACAGGGCCGGGAAGCTGCTGGCTTATTTGATTAGGCAAGAACATCCCCAGTGCCCCATACATTTCTTACTCAACGACTTCGGTCGAGAGCGCAGTACCCAGAGAGACATCCACGCATGGATGACTGAACACTACTCTCACTTATATGAGACCCTCCTGACGGACAATGCCCGGGATGTGGGGTCCCTTCTAGACACCGTGGAGTTGCCCACCCTTACGATAGACCAGTCCCCGGAGCTGAACTCTTACACCCTGGGCAGTTTCTTTTATGTCAGTGATGTCATTTCAGATGTCATCAGTGATGTCACTGACCATGTCATGAGTGATGTAATATGTGACGTCATCAGCAGTGCACTGCGGGGGCGCGAGTTATAGTTAGCTGAACTAACTATAACGGGGGAATTTCTAGGGTTTTGTACGAGGGAAATGTCCAGCTAACTATGACGCCCCTGGAACCTATGGTTTTTTCAGTGAATTTCTAAGGTTTTTTAAATGCCAATTGTAGGAAGGTGGATATCGGACTATGGTTACCCCAAACTTTTTTGCCTAGTGTCTAGCTGGCTTTTCGACTTAGTTGGCCTGAGATCCTGCCATTCAGGGTCTCAGGCTGTCTGCTCTCTCTTTAAAATGGACTCCATGTACCCTAGGTACATACCCAATTGGTAAGGGTCACCTTATTGGACCCTGTACAGTGTACCCTAGGTATCCAGGGCATAGGTGTACCCTAGGTCTTCCAGGGGCTGCAGCATGTATTATGCCACCCCTGGTCTGGCCTTCCAATCAGACACAACTGGCTGATCACTCAGCTGGGGCAAGGTCGTGTAATCACCCCTTGCTTAGATATAGTATACCTATATCTACCCTTAATATAGACACATGTGTACCTATCAGCCACTCCTATGGCAGGCCTTAACAATCCTGGAGGCAAAGTGCTTGGTAACATGTGAGATGGTGCTCTAGCATGAGCTGAGCCTGTCGGCAGCTTTCGGAACCATGTCCTTATAGCTGTTCTATGATATAGCCTACCATATACTCTTAAAGTACCTTATAATCTTAAACGGTTATGGTAACTATGGTTTGGCTTTATCAAAACATGTCGTGTAAGGTGTCTAACACTTTGGAATAATACCCCCATACCATTTCTGGTGATGAGGATATTATTCCTCCCTTCTAGAGGGAGAGACATGTTAAAATCCTACTTTGCTGTTTAACTCTCACCAAAGCCTCAGAATCACAAAATGGATGCTGCTGCCACAGACACGAGTCTGACCTCCTGCAGCTGGGAGCCCTCCCAGCCAGGGAGGCCTGGACAATAGGTTTCCTGCTTGGGGAGGTGCTAGCACCTCCCCAGACAGACTTTAGTGTATTGGGGCAGGGAGGGCTGAAAGGAATGAGACATGCCTGGGGCACACAAGGTGTCCCATGCATAGTCCAGTTCAAACCGGCGCTGGGGCATTCCAGCCCCAGCTCTGGCGCGAAACTGGACAAAGGAAAGGGGGTGTAGCCACTTCCCTTCCTGGTCCCACCCATAGGAGGGACCTTGCAGGTAGCCCAGCCCACTAGCCCAGTATATCAGTAGGTAGCTGAGCCCTGCTATATTGGATTAACCTGAATCTGCAACTTGAACAGAAACTCTGGACCTTCGACATTCGACCTCAGGAAGAAGACTGAAGAAATCTCCCTTGTGGCCAAGGAGTGACCACCCTGGGCAACCAGGCACCATCCAGCGACCGCTGCTTGCTTTGCGACTGATCCTACGAGGGACGACTGCAGAGACTGACCAGCGCCGTAACTTCCAGACACCTCTGAACCAGATCCACATCGACAGCAAAGCTGAGACCCGTGGAGGCGACGAGGGACGTAGGACCGGCGACTTGGGAAAAGTGGCTAGTAACTGACTAGCGCGACTTCTGAGGCTTCCTCGAGGCTGTGCTTGGGGAATTGAGAAGCCCCAACCCGAGCACCATCTGCAAAGAAGATCAGCTCCCCACACTTCACGTGTTCTGCGTGGGGCCCTTCTGCACCTGAGTTGCTCGACGTGTTGTCCGGTTGCTGGCCCGTTGGCTAGTAGCCTCTGCGACGACGAACCTTTGTTTTCATCTTGCTGGTCCGGCTCCTCCAGACTGGCACCCGCTACTCTGTGAAAGAGAAGCACCCCAGACCTTCCTGGTCTGCACCAGAAGCAAGTCCTCCATCCTGCGTGGGTTCCGCTTGCCAAGGCTTGTTGGGTCCTAGCTCGATATCGCCGCCGCCGACAGCAAGAGCCTTCGTGGGACAGTTCATCTCCTGGTCCTGGTCGTCCTCTATGCCTCCTGGTACCCGTGGCTGCTGCGACAAGCTTCACCTCTTCACCTGCATCTTCACGACATCGCCTGGTTCCTTCCTGGTTCCTTCCTGGCTCCTGGCTGGTGACCTAGACTCTGTCCCTTCTGCTTGCAGGTATCCTTCCTTCTTGATTCCATCCTTGGGATCCACCGGACACTCTTCACTGACTGCCTGTCAGCAACTTTCCTTCAGGCATCCATAGGAGTCAACGACGAAACCCAATGCAAGTTCACACCTATGCATCCGCAGCCCGTGGGCTAGGTAACTTGAGTACTCCGGTGCTCACAAGGGTATTGACTATCCTAGGGTCTAGTTTCCAAGTCTCGACTTCCTAGCTATTCCAGAAGTGTCCTAAAACTGTTAATTTCTAATAACTACTATTTCTATTGACTTTTACGCATTACGCGTGAGTGTTTCCACTCTGCACCTGAATCCCGTGGGCCTTCCACTTCCTAACCTTTGGTAGTATAGTGTAGCCCCAGCGATTCCCTAGGCCTAGGCCTATCCTGTGTTCGTGACAGTGGTTCTTATACCACTTACTTAGTATATGGTTTGCGTGGCCCCTAGGGCCTAACTGTATTACTTACCTGTGTGACTTAATGTATGCTTAAATAAGACTGTGTTGTACTTACCTTGAATCTCATAAAGAGTGCTGAGGGTTTGACTAGAATAAATACATTCTATTTTTATATATATCTGTTGTGGTGTCCTTTCATTTGGTATTCAAGGGATTACAAATGGTGTAACAGCTGGCTTCACAAGCCATACAGAGTTTAGCCTAAGACTGCTCTTGTCCATGCTACCACTAGGATAGCTGGTCTATAAGGTTGACTTTACAACCAATCACCATAAGGGTTGTTTGGACTGATACAAGGTGTACACTAGAATTAGTGACATCATATATCAGGCCAACTTCTCACATTGGTGGCAGCGGTGGGATCTGAGCTTGCTGTTGTTAATACCATTGTAATCTTGAGATAGTAAATTGAAAGATCACACAGATATTGTTAGGTACATATAACAGATTATAAATACTTAAGTCCTACTGGACTTAGTTGTTGTAGGTTGAAGGGTCTAGCACACCCTGACTACAACTACTAGAGTGGTTTAGTAGATACAACTAGTGTAGGTAGGTGCACACACCACACCCTCACTAGATCATGTCTCTGAGAGGAGATCAAGTTGATTCTCTCTCAGGAGGGGTAGATCCCAGAAATATCCCCTCTAGATATGATACCCTAACTTTTCAGGAGATGAGGCAATTGTGTACCTCCAGAAAGTTACAACAGGGTTCAAACCCTACCCTCATTCAACTAGTGGAGATCCTAGAGGAGTATGATGCTCAGAGAGCCTCCCAGGTTAGTACTCTAGGTACAGGTGAGGGTCTACCCACTACAGATGAGTCCGATGGGACTTCAGAAGATGAGGTAGACAGCCAGGTCCAAGTTGGGAGACTTAGCACAGGCTAACTTAAGTCTACATGGGAGTCTGACTGGGGCCCCCCCATTCAGAGCCTCAAGTAGACTTAACCAGAGAAGCAGGAGAGGAAGATCCCCTTCAAGGGAATCTATCCACTCCCATGTCTCTAATAGCTCCCATGCCTCTTCTCACAGGGGAATGACTTCTCCAGAGAGAAAAGAGCATGAGGCCAGAATGAGGGAAGCCAATCTGAGGATTAAAAGGGAAGAACTTGCCCTTGCCAAGATGAAGCTTGCTCTGGCCAGAGAGCAAAAGTTAAGTGGGCTAGGACCCACGGGTGGCAGCAACATTCCTTAAGATAGGGATAGGTCTTATGACCATAGAAACCTAAGCAAGATAGTCCCCCCCCATTTCAGAATGGGGATGACATCCACAAGTGGATGACTGCTTTGGAGTGGGCCTGCAAAGTACAGCAGGTACCCCAGAGTCAGTGGGCAGCTATTTGTGGCTCTCCTTTTCTGACAAAGGTAGAGACAAGCTCCTCACAGTTAGTGATGAGGATGCTGACAATTACAAAGTCCTGAAGAGTGCTCTGATAGATGGGTTTGGCTTAACCACTGAGCAATATAGGTTGTTGTTCAGAGACACCCAGAAGACACAGACACAGGACTGGTCTGATTTTGTGGATTGTGCCACTAAGGCTTTGGAGGGTTGGTTAAATGGTAGCAAGGTGCAGGACTATACAGGATTGTACAACTTGATTATGAGGGAGCAGATCCTTAATAATTGTCAAAACCAGCTTCTCCATCAACACCTGGTAGACTCAGATTTGACCTCTCCCCAAGAATTGGGAAAGAGGGCAGATAAATGGGTCAGGACCAGGATTAGGCCTAAAAATCAGGGTGGTGACCAAAAGAAAGATACCACCAAGTCTCAAGAGAAGGGTGGGGATAAAACAAAAGAGAAATCTTCCTCAGGGCCCCAAAACTACACACAGGGTGGTGGGTCCCAAGCTCCCTCCTCTACCACAGTTAAAAAGCCTTACTGCCATGAATGTAAAATTCCTGGGCATTGGAAAACTGACAGCAGTTGCCCAAAGGCTAAAAAAAAAAACTGTTCCTCCAATTACTCCTGTAACACCACCTATTACTGTCAGCAGTAATCCCCCAGGTGGTGGGAGTGCCCCCAACAATTTGGTTGGGTTTTCTTGGGGAACACAGGTGGACCCTGGCTTAGCCAAGTCCCCTGCAGCAGCTACTCTTGTCTGTGATGGTGGCATGGGGTTTGCCAACTTCACTGCCTGTCCCAACACTTTGGGTAGGTACAGACAGGAACCCTACCTCAATGGTAGAAAAGCTGAGGCCTACAGAGACACTGGAGCTAGCATCGCTATGGTGACCCACAGACTAGTTCCCTCTGAGCAGCTTTTGCCTGGTTTCTCATACCAGGTAACTAATATTGATGGCAAACAGAACAGTCATCCCATGGCAGAGGTATGTCTCAGCTGGGGAGGTGTCACTGGCCCTAAGAGGGTGGCAGTGTCCCCAACCTTGCCTGTAGACTGCTTACTGGGGAATGACTTAGAACTCTCAGCTTGGGCTGGAGTTGAACAAGACACCCATTCTAAAATGGTAGGCCTTTCACAAAAGGGCAGTGGGGTTGTGCCAGCCACAACCCCTGTCCAAGTAGAATTCCTCCCTGAAAAGGTCGGAAGGGCAGTGGTAGCCACAGCCCAGGCAAAGACAGACTTCCCTGTAGAGATTGGCAGAGCTGTGACAGTCACAGCTCAAACCCAAACTGGGTGCCTCCCTGAAAAGGTTGGCAGGATTGTAATGGTCTCAGTCCATACTCAGACTGACATAGGTGTAGTGAAGCCTGAAACTATGGATCACTCCACAAAAACAGAGAGTAGTGGAGAGGAAGAAAAGTCTCCCTCTCCCCAGACAGTAGGAAAAGGTCAGCCTCCTCAGGAATCTGACCTCACCCCTTGTGAAGGAACTGCCCCAGAGGTAGCCAGGCCTGGCCTGGCAGAGCCTCTGATGTCAGTGGACCCTTCCAAGGTGGGACCCAGTCTGGTGCAGGTAGCCTGCCTCTCTCTACCCTGCCTCAGTCAGCCCAGGGCTGCAGAGGTCAGGGAGGCCAGTGGACCCCAAGAGGGCCCCTGTCCACAAGAACCCCCCCATCAAAAGAATGAGGATTGCCCGGCTAGTAGCCCTAGCCAGGTGATGGTTAAAAACATTCCTGAGGGATCTCCTTTACAGGTAGTTAGGGACCTCCCCCAGAGGGATTCTGTTGGGCACAGGCAAACATGGGACCTTAGGGCCCCAACCCTGACCTGTCCCTCCAGTAAGCCCACCAAAGGGACCCAGCCTCCAGCTTTAGGTAGCCAGAGGCTGACCCTGAGAGCACAGTGCAACTCAGTTAAAGAAAGAAAGGCATCCATGGTGGAGGATGATTGGAGGAAGCTGAGGCCTCACTTTGAGGACATTCACTTCAGTACTCCATCTCAACACCAGCCTTTTACTTTGCAAAGACACACCAAAGGTAGAGATTCCCTATGGTGGAGACCCTATGATACCTTTAGGGTGAGGGATTGCTTAGTGGACCATGAGACAGAGGGTAACCATGCCAGTGCTGGTTCTTCCTTATATGGCCACTTAGGCAATATAGGCTTACCTGGTCAAGGACAGCCTTATGTCCCTTCGTTTGGGGGGGGGTTGTGTAGGAAGGTGGATATCTGACTATGGATACCCCAAACTTTTTTGCCTAGTGTCTAGCTGGCTTTTCGACTTAGTTGGCCTGAGATCCTGCCATTCAGGGTCTCAGGCTGTCTGCTCTCTCTTTAAAATGGACTCCATGTACCCTAGGTACATACCCAATTGGTAAGGGTCACCTTATTGGACCCTGTACAGTGTACCCTAGGTATCCAGGGCATAGGTGTACCCTAGGCCTCCCAGGGGCTGCAGCATGTGTAAAATGCCACCCCTGGTCTGGCCTTCCAATCAGACACAACTGGCTGATCACTCAGCTGGGGCAAGGTCGTGTAATCACCCCTAGCTTAGATATAGTATACCTATATCTACCCTTAATATAGACACATGTGTACCTATCAGCCACTCCTATGGCAGGCCTTAACAATCCTGGAGGCAGAGTGCTTGGTAACATGTGAGATGGTGCTCTAGCATGAGCTGAGTCTGTCTGCAGCTTTCGGAACCATGTCCTTATAGCTGTTCTATGATATAGCCTACCATATACTCTTAAAGTACCTTATAATCTTAAACGGTTATGGTAACTATGGTTTGGCTTTATCAAAACATGTCGTGTAAGGTGTCTAACACTTTGGAATAATACCCCCATACCATTTCTGGTGATGAGGATATTATTCCTCCCTTCTAGAGGGAGAGACATGTTAAAATCCTACTTTGCTGTTTAACTCTCACCAAAGCCTCAGAATCACAAAATGGATGCTGCTGCCACAGACACGAGTCTGACCTCCTGCAGCTGGGAGCCCTCCCAGCCAGGGAGGCCTGGACAATAGGTTTCCTGCTTGGGGAGGTGCTAGCACCTCCCCAGACAGACTTTAGTGTATTGTGGCAGGGAGGGCTGAAAGGAATGAGACATGCCTGGGCACACAAGGTGTCCCATGCATAGTCCAGTTCAAACCGGTGCTGGGGCACTCCAGCCCCAGCTCTGGCGCGAAACTGGACAAAGGAAAGGGGGTGTAGCCACTCCCCTTCCTGGTCCCACCCATAGGAAAGGACCTTGCAGGTAGCCCAGCCCACTAGCCCAGTATATCAGTAGGTAGCTGAGCCCTGCTAAATTTGATTAACCTAAATCTGCAACTTGAACAGAAACTCTGGACCTTCGACATTCGACCTCAGGAAGAAGACTGAAGAAATCTCCCTTGTGGCCAAGGAGTGACCACCCTGGGCAACCAGGTACCATCCAGCGACCGCTGCTTGCTTTGCGACTGATCCTACGAGGGACGACTGTAGAGACTGACCAGCGCCGTGACTTCCAGACACCTCTGAACCAGATCCACATCGACAGCAAAGCTGAGACCCGGGGAGGCGACGAGGGACGTGGGACCGGCCACTTGGGAAAAGTGGCTAGTAACTGACTAGCGCGACTTCTGAGGCTTCCTCGAGGCTGTGCTTGGGGAATTGAGAAGCCCCAATCCCGAGCACCATCTGCAAAGAAGATCAGCTCCCCACACTTCACGTGTTCTGCGTGGGGCCCTTCTGCACCTGAGTTGCTCGACGTGTTGTCTGGTTGCTGGCCCGTTGGCTAGTAGCCTCTGCGACGACGAACCTCCGGCTCCTCCAGACTGGCACCCGCTCCTCTGTGGAAGAGAAGCACCCCAGACCTTCCTGGTCTGCACCAGAAGCAAGTCCTCCATCCTGCGTGGGTTCCGCTTGCCAAGGCTTGTTGGGTCCTAGCTCGACATTGACGCCGCTGACAGCAGGAGCCTTCGTGGGACAGCTCATCTCCTGGTCCTGGTCGTCCTCGACGCCTCCTGGTACCCGTGGCTGCTGCGACAAGCTTCACCTCTTCACCTGCATCTTCACGACATCGCCTGGTTCCTTCCTGGTTCCTTCCTGGCTCCTGGCTGGTGACCTAGACTCTGTCCCTTCTGCTTGCAGGTATCCTTCCTTCTTGATTCCATCCTTGGGATCCACCGGACACTCTTCACTGACTGCCTGTCAGCAACTTTCCTTCAGGCATCCATAGGAGTCAACGACGAAACCCGACGCAAGTTCACACCTATGCACCCGCAGCCCGTGGGCTAGGTAACTTGAGTACTCCGGTGCTCACAAGGGTATTGACTATCCTAGGGTCTAGTTTCCAAGTCTCGACTTCCTAGCTATTCCTGAAGTGTCCTAAAACTGTTAATTTCTAATAACTACTATTTCTATCGACTTTTACGCATTAGTGTTTCCACTCTGCACCTGAATCCCGTGGGCCTCCCACTTCCTAACCTTTGGTAGTATAGTGTAGCGCCAGCGATTCCCTAGACCTAGGCCTATCCTGTGTTCGTGACAGTGGTTCTTATACCACTTACTTAGTATATGGTTTGCGTGGCCCCTAGGGCCTAACTGTATTACTTACCTGTGTGACTTAATGTATACTTAAATAAGACTGTGTTGTACTTACCTCGAATCTCATAAAGAGTGCTGAGGGTTTGACTAGAATAAATACATTCTATTTTTTATATATATCTGTTGTGGTGTCCTTTCATTTGGTATTCAAGGGATTACAAATGGTGTAACAGCTGGCTTCACATGCCATACAGAGTTTAGCCTAAGACTGCTCTTGTCCATGCTACCACTAGGATAGCTGGTCTATAAGGTTGACTTTACAACCAATCACCATAAGGGTTGTTTGGACTGATACAAGGTGTACACTAGAATTAGTGACATCATATATCAGGTCAACTTCTCACACCAATTCCTAACTATAGCGCCCCTGAAACCCATGGTTTTTTCAGTGAATTTCAAAGGTTTTTTAAATACTAATTCCTAACTATATCAGGCCTAAAACCTATGGTTTTTTCAGTGAATTTCAAAGGTTTTGTAAATGAGAATTTTGAATGTATTAATTGTTATACTGATTTTTTTGATACTGATTTACTACATTTTTTAAACTATTTATTTTTAGATATTTTTTTTTAATTACATTATACATTACAATACAAAATATACTTTCTCAGAATGAATTACTTTAGTTTAAATACTTGGCAAATAGGCAACAGACTTTTAAGTACAGTAGTTACAGTTGTTGCAATGGGCAACACAATTTCAAACACTGAGCTCAATGTGAATTTCTAGTTAAATGCAATTAGTTACTTTATGGATTACTTTTTTAACCACAGGACTGGATCCTAGATTCAGTCCTTGGACATCTCCTGTAAACATTTGAGTAAAAGCGCTTTGGTTACAGTAGTAATTTTTAAGGAATATTATTGTGTTTTAAAAGTTGACACTTGGAAACTTTTTCCCATAGAATCACGAATTTTATCCTAAGGCAGTAAATTCACTTAGCAGGTAAGTAGTGTTATTGTTACTTTTTCTTACTCAGTGGTGGATCCTGGATCCAGCACTGGCCAACCTCCTGTAAACAGTTGAAAGAATGTGTTTAAGTCATACAGACGATTTTTTAGGAATATTTTTAGTTTGTGAAAATAGCCACTTAGAAACTTTTCTGGTGAAAACCCCACAATGGATTCCTATGGAAGGAAATACAAGTTACTAGTAAGTACGCTTAGAATTACTTTTCAGGGTCAGTGCTGGGCTAAAAGATGCAGCCCTGGGTTCTCTCCTGATAACAGGTGAGTAAATCGGAATTCGTAGTTCGGCTGATTTTAGAGGAATATTTGTACAATGGTGAAGGAAGGGGGAGGGGCCTGAGGTGACGTGTGCAAACACGCCCTGTGGCGCGTTTTAAGTTGGGGAATTAATTCCTCTTCAATCCTGAGGTCCCCTGGGGGCCAACTAGCCCACCAGGTACCTCCAGTATGCGCCAAGGAGCTGCATTGCAGAGAGGTATTCAGAGGCCACGCCCCTTTTTACAACACTCTGCAACACAGCTCCGTGGCGCTTACTGGAGGTACCTGGTGGGCTAGTTGGTCCCCAGGGAGCCTCAGGATTGAAGAGGAATTAATTCCCCAACTTAAAAGGCGCCACAGGGTGTGTTTGCACAGTATCACCTCAGGCCCCGCCCCCTACCTTCACCACTGTGCAAACGCGCCCCATGGCGCTTTTTAAGTTGGGAGATTAAGTCCCCTTGAATCCTGAGGTCCCCTGGCGGCCAACTAGCCCACCAGGTACCTCCAGTAAGCGCCAGGGAGCTGCGTTGCAGAGAGGTGTCAAAAGGGGCGTGGCCTCATTACACCTCTCTGCAACGCAGCCCCCTGGCGCATACTGGAGGTTCCTGGTGGGCTAGTTGGCCCCCAGGGACCCCCAGTATTGAAGGGGAATTCGTTCCCCCTCTGCAAACGCTCCAGGGGGCGTGTTTGCAGAGTGATGAAAGGAGGGGGCGTGGCCTCCTCCACGATCCTGTTTTTAAAAAAATATATATTTTTAAGAATGGGGGCTGTGTAGCCCCCCTTCTTTTTCTTATTTTTTGGCCCTGGGGACCCCATCCCCCAGGGCCTGCCCCCAATTTGTATTTTTTTATTAAAAAAAAATCAAAATAAAAATCGGGAAGGGGGCCACGTGGCCCCCCTCCCAAGGCCATAATTTGCCCCGGAGACCCCATCCCCCGGGGCATGGCCTTTTTTTTTTTTCTTTCAGTTTTTTGGAGGGGGGCTGCCTTGCCCCCCTCCTGTGTCCCTTTTTGGCCCCGGGGACCCCATCCCCCGGGGCCGTTTTTTTTATTTATTAATTTTTTTGATTTTTAGGAGGGCCCCTCCCGGGCCACTACTGGCCCCGGGGACCCCATCTCCCGGGGCCTGGCCACCTCGTTGGGGACCGTGTGGGGGTCCCAATCCCCCCACGGTCCCAGCCAGCTCCCGCTTCCTGCGGGAGCTGGCATTGCTTTTCCACATGGGGAGCAGCTAACATGCTGCTCCCCATATGGAAAAGCAATCTGCTTTGCTTCATTGAAGCGAGAGCAGGTTTCCCTGCTCTCGCTTTAATGAAGCAAAGCAGTTTGCAATGGCAGGGTGGGAGCCGCGAGGCGGTGGGAGCCGCGGACCCTACGAGCATGTCGCGATTTTTTGAAAAAAAGTATTTTTGGGGGCCCTGGGGGTCCTTGTGGGACCCCCTGAGCAGGCCTAGGGGGTCAGGGTGTTTCTACCCTGCCCCCTTGTCGCATTTTGCGCCTTTTTTTCCGGTTTTCTTGTGCCTCGGTTCTACCGAGGCACAAGATGGCTGCCAACAATTCCTGATTCAGAGTGTTGGCAGCCAATTAGCATTCAGCTCGTGCTCGGGAAGGTTCGGGGAGGGTGCTGAGAGGGTGCGCGGATCCTCCCCGGCCATAGATATCACTAACTTCTTTACCCTAATTTTCTCAGAAACTACTGAACGGATTTACACCATTTAAGCAAAAGGCACGAGTCTGAACTGAGGACTACCTCTTTACCAAATTTGGTGTAATTCCGTTTGGCAGTTCGGGCTGTAGCTGCGACAACAGATCCTATGGGAAATTGCATGGGGAAAATGCATTTGGGACCCCCCTTTTTTCTCGGCCCCCGCTTGACGAATCACCACAAAACTGTCAGGGTAGGAGCGGAGCTGGCCAAAAGTTTGGAAAATTTCGCAAAGATTCGTCAATTGCCGCCAGACTTATTGGGAATAGAATGTTGCGGATTTCCTATGGAAAATAGGTCCTAACTATAACTATCTACTGGCGACCGCCAGTAGATAATAAATAAATATATATATATATATATTCACTGAAAAAACCATAGGTTTCAGGGGTGTTATAGTTAGCTGGACTTTTCACTTGTACAAAACCATTGAAATTCCCCCGTTATAGTTAGTTCAGCTAACTATAACTCGCGCGCCCGCAATGCACTGCTGATGACGTCACATATTACATCACTCATGACATGGTCAGTGACATCACTCTTGACATCACTGATGACATCTCAAATGACATCACTGATGACATCACTGATGACATCATCCTTGTGATAGAGTTGCAGACCTCCTCGCACCCTAATATAACCTTTGATACACACATTCAAAAATAGAGACTTAACTTTTCAAAACAATGGACATACCAATACCAGTTACAACAACCTCTTCAGTAATTCTAAGATCCACATACACATCCACTCATTCACCAACAGTCCTATACAGTCACTCATACATGTATTCACTCATCATATGTACTCATACACCTATACATCCTGTTACACAATGCCACTCATCCAGAGTTACTCACACACATAGTAACTCATGCTAATAAAGAATCAAACATACATTTATTTGCATATACAGTTATACACACACCACCACACTTACTTCTACGGAAACTTACACATACTTATTTTTTGAAAAATCACTTATAGAAACACATACTTATTCATTCAGGAACTCTTTCAATCTCACACTCTCACATATACTCACTTATATACACCAATAGTCACATATACTAGTTTAAAACATATGTAGTTACTCATAAAGACACTATTGAGACAGTCATTCACTCACTAACACACCCATACACACACTCATCCACCCATACAGTCCTGCACACATGTTGTCTTCAACACATACAAAGAGTGAGTCACTCATTCATGCACCTATGCACTACGTAATACCCCCCACCGAACCATGCAGACACTCAGACTGATACTCAAAAAACCAACTAATAACCTATATAGACACCCATGTAGCTACTCACCAACCCATGCAGCCACTTATACACAAAGTGAGAGACTGATACAGATATTTACATATTGAAACATTACTCACTAAGCCATGTATTCACTATGATACACTTAATCAGTCAGTTACACAATCAATTTTTCAAAAACAAATCATCCATTTAGACACTTATATACCCATTTATTCTTCCATCGACCTTGAGATATACATATATGAAACATATTTAATTTTCAGAAAAACACTCATTCACTGGATGATGTCATCAGTGATGTCATTTGAGATGTCATCAGTGATGTCATGAGTGATGTCACTGACCATGTCATGAGTGATGTAATATGTGACGTCATCAGCAGTGAATTGCAGGCGTGCGAGTTATAGTTAGCTGAACTAACTATAACGGGGGAATTTCAATGGTTTTGTACAAGTGAAAAGTCCAGCTAACTATAACACCCCTGAAACCTATGGTTTTTTCAGTGAATATATATATATATATATATATGAAACAGAGCACTGGCTCCAACCACAAGGACATGGTGTCCCCCGCAAGGAGATCAGGGTGTACTCTAAATTTTAAAAGGAGTCTTTTTATTCTGTGAATCTGCTAATTACAAATGATCGTGTGCTACCACTTCTTGCTTTATTTATGTATTTATTAAAAGTTATAGTTTTTAAACCTGATTTAAGAAACATTGCTGCCCCCACCCAGATGAAAATGCTGTTAATGAAGTAAAAGGCAAGTCAGGGATCATGTGTATCCTATATGTGGCTAGATTTGCATTATATATGGAAAATATGTTTATTATAATAAAGTAAACAAAAGAGTTTTTTGTACTCACACATTTGAAGGTGCTATCATATGTGATAATGAAGAAAATGGCAGCTCAATAAATTAAATTATTTGCCCACGATCACATCATTTGAAACCAGTTTATGGGTCAAGAGCATTACAAATAGGTCGAGTAGATTATTTAAGTCACTGGACTTGCAGGTCGAGTAACATTTTTATGATTTTTCAAGGCCTGAAATAATCTTGCTATGAGGTACATTGACACAAGGCCCATTGTCGTTGGTCACGTTTGTCCTGGCAGAACCAACACTGGCTTCACTGGCAGAAATATGACGTTCACACAACTATAAATAGAGTGAGCGAACAAGGAGTTTGGTGGACAGGGTACTCCACCACTTTTGTGACAAAGCGTCCTGCCGACAAACTGTACAGAAGCTACAAAATCTGGAATTTCACTGGAAATGTCCTGAAGGTCACAACCTGACAACCTGGTTGGCAAACACATCCACAAGTAAGGCTTTCATGGAGAAAGGGCAACACCTAAAATTCATATGAAAGGATTATGCCGCCAAGCCTTTGCAGGTACTCCAGTCTCAGCTGTGCCCTGGGTAAGAGCCTGTGCGGAGAGCTTATTCAAACTGGCCAGCCATCCACAGTCTAGCTGATACTTTGATCAATGCTGCTTTAGAAGGACCGAAGTGCACAGTATGAAGACCTGGTGGAAAGAGAGAGGAGAGTGATTGTGGGTTGAGACAGTGAGATATTTGTAGAATGCGCCATGGAGAAAAACATCCGTTAAGCAGACATTTCAAGTGAGCCTCACACCTTGGAGCACAGTTCCACATTATGGCCGTCTCAAAAACCCTACTACCTTTAAGGGAGTCTCCCACTCAAGAATCCTACTTCTTCTATTGAAAAATTCACTTTTGATCCCAAACCATCAAATCTCGCTTGCACCAGACCTCATATTTTCAATTTTTCATTCTTTGTGAATCAGGCCTGGACCTTCAGGTGAAACTCGTATCTCAGAGAGGAGTAAGACACAACTACTGGTAGAACAAAATATGTGCAAGAGGCCCTAGGTGTCCTTAAGGCATTGAGCAATATTAAAACAATTGGGAATCATCACAGCTGCATTCTTCAGTATTTTCACGTTTCTAATGTATTTTTATTGGTTTTGGGGGCGCTGATAAAAACAGTCCCTCAGCCGGGGACTGCATATGCTTCACATTCACAAGGGTCAAAACAGTGATTCACCACTCCTAATGCACAGGCTGAGATACACTGTGTCCCTTCTTATCAGAACAACAACGTTTCAAGTTTCACAAATGAAGTAGTCACTGTTGATGAATGATGTATATCTTATAGTTTATAATTTAAAATCATTCATCCAAAACGAGTACCTCACTTGTAAAACCCGAAACTGATGCACCAAGAAGGATAAGCACTGGACTGTATATCCCAGGCTGTGTAAGAGGAGCCACAAATCAATGTCCTGACCTGTGCATATGGGAAACTCTACATTGGAGCAAACTATGATTTTATGCAGAGCTTAGAATGGAAATTCAGAAGTGCAGGTACCCACTATCCTAAAGTATGTGTTGGCTGCCAAGAAGCATAAAAAGTATTGCATCCCTTCCGAGAAGTGCTGGTACTCTCCCTTTCAAATTTATCAAGTGCAGATGCTCAGGTCAAGACAGTCCCTGTCCATTCAAAGCACTGATTCTGTGTAAATCGTTTACCTCTTTGTGCCTCGATAATGTTGCAAAGTCAACACTGTGTGTGAAAATTCCTTAAAGTGAACGCTTTTGTGGAAGAACTTTCCTTCAAAAATTATATTTGTGGACAAATTCTCCTTTTTAAAAGTAAGTATTGATACATATTTTTGCCTGCAAAACCTTCATTTATAGGAATTCTGTCCGAAAACAAAACTTTGCAACCACAAAACTTTGCAAAGGTTGAGAAGTTTTGAAAAAAGTCACAAACTTGCAGAAACAAGATATTTTCCCAACTTTGCACTTTTTAGGTCTCGCCTTGCTATCGCGTAAGCGATTGCAAAGCGAGACTATTGTAAGGGGGTTTTAAAAGTGCTCCCAAAAAGCGGATTGCATGGCTAGCACGCGCACAATCACGCGCATCGTGCCGCCATGCAATCCGTTTGGCATCACACTTCAAAGGGTCCGCTCCCCCGCCTGGAATACGCTCCCCTGCCCCCAAGCGCACGCGCCACGCTCCGCCGGGCTTGTCTTGTTTTTAAATGGAGCTGCTTTCAATTTTAGTGCACCTTTATCTGTACATGAACCGCGCAGCTTTTTTTCACAACCCACTTGTTAAGTAAAGAGATACCTAGTTGAAGGAGAAGAAGTAGTTTAATCCAATAAGTATACCGGTGATTCTGTATACTTATTGGATTAAACTACAGCGTATTTACAACTCTTTATTTCTGTCGGCTCCCATTTACTGCCCCGATCGTACTCTGTAACTGACTCGCCAGGGTGCATCTTTGTTCCTTTGACGTATGAGAAACATATTCAGCAGTACAAGCAACAGCCGGCAGGGCCTGCTATCACTCGATAATGGATTACTTTAATTTCTTCATGGCGCTGCTTTCAGTTAAAATTTAAGGAGCAGCATAGCAGTGCGTCTTTCATTTTTCTCCACGGCGCTGCTTTCAAATTAAATGTAAGGCGTGGCAGAGGTGAGCGCTGCGCATTAACGCATACCATGGCATTACGCCTTTATTTTTAAATGGAGCCTCTTTCAATTTTAGTGCGCCTTTAACTGTTCATAAACGGCGCAGTTTTTTTACACAACCCACTACAGCGTATTTACAACTCTTTATTTCAGACTAGCAAACCAATGTATTGCCTTTCCGATCGCGCTCCACCGACAGCTGATTCTTCTCCCGACCCCCAATAAATGTTGCTCTCCTAACCAAGCCTCTCATCTCCCCACCCCTCCTCCATCTTTAACCACTTCCCTTGCCGCTGACTTCTGAGCGCTGCTCACTTGTAACAGCAGCCATCTCTGTGAGACTTGAAACCCTAGAGGCTTTTTAACCATTTAAATCGAGGTTAACACTTCAACTATATTTTCAGTTAATTTTCTTCCTCCGGTTTCACAAATCTCTCGCATCCCACAGCCAATATGGTAAACTCGAGACTCGCAGGGGCGTGTCGAGGTAGGCCCCCGCTCCTCTGCCCCCAAGCGCGCGTGCCACGCTCCGCCGGGCTTGTCTTGTTTTTTTTTTAAATGGAGCTGCTTTCAATTTTAGTGCACCTTTAACTGTGCATGAACCGTGCAGCTTTTTTTCACAACGCACTTGTTAAGTAAAGAGATACCAAGTTGAAGGAGAAGAAGTAGTTTAATCCAATAAGTATACCGGTGATTCTGTATACTTATTGGATTAAACTACAGCTTATTTACAACTCTTTATTTCTGTCGGCTCCCATTTACTGCCCCGATCGTACACTGTAACTGACTCGCCAGGGTGCATCTTTGTTCCTGTGACGTATGAGAAACATATTCAGCAGTACAAGCAACAACCGACAGGGCTTGCTATCACTCGATAATGGATTACTTTAATTTCTTCATGGCGCTACTTTCAGTTTAAATTTAAGGAGCAGCATAGCAGTGCGTCTTTCATTTTTCTCCACGGCGCCGCTTTCAAATTAAATGTAAGGCGTGGCAGAGGTGAGCGCTGCGCATTAACGCATACCATGGCATTACGCCTTTAATTTTAAATGGAGCCTCTTTCAATTTTAGTGCACCTTTAACTGTTCATAAACGGCGCAGTTTTTTTACACAACCCACTACAGCGTATTTACAACTCTTTATTTCAGACTAGCAAACCAATGTATTCTCTTTCCGATCGCACTCCACCGACAGCTGATTCTTCTCCCGACCCCCAATCACTGTTGCTCTCCTAACCAAGCCTCTCATCTCCCCACCCCTCCTCCATCTTCAACCACTTCCCTTGTCGCTGACTTCTGAGCGCTGCTCACTTGTAACAGCAGCCATCTCTGTGAGACTTGAAACCCTAGAGGCTTTTTAACCTTTTAAATCGAGGTTAACACTTCAACTATATTTTCAGTTAATTTTCTTCCTCCGGTTTCACAAATCTCTCGCATCCCACAGCCAATATGGTAAACTCGAGACTCGCAGGGGCGTGTCGAGGTAGCCCTTCCCCGCACGGCACAATGCAGTGTTTTGGCTCAGCACAGCGGCCACTTCTTGGACACTGCGCTTTCACTTCTACATCTCCACAGCACACGCTTCACAGACAACAAACGTCAAGATAATTTCTTAAAATGTAATTAACTCCTCATCACCGCCTGCAGCCTGTCAAACACTCCCTCTCCCTCCCAGCAGTCACGCTGAGGGCGGCAGCGGACTGTTATTACATACCGCGTCTCTGCCCTCCATTCTGCTCCTTACTTGTAGGTGCTTTGTGAACAAAATGAGCAGGCGCCAGGCAGCTGAGCCCAGAGCAGGGGTAGTGCTTTACTGCGTTACAGCTCAACTCTGGGGCGTTCAGAGCTGGCGGCATACAAGGCTATAGGGCACCGTGCACAGCACTGCTTCCAAGCAGTCAGCCCAGCTGACACCTCCGAAGGTCCATTTTCTCCCCCCCCTCCCCCTTAATATGTGTACCCAATCGCAACCCCATGCAAAGTCTACATATGTATTCGGTTTCCTTCATGCAGCAACACAAAGAGAAGTCTGTTTTGTATCTGTTGAAATTAAACGCAGGCTTTCAAACGGTTGACTATCTGGTTATACTGTTTTTTCACGTGTGGTGTGAAACATGCTTCAGTGACACTTATATGGGCTTCCATTGCTGGTGTAAATGGAAAAACATTGCCATTTACAACACCAATAGCTCTAACCTTCACCAATGAGAGACCTATTGCATTGCAAATGCTTGTGTTACTGGGGGCCGGTTTTGCAGATTGGGAAGCCAAGGCCTGACGGCACCACAGGCAAGTTGCAGGAAAGAGCATCCCAGGCGCTGCTCATGGGACCGTGATTTTACTCTGTGTGAGGAGAATGATGGAATGTCCAGGTCCGGCTACTTAATTTATACATTTGTATCTTGAACAATGCACAGCATCTTCCAGGACGCTGGTGCTGTTGCTGCATACGGGCACATTTGCCAGCCCTGCCGTTTACGGGCTCCGAAATAGACTGAAGTTATAAGATCTAAAGCTGCATAGCTATGAGAGCTGGATGAGAGAGCACATCAGCTGATGTTCGGCTTATTTCCTGGATAATAAACTCGGCACCACAGAGAATCGTTCCGTGAAACGGCCTGAGAGCCTAAAATGATATTAATAACCTATACAATAAAAAGGCAGGTCAAGGGCTGCGAGACTGCACGTCGTGATCTTGTGATATAAGGTATATCCAGGTAGTTCGCCAACAGCAGAGCTTTGGCCAATAAGTAGGTGGTGGTAGGGCAGGCAAGCAAGTGTTGTGGAAGGGGTGAGGGGGACGGCATAGGGAGAGCAAGTGAAGTGGGAAGCTGTGAGGCCATCTGGTAACCATGCGTAGCGATGGCAGACCAGGAGGAACGGTGGACGCGCTGGGATGGACAACCCAAAGCAAACAATGACTGACCGTGAATCAAGCACCCAAAGGTGTTAGAATCAGAACAAATGCACAAATAAAAACCCCGCATTTCTAAATGGCACAATAATGAACGAAAGGCAATTCATGGGCACGCCAAAAGCCCACAGAGGCGAATACAACAGGTCTTGCAGACAGCGCATGCACTCTGCCTAGCCTCGACCTACTAAAGGAAAGAAGGTTTGTTTTCCTAGGGAAAATAGCCAAGATTGGGTATAGGAAATTTCCAATAATAACCAGCTAGTGTACCAGGTAAGAATGGCACCTCACTACCACCTCCTCAGAACATATCTGGACCTGGAAGAACACCCAAAGAAAAAGGAAGATTCTGCCTGACTGCTGTGAAAAGAAGACTGATTGATTTCTAATTTCCATTTACACCCAGGTACTGGAACTGCTGACCAACAGCCATAAGGCTGTCTTCTTATTCACTGCTACAAAGACACAAAAAGTAGACGGGCACTGCCCCGTAAGAAAATCCAGCTGGCCATTTGGGAGTGAATTGCAGTGAGCTTTGAAGGAGCATTGGCTGAAGGGAGACCTGTTGCCTAGAATTCTACCCTGAGGACATGGGGGCTGTAGGCGAGACAAGGAGTAAACTTCCCAGCATTAAGAAACCTTTGGAACTTGATAATTTTCAGCCTAAAAAAGAATGGTACGAGGTCCAAAGTTATCCCAGAAAGGATAAGACCTTGGTGGGCAAAAGTCTTCAGTTATACCTTGCGGTTTCATGTCTTGTGGAGCCTGTCCACCTAAAGCATTCAGCCTAACCCCAATGAAGAACCAAGAAAGTGGTTACAAATAAATGCAAAACCTTGGGGCTGGGTCGAGCATCCTGCCTTGCCGCGCACAATGATTTTAAAAACGAGAAAAGTAAGAAAGTCCAAAGTAAAAACTTTGACTTGTGTGACCCGCTGGACGTACCTGACCCTGCTCTATTGTGTTAAGCCTAAAACAATCTACCGTAAACATTGACTCTGATTGGTGCTTTGAGTTTTCTTGGTGCCTTTTGCCTTAAAACATAAAAAAAACATTCTGGTTCCCCTTATCTGATTTTAATCATTTTTATATCTGCTTGTTCATTAAATGTATCTGACTTCTCAGATGGGTTTAGGCATTTTATTATGTAGTGTTTCAACTTTAATGTTGTTTGGTACTACGTGAAGTTAGCACATGTTTCTCTGTGGAATTCTTTGCTGCTTGTCCTATAGCAACCAAGGCTAAGGTAGAGATTCACATTGAACTGTCCCAACTTAATAACTCAATTTCTGGCATTGTTATTTAGTGGTGGTAAAGAGCTTTGTCCCGCCTTTACCATTCAGTTTTAACAGCTGGGAATAAAAAAAAAATCCCCTTTCAGAGTTCAAGGCAAAATAATTTTAGATTTTTAACTGGCAAAAGTATTTGCATTTATTTCAAATATTTCATTTTTTAATAACATGTTTTAAATGAATTGTTTTATTATTTTAAGTGTATCAACAACAACAAATGAACTGCTACATGTCTGCACCTCATGCCCCACGAATTTCGATATTTGCATTGGCACATGTACATTTGATCACGCTTAAAACTATAATATCTTCAGCTGTACAGTTTCAAAGTTGCAGTACCAAAGTCCCCATATCTTTTGGTGTTTCTTCTCACATCCTCTTGTCCAGTGCACATTTTCTCCAGCTGCAGTACTGTACTCCATACCTCTTACATCATGGGAATAGGGTTGTCCTTCTTAACTATAGATGTAGGCACTTTAACCGTCCAAAGTATAAATGATATTCAAAACACATTTCTTAATTCAATATTTGGGAACCGCAAACATATGTGTCAATTAAATCTCTATTGCATATTCCTTTATAATAAATGCATAAAATTATTGTAAATACACATTTACAAATGCATTAAACAATTGTGACATGATAGACATAAAAACATTAACAACTTAACCAAGTAGACCCAACATTCATCCTTATGGATTCCTAGTTTATGTGTACCTAGATATTGGGAGGTTATGAGAAGAGTCTGCAGAAATATTACTTTTATGTGTTTGGTATAAGTTTGAAAAGATGCACCGACACACTATAGATGACTCACTCTTCCAAATTTGTATTAATGAAGGATGAATGCTGGTTCTGCTTAATTAGGTTGTCAATGTTATTTATGTGTATGATGTATCAGTTTATTAATAAACTTGCAAATGTGTATTTACGATTAATTTAATTAGTCCATACTCTTAACCCCTATCCCAAAGGATCTGTATCATTCCAGTGTTGTGCAGTGTCCCACATCACCACCATCAGTCCTATTGCTAGTACACAGCGGGCCCCTGGGGGCCTATCCCATTCCCATCTTACATCGAGGATCGACTGTGTGGGCTCCAGTATCATTTATTGACCATGTACCTCCAGATATGTTTTATGTATCAGGTACCAGTAATGGCTCACAGCTGGACAATCACATATCAGCTGAAAATAGTGTTCTCTTCCAGGGGATAGTTATAAATAGTCTTAAGCACTGCATAAGACTGTCCACGTGCGGGAACCCTGGAGCACATATCAAATACAATATATATGTATGTTTAAACCTTAAAAAAGTACGTAGTACCCTAAAACACACACACATATATATATATATATATATATATTCACTGAAAAAACCATAGGTTTCACACATGTTATAGTTAGCGGAAATTTTACTGATAAAAAACCAATGAAATTCCCCCGTTATAGTTAGTGCAGGCAACTATAACTCACGCGACCGCAATCCTCTGCTGATGCTAATACTGTATTTAGACACTTATTTGCCCATGTCTTCTTCCATACATTTTTAGCTATACATATATTACAAATATTTTTTTTTCATAAAGACACATATGTCATCAGCAGAAGATTGCGGTCGCGTGAGTTATAGTTGCCTGCACTAACTATAACGGGGGAATATCATTGGTTTTTTATCAGTAAAATTTCCGCTAACTATAACATGTGTGAAACCTATGGTTTTTTCAGTGAATTTGCAAGGTTTTTTAAATGCTAATTCCTAACTATAACGTGTGTGAAACCTATGGTTTTTTCAGTGAATTTGTACGGTTTTTTAAATGCTAAGTTACTTTACGCCATTCGTGGCGTGCGCGCCCACTTAACGCAGTTCGTTCCGTGCGCGCACGGTGCGCTTCGCGCACCGTGCGCGCACTGTGAGCACGCGGTGCGCTTCGCGCACCGCGCGCCCACTTTACGCAGTTAGTGCCGTGCACGCACGGTGGGCACGCGGTGCGATGACAAAGCAAGAAAGCACGTCAACAAATCTGTTTCTGCTTTCCTCCGTGACTATGGTATGGGTGCCATTTACCACAACAACTTGCGTTATGACATGCAAGACATTTATAGAGGAGATGGTGTGCACTTCAATGATGAAGGGAACAGAGTCTTCCTCTTGAACCTTAGACTCTGCATCGGTACTTACTTGTAGGTACCACTAAAAAATCATTTCATAAACACAACGGCTCTTTTTAGAGCCCCCTAATATCTAAACACTTAAATCTGATTTTCATTTTTTTTTTTTTTCCTACCGTACGCTTACCGTAAGCTTACCGTACGCGTACCCCGTGATTTTTTTTTAAATCAATAAATGTTTTCTTTGTACTTTTCTGTCCTTCTTTGACCCCCTTACAAATGTTAGGGGGTCTGTAACTCTCCTCATTGCCCCCTTTCCTTGTTTTCACTCTTTTTTTTCAGAGTGAAATACACAAAATGGCGGCCGCCGCTTCCTGGTTTCGGCCGATTCGAATGTTTACTAAGATCTAAGAGCCAATCAGAATCGCGCTCGCGCACGCCACCGTACGCTTACCGTAAGCGTACGGTAAGCGTACCGTAAGCGGGCTCAGATATATATATTGATTTAAAGGCTATTTTCTCAGAATCTACTGAACAGATTTACACCAAACCTACAAAAGGCACTTCCTTGACCTAGGGACTACCTCTCTGCCAAATTTTGAGTAATTCTGTTCAGCCGTTCGGGCTGTAGCTCGTTCTAAAGGTCCTATGGAAAAATGCATGGGAAAAACGCGTTTTGGGACCCCCCTTTTATCTCAGCCCCCTCTTGACGGATCCCCCCGAGACTTTCAGGGTAGGAGCGGAGCGTAGCGCCCCACCTATTTTGAGAAATTCGCGAGGATTCGTCGACCGGCGCCAAAGTTATTCAAAATAGAATGTTGAGGTTTTCCTATGGAAACGTGGTCCTAACTATAACTACCTACTGGCGACCGCCAGTAGGTAATATATATATATATATATATATATATATATATATATATATATATGCATGTACATCTATACATATTTATTATGTAAAACTACAGAATCCTTGTTGTATAACTGTATAACACCCCCTCTTAAAATGGAATATGATGAGAAACACCTATAGCATGTACTCAGAATGAGGGATCTGTAGTGACCAGGGTCAGGGGTCACCAGGACCCTGCACCCGCATGCTGGGAAGGACAGGAACTGGACACCACTTCTGGTCAGAGAGTGGGGAGGGATTCCTGGACAGCGAGGGCAAGGGCATGTAGGGAGCAGAAAGAAGAGACGAATAAAGTAACCTATGTAACTGACTTGTCTCTGTGTGGGTTTGTGCAGCAAGAACACGACAACTGGCGATGAAGGTGGCGGAATAACGAGTCACCACAAGAAGCGTGGTTCGACATTCACACGGAGCCAGCAGCCCACCCTGGTCCGCCGAGAAACAAACCTTGAAGTCGCGATCACCAGGATTACCAGGAAACAAAACCAGGAGCCTTCCCTGGTCCGTCGGGCCCCAAAGAACAAATACGCAAAATCAGGAGCCCACCCCGTTCATGAGACAAACGGAGCCAGGAGCCCACCCTGGTCCGTGTCCGAGCGCCTACAGCGACATCGGGAGCCCACCCCGGCCGCATCAAGAAAGTGAGGTGAAGGAAAAGGAAAAGGCACCCGACCATTGAGAAAGCTGCCCGCCGACTGAAAGAGAGCCCCGAGGCTCCCACGTGAAGATTTGAGCTGAAATCTCGCGAGCACCTAACATTAAATCACTTATATTAGCCCTTGACACATACTTTTCCTTCAGATAACACATTGCCGGTAAAACCTTAACAGAATGGTTCACTCCTCTCACCAAGAAAGTGAGACCTTTCCTCACAGATGCAGACATCAGCACAAAAGCCCCAAGGCCTGATCCTCTCCCACTTGGACAAGCAATACCATGCTCTACGGTCTCCAAGACACCACACAGGCCTACATGCTGCAGCATACCTCTTCAGAGGCCTGAAGAAGGTCAACAACATCAATCATACCCCTAAAGGAATGCACTGGCGCCCGCTCCAGGCCTGAAACTGCATCACATACAAGACCATAAGAAACAGAGCCACGGAAATCTGACAGAAGAGAAGTACCACAGGCAAACGCCAGGACATCACCAGGATTGACAGTAAAAAAACGCATAGAAAAAAAACATGCAATAGGCCTTCTACATCTGCACTCTGGAGATATAGAACAACATCTGATAAAAATCACGACTGCTCCTTTTCTTCTGCAATCCAGGAAGGGTGTGAAGACCCACCTCTTGGAGGAAAAAACACCTCTGCTTGTTAGGAATCAAACAATCGAGCTCTATAAACAACACTCGCCTCCTTGCAAACAATTTGAATTTAAATTTCGAGCTCCTGCCCATATTCAGCGCTTCGCTGCTCTACACTTAGGTTCAAGAACTACACATACCTCACATAAATATAAACAGACCATACATAAATACAGAGGGCTACACTTTAAATAAAAATACCTTCAGTGAAACAACTGCTGATTTACCGTAAAAAATGGGGAATATATGGAGGTGTGCGTCGAATTTGTGCAAATACTGTAATTTGAGCTCTGGACTCCTTGAATACCAGGTACTGTCATAAATAACTCACACTATGTGTAGTTAAAAGAAATGTGACTTGTGGGGAACTCCATCTTTTTGTCATGAACTCATCATTTAATGTTATCTGAACTTCTTGATTTTGACCTCTGTAATAGCTGAAGCTTGCAGATATGCACCACCAATGCCTGCTCAACTTAGAAAAAGAAAAACATGTGTACCCTAAAATTGACATGACTGAAACAGTGTTAATACAACTGTGAATATAAGCAAGAGTGTTGCTGCACAAAGTTCATTCATGGGGTGTAAGAGAGGGGGAAGCAATTCCCACACTAATTTCCAGAAGGATAACATGTTTAAGAGTCTCTGATTCCTGCAGCAGGCTGCACAGCTTGCTTTTAGAAGAACACCATATATAAACGAAAATATAATTTGCTAACTTCTATTAGGAAAACTCTACAAACTGAAAATTTGCAGTGGACAGGCAAAGCACTATGAGCCATTCAATGAAAGACTCATTTTTGATAACATTTTTCTATACATTTCGTCAATAATCAGGTTTAGTGTGCTGAAGTTTGCTTCCAGTACCCAGCAATAGGCCCTTCACATGCTTAGCTTTTCACACCTGATCTCCTTTGGGATTGAGGGTGGGAGCTGCTGGACTTCAGAGGGAAGCCCAAAGTAAGGAAACCTGCATAAAGACCTTCAGTGCAAATATCTCTGTGAACATCTCAAAGCTCTTATGATGCTTTGGGGACCTTCCTTAGTCCCATGGAGCCAAACTCAGTACAGGGGCTATCAGAGTTGACGACTCCCAAGAGGAGATTTTCTTTGATACTTAGGCCCAGATGTACGAATTTAAAAACAAAGCAACCTTCGGTTTGCTAAGTTTATAAAGAAAATCACCACCAACATCCAAATACTTATTCACACACCACTTATACAGAAGGGAGTCTAAATATATACTAAAGGCCAATACACAAAAAAAAAAAGAAAAAATATACATTTTTTTTTATTATTGTAAAAAAAAGTATAAAAAACAATTGCTTATTAAAAACAGCACCATAAGAAATACACAAATTTCAAATTCATTACGCAAAAAATGGACTTCTATAAATGTGGCTAAGAAGAAACAACCAAATTATCGATGGACTATTCTTTACGACAGCAAATTATACAGGCACAAAGGACACATATGCAACAAAAAACATAAAAACACGGCACAATATGTTCTGGAGAGAACACTTAACAAGACAGTAACATTTGTCATAAAAATCACACAGATGTACGAAGCCATTTAGCATTTCTTAATGGGCCGGACAGCTATTTTGGCCTGTTAAAAAATGCTAAATTGCCTTTTCAGATGTACAAAGGGCTAAAACCGGTCACAATTTGCGATTTCTCCCTGGTAGAAATCGCAAATTGCGACCGCGATTTAGGAACCGCGAATAGGGATTACTCATTTGCGATTCCTAAAACACATGCACATAGCATTTCCTAAATGTGAATTGGGCATTTAGGCAATGCTATTACTATCGACTTGAAGTCGATGGTAACGATGTGCAAAATTAAAAAAATCATTTAAAAACGCATTTTTTAATGTGGCATGAAGCACACATATGCCCCTAGGGCATATATGCACTTACATGTGCAATAGGAAATTAAGGGTGCCTCCAGGAGGGCATTAACCCCAGAGGCACCCTTAGCTTTGCATTTTTTAAATTGCGATTTCCTATTAGGAAATCGCCATTTAGATAATGGAAACCATTTTCTATTTTGCCCATAGGTGGGAATGCAATGGCATTCCTATTTGCGATTCCCTAATCGCGGTTCCTACTTTGTAGGAATTGCTATTAAGGAATCTCAAATTTAGTACATATCCTTTTGCATTTCTTAAATAGCAATTCCTATGGAGTCGCTATTTAAGAAATGCAAACGGGAATCTTTGTACATCTGGGCCTAAGTGTGAGAAACTGGGCTTTAGAGGACATTAGGGAGAGATGCAACTGGGCAGAAGGGAATAAGGTTGCTTTCATTTCTATTTTTTATGACGATGGCGTTTGCAGTAGTTTTTTTAAGCATTTTCCAGGAACACTGTAAATCATGGGTGACAAATGTATGGAGATTTTTAATCTAACTTGCTTAATGATAATTGCGGATTACAGAGTGATATTAAAGTTTTATATTGCTTGCTTTACTCGCTTTAAGCAAATTACATAATGGCACCAAAGATGAGAAACGTGCCTTACTGAAGGCATCAGATCTGCCTGCTGAGGCTTGTCACTCTGTCTAGCTCCTGAAGGCTCGCTCTGAGAGCTAGCGACACTAGATTCCAGCTAACCTCAAAGGACAGAAGACCAAGGGCGTGTCAGCGCAACCGGCATGCACAATGTGTAAGGGGGCTGTAAAGGGCCTCTGGAGGAGGTCACTTGTTGCTGGTACTATGAAAGCCCAGCAACCAGTTCTAACTGGATATTTTGCTTTGGACCTGAACTGGAGTTGTCACAACTTCACTGCAACTTCAACCACTGGACTAGTATTTAAGTAATCATTCTTAATAAGTTGCAGACTTTTGGACATGCAGAAACAAAGTTACAGAACTTTTTTTAACTTTTTTTTTATTAACGGATCGTCCTTCCTGGAACGTCTTTGCTACAACTTTTGAGGTTCCCGAGAGTCTACTCAGCAGATATACAGGACATTGTGGGGCCCTTCTCGGCTACAGCTTCCAGTCTTACCTCGCTAAAAAGTTTCAAGCTCTGAATCATTTCTAAGCCCAGAGGAAGCCTTTTTGTCTGGTACAAAGCATTTCTCCGCCACTCTCCATAGCAGATCAGCCATGAAAAATGCCTAGAACCTAATCTGCCAAGTCCCACAGACTAACAAAGATTTTTATTTTTACCGTTTTTTCTAATGGAAAGATTTTGTTTTTAGGAATAACTCTTGATTCCTGCATCAGATGTTTTTATTGCTTTTGGTTTTTTTAATACATTTCTAATTTTATCTCACTTGGTTTAGAACTTTTAAATTCAATTTTTCTTAACTGCTTTGTTGTTCTGGTGTTGTTACAAACGCAACAGACAGACTTCTCTGAGGAAGGTCTTGCTTCACGCACCAGGGTGAGGCAGGCATTCCGCACAGAAACCAGTTCATCCTTTAGGAGTCAGACTTTGTAAGGCTGCCCGGGGGGGGGGGGGGTTGCGCAGCGGCCCGCCCCTTGGAGGGCGGCCGCCTTAGTGCCACAGGAAGGCACAGGAGGTGGGAGGTCGAGTCCCTGGGCTAGTCCGGGGGAGACCCCAACAGATAGCTGTTTCCGGCGAGGGCGGGCAGGAGACAGGGGTACTTACGCTCGTTCGCCTTGCTACTGGTTCCGCGTCGGTCGTGTTCTCTTGGGGAGGCAGAGTCACACTTCAATCGATCGATCGCTCGCCTGGTACGATCGTCTGCGGCCCAGAACGTCCGCCTGTCGCGGTGAGTCTGCTTGTGGTGGGCGATATTAGAATTTGTGCGTGTAAGCCGGCAGTTAGACGTGTCCTAGTCGGCGGCTTCCCGCAGCCAGCCCCCCCTCAGCCTTGGTTATTTGTCCTGGAAGGGGCTCGCATTGGGTGTGAGGCCGGGATGTGGTGCGGCGGCTAGATTGCAGACCTTGGGTTCGAGCCTCGTGGTCGCGTCCACAGCCGGGGATCTGGGCAAATAACTTAATCTCCGCATGCCTGAATGTGAATGTATATAAGGTGCTCGTGTACAGCGCTGCAGTACCTTTGGGTTGAGTTCGCGCTATATAATTATGCAACACCGGGGTTGTAGCGTCACTGGGAAAGCCCGGATCAGGTTTCAGTGCCCGGCAACTGTTAGGCTGCTTCTGGCTCCGAATGTCCCATTTCTTTCATGGTGTCTGAGGCCGAGGCAGTTAGTTCAGGGGCGTAGGAGGCCTCGAGCTGCCAGGCGTTCGCTACAAGCATGGTGGAGTGGGTTGACTGTACTCAGGCTGACCCATGGTTGAGCGTCGCGCCATTTCCCGGGTAGGAAATATCTGTCGGTGTTTTGTAATGTTGTGACGGTGAGCCTGGGCCCTTCAGACTCCTTCCAGGATGCTCGTTTAGGGCTTGATGCTCTTCGCTGTTTCCTCTCCTTAAAAACCTTGTAGAGGGGGGCAGGCATATGGCTTGTTTGCCGGACCTAACGGGCGGTGTCCTTTGGTGGGGTCCGACTCCGGTTGCTGCTGGGTGGGGTTTGGGGGAGGGGCAGGGTGCAAGTCCTTGCCGGGCCATCCTCTCCCGCTGCGGAAAGTCTGCAAGCGGCGTTTCTTTCACGTTTAGGGCTGGATGCCTCTGCCCCTCAGGTGTTTATGACGGCGCTCTTCGCTGCCCCCTCTCCTTAAAGACTTTGAAGAGGGGGGCAGGCATATGGCTTGTTTGCCGCACCTAATGGCGGTGCCTTGGTGTGGTCCGATTCCGGTTGCTGCTGGGCGGGGTTTGGGGGAGGGGCAGGGTGCAAGTCCTTCCGGCCATCCTCGCCCGCCGCTGAAAGTGGGTAAGCGGCGTTTCTTTCACGTTACCTCCCCCACTTGCATGGCTATGTAAATACGGTGCTCTACGGCGTCCCAACACCTTGGTCGATCCCGCACTATGTAAACTTCTGCGTCCCTGATTCGGGGTCGCATCCAGCATCAGTTGCGCTGCAATGCGCCCTATTTTCCCGGGACTCTTCTCGCGCCACTAGCATTTCGGACTTTGGTGCCAAAATCGCGAGTGCGAGCTTCGGGGTCGCGTCCACTAGTAACTGCGGGCCCAACCCATCACGATCCTTCCGCCCATGTATGCGCTTGTCGGCGGGGGCCATCTTCTCTGGGGCACATGTGCCGCCCCCAACCCCCCCCGTTCCAGGCGGAAGGCGCTTGGCGCCCTGAGGTGAGTCGGGTTTTGGTGGCAGCGGAGGCTGAGACTCTTCCATGCTCTGCGACGGTAGAGTAGGGCGTTTGGGAGTGCCTCCGGGTGACGTTCGCAGCTGGTGTCGGACGCACAGGTCGCCGCCTGCGCGTCGTCCTCCGGCCGGGTTTGACTGGGGGGGGAGGGGGGGGGGGGGGGGGTCCAACTAAGTCCAGCAGGACTTGCCCCAGCTGCTGAGCTCCATTCAGAGGAGTGCTCGTCTTGATCCCTTCTCTTTCAGGCACACAGGTTAGTCCCTGTCCGTAAGCAGTAACTCCACAGAGTGGGTGCGGTTGTGAGGAGCGCTATGTTTGACTCCTTCACCCGCAGGCACGCAGGCTTGCTCCTGGCCTCGCCGAAGGCAGGTGGTAATTAACGGGCTAAAGTAATTTTGCAGGAGCGTGTATGGAACCCATCTCTGCTGGGCACTTTGTTTAAACTCCTGCCTTCAGCCGCGCGCTGGTTCATTAAATGTGTAAGTTAAAAGCTTTTTACATCTTGGACATGCCTGAGTTGCTACTTCATTATCTTGTGCAACCATTGACCAAGCCAACAGCCCTGTACTATAAGCATGATTAGAGCCGGTCTCCCAGTGTCTGGCTGTGATAACATGGGGGCAGGTCGAACGACTGCATGGGGGGGATGCGGTCAGCGCATGGGCCGTGAGATGCCTCAGGGGATGGCAGTAGGGTGCGGGCCATCTCACCAAGGTTGCGATCATGAACAGAAAGGGTTTCTCTTTGGTCACGGGCACAGGAAGCCCTGGACAGGAGAGACCAAGAGTGAGGGCTGCCCTGCCGGGCGCACGCTCTCCTGTACTCCGTGTGTGTATAGACCGAGGCTACAATCCTGCATCAGTTGTAATTAGGACGTCAGCCCGCATGAAAGAGATTGTTTATTTGTTGTTACATTGCAGGATATGGTTTAACTTTTTTGAAGACTTTTTAGATAGCACCATCTTATTATGGAGAGGAGCACAGTCGAGTAGACTGCCTCAAGTCTTCAGTTTTGACCAGGCACCAGTTATGAACTTTGCTTCATGGGTGTGAAATGATTTTCATCCGGCAAGGAAATATATGGAAAGGGCCTTTAGGGGACAACATAATCTGATTGGCACAAATTAGAATTAACTTTGAGGAGGAAGGTAGGGGTCATGTTTATCATTGCCTTGTTTTGTGTGAAATATGATACATAGCTCAATGAAACATAGGGGCTGCATCACACTAATTTTGTACTGAAGTAGTAGCAACTCAGCACAAACTGCGAACTGCAGCTATATGCAGGGGCTTTGAGTTGGAAGGCATTCGTTTAAATAGCTCATTGTGGGAGAGGAAAAATTTGTACAAACTTCCATAAAAACCTTACTACTGGGACAGTGAAGAAAGAAGTAGGGAAGGAACTTTGTCAATACGCAGCAAGAGCTGCATAAAGCTAAAAGTTGAACTTAATTAAATACAAAACATGGCCTCGTACTGTCTCGTTTGGGGCCTTTAGTGAATCAATTGACCTCCTGGCAAACTTGATGCACAGCTTTTTCCATTTGCACGTGGAAGATGGCCGGATGCTCTTGGGATTTAGACGTCTACTATTATGTCTTAACCACTTTTCATTAATGAAGGAACTGTTTAAGTCTCCGGTGCCTCTATTCTAAATTATTGTGCTGATGGTTACGACTATCTGATGTAATGCACACTGTATATATCCTGTACTAATGTATCAGTTACCTTCATTTTCACTTCACCGTCACATGTAGCACCTTATTATTGGTTGGTATTGTCACACAATGGCGGTGACTTAACGTATTTGGTATCTCAATATGTTTTAAATAGACCTGGGGAAGCAATGATTTGCCTGACTCTGCCTGGGCTCACCAGTTTGGACTTCGGCTCTCACTGTTGGTATTGCACATCCTTCATCGGGATGGACACGGGGCCCGTAGGTACCATGGGCATTTTGATTAAAATAATATTTACACTGAAAGGGCATGGGAGTGTAAAACTCTAGGAAGTTTGGCTAGTAGTGTGGTTGACCCGGCCGTACCATGCCTGAACGGAGGCACTTTCAAGAGGACATGCCTGTTAGCCTCATTGATGAATGCATAGTGAAGTGAACTCTAAGTTGACAGCAAGAGTTATAGGAAAGGAAAGGTTTTAACGTCTCACCTGTAAGGGGCCTACAGTCTGAGGTACATGGATGTTTAGGTAATGCGTTATCTACAGATCAGTATCTGTTACAACAGCGTAACGGTGTCAGCGACATAGCCTACAGTCCTGGCTGGCCACAGCTCCGGGGTAATAGGATGAGTAACCACAGGTATCAAGAGAGGGAGCTCCTAGCGACAGCCCGACATCTCGCACAGCACAACAGCAATTTACGGGCTATATCCATTGGTATGCACGGGCAGGAGGTTGTTTGACCTCACAGTCACAAGGTCAGAGCTCAGCAGGCACACGCAGTTATTTTCTTACTGTGGTCGATAATGAGTTCCAGTAATTTGGGTTTTGACACACACCTGTAAGCTGCTTTTGTCTGAAATTTAACAGCAAAAGGTTGGCGGGTTGGGTCCTTTTTGTGTGTGATAACAAGGGTCCACCTGACGTAAATTCCGAAATCAGGGAAATTAACTAAATGTAAATATCACAGTTGGGGAAGTAGACAATAGTCATGGACCACCATACTACATGTGATAGACTTGCATGCTACCGCAACCAGTAGCATTAAAAAAAAAATAAAAAAAAAAAAAAAACCTTTGCGCTCACATACAGATTTATAAATACAATGTATTTCCCTATGCGCATTAGAGTAACGCTATGAATGGTGATCATGCAGGCTTCCACGGAACGGGACAATTGTCAGGCGTCTGTAGCTGCGCAGGGCTCCCTCGGTTATTTCGAGGTCTTTTATATTAACCGAGCACTCATGGGACACTTCACCACTATGGTCGGGAGCTGGGGGAGGTGTCACTTTGCATCCAGCATCTAGGTCAAGCAAAGAGTTACGCCCAGTGTTGAGTGAGTGTTAAGGTTACCTGGTCGTTCATTGGGGCTCCTTAGGGTAGGACAACCTAGCGGCAAGGAACATCTAGAGTGGTTTACGTGTACTCAGCGATCCAAAAAAAAAAAAAAAAAAAAAAAAAGCTTCGCGGGCCTTGGCTCACACGGAAGTGGGCTAAGATCAGTCACACCACTGGTGTCGTGGCCTGCTCTGATGCCTGGCACTGGGGTCCCAGGTTCTTCTGAAGGGCTAGGCCTTCAGATGCTGAAAGGATGTCCGTTGTTATTTACTCGATTGTTAAACGATTGGTTATTTCCTGGGTCATCCGCGGGTGTAGAGCTTTAGGCGCTGGTTGTCTTTCCATCGGGTCGGTTTGATGCGGGATGGTGGTTTTTGGGGCAGGTCACAGGCTGCTTCCTCTCGCTGTGTTTGTTCTTCTAGGTGTGGTCGGGTCAAGTGACGGAGGAGAGCAATCATCGCGTGGTATATCTGGGCATGATAGAACGCCAGGCAAGATTGTAGCGTAGGCAGATAGTGGCACTTATCAGGGGAGGAATGTTGGTCTCAATGGCATGCCGCCATGCAAGGGGACCATGTACCTAGGTCATGTACATCAGGCAGTGACAGGTGAACAGGGACCATGTGTACTAGAATATCAGGAGTGGTTCCCACCACGGTCGGGCAGATGGGAAGCTGTCATCTTGATGCTCAATGGATACCCTTACTCCATCACACCTATTGTAAGCTGAGGATGCCTGTTGACGCTGTTAGACCTGCTATTAGTTAGTACACTCACTGTTGTGCCTTGGCTTGGTTTGTCTAGCATCAGGGCCAGTTGGGGTTACTGGCGACTTTTTTGCTCTACGGCTGAAGTGGGCGCTTCTAGAACAGGGCAAGATTGGTTAGGCCAGGCAGCATGACAAAGGTCTTTTCGGCACTGGGAATGGTGCAGGCTGCGAAGTAGAGCCATTGCAGAACTTAGATTTGTCTACATTCGGCTAGGGAATGTTAAGCAGCAGGAAGGTATTGAACCATGGTGAGCAATTGGTTTTGGGTTCGTGCACAACAGGAGCAAGGGAATTGCTTTCTGTTCCATCAGGGTACGGGGACCGTCTATACCACCAGATACTGTAAAGCTGCCATTTTCGATCTGGGCTGGGGTGTCAATGTCATCCCACTTTGCAGCCAGACTCTGAGCAGGCAAAGGCATACTTGCGATGGTGCAACGGGCACTCAGCAGTAGAGTTAGATGTGTCATCATATCCCGATATACCGTCAGTGATGAAACATAGGTTGTGGCTACACACGACCAGGCACTCTAGGGCAGCGGGGGTGTGCCAGTGCCAAGAGGGTGCGGGTTGCCTGGGTAGGGCTGCTGGCTTGAAGGGAGCACTACTCGGATCGCCACAAGGGCACGTTTTGTTTCATAGAAGGCTGAATTGATACTTTTATGGCATGGTGCCAGTTGCTCTAGTTATGCGCATGTTGCTTGGCAGTGTCAGAAACATTCAGAACGCAATGCTGGTGGTTAGCCTGTTGTCATGCTGTTCAGAGGTATTTTAGCTCAGGCATGGCCATGCATGGGTTATAGGCCGGTGGCCTGCCCTGGGATTCGTGTTAACAGGCAGGTGAAGCAGCAGAACTTGGAGGGGCTTGGGTTTGACCTCTGGATACTAGGGCGGAGCCTGGTTGCTCACTTAGTAGCCCGCCCTTGAGTTCGACGAAACAGGTACCTTTGATGCGAGTATCAGTACCGGGTAACTTCTCCCGCCCTTCAGCACTGGCTGGCAGCTATGCAGGTTGTGGAAGTGGCTTATGGTCCATACGATTGAGGGAAACAACGGGGCAACACTTTGGGCTACATATCTGCAGGAGAACAATTGGCGTTCTCCTCTGTGGTCACTCTGTCCTGTCTCTCCCTGGTATACTAGCAGAATTTTGGGAGGGCAAGGCTTTACATTTGGTGGTGACTGATGGAATACGATGGGCGTTCTCCAACGGAGTGAAGGAGGAAGTAAGGCAGGCTTGTCAACTCTTACCTCCTCCCGCATGGGCACTGCCAGGCAGGAGTGACTTGGCAAAGAGATTGTTATTTAGCCATGCAAAGGCAACCTTGGACCATCGCCCATTTTAGGTTTAAGGTCATTCCAGTTAAATCCACGGGGGAGTTAGAAAGGATGGGGGAACCTGTCCTGATTGTGCCCGCTGGCCGCCGGCCCGGTTGGGAGTAGACTTGTTTTGGCTGGACCTGGGAGAAGCCCGGTATCAGTATGCTGTAGGTATGAAGGCCTATCGGGAGCCATGCGCAGTTGCGCAGAGCAAAGAGGTCTTGGCTTCATCAGGCATGGTCTTGTACACGCCAAGTCCACAGGGTGCCTGGAGGGAGATGGGGTGCACCTCTCTAGTTTAGGCATGGACCTTTTCCTACTGGACCTAGGGGAAGCTTGGGCTGCAGCAGGTTGTAAGTAAACAGGTCTACCTTGGTGGGGGGCCCTGGTAGTGACGGTGGCCACTCCCAAGGCTGTGGAGGAGTTACAGGGCGATCCAGGGTCTGCACATACCAAGGGGTATAGCATGCAGCAGCACCGCGGGGTGCTAAGCCAGGATACCCAGGGATGTTTAGCGGGTCCCCTGGAAGAACGACGGCGCCCCGTTAACCGAAAGGCGGTTGTGGGTCTGAGCAACCGGGGGCTGCCATGTATGCTCCGCCCACCCATCACGGGGGGGCGTGTGAAGCATGTGGACTGGTGGTCCACGGATGGGAGGGGTGGACCCTCCCAATATTTGGTATACACCAGTTGGCGTTGCCATGGTGACTCTCTAGGCTTATCAGACGGGCAGGCGGCATAGGGCTGGCCTGCCCTGGGATCGCCCGTAAGATAACCCACCTTGTTTGCATATTGGTTATGCTAATAAACCTGCAGCAATATTTCTCCACTTACATTACAGTGTCGTGTGTTTTATTTATGTACTTATGTGCTTTGTGATAACTGTTGCCGATATTGGCACTATGTAAGGCTGCCCGGGGGGGGGGGGGGGGGGTTGCGCAGCGGCCCGCCCCTTGGAGGGCGGCCGCCTTAGTGCCACAGGAAGGCACAGGAGGTGGGAGGTCGAGTCCCTGGGCTAGTCCGGGGGAGACCCCAACAGATAGCTGTTTCCGGCGAGGGCGGGCAGGAGACAGGGGTACTTATACTGTCTCCGCCCCCTCCTCGTCCTCTTGTCCGCTCGTTCGCCTTGCCCGCCCCTCCGCTTACCCGGCGTCCGGAGGGACAAAAGGGGGGGGGCAGGTTTTTTCTAACAATTTTACTTTGTGTTGCAGGAGGAGTTACAGGGCGATCCAGGGTCTGCACATACCAAGGGGTATAGCATGCAGCAGCACCGCGGGGTGCTAAGCCAGGATACCCAGGGATGTTTAGCGGGTCCCCTGGAAGAACGACGGCGCCCCGTTAACCGAAAGGCGGTTGTGGGTCTGAGCAACCGGGGGCTGCCATGTATGCTCCGCCCACCCATCACGGGGGGGCGTGTGAAGCATGTGGACTGGTGGTCCACGGATGGGAGGGGTGGACCCTCCCAATATTTGGTATACACCAGTTGGCGTTGCCATGGTGACTCTCTAGGCTTATCAGACGGGCAGGCGGCATAGGGCTGGCCTGCCCTGGGATCGCCCGTAAGATAACCCACCTTGTTTGCATATTGGTTATGCTAATAAACCTGCAGCAATATTTCTCCACTTACATTACAGTGTCGTGTGTTTTATTTATGTACTTATGTGCTTTGTGATAACTGTTGCCGATATTGGCACTATGCATGAGGTCTGTCACAGCTCACATCAATACTGTGGCCTCTCTCTTAATAATCCGTTGAAAAAGAAATTGGAGGTCTGAAAGTAAGAGTGCTCCAGTAGGTAATCAGGGGGAAGGTGTGACATATGGGACTTTAATTAGAAATTAAAACATGTTGTGTCTTGATCTGCATTTGTAGAAGCCTGGTGACTGGGCACCTCATTCCTAAAATGGCTGCCAGCCACAACCGAGCCTCTGATTACTGTCCACAGAAGTGTGTTGGTCAGAGCATGCACCCCCAGTCGTATATATTATAAGATGCAGCTAAATAAAAGTAACACAATGAAATGAAATGTACAAATACATTGCGAATCACTGGAAAAATGTTAAGAAACGCAGTCAGTGACGCAGCGGTACCGCATGAAGTTTTGTGATTTCACCATTGCCCCTTAATCATTCTGTGTATGAAGCATTCTGTCTGGTCTGGTATGACGGAACACCTTCGAGGCGCGTGACGTGACCACAGCTGCCAAGGTTCCAGATTGCTCATGAGTGACATTTTCATACTTTCAGTCTGATTATGAGCAACATTCAACGACTACGAGTGACACTTTCTCGCAAACAGTATGACGTCCCCCACACTTGGTAGTCGCTTGGCGCAGCCCACAGCCGAGGCAGGTCACCCGTTGCCAGGCGAGGCTGCAGAGAAACAATCAATTAAACAGAGATGTCCAGCCTTCGCCAGCCTGCGCCGCCCTGGCTGGCAATCAATCACATTAATGGCATGATCAGATCATGATCAAATGACAGGGTCTGTCCAGGCTCTGCCACGGGACCCCAGGCCGACTACAGGATGCGAGAGGGGCCCCAGCGGGATCTTCTCTCTGCGCAGGTCTCTAATTAGGCCCCTCTTTTACTGCAGCTTAGGCTGACCCAGTTTTTGGCATGTATTTAGAAGCTTCCTTTTGCAGCTGGACATCCACATCTGCCTGATACTATGGTTTGAGCAGGGATGGTTTTCACATTAATTAGGGTGTGTGGTTCTGTGTTCTGGTCTTCACATCTCTTAAATTCGTTTGGTTTACTGTGATAGCAGGCTATTTCCCCGTCACAATATAGTTGAGAATCCTATACCTCCCGTTGTACACTAGCGCCATCTTGTGGCACTTGAAAACCCGCACTTGCTGTTAACTTTGATGCCTTCCGTCCAGGCAAACACAGAAACTGGAAATATCACACTTCAGGACACAGGGTTCTTTTGCGCGACTATATCTGTATTTTCTATGTTTAATTTGTATCGATAAAACGATCTTTCAACACCTGTGTTATCTGTATCCAACCCATGTACCATCCACTATTTTAAGTGTTAAAAGCAGACACAGTACTTCTCCTCTTCAACCAAAGTGGTACTATGCACAGTTCTTCTGCTCGAAGGGCTCACAAACACTAATAAACATGTATAAATAGACAGCTGACTATTGTTTACCTTTTATTGAGATGGTTTAAATTATTAATTTATCATTTCTCTATACATTCCTACTTAGTGGAGAAGTGTGGCTCAATGATTAGAGCGGCAGACCCTGATGCAGAGATCTAGCCCGGGACCAGGGTTCAATTCCCCGCCTTGGCGGGTCTTGGGCTCAAAAATTCCACGGACCTGATAATTCTCGCCTCGGTGCCATTCCAATCATGGAGTCCCACTCTGCAACTCTGGGCAATAGCTTTCTTAATCTCCACAACGCCCCCCACAACGATAAGGATGCCTGGCCTCCACCTTGGGGGTGCCCAGGAGTGGACGCCTCACAGGGAAAGCCAGGATGGGTTCCACAGCGGTATCGTACAAGCGCCTTGAGACCCTTGCGGGTGAGTAGTGCGCTATAGTATCAATTTACATTTATTCTGGTCACATTAAGATCTATGTATTTATTATGAAAACACTGCGAATGATCTTGTGTTGACCTTCTAAACACTGACAATCAGTACGTTTTTTGTTATTCGGGGTCTTAAGGAAGGGTGAGAAGGTTAAAAAGTCCCCAAGTTATAACAAAGCTTCTGATGGCAAGAACACCGGAAGTTCATTGGAATAACATGGTACCCAATCAGCGAGGTCAATAGAACGCACATAACCAGCACGCTTGCTTGTTACTCTTACCAGTATTCACCTTTGAGGTCACATGGGCGACATCAAGCTTCTGTGACCTGCCCGAAGACCGCGCCAACGAATTTTTGGTGAAGGCCTTGGGCACATCTGGTGCCTTCTGAATTTTGGAAAGTGGTGCAAAAATACCTGAAAGAAAATGTTTGTTTCGTACTTTAATATTTAAAATAATATATGTAAGAGTCAGTAAGATTTTGCATGCATGTTACCAGAGAAAATTAGAGAGAGCAAGAGAGAGAATTGATAAAAATTCGCTGTGTAATATGGTGTAATTTTGCATTGAGACGTTCTGTGACATCACAAACGACGAGGCTGAAGGCGGAATGCTTTGTAAATGTCATCATAACTCCGACATGCCAATATAGGACCATATTACAAGCTACCCATAATTTATTTCTTATATCACATGTTTATTTTTGGGTAGCTAGTTTGAAAAAATGTAATACAGGGCACTGATTAGCCTAACGTTGCCAGTGGACACGGATTAAAAAAAACTGTTGATAAAACAATGGGCAATGGTGATGGCCAGAAGATTAATGGAATTCTGTGGCTGCAGCGTTTATTGCATTATGATGTATTTGCCGTATAAGTTGCAGATTTCACAAAAACGTTCCTAGCTCAAACGGATGGGAATAATACTGCCAGAGAATGCCTAACAAATGTTTCCTTTATTTTACCACATAGTTTAGACAACACTCCTGCATAATCTGTTGCTCCATGCCGCATAATCCCAGTAGTCCTACCAATGGTAAAGGTCTGCGGAGTGGCTTGTGAGCTGTCATTAAGGTAATTAAACCAATACATATTTCACAGGCAATCATGAAATATTTTCCATATTTTACGATTCTCTATGCAACATGGGTTTTTATACCACCTCAACTTGTGCAATAAAAGCACCCAGACATGAGGGGTGAGGGACATCATGACCCACTCAACGTTTTGGCCACTCCCCCCGCTCAACAATGTCAATAAATAGCATATTACACTGTACACATCTGAACATATTACACAGCGGCGGTTGTGGTTTAGTCTCACTTTTCATTGAAAAGGCATTTTTGTATTATTGCCCTTTACATTTTTTTACCAGTGGAGTCTAACATGTCTTTTCTAATGTGAACATTACATTCTTTCAAATAGCACTGCAAGTAAGAATTCATACCATATGGATCCGTCAATAAAAAAAATACATATTTTATAAACAAGATATAAAATTAACATAACACCATCCAACCCCTTTCCTTGGACATATTCACATTATTAGTGCTCTGAGTTTATAAACTTCGTGCCCTCTTCTCTAAATAAGAAACCCCAATAGTTTAATGAGAGACAGCAGGTCCAGAGCCTGGAGAGAAGCGCAAGACTAAAGGGGCATCATAACCACCCCAGCTGCCTTGGAGGGCCCTGCCTGAGCACGGACAAGTCTGTCACTTCAATTGTGACAACTACTCTCCCTGCAATGATGTATGTCAACACCTCAGTCACTACCACCTCCAGGGGTGGCTTCCACCAAACCTACTGAAGAAGCAGAGGATAGACCTGCTCACGGAGCCGCTAAGAAAGACTGAACACTGAGCCAGGACACAAAGTTACAGCGAGTCTTCTTACCAGGCCCAGGATCCCAAGGGCTGGAAGCAACAATAGTGGCTATCAACGGCAAATGAAGCTGCATTGTGACAGAACCATCAGCTTGGATAAACCCTCCTTCCGGATAATGACTACCGCTATATCCACAGTTCTGCTGGAGCCAGCCTCTGAAGATGGACTTGAACAGGATGATGTCTGCAGGAGCAGACTGTGCTCAGACTGACTCGGGGTGAACAGTCTGAACTCCAAAAACCTTACAAGATGGCGCAGTAATCTCCCATCTCTGCTTCCTGGTCCCATTTACAGACTATGCTAAGACGCTTACGTTTCTTTCCACCATCTGATGATAGTGGTGTAAAAGAATGTTCAGCCATTATGATGTTTTTTAACTAGATTGTGCCACAACATATTCACTGATTGGATATATGAGAAGTAAGCAGCTGGGTTTGAGCACATTCGCACTGCCTGAACAAGTCACTTACGAGTAGTGTGTGCGTTGCCCACCTCAAATAGTCAGCCGCTTAAGAGACTATAAACAATAATGATAAGCCCAAAATATGAGAGGCAACACAAAAATAAACTTGCTGGTATACTGTAATATTACAGGATTAACGTAGCGCACAAAGAGATAAGCAGTTTTTCAAATTTCTTCTTTATTATGAAGATGTTGTTATATCCACAGCCAACGCGTTTCGCCCAAACATGGGCTTCTTCAGGGCTGTTAAAATCATACAAAAATTCACATCAGATTTATTCATAAAAACATGTTGAATAAAAAGAAAAATATGAGCCTAATTTTAGCGAAGAATAGAAACCTTATACCAAAAGTGCCAGATTATACTTCAGGGCCAAGAAGCTGCCCATATCCAAAACCGAGATACCGTGAGAAGAAAAGATCAGAATAATTAGAAAAGGTTTATAGAAAAGTGAAACATGACGTAATAATCACCGAAAATGAGATAGTGAGAGAAAGAAAAAGTCCAAAATGCAAGTAAGACTGATGAACACGTGAACAAAGAGTACCACCTAGGAACCAAGAAAACTGTATCCTATTGTTCAAAGCGCTTACCAACGGATCAAGCTGTCAAACTTAGTAGAACACGATTGTTGAGATGTAGTGATTTGAAAGATTTCCAATGTGCAAAAATCTAAGGAGCGTGTAAAAGAGAAAAAGGGGAGGAGAAATGTCTATATTCATAATTTCCCAGACTGTGCTCAGACTGACTCGGGGTGAACAGTCTGAACTCCAAAAACCTTACAAGATGGCGCAGTAATCTCCCATCTCTGCTTCCTGGTCCCATTTACAGACTATGCTAAGACGCTTACGTTTCTTTCCACCATCTGATGATAGTGGTGTAAAAGAATGTTCAGCCATTATGATGTTTTTTAACTAGATTGTGCCACAACATATTCACTGATTGGTCTTCTAAATCTCAACTGCCTGGAATCAATAAACCACTTAAAGATGGAGGTGCTGAAACAGGAATTTGTAATTTGTTGTAGGGCACTTTGAAGTGAAACACTTGCACAAAACTTTCAGACAAGAGTTATATACCTTAAAACTGAGGCAACACTGAATTATAAAAATTTTAAAAAAAGTTGCTCGCAGTTCTGTTAGGACTACCTAGGACGATCACAGCGCCCGTATGAGTTAGGAAAAGAGGGTCACGAATTCTCCAACTTTTAGCCGCTCCATGTGTGTCAGGAGAAGGCAGCATTTTTTCTCTAACATACATTATTCACGTATTCATCAGCCAAAAATTAAATTGAACTGAGTTGACATAGTGAAGGATGAAATAGGGGTACACTAACTTATTAATTTGATCCTTTCTTTGAGTATATTTTGAGGCCTTAGGGAGCAGTGAAAATCTGACCTATGAGGAATAAATACAACTGAATATGAAATTATATCATGGGAGACAAACCTTCTTCAGGCAATCGGGAGAATGTAAGCAGGTGCCCTTACTTTAGTAAAGATACAGTATAGAAACTTACAATGATCTGTTGAATGCTACTGAGTCAGATGTTTGTGCCGCAGAGATCAACAACTCACCGTATCGTGGTGGACAATTAAAATACTGCACTCCCCCAACACTCCCGTTGTTCTTTCCTTCCGGCTCGTCCATCTCAATGCCAGCCCACTGCCCACTGGCAAACTCTGTGGTTCCACAAAACCTTAGTGTGCCAACCTAGAAGAGGAAATAGAGTTGAGGGGCTTGACACATCAGATTACAAGTATGAAGTTGGTATAATTGTGACTCAGATACTCTAAGACCAAGGGCGCTGATAGTTTCCTGACAGAGGCGCCTTGCATCATACTTGTGGGTGATGAAATAGCATCCGTCTAGATCGAGAAATCCAAGAAAAGGTTTAGAAAATGCTTCAGAATATGTGTGGTCCACATATGTTTAGGAATACTACCTTGAGCTCTGCCCAAATATGGCAACATATTAAGTCCTACAGGAGTAATTGGTCCAAGTAAAAACAATGAAACAATACTAAATGTAGGTCACAGCATTTGCAGATACAGGAATAGACATTTAAAGGACTATCTATATTTGTCCTCCCTTCGAGTGATCCTCTCACATGTATGCTTTCACCCACGCACAAAGATGCGCAGTGTTTCCAAGCTGTGCTATCTAAAAATAAAAATACTAACTCAGAGAAACATTTAGTTACATTAATTCAATTCACACAATGCAGGAGCAAAAAACATACGCCTGGCTCTGTGCCGTGTCAGAAAAGTCCATCGTGACACGGCCCCTTGAGTCCTTTTCCTATCACAGGGGAATGCCGCGTGCGGCTCTGACTCATAGCAGAGAGAGAAGAAAGACCCTATGATGGTCCTCAGCTTCTTGTCTTTGGAGTCCAGCGTGGAGTGCTGTAGGGTCGCTCTACACAATGACTAGGATGAACTTTATATGGAAAATGTACACCTCCCACGTGCCTGCTAGAAATCCGTTCACCTCCTAAGCTACACTTTAACTTTTTCCATCCGCTAATTGTCACATTTCTTGCACTTTGAAAACTGCAGCACACTTCAAGGCTCTCAGACCAGAGCTGCTTCTAGACACCGCCACAAAAAACTTCAATCCTTTTATCAAACAAATTTTGATTTTATTTGGTGCAGAGGTAAAAAAATGCTAAAACATTATAAGTACCAGAAACCTCTATATTTTTTGCTGCATCCTTTTAGTGACCCTTGTACATATCTTCTCTAGTAGGGCAGTTCTGAGTATGAAAGTCAAACTGGGCCAGAGGACATAGGAAGGTGCATCCACCGCCAGCATCAGAACAATTTGGTTGGTTTCATTGCTTTGCACTCTAGTGTAATTATGTAATTCACACGCAACATATAGAAAAGTGTGTGTGTGTGTTGTGTCTGTTATTACATGTATATATATTTTTATTAGTTTTTGTATGCAATAAACACTTAGGCTAGTGAACACCTCCAAGACAGGATTACATGGAAGTAGCATACGTCGGCGTAAATTGCGAAGTATGCAGTCCTCACCCCCCAAACTTTATTATACTTCTCTGGCCACCCCCTCGTTTTGTACACAAAGGGCCTGATTACAAGTTTGGCGGATGGGTTACTCCATCACAATTACCATATTACGAGTTCCATTACACCCAATGGAACATAATGGAACTCGTGATACAACGGACGGGTTATCCGTCACGTTTGTGATGGACTAACTCGTCCGCCAAACTCGTAATCAGGCCCAAGTGTTCAGCCTTGGCGCAGTAGTCCATGTCTTGCATCTATTCCTCTAACGAGAGGGCCAGTTCGGACAGCCAATGTCTTCCAATGTATCTTTTGGCGATTATGAATCCCAGTGCTACAAACAAGCTAGTGCTTAGTCTGCCACCTGATTCATCCATCAATCCCAGGAGCATCAATTTGGGTCCTGGGTCAACCGGTCTGCCTACTACTTGTGACAGTATAGTACTGATACTGCGCCACTATCTCTGTATGATGTGGAATTCCCACACTGTGTGGAAGAAAGTGCCTCTGGGTGATTTACATCTCAAACAGAGAGGGTCTAGGCTGAGCTTCATTTTACTCCATCGCGAGGGGCTATAGTACACTCTCTGCAGGTATCTAGGTTGGATAAGCCTCAGTTGCATGGAGACTGCCAGTATTCTGGGTGCCATCTTTGCTCTATCCAGTCTTGATCCTCCAGTGTGCCTACATCGAGTTCCCAAAACTCTTTCAGTCCCATCATGGAGCCTGGGGTGCTATTCACCAGCATGAGGTATGTGGTTGAGATTCATTTCCTAACCAACCTAGTCAGCATTATATGTGCCCGTACCCAAGCACACCTATAATATCACATACTGATTAATATCTTGTAACAATATAAACAGGACAATTTCGTAGTTGTTGCACTTTAATTTTTCTTTCTTCCGTTGGTCCAGCCAACACGTGTTTCGTCGCCCGGGAGTGCCCGTGACTTCCTCAGGGCTGGAAGAATAAGTACAGAACTTGCTTGTAATGTATACATCTCTGAAAGAGCATTAGAATGAGATACAAGTGGAGCCCACAATAAATAAAAAAATATATACCAAAACAGTAAGACAAAGTCTAGTGAACATGGTGTGGTTGCTGATGAATTTTAAAACAGACCCACATTGCTGATACGGAGTGTGAAGAAATATGTATGAGAATCACCATGAGTCTCCATGACAGTGAGAAACTAGTGCTCATAACCTTAATCTATGATTTGCACCAGTGCTGTGAAGGTGAACAAATAAAAGTTGGTGATGGTGCACATTCGCATTACTTAAATGGTGTCAATGTGCATCTAAGATTCAGGACGACACGTACCTAATAGGTATGAATAGATGAAGAATCATGGTGACATTTGTAACTCAATGATGACCTGTTTAAGTTTGTAAGAAATTTAAAATTGAAAAAATATTTTGCAAGCGTGCCGACAATGAATAAAGCAGTGAAAACATACCCTAATGATGTTTTTCTTGATTTAACAACTATAGAAGACATCAGAGATGCAGAATTACTTCTATCAATAAGTGATGATGATTGTGATCACATGTGTATTGAAGAACTACTTATGGATCATGAAATAGAAACAGACTTTAGCTTCTCTAGTGGACTTAAGCGCAAATCTGGTTGGACACCGATACTAGCTAATGATAACAACATCGATGTGTTTCATAAATTAGTAACTAGAGACCTGAACAAATTGCTGGAGTCTAAAATTAAATTGAATAGGCATAACAGAGACAACCTAACAGTGAAAGAATGACAGGCTTTACAAGAACTAGCATATATGAAAAATATTACCATCAGGGAAGCGGACAAGGGGGGTAATATTGTGATTATGAATACTCAGGATTACAATCAAGAGATACAATCACAATTAAATGACCCCACCTGTTACACAAAATTTAAGGATAATCCCATTAACTCACTCACGGTCAGAATAAATACTCTTCTGGTTGAGTGGGGTAATAAGGGATTAATTGATTAAGATGAGTACTTATATCTTAAAGTTGATAGACCAAGGTTTCCTTGTATCTATACTTTACCAAAAGTCCATAAAAATCAACAATTCCCACCAGGTCGGCCTATCATTTCGAGCATAGGGGGACCGACCGAAAATTTGTCACACTATGTGGATTTATTCTTACAACCACTAGTCAAAAATCTTCCTTCCTTTGTGCGTGATACCAAGCATATCTTAAGTATACTTGCGGATGTGGTCTGGGAAGATGGCATGATTTTGGCAACACTAGATGTGCCATCTCTGTACACATGTATTAGACAAGATTTGGGAATCAAAGCTACAGAGAAATTTTTAAATAGCAGACCAGCAAAACAATGGGAACATGTGGAAATGCTGCTGACAATGATTAAACTCATTCTCACTAATAACGTCTTTATATTTGAACAACAATGGTACAGACAGACCCAAGGAGTTGCAATGGGCTCCAGATTCTATCCTTCGTACGCCAATCTTTTTATGGGTTGGTTTGAGGAGGAGTGGATCTGGGGCCCAAAAGGGACTAATTGGCGTAACTCCATTATTTATTGGGGAAGATACATTGACTACTGCATTTTGATCTGGTCTGGTACAATGGACCACCTCAAATTGTTCTGTGATTTTCTGAATTCCATTGATATTGGAATTTGCTTTACATCTAATTGTAGTTACAAAGAAATAGAATTTCTTGACGTAGTACTATACATTGAAAACAATCAAATTCATAGCAGAATACATCGTAAGCCCACCTCATGTAATGCACTGTTACATGCAGATAGTGCTCATCCTAAACATCAAAAATAATCTATTCCCTATGGAGAACTTAGTAAGGGCTAGAAGAGATTGTAGTGATGAAGCTAACTTTAAAACCTGTGTGGGTAACATGAAACAACGTTTCATAGCCAGAGGATATAATAGACTTACAATTGATAAGGCAGAAAACAGGATACTGACAACAATAATAATGATAATAATAATAAAATGACATTTGTAGAGCGCGGCAAATACCCGGAGGTGTCCTGGCACTAATAGAGCTGAGACACTGACAGACAATTCAGTTACAACTAAACGACCTTAGGCACTCAGAATGGTGACGGATTACAATGAGATATCCTTGGAACTAAGTAATAGTATGAAACGCCACTGGCACATACTAAGAGCGGACAAAAATCTAGAAAAACAGATAGCGGATGTTCCTTTGATTACTTACAGGAGGGGTCAAAATATTATACCACTGTTAAGTCCAAGCTATCCAAAACACAAACCTGTGGACAACTGGTTATCTCAAAGATGTATGGGTTTCCATAAATGTGGTAGCTGCAGGGTTTGTGATAAAGCCATGGATAAAAAGAAGGAATACACAAATCCACTGGGTAGACGTTTCACGATCAGACAAATGATAAACTGCAATAGCAAATTTGTTATATATATGCTCAAATGCAAATGCAATTTTTTTTATATAGGCAGCACGATCAGGCCGTTAAAGGAATGGATCAATGAACATGGACGAGCCATCAAATATAAGGATACAAGATATCCCACTGCAGTGCACATAAATGAATGTAATGCACAAGACACCTATAAAACATTTACCTTCTGTGGGATTGAGAAGATCGAGACGGACCCCAGGGGTGGTAACAAAGAGCTACGGTTGAGACGTAGAGAGGCAATGTGGATTATGAAAATGAGAGCAGTCGACCACGGCCTCAATTTAGATCATGAGCTACACTATTTTTTGGGTGATTGAATATATTTACCTGTCTCTGCCATATGTAGCGATTCATTGAATTTAGTATGTCATCCATATAATCAAGCTGGAAGTTGTACTATGCTGATACAACCCATGACATATTAGTAGCTCGCCCTTTATGTAGAGACCACCCTACATCTAACTAATAATAATTGATTTTGGATCGAAACTCTTTGAGTAAAATGTTATGTTTCTTTCAAGTTTACCAGACAACATATGACTTATTCTGATGTATTGTAATTCGCTGTTTGTTTGTATAATTTTTCTTATACTATATACTTCTGTATAGTGACATATATACTTTCATGCTATGCCTTGCATTGTTTGCATTATTTTACGATGTTTTATATCTTCATATGTATTTGAGGGTGTTTGCCCGATTTGGCTTTACCTTTTTACTGGTGACCACGCTGCTGAAACAGAGTGATGACTTAACACCACTTAGATTCAAATATTAATGATTGAATGATATAGGGACACTTTCACTCTGATATAAGGATAATATTCTTCACGTTCATTCTTTTCTCCATACATTTTATTCACTTAATAATTGGTTCTGGGGGAACAGAGAATACGTTAACTATTGTGCTACTAAATTATTAGATTATCATTCATGTGCTCACATATTTTTCGCACACGTGTTTTGGAGAGACACATCATACTATTAGAACCACACCATGGCAATTTATTGAAGAAGGGATACTCACTGACTTTAGGGGTGAGCGGTATTGGCTCACTAGTTGTATATGGATATGGATAGCATCAATCGCGTGGTTTTCCCGTTTGCATTATCATGAGAATTCAGTATATGGCATTCATTTTGCCACGTGTTTTTCTCGTTCGCATTATAATGAGAATTCAGTATAAGGCAACGAATTTTGCCATTTGGTCATTCTATTATAGACTCTAATCGTATTTATTATTTGTATGCGCATTACTAGATAGACACATCATGTTTTATAATTCCAACATGGCCGCTATGTGAGAGGTGACTCTTATTGATAGCAGAGGTTAGCGTTATAGGCTTTTGACTGTGAACCGGATTTAAAACGGATCGTATTTCCGGTTCATGCTACTCCGCAGCCGTATTGGGGACCGAGAGTCGGACGTATACTCACGTCGCAGTACGAAAGGTAGGGGTTTGGCCATGGGCTATGGTCTTTGAGACGTTACTATGGAATTAGGATTCTATTGGGGATATGCTAAGCCCTATCTTTATTTACAGTGCTTCATTGAAGTTGGACGATACAGAAGCCACGATCACAACAATATTTTGTGAGTTGCTTTCACGTTTTACATAAGAAATTTTAATATGTATAGAGTTTATATAATGTATGAACAGTATTGTAGTTGGATTTTGTGACTATATTTATTCATTAAGACGGGAGAATCATAGAGAACGGGTATATTCTAGTCCTACGGGATACTGGACCGTTCTACTTCTTAATTAGGATGTGCTAGGATGCTTTTGTTTCTGACTCAGGCAACATAGCGGTCACTGTTTAATATCATATCGTCGACATCAGATATGCAGGGCACTCTTTATGACCTACATGGTCCTGTGGTCAAATATTATATTGTACCAATGATGCATAGTACATTTGCTTTGAGGGCATAGTATGTAGATAAGCTCTTACTCACCTTACTGATAAGATAAGGCGGATATACTTTAGATTTTCCCTCGGTATGGGTATCCATTATGTTGCCACATTGGGATTGGGAGATAGGAGTATGGATTAGGGTACATGGTTCAATATTAGAGATGGTACATGATCATTGATAGATGCTTTGTTATAAGACAGGACAGATTGGATTTGGTGCTCTCCTGTTTGATGCTAACATTTGATCACTTTATAATATCAATTGAATTTTAATTTTGGCTGGTATCAAGCCATGATAGGTCTGGGTTTGGCCTTATGCTATATCTTTGTTACAGATGCACAGGACACGATCTTTCAAGACAGATGCATTCTATTCCCTGCCCTTGTGGCCGGGACAGAATTATAACCGGTCTCAAGGTAGTTATATTATTTTATAACTTCCTCTTGCATACGTGATTACTATACTGGAGTGATAATTTACATACTTATTCGCTCCTTCGTTATTTTAGGCTGAATTCTTCATCTATTCATACCTATTAGGTACGTGTCGTCCTGAATCTTAGATGCACATTGACACCATTTAAGTAATGCGAATGTGCACCATCACCAACTTTTATTTGTTCACCTTCACAGCACTGGTGCAAATCATGGATTAAGGTTATGAGCACTAGTTTCTCACTGTCATGGAGACTCATGGTGATTCTCATACATATTTCTTCACACTCCGTATCAGCAATGTGGGTCTGTTTTAAAATTCATCAGCAACCATACCATGTTCACTGGACTTTGTCTTACTGTTTTGGTATAGATTTTTTTATTTATTCTGGGCTCCACTTGTATCTCATTCTAATGCTCTTTCAGAGAGGTATACTTTACAAGCAAGTTCTGTACTTATTCTTCCAGCCCTGAGGAAGTCGCGGGCACTCCGGGGCGACGAAACACGTGTTGGCTAGACCAACGGAAGAAAGAACAATTAAAGTGCAAGAACTACGAAAATTGTCCTGTTTATATTGTTACATGATAATAATCAGAATGTGATATTATAGGTGTGCTCGGGTACGGAAACAATATTGTATATGATCCCTAGGGATTACGATTTGGGAGGGGCAGGTGACCCCTCTTCCCTTGAGCACCTACAGAGAGTTTGCACCAACTAAAGTACTGGAAAGGGAAAGCGTCATTACCAACCAGGGACTCATCATCCATTCATTTTGATATTAGCATTATATGTGCCTCTAAAGGACTGTACTGCGGGAGAGTCTCTGGGGTGGTGAGGGAAGTCTCCAGTGCATGGCGTACTTGTAGGTATCGATACATTTGTGACTTGTGCATCTTGTATGGGTCTATAAGGTCTTGTAAAGTGCAAATGCAGTTACCCACCAAGACATCCCAAGTTTGGAGATTTCAATATTGTCCCAGGCACAAAAGACTTCTAATTTTGCTTTATGCCACAGCTAGGTCCCAGCCCATAGCAATGTTTCTGCTGTTGGCATGCCATGCTGTTTGATCCATCTTAGTGCCAGCATACTAATGTAGTTTGGGTCGTGGGGGGGGAGTGGTGGGCTTACAGGGACTATAGAGCAAGTTGAGCATCTCAGTCTGCGTGTAGCCAGTCGTTAATGGGTACTATCTGGCTAGTCCAATAGTATAGCTACATGTCAGCAATCCCCGGCCCCCCGTCGTAAGAGACCACAATGCATGTGCAATAGGAAAAGTGCAACTGGCCCCTGAGCCCAGAGGAACTTTACTACTGCAAGGCTTGAAGGAATGTGGTACGCTGTAGAGAATATTTTGCAACATGAATAGTAGGCGTGGAAGACATATCATTATGACTAGTGCCCTTTTGCCTGCAATATTTAATGGGAGACTTTCTCATGCATCTGTTTCTCGCAGTGTCTGGGAGAGCAAGTGGCGATATTCAAGCGCTATGGCTATTGTTTCCAGAGCGCTAAATGCATATCCAGATATATAAAGTGTTGGTCTACCCACTGCAATGGAGTCCTTGCCCAAATGTCGTTGCGCACTCCAGTTTACGGAACATAAGTAGATTTCGTCTAGTTAACAGCAAGGCCAGAGGCGTCAGCATAGACCCCAGGCATGTGCAGCAGCTTGACAGGGAGGTCTCAAGGTGTCATCTGCGTACAGTGACACCCAGTCTTCAGAGTAGTCGGGCCACCAGAAGCCACTAAGTTGTGCACTGCGCCAAATCCATCCTGCCAGCAGCTCTATGACAAGGCGAAGAGAGGACATGGGGTAACCTTTCCTCGTTCCTCGCTTAATATTAATGATTGGGGGTAGTTCTCCATTTACTCTAACCCTCACCCAGGGTCTCGAGTATAAGACCGAAAGGTACCTACAGAAGTGGCCCCCAAAGTTAATTCGCTCCAGCAAGTGGATCATGAATCGCTAGCGGACTGAATCAAAGACTTTTTCAAAGTCTATTGACACTAGTGCTCTACGTTCCATGACTTGCGACATTAAAGCTAGGGATTCAGGTGTCTCAGGCTGTGGCGGGTGGTGCGTTCGGGCATGAATCCCAAGTTGATATGGGTGTATTAAATTCTTTATTATCTTTACTAGTCTATTTGCTAACAATTTTGGTCTCCATATTGTTATGAGTTGGGCCAATATGAATCATATTTGTCTGTGGGTTTCTGCGGTTTGATAATGACTGAGATCGTGGCCCCTTGTTGGATGTGAGGCAACTCGCCTCGTTTGAATGCTTCTCCATACAAATCTAGTAGTGGAAGGCTCAGGCGCGAGGCACACTTCTTGAAGAATTTGAGAGGGGTAACTGTTAGGACTGGGAGTTTTCTTCGAGGGGACAGAATGTATGGACATTAGGATTTCAGCAGTTAGTGGTTCCTTACAACCTTGGCTATCTGAATGGACTAGTCTAGGTAATAGTAGATCTTCTACAATTGGATAGAAATGTTCTGCAGTGGGCAATCGCTGTTCCACATAAAGGTTAGTGTTATATGATGCAAAGTCCTGGGCAATTAACTGAGGGTCTGTGAGAATGTGGTTCATATGGGAGGTGATGTTGGGGACAAAGCATAGGATTTACTCCCTATTCACCAACCAGTAGCTTCTCTGCCTTGAGCCCAAACCTTGTATAATTTATTATTTATTTAATAGTTTTATAAAGCGCGTAGTAACTCAGAGAGCATCCCAGCGCTAAACCTGAATCTCCAAAGGTTTCTGCCGTCTGACGGGATTATATTTGTGGGAAAAGAAGAGTCTTTAGAGTTTTTCTGAACTGGAGGTAGTTCAGTTCTGTCCTGAGTCTCCGTGGTAGGCGGTTCCAGTGTTTGGCCGTGTGGACCGAAAAACGACGGCCACCGGTCCTGGCCTTTTTGACTCTGGGAACCGAGATCAGATTTTCTCCACTAGAACGGAGATCTCTCTCCGCTTTGTAGGGAATTAGGAGTTCTTTCAGAAGGGGAGGGTCATTATTGTTGAGGGTTTTATGGGCCAGGCAGAGGGCCTTGAAGACCACCCTTTCTCTGACTGGGAGCCAGTGGAGAGACTTGAGCGCTGGCCTAGCAGAGGATCTTGCCGGTGTGTCCGTAAGTAGGCGGGCGGGCGGTGGCGTTTTGGACTTTCTGCAGGGTGTTAAGGGTGCTTTCGGGGGCTCCCAAGTAGATGGCGTTACAGTAGTCCAATCTTGCCAGAATTAGACCCTGGATGAGGAGCCTCCTTGCGGTTTCAGGGAGCAAGGGAAAGATCTTCCTATATATAACTTGTATTGTGTCACTGTGTAGGCCAATGAGGTTGTGTCGAGTTGTTTCTGCCAAAATGACTGTCGTGGCATCTCTATTCTATGTCTTATTTGGGGGTCCTGTCACTTCCCCTTCGGCCATATCTATCTCAATTTTTAGTTCAATCATGTCGTATATCATATGCGGTTGTCTGCTGTATGGCATAACCTGTCCTCGCAAGACTGCCTTCAATGCCTCCCATAATATCACCGGGCTAGTAACTGTGTCTTTGTTGTTGTCTAAGTATTCC